>NC_090022.1:223451782-224137616 GCF_037176765.1 Anolis sagrei | reverse complement strand
ACAATCAAAAGCACTATTAAAACGTATCCCTAAGGAAAATATAGTGCCAAAACATACCCTCCAACATTTCAGAGATGAAAACTGGGACAACTGTGGCTAAGCAATATCAGAGTGTGGCCTAAATGGAAAATATCGGTTGCAGAAAACACACAAGGAGAGGCTGCAGCAGTTTGCTTTTGCCTGAATATACTGGGAACAGTAAAATTCTTTTTGGCCCTGTACTTTGTCCCTGCAAAGTTATGTGAGTATATAGTATTTGTGAACTTGGAAACAGTTTTGAGAAATTGAAGTATGCCAAGGGAAGGAGAGTAATGGGGGGAAAGTGAAACTAGGATATTTCAAAGACAGCAGAAAAATTGAATAAGATAAGATAAACGGATTGTCCATGTCATATGGGGACAATTGGAGGGTATACCCAACTATTAATGAGTCCTGTCCTCAGATAATAGTCTGATACCAAAAAGCTAAATTTGGTCCAAAAGCAAGGTGATGACTGCTAGAGCTGATGAACAACTGCACTGCATCCTGTCAGATCCCCAAAATCTGGAGAAAAGCAAGAGTCATAGCCATCTTGAAACCAGGCAAAGATTGTAATGATCCAAAAAACTATGGACCAATCTCCTTGTTATGCCATCTTTACAAAGTTATGGAGAGACTTACCTGCATAGAATTATAGAAAAATAGACCCATGTCTGATTCCACAGCAAGCAGGCTTCAGGAAAGGCAAAAGCTGAACATCACAAGTGCTGAACTTGACTCAGCACATAAAAGATGGCTTTGAAAGGCAGCAGATCACAGGAGCTGTCTTCATAGATCTGTCAGAGGCTTATGATACTGTAAACCACTGCCTCCTCCTGAGAAAAATGTATAATATCACAAAGGACTACCACCTCACCCACCTCATAGGAAAACTGCTACAAAACAGGAGATTTTTTGTTGAGTTCCAGGGCCAGAGAAGCAGATGGTGAAAACGGAAGAACGGCCTGCCTCAGGGGAGCATGCTTGCTCCATCAATGTTCAACATTTACACAAATGACCAGCCATTGCTGATGATTGTGCCATTACTGCTCTAGCAGGGAGCTTTGAGATGGTTGAACAGAAGCTCTCCAAAGCTCTAGATTTAGAAATTGCTTGAACTCAGATGCTTTTACTGCCTATCACACAGAAAACCATCTGATTCTTAATCAATAATGCAGACATGTGCTTTTCACCTTAAGAACAGACAAGCATTTCGAACTCCGAGGATTACCTGGGAAGGAAACCCACTGGAGCATTGCAGCACACCCAGCAATACCCAGGAGTTACCCTGGACCATTATCTGACCTACAAGAAGCACTGCCTGAATATCCAGCAAAAAGTGGGCTGTAGAAACAATATCATACAAAAGCTGACTGGCACAACCTGGGGATCACAACCAGATACAGTGAAGACATCTGCCCTTGTACTATGCTACTCTGCTGCTGAGTATGCATGCCCAGTGTGGAACACATCTCACCACGGTAAAAAGTGGATGTGGCTCAATGAGACATGCCACATTATCATGGGGTGTCTGCGCCCTACACCACTGGAGAAATTAAACTGTTTAGCCGGTATTGCACCACCTGACATCCACCGGGGAGTAGCAACCAATAGTGAAAGGACCAAGGCAGTGACATCTCTGGCCTATCCCCTGTTTGGGTATCAGCCAGCACGTCAACAACTTAAATCAAGAAATACTTTTCTAAGATCTACAGAGACACTCGCTGGAACACTTCAGCAAGCTAGAGTCCAAAAGTGGCAGGCTCAAACCCAGAACCTCAATCAATGGCTGATACCAAATGAGAGATTCCCTCCTGGGCACACAGAAAACTGGGCGACTTGGAAGGTGCTGAACAGACTGCGCTCTGGCACCATGAGATGTAGAGCCAACTTTAAGAAATGGGGCTACAAAGTGGAATCTACGACATGCGAGTGTGGAGAAAAGCAAACCACAGACCACCTGCTGCAATGCAACCTGAGCCCTGCCACATGCACAATGGAGGACCTTCTTGCAGCAACACCAGAGGCACTCCAAGTGGCCAGCTACTGGTCAAAGGACATTTAATAGAATACCAGGTCTGCAAACTTTGTGTTTTGTTTGTTTGTTTGTTTTTAATGCAATACAACTGTTTTGGTTCACTCCTGACACAATAAATAAATACCAAAAAGCCACTTTTAATAGGTTAAAGAGAAATATGGAAGCCTAGGTCTCCTAGAATCATGTTTTAGAGTTTAGAAGAAGCCACCAGGAAAATATTAGGGATTTACCAAAAATCTATCAATCAAAGTTTTAAAAATGTATTTCTGTGATCAGCATTTTACAAATCAAACATAAAAATCCATATAATTTCCAGGCTTGCAATGTGTTCCAGGAAAGAAATAAAATAAGTCTGACAAAATGCAAGCATTTTTTTTTAAAAAGCCTACATACATTTCTAAAATTTTCACAAACATGTTTTAGTCAATGAGGGTAAGTCAATGAATGCATCTTTGAATGACCCCTTTTGACAAATATGGACAAAGATGCATGCAGATTTTACCCATTTTTTTAAAAAAAAACATATTGGATGTGGCAAGAAGAAAAACACCTAGACTAATCTGCATAGGACTACTCAAAAATAAACCAACGAAATTTGAGGAAAGCATCCTAGGATGCTAAAGGGACAGTTTGGGGATGGATGGACATATTGCCCATCACATGTTGTTACTGGACTTCTGTTGAAACCCCACCACCAACCAGTGGGTAATAGGATGCTTCCTTCCTAACACGGGAAGACTCCTGATGCCACACTTCAGCGCTGCTTCAGTGCCACTTTTCCTGTTACCACTCGGGAGCAGCATGTAGGACAATGGAGTATGGCAAAATGGGGGGGGGGGGGGGGCATCCGTATGATGAGATCATAAGACCATCTGGATCTGACCAAAGACTACTGAGGATGCTCATCTGGCAGAGAATACTGGTTGCTGAGTGGAAGAGGGAAAGGAATGGAAACCTGGGTTTTGACAATGCATATTCCCCTTAGAATCATGGTTTCATTATATGGAATCCTGGAATTTGCAGATTAGATAGAAGCATTTAAAATTCTGTGCAAAAGAGTTCTAATGCCTCACCAAATTGCAAACTCAATGATCCAAAAGGATTTAGCTGTGCAAATACATTGGTGCTGTCATTCTGAAGTGTGAAACAATTTCACATTTAAAGTATTGCACTAGACAATATTTTAGTACACATCTGAATTGTACTAATGAATTACTGCTGTGGAAATGTAAACACAAGCAATTTTGAATTTTCCTGGTTTCGGAGAAAACCTCAACAACTTGCAATTGATTTATTTCAGTGCAAGCTAAGCTTTATGGTCCTCTAAATTTTTCCACTCACTTAGCATACCATATAGCTTTGGAGGAAGGGACATTTGGAATAATCCCTAAATAAAATATTATGGGTTTAAGTGCTAGAGGGGGAAAATCTGACATCCTCATGACAGACTGAAGTCTCTAGGGAAGATATGTGGACTGTACACTGTAAATTAAAAACAGAAACAATGGAGAAATGCCAGATTTTGCCAAATGGTCGAGTGCTGGGTCTTTCTTTCTTTCTTTCTTTCTTTCTTTCTTTCTTTCTTTCTTTCTTTCTTTCTTTCTTTTTGGAATGTTTATACATTTTTAGCCAGAGATGCAAAAGTCTGCAGACACATCGTGTATGCTTACTTTATTAAAAACATGTATGGAGTTGTTGTATTCTTGCCCAAATGCTTACCATGCTTGCTGTGCAAAGCTTTGGAGCTCCATTTTATAATTTGATGATTTGTATGATTTGTTGATACAAATCTCTAAATTATCAATTGGAACAGGACTCCTGTAAAGCATTAAGAATTGAAACAGAAGCCTTTGAAACATTTCAGAGACATTACTAAAGATTTGTTGTTTTGGAGATTTTCAAGATTTTCAATGTAACATATTCCATAATTGTCTGGAGTGGGAGGGGGCTGAGGTGACTGCCAAAGAAGAAAGACAATCACATGGATTTCTGCAAAGTTGGCCTCCTCCACTCAGTGTCTTTGTTTCTCTGTGGAGTTGTGGGAGACCGAGAGAGAGAAAGATGCATGCTGCTAGTTCTGTGTGTTTGTTAAAACTTAAATTAGGTTTTTGATAATTCTGGTTTTTCTGTCCCTTCATATCAAGTCTATAACCTTCTTCTGTTGAAATTATCCCCGGATCACTGCAGCACTGCAGGGGCGGTAACGCTCACTTTGGGAATCACTGCTTATAAGTCTCATTGATATGAAAGTGATTTACAGCCTTATCACACGTGGGCACACGTGGGCAACCCCGTTCTCCTGGCGAGGGAAAAATTTTGGGAAATGTAGTTTGGGAAGGCAAGGACCTCTGTAAGCAGAATACTTAAACTACATTTCCCAAAACTCTGCTTGCGCCAGAAGAACAGGGCTGCCCATGTTAAAGCCTCAGTGTGATAAAGGAGTTAAGTTAATCACATGTACTTAAATTAAAAAAAACTTCTTAAAAATCAGTGGATAGCAGCGGTGAGATACCTCAGTCTGCAGAGAAGGCAAAGGAAGATGAGGGGGTGGCCTCCTTGCCTCTGCTCACCTGCCCTGGACTCCCCAGCATGGCCAGACCCCACCCTCAGCACCAGAGGCATAGACATAAAGGGGTCTTGTCCTTCTTCAGCACAAATAGTGGCCCTCGTCACTCAGAGGCCCCACAGCCCTAAGAAGAACATCTTTTAACTGGGAGCTTTAAAAAACTGGTTTGGCCTCCAGATCACCCCCCCCCCCCCTTCCATCCCTCTCCCTCCTTACCTGCCAGCACCTGGATGTCGGCTGCAGCCTGATGTACATTGCAGAGAAAATCAATTGGCCAAAGCAAAGGGACTGGGAGAGCAGTGCATGCCACACACTTGGGTCACCTGGAGCTTTGGACTTCAACTCCCAGAAGCCTCAGCGAGAGGCTGCAGAGGAGGAGGAGGAGGTGTGTGTGTATGTGTGTGTGTGTGGGTAGCCTCCTTGTCTTTCTGTGCCTGCTTCAGTCTCCCCAGCATGGCCAAGCCACACCAGATGCTGACACATAACTTGGAGCCCACCAGGCTCTACAGGAGGATGTGACCCAAGGGCAAGCCAGCACTGAGGTGGAGCACCCATGGTTCATAGCCATTGGCAGAGCAGACTATAGAGAAGAGTCGCACCAAGCCCTGCGGGGTCTCCACCCCTGCCAGACACTACAGGGAGGAGCTGACATGGAGAAAGGGAGGGATGCTGGTGGGTGGTGAATTTATGAGCCAACAATACTATAATCAATGGCATTGCCAATCTGTTCTAACACTATTCTGGATACAAGAAAGTATGTTTAGAAATACCATCCAAAACCAGGACCTATTTTAAGGGCAGGACAAAGGGGGAAATTGCATTGGTTTTGGGGGGTCTAGAATGGACTAATAGCATTTCAATTGCAAAAAAATTGTTCTGAGGTCAGAGAAATTTGAGTTAAGAACTCAGTCACAGAACAAATTAAACTCATAAGTCAAGGTATCATCGTACTTCTACTCTCAAGCATTTTGTATAAGCGATACTCAACCTGCAATAAATAATTTGATTTGGACACTGTACTCCTGTTAATGCAATGTAGAATTGAGTTCAGTAAGAAGCATACTTTTTGTCTTAGTATACATATTTCAGAAAAAAAGGACTCTGCAGAACTACCATATACTGAAAGAAAATAAATGTTTGCTGTGCTGTAGAAAATTGGAAAACAGTGTTTCAGTAGAGGGTGTTTCAGCATCTTTCTGGGCAATGGCTTCTGGGTGTTTAGAGAATTGTTTCAACAGGATTTGCATGAGTGATAGGACATATTTTCTTACTATAGGTATACCCTAGAAATAGTAAGGTGCCGCTATACTGTCTTATTGGTGTTTTATCAGTTGAGAAGTGAAACTATTAAGTATACAAAGTGACAAGAGGGCTGCTGGATCTTTCACATGGAAATGTATTAAACCAAACTGTAAAACTATTGTGCTGGCAGATGAAAACTTTGAAAACTTTAAGGGATCTTTATTTTTTAAAATTCAAAACATACTTGTTTTAGTTTCTAGAGCACTCTATACCCACTCAGGACTTTATAAATTTTATGTGTCAGACTTTATTCTTTAGAGTGTATTAATAATTCATTTCATTGCTTAATTATACACAGAGAGAAAGATGTGACATCCTATGTACTCTGTGCCACTACATCTCTTTTGTGTATTCTGTACAACACATGCTTGTTTTGATTGCAAATAAACAAATAAGTTTAATTTCTTGGGGGAAAATCCAACTGCAACTTAGAAATAGGTGCATGCCAAAGCCTACTCTCATCTTATGTTTAGTTGTCAAAACAGTAAACTAAATTTAAACTTCATTATCTTGCAAGATTTTCACTCTGCCTGAAATATACATTTCTTCACCTGCTGGTCTACTTTCTTGCTTTTACTGATGAGTGATTCCTGATTTTCTCAGTCATTTTGAAAACACTCATTTTTAATAGAGAAGACTTTCTTTCCTAGAGGAATGATATGACTATGTCCTGCCATATATGGGGGCAGTATGGGATCCTAAACTAAACTCTAATTGGCACAAATAGAATTCTCAGGTATCCCTGATTGTAATATGAAAGTTGTGTCCTGCTTCTAACCTTTTTGAAAATGAATAAACATCTTTCCATACAATTGACTGAAGTTGTTGAATCTTGAAGAGAGTGTGTTTTGAGTAGAGTTCCCAGGGGAAAATAAGGGAAAGACCTTATGTACCTTCAGCAGGAGCATAGGAGTTTCAGCAGGTGTATTCGGATGAGAACCACCTTTGCTTGAGATTCCCTCTTCTATCCAACTATTAAAGATATAGGAGCTCTGTCCCCCTTTTCATCTGGCAACTCTGGTTTTGCATCACAGTCCAACATACAAGTGTGCTCTACAAAGAAGAATAAAAAAGATAACTTCTAGAAATTTGGAGAAATTTAGAAATAGACATTTCATTTTAAATGTAATATATTCACAGTGAGCTATGTTTTGGAGCCTATTGACTGTGATGTTAACCAATAATATTTTAAAATAGCATTCTAGGCTTTGACAATAATAACAAGAAAGAAGAAAATCTGAGGGGCAGTTAAAATAATGAGACAATTGATAGTTGGTTATTTCTATTTCTGTGGGGCAATGAATCTACTCTGGCTTGAGGCTGAATTTTAATAGAGCTATCCAAAGTGCTGAATCCTATCCACAAATAGGTTCAGCACCTGAATAGCTTTTGGCAAGTTTTACTAAAACCCAAGGCAGATTTGCTTTCCCACTGACATAGCGGCATGAGCTACCACTGGTGATAAGCCATATCTTTGCCAACATTAGGAAGAGAAATTGGAGGGGGAAAAAAAAGATCCACATGAGCTGATTCATAATGAAACTATGAAACTAAAAGGATTTCACTCATTATGAAAAAGAACACATTTGCTTGACCTGTATTGGGAGTGCTGTTATTATGGATCAATGCTTATAATTGTTGGAACAGGACCAGAACAGGAACCAGATTGACACCACCTATCATCACCTGCAAGATAAGATCAGACTTCACCTGTTCTCTAAATCTGGATCCTAATTATAATCTAGCCCTTACAAAAGTCTGTGTGAAGTCTTTTACACACTCTGGCTCCTATAAATTACAGCTACACTATTAAAACACACTGCAACCATTGTTTTCCTTCAAAGACACAGAGTTAAAGAAATAAGGCACCATATCAAGTGTCTCAGATCAAGCTTACTTTTTCTTCAAATTTCCCTTGAGTGCTTACTTTTAACTGCTTAGAGAGGTCTGCTCGAGTGCTGTCCTGCAGATGTTAAATAACAAGACGAATGAAGGCTGGATATACACAGTACTGAAGGTGAAAGGCTATGGTTTAATTTGGCAAAAAGGGCTTTAAATTAGGCCGAGGAATAGGTTGGTTCCCCATTATTTTGTACCATTAGCTTGGGCGTAGAGAACACTTTTTTAAAAAAACCTCCACTTGTCAAATCTTCTACAGACACTTGATTGTCTCCTTAGTGGAGGAATGAGAGATGCAGAATGTCAGGAAGAGCAAGGATTATCTTAACCTTGTTCAGCTGTGATCAGAAGTCAATGATTGCAAAATTTCTTCAGGATAACCTGAAGACTGAGTCTCCCCATGTGCTAATCTCCCACTGAATCATTACAAGGAACAGTGATAGGATTAAAGCCACACATAATGAAACCCATCATTAAAGGCTGACCAGAAATCCATTTACATGAAAAACACAGAATGTGTGATTGCTTCACTTTAGAAATTGCTTGAACTCAGAAAATTCAGACACATTTCTTCTCGGTGTTCATGTTTTCTTCTGGTTTAGCACACTTGATGTTTTAAATAACTACTTGTATTGGAGCTTTATTCTATATGGAGGTCATTTTTAATGACAGGGGTATATTTGTTGTGTAGATCATTCACCAAATTTTGTTCCCCTCTATGATTCTAGAAATTAAATACAAATATCATTTTATAGCCTTTTTTATAATTGACAACTTCCAAAGAAATAGTATTCTTAAGACAGCAATTATAACAACTCCAGTGAAGAAGTAAAATATCCAAATACATTTCTCTCTGAGGTATCTACTTCAGCTAGTGTAGAAACGGTTGTTTGATTTAGAAGCCGATGGGAGAAAGTATAACAGGAATTCCATCAACAAGAAAAACAATAATTTTGCCAGTGCAGGCACTGAATATCTAAAATCAAGGGCTAAAAGCTTGTTAACTGTGTAAGAGACAGAGTAATATTAATGTGAAAAGAGTTGGTGTTTCTGGGCACAGTGATGTTGATTCTTGACAAAATCTGAGATGATACAAAGACAGAATCCAGTAACTAAAATGAGGAAAGTATGGCTGTCAAATATGATACAAGGAACTACCGTATAGAAATAGCAGGAAGGCAAAGCTGGACTCTAAAGTCTGATTCTTTTTCTGTGCCTGAACTGATTCTCTTACTTAAGGAGAAAATGTTACTTAGTCATCTGCCACAATTAGAAAGGCAGAGGGAATACAGTAGGGAGGGTCTGAGCAACTATTCAAGAAGTTGTATGCAACCTATAGCCCACAGAAGAACACCTTTGGATTACAAAATAATGCTGGTTACATGATGGTGATAAAATATTATCTGATTTATAGAAATATAATATACTAGTATGCACATAATGAAATGAAACATTGAATGCAGCTACTGTCTGTAATCTGTAAAACCTGAAATGCCTGTTATGTGGGGCTTAAAGGCACAACATTTAAAGTAATTCCCCACAAAACCTTTAACAAAAACCAACAACATCACAGACTGGAGACCTTAAAGCTATCTAGTATACCTTCACTATCTTGTAATAGTAACAGATGCTATCTACTACAGAAGGTGTTTTGAGGTTGACATCAAATCTCACCATATTCATTTCTCTTTTTCCTATGAATGTTGTTTTGTCCAGATTTCAGTTCTTTCATGTCTTGTCTCCTTGTATATAATAAACATGTGTGCACTAGGACCAAATGTTTACAAAGGATTGATTTCGATTTGATCATATGCATGTGACACCTTGTATTGTGTGCCACAGTATAAGAACACAGAAGCAACAAGAACCTCTGCATAGTACAGTCATAAAACTATGATTCCTGCTCAAATGTTATGGCCCTATTCAATGGAATCTTGGGATTTTCAATTTACATATATCCAGTGAAACTTCTGACTGGAAAATCCCAGGATTCAATAGGATGTAGGCATGATAGTTATAGTGGAATGCAGCATGATAATTACGTAATGTGAAAAGGTCCAAGTAGAACAACAAACGATTGTGTCTTTTCAGAACAAGAACAAATGGGCAACCAATTTCACAAACAATAGTATAAGCAGTTAGACTAGTGGTAAAGTCACTGGTGACACAAGGAGTAGTACAACCATTAGCATCATCAACAGGTTGAGAAAAGTGAACAGCCATTTGCGGAAGTAGAAAAAAACTAACAGAACTCCACTAGCAAACTGCTTTCCTCCACTAATGTTATATTGAATTTAGGTCATTTGTACAATCACATACATATGGTATTGGTTTTGTTTGCAAATGTTTTATCAACACACAAGTGAAGCATTTTATCATAAAAGGGGAGCTGTGCAAAGAAATAAATAGAAGAATAAAAGCTGAAGAAAGTCAGCATGCCATGACAATACCAGGGTTCATTTTAGCAAAGTTATAGAATGAATAAAATAGAGACTCAGGTGATATAATATAGCAAAGCTGAGAATTTGAGGAAGGGAGGAAAGCTTTTTTTTTTTTTTTTACTATTCAGAGACAAAACCATTTATTTCCAAAGATAGATTGAAACCTTGTGTGAATAACAGAAAATGATAACATGATCACTGTTTCTGTAGACCAAACAAGAAATCCTATTGCTAAAAATCTAATAGTAAAACCCATTGTAATATTACTGCAACATCATGTTATTTTACTTGAGGATGTATTGGTAAAACTATGTGTCTGCACGCGCATACACATTCAATATCTCACTATCAAATAGAGGTGCAGAGTAAAGGGCAAATCTTTAACAAACAGAGACATGTCCACATGCTTGAATGCATAATAATGTTCTCTCCCAACATTATATTTCTAATTATAAGTGAAAAACACACAAGGACGAACTTTAAAAATAAAACGTGCCATCTGCTGCTCATTTCTTCAGTAGAGAAGGTAAAGTTTGCAGCAGAATTGAATTCTCTTACAGTAAAAATAGTGTTGAATCAGTCTTGTTAAAAGAGAACCCTGTCTGCTAAAATAATTTTCTTGAAAACAACAACAACAATTTATTACGATCCATCAGTGAATAGTCATCTAAAAATTATCCCATCTCATACTGTAACTGATGGATAATATGGAATATGAAGTTTCTTTCTTTGCTATCATTTCTGAACTGTGCAATATCTCCAAATGCAATCAGATTTCTTATAATGATGGAACATATATTTTGTGCTTTGAGTATGACTGTGATCTTTAAGTTTTATGTATTTGCAATAGTGGCTGGCAGCTCCTACACCAGTACCATAGTAAATCTTCTCTAGGTTTTATTCCAAACTGCAAGGTGCTAATCCTAATTGAGGGCAGGATTCAGCATCTGGGATAACTCTTTTAAAGCTTCGGCCAGACCTTGCATAGATTTGCTGCCCCAATGACATGGATGACACCAGCTATCACTATGTATAATGCTTTTAAATGTCTTCATATGCATTAATGTTAATTTTAATGTTCATTTGAATTGTATGTTGCTTTAAGGCTTTGAATAATTGCTTATATGTAAAGCCTCCTTGAGACTCCTTCGGGGTTGAGAAAGGTGGGGTATAACTAGGGTAAATAGATAAATAAAATGTATGCAACAGAGATGAAATTTTTCACTAATTTCATTCTCCAAAAAAAAAAAAATTGTAATTATTTCATTCCCACTTCAAAAAAAGTCTTCAAAAACGAAACAATTTTCAAAATTTAAAATTATTAGCAGTGTGGTACTCCTTCTGCACAAAGCATTAATTGATAGAAAATATTTTTCTCTTGGTAAAAATGTTGTCTTCTCTGCAGAAAATGCTGTTTTTTGTGGGAAAAAAGCCCTTGTGTGAAGTCCTGAATTGTGTAGATTCTCTACAGCATTCTGCTTCGTTAAAAGTGCTAAAGAGGGAATGTGATGAATCCCTAAGGTAGGAAAGTTGCCAATTCTGTCAAAATGTTTTTCTTTTACTGTCCTTCAGCCTCAAATTGACTTTTCCCCTTCCTCTATCACTTATTATGTAGCTGTGGACTAAGCTAATTTAACTTATGTATGTTGAGAGGGATATTTTTCTGCCACGCACCTCTTCATTCCACTTCTGGTACATTAGACAGCTAAGGTTCAGAGAATATTCTTTTATGCCATCACAGAGGGAAGCAGAGTTCATTCTGACTGTTTGCTCTGCAAATTCCAGTATAAAGCTAAAGTTACATGAGACTATTTGTCAGAATATAAAAACATAGCTTCTGTCACTTGCCCCTATTCAAGTAGATAAATTATTACGATCTTTTCCCTCACCAACTCATCTTCCCAACCAACTACGTGTGCTCTGCAGTGTTTACAGGTTTGGTACTGAACTGATGGGTCATCAGGATCACTTTCTCAAGGCTGGCTCTACCATCAGGCAGATGAAGTGCCTGACTCAGATGGATATCAAATTGTTTTGTTGCTGTTGAATGGATTGTCATGAGTTAGACAGTAATTTAGCAGCCATCAAACAACATTTCTGCTTGTCATGCTAACCATAGGCCCAATGACATTACTCATGAAAAGAATGTGGTAAAAAGATACGGTGTATGCATATTATATCAACAGTATTATAACGTATGGATATGCATATGCAAATTTTGATTGGTACATCAGTACACATATTCAAATATAATGTTCAATATGGGTACAATAGGCACAGATGTTGACTGAAGGTCCTTTTGTACTATGTCGTAACACAGTGATTCTCCTGCAACCTATGGAAACCTGAATTTTGTAAACTGGTCAGGTACTAAAGCTTTCTGCTTGAGTTCCTAATACTCCTCACTCAACTGAAAATCACAGGATGCCACAGCATGGAACCATGGCAGGCAAAGAGGAATATAGTGCTATAATGGTGCACAGTGTTCCCTCACTATTTCACGGTTTGCTTTACGTAGACTCATTGTTTCACAGTTAAAAATAAATAAATATAATTTATTGGGGGCTGAGTCAGGGAAACAGGAAGAGGAGAGGAGTCCGCCACCAAGAACAAGGGAAGCAGGCCACCGCCTCGTTCTTGCTCTGGTGGCTCCTTGGGCTGCTGTTGCTGAAAATCTGCCTGGCTCCCCCTCCACTTCTCCTCCTCTTCCCCCTACTCTTCCTCCTTCCTTCAAGGCGAGGCTGCTGAGGAAAGGCCAGGCCCGGCCCTCAGACAGGCAGGCAGGGAGGAAGGGAAAGAGCACCCCTGCCTCGCCAAGGCCAGCTGTTGCTGCTGAGGACGCTTCCTGCAAGCCCTCCCTCCCTCAACTCCTGCTCGTCCTCCTCCTCCCCATCCTCTTCCTCCTTCCTAAATCTTCAAGGCGAGGCCATCTGCTGTTGATGCTTAGGATGCTTCCTGCAAGCTATCTCTCTGCCTCTGCCTCCTGGCTTGCCTGCCTACCTGCACCACAGGCCATGGTGCCCAGTGCGGAGGACCAGCTGGTCCCCAAAGAGGTGAAAGAAGGACAATTATATGCTGCATGTTCCAGATTAAGCAAACCAGACAATCTACACATCAACACTGACAAAGAAACAACAAGAAATACTTGGGCCAGAGGTCAAAGGCACTGAAGGTGGAGGGGACAGGGTCAGGAGGGTGAGGGCCCACCCACTTCTTTGGGGACCAGCTGGTTCTCGCTGGGCACCATGGCCCGTGGTGCAGGCAGGCAGGCTGGGAGGCAGAGGCGGAGGGAGAGCTCATGGGAAGCATCCTCAGCAATAACAGCAGGTGGCCTTGCCTCAAAGATTTAGGAAGGGGGAAGAGGAGGTAGAAGAGGAGGCGGAAGAGGAGGAGGAGGAGTGGAGTGGAGGGAGGGAGAGCTTGCAGGAATCATCCGCAGCAGCAACAGCAGGCGGCCTCACTTCAAATATTTAGGAAGAAGAGGAGGAGGAGTGGAGGGGGAGCTAGGCCTCCCTGCATCACGGATTATCACTTATCGCGGGTGTTCCTGGAACAGAACACCCATGATAAGTGAGGGAACACTATACTCTGAAAGACCCAGGGTTAGTACACTCAGGACAAAAGTTCTATTCAAAAATATTTTTGGAAGTTACATCAGCATGGAAGTGGGCATGTGTGCTTTCTGTAATTTCACTGGTCATGTAAACAATTACAAGCCTGAAGAGGAAAGACTAATCTATCCATAGAGATTCCCATATCAGCCAGAAGCCCGGTTCTCCAGACTTCTTGTTTGCATGGACAGTACCCATGGATGGAAGAGAAGAGGCTGATGGCTTTTCACTTAATCACAGTGATAGCATAAGGGTCTAGCTTGAGCCCTTGATCATGTTTTGATTTAATTTTAAAAGGGAATGCCTTGGTATGACTAGATTACAAACATTGGAATGAGTAAAAATGCAGTGTGAACAAAAGTTCAGTATAATGAATGAACAATAATATTCCCAGCAATGTTTTTTATTTCCAAATGCATTTTAAAAACCAAAATTATTTTTTATTGATTTATTTATTGTATACCTTGTTCTTCTCACCCCAAAGAGGACTCAGAGTGGCTTACATACCTCAGACAAACAGACATACAAATAAAATAAACATATGCATCTTAAATTAAAATCAATTATTAAAATTACACAATAAATAATCATAGCCCAGGAGCCATTCCAGTTGTAATTGCACTTTTTTTTGTATTCACTTATCACATTGAAATTACTGTCTGAAGGCTTGGTCCCATAGCCATGTTTTTAATTTCTTTCTAAAGGTGAGGAAGGAGGGAAGTGATCTAATTTTGCCAGAGAGGGAGTTCCACAGTTGAGGGGCCACCACTGAGAAGGTTCTGTCTCTTGTCCCCACCAGTGGCCTGCAAAGAAGGTGATACTGAGAGCAGGGCCTTCCCAAAAGATCTTAACCTCTGAGGTGATTCATAAAGGGAGATATGTTGAGACAGGTTAACTGGGCCAGAAATGTTTAGGGCTTTATCGGCTAAAGCCAGCACTTTGAATTGTGCTCAGTAGCAGACTGGCAGCCAGTGGAGCTGGCGTAACAGGGGGATTGTGTGCTCTCTGTACATTGCTCCAATGAGGAATCTGGCTGCTGTCCATTGGACTGCTAGAAGCTTCCAAAGATTCTACAAAGGCAACAGCATTGTTTTGTAAGCCACGTAAATATAACTTGCAAACACTGGTATTCTATGTTAGCCATATAACCCAGAATATCAAGGCAGTTAATCCACAATTGAACTGGGTTATTTGAGTCCACACATCCATATAACCCAGTTCAATGTGGATTTTATACAGCTGTGTGGAAGGGGCTAGCCAAACCCTCCTTAAGAACCAACAGCCGCATAACATGGAAGAAGTCTGTTTAGCTGCCAGTTGGAGTCCAAAGAGGATATTTCCAACTCACTTGCACTAGCAATAAAACTCCAATGACAGGGGTCTTAATACTGGTTATCACACCATAATGGGAGAAAACTGTAAATATCATCCTATTCACAGTATCCAAATGAACATCACTTGCTAGATAAAACTGCTGACTGTTAAGGGAGGTTGGAGAGAGCATTTGTGATTATGGCAATAGTATGACTATTATGACTATGTAGTGTTATTGAATATGGAACGATTGTGGATCGAAGACTCTAGGTTTTGAATCTGTTACTGTGATATAGAATACCTGCTGAGTTTTTAAAACCTCAAACCAGGAAGAAGACAGTGCTGCAAACCACTCTAATCCAATTCTGTTGCTGTGGCTCCTCTTTGATGTGCTTGTGAGCAGCCAACAGTCAAGTGAAACACCCCCCCCCCCCAATGTATGTATTATCATTCATCATATTCAAGATGGCCCAAGTGTCATGCAAAATCCAGAGAAGCACCTAGTCAGCTATTTGACTGCAAATAAATGACGGTAATTCTGATATTTGTGAAGGCTCTATGACATAACAGCAAGGAGCTTATTAAAACAATTGCTGAGGAGTGATAAAGTATCTGGCAGTAGGGAGAGGGAATGATTTCTCCCTCGCCTCTCATAAGATGTACGTATGAAGTATGAGTATGAGTATGAAGTAAGCAAGGTAGGCAAGTTGTTTGTACAAGGACTGGACAGATCAGGGGGAATCTAGGGGCAAGGACTTAAAGCAAGGCTTCTCTCTCTCTCCCTCTCCTTTCCTCCCTCCCTCTTCTGAGAGCTTCTTTCCATCCACTCTGTAAATGCAGCAGCTTCATGGCTGTCATCGGTCTGTTAACAAGATTGTAGAGCTTTAAGTGTAGGCAGACATCAAGCTTTAACAACCTCACAGGATGTAGATTAAAAAAAGAAACCCAGAGACTCAATTATTTTGCTAGAAGAGACACATAACTTCTTTACCTGCTTGCATAAAAACAGACCTTTTGCTCCATTGTTGTTTAATAGAAACACAAAAGGAGTTGTCAGTTCTCTGACCACCACACACCTCCTCCACCCTTTTCTTTTTTCTTTCTTCTGTTTGAAATCTAGGAAGAGAAACCTACACTATTAGTGCTTTTGTAGTGTTTCCATATCAGTGAGTGCAGAACAGAGCAGATATATGTACAAGCCTATATACAGACCACACACACACACTTGTTCTTCTGTTTGTTTTATGTTTTAATTGCATTTACGCTAACTGCAAACTAAGTAGAGCTCCATTCATGGGGAAAAGTTGGGAGAACAACCAAATTAATAATGATAATAATGATAATCTTTCCTACTCTGTGTGTGTGTGTGCGCGCGCGCACTGGAGGCTTCTGTGTATATGTGTTTATTTCTCCCTATTGAAATTTTGTAGAAATTCAGTTGTAATCTGTTCCCAGAGCATAAAGCTGCAGTTAGAAGGAAAGAAGACAGGCTTAAGGATTTCTGCTGAATTTAAGAAAATGAAACATAGAGTGATTTAAGTTGATTTTATTTTAGGAGGAAAATAATTATATTTGCTATCTCCTTCCCCATGATTTTATAGTAAGAGCTTCTTGGAACTAGATAGACTAAAAAGGTCTTCCACATGCTTTGTAAAATTTGTTGTTAGTTGTTTGATGATGATGACGACGATGATTTGGTACAAGTTAGCCACAAAATTCTTTGTTATTTATTATTATACATGGCATTGAGAAACTGGAAATATAAACTTGTAATTAAATCATTGAAAAATACATCAGGGACAATGTGCCATCTAACCAGCCATTACTTTGTTTACATACCTTCCAAATCCCAAAGGTTTGTCACATGCAACATATTTACTCAATATAAATTACACAATTTACACTTTGATGTCATGTCTAGCTCCACATTAACAAGTCTTTTATATAGATCTCTTGTCTGAATACTTGTATACATCAGAATTACCATTGTTGCCTTTGGACTTGTTTTGAAATCAACTTTCTACTACCAATAGAATTACAATTTTTGATTTCTGTAATATCAAAAAATCTTTCTCTGAATTTGAATGGGTTTTTTGAAACAAACAAATACTTGCTGGCACCATCATTCTGGTGATATATGTAGGCATAACTGGGAGTTATACATCTAATGGTGGATTTTATCTTTCAGAAGAGAGTCTCCAATAATCCTTCCACAAGGCCTTCAACCAGGTGCGTAATGACAACTGAAGGCTACTCCATTTTTCCAGCCACTAAAAGGCTGCAGAGATGCCCTGTTGTGTCGGAGGCAAATAATGACATTTCTTCCTTCCATGCTCAAGAGAAGTTGAAATAACCCTGGAGACATGCCCTAATGCCATTCAGTGACTGTGGAGATAGAAATTTGCTTGGCAATTCCTTGACTCTTGTTATGTAAAGGGGAAAGAAGTCAGCATCTTCTCTTGCTATCTCTTGTAAATATTGTGGCAGAAATTTATCTTTGTCAGCATCCTGTAGGATTTATATCATAGACTGGAATTCTTTGCACACTTACCTGGAGGTAAATTCCATAGTGGGAATTACTCAGAGGTGTAGCAACCAGGGAAGACAAATAAGGACACTGCCTCTCAAAATTAGAATTCAGTTCACATGAATTTTTCTTTAATTCCCAAATAATTGAAATAACTTAAAAACTTCATTGGGCATTTCAAAATAGGGTTAAGCAAAGAAAAGAGGTAGGTGAAGCTCCTCAGGGAATTGAAACACAACAAAAATGAGAGTTCTGAGTGGGGGCAATTTTCTATGTCTTAATCTGTACCATTCTAAAAATTTTTAGAACAACAGGAAATTTCACTGGAGGGCATAATTCTTATTGGAGGGGACAATGCCCTTAATTTTGCCTGCCTCATAACAACATGCCTGCAATTACTCTCCAGTAGCATTCCCATGCATTTTCCTAGGAGCAAACTCAAAATAATACACAGTAAATATGGATAACATTGGATTTATGTGGTTCTTCAACATGTGTTTTTTACTTCTTTTTTATATACTCATGTCAGTATTCTATTGGTACAGACGTTATTATTAAGGCTGTGCAATAGATGAAAAAAACTTTTTAAACTCATTACAAAATTAGGGAGCACTGGCTTTTCATTTCTAAAATGTTCCTAAAGCATAGTGAAAATTTCATGGGGAAAATTCAGGGGTGCCTTTCTCGCTCATTTTTATGGCTATTAGGGTGGAACTTGCTACAGTGGTAGAACACATTTACCGCTGTGAGCCCATTAGGTTTCAGAACATTTCATTTATCCCCAGAGTTTTGGAGAATATCCAAAGTTTTGACAAAAACATTTTTTTTTAAAAAAAGCCACAACAGCTATCTCGTTGAATTTCTCTCAATTTATTTATTTATTTATTTAAAACATTTATATTTTGCCCTTTTAACCCCGCAGGGGACTCAGGGCAGAGCACAACATATATACAGAAAACATTCAATGCCGGGACATAAAACCATAAATATATACAAACATTAAAATCACTTATATCCACATTAAAAGTTGTTTAAAAACCATCTCAGGACACCATTTTGCCTCATTGCACTGCCCCAAAGGCTTGGTCCCACAGCCAGGTCTTCACCATCCTTCTGAAGGTCAGGAGGGAGGGGGCTGATATAATATTGCCAGGAAGGGATATTGTATTATTAACCAATATATTAACCAATAGACCTTCCATTTGTTAGGGCACCCGATTTTTGGAGGATGGTCCAGAGAGCACTGCGATTCACTGCGTCGAATGCCTTTGCAAGGTCAATGAATGCCATGTACTGAGCTTGATTTTGTTTCCTGCATTTTTCTTGGAGCTGTCGTGCAGTGAAGATCATGTCCACTGTTCCTCTGGAGGGGCGGAAGCTGTTCTGGGATTCTGGGAGGGTATCTTCAGAGAGGGGTAGAAGGCAGTTTGCAAGGATTCTTGCGAGGATTTTCCCAGCGGAGGTTTGACATTGAACTATTGCTACTTAAGGTGGTGACCTGTGACTGCCAGTCTGTGGAACTTTCCAAGGAAGGAAAAGTACAGTTAGAATCATAACCACAAACCTTGGCACATTTTTTTTTAAAGTTGATTCCCGAACTCAGATAGTATGAGCACTGGCTTAATCCATCTGTTGAATCCGTATGAAGCCATCACCTCCTTCACTATCCCAGTTGAATAATTATTATTTGCATGAAGGTATTCTGTATTTAAAGAGATGACCCATCAAACTCTGGTTCAAAATAGGAACCAAAGCAAATCATAAGACAAAACTTCACATGCTAATAGATAGTCACTTGCTTTTTTAATTTTTACAAAAGAAAGCCAGTGCATTTTAGTCATTAACAAAGTTGGTGTTCCTCATTAAAAATATAACTATAATTCCCTTTAACACATTAGACAACACAAAATAATAATAGTATTTAAAAACACATAGATTACATTATTCTGCTTATGTAAAACTTACTGTTAATATAAGCTGTTTTGGTAATAATTATAACAACAATAATAATTCATTAAGCAAAGAAAACTAAACACAATCATCCCTACATATTTATATATGGACTCAGTCAGAAGAGAAAAAGAACCAGTGTTTTCTCTGAAACTAACCACAGAATATCTGATGCAATCATCCTAAATGTTATAGCTTGCTATCATATTTTCACAATTCTTTTTCTCTCCAGATGTCCTGAGCCAAGGCTCTGAAATTGTTCATTTTCAGTTAGAATGATTTATATTCCTAAAATAGCACCAAGTAAAATATTTATGTTGGTAAATAAAGACTGTTAGTGGTGTGTTGCTAATATTGTGTGCATGAAAACAGACAAAAATAACAGACAGAGAAAAATCCCCCCCCCAAAAAAAATCCCATAGTTTTTTTTAAAAAAAAGTAATGTATCCTTTGAAGGTAGAAGTCCCACTGTGTTCAAAAGGATCAATTCCCTAAAATGATTTAGGATTGCAGACTAGACTGTGGTCATGTGTATACTAACTTAACAATAAATGGCAGTGAAATGAATGACACTTGCTTCTAAGAAAATCTATTTTAAGATCATGGTGTAATTGTATTTTAGGAATATGATACAGCAGAGAATAAAGATCAAACATTGCCAATAGATGACATTTCTGTAAATTAGTTCAACCTGCATTAGGAAAAATTAATCAATTTGTTTCAACCTTAAAAGTCTGGTTTTTAAAACCTATTTCTCACTAAGATATCCACACTGTAGAATTAAGGCAGTTTAATATCACTTTAACTACCATGGTTCAATGTGATGGCATCATGAGAGTTTCAGTTTTACAAGGTTTTTAGCCTACCTTCCCAAAGAGTGCTGGTGCCTCACCAAAAGACAAATCCCAGGGTTCCATAGCATTCAGCCACTTAAAGTAGTATCAAAATGCATTAATTCTACAGTGTAGATGCACCCTAAGAAAACCTGTAACTTTGATTCTCCTTTTGAGGTCTTGATTGCCAATCCTATCAAATATATTTATTATAATCACAAATACATTTTAGCACTAACTCTAGGGAAATTATACTGGGTAAATTAGGATGTGGCCAGAAAATCAACAATGGGTTATCTTCTTAATTTGTTTGGGTTAGTAGAAGTCATACGATCAAAGACTGTGTGGGAAAAGTGAATGGAAGTTGTGCTTTCCTTCCCAAGTGAGGCATACAGAGGGCTGCTTGTAAGTAATGTGCTCCTCCACGAGCCTGTAGCACAATGAAAGCAAGCAGAACTCATGGCAGACCAGGGGGTTGAAGTGGAGAACACTTGCAGCGAAAGGAATGGAGGGCTGTTTTAGAAGAACCCATGCTACCTGAGCAATCAGGTCAAACCAGCTTCTGGTAATGAAGATCCCTCCATTACAATGGTGTGCAAGTGAGAGTGGTAGATCACATTCATGGCCTTTGAAGAAGCCAGGCAGTTATCAGTAACATTCAAAAATCCACTGGAAAGTCATTCATTTCACTTTATGGTCCTAATTAGCCATTTGTATAGTTCTATAATTAAATATGTTCCTTTCTCATCAAGTTTTTCACTTTAGTAATGATACCACTGTGCCACAAACAGGCCTCATGCTGTTTGGTTTGGGACTTATTCATAGCATTTAATTGGTCACCCAGTGGTTAGCCAATAACCCTTTCAATGGGAAGCAACACTCTGAATGTTGTTAATGGGCTGGAGGCACAGTGTTTGCCTCGTGGTACCCAGCAGTACTGGGAATAAAGCAATTTCCTCCACTGTGTTGTGTGCCCAATAGCTAATCCTCTCCACTCCTGAAATGCACACTATTTGGTTATAAGTATTTGTGCTCTCTTACTTACCGCTGGGTTGTTAATAGGCAGCGATTCTTCAATGCTCCTTCAGTGGAGTTACAGTCTGCTTGCTGACTGCTAATTAAAACAGCTTTGCACTCTAAGACTACCATTAGAAGGTAGTAAGGTCATGTTATTTAATGCAGCCGTCCTGTATTTAAGTGTGTTTACGAGGCCCCCAAACATGTGTACAGTTCACAAACACCAGTGGCTAAGATCGATCTTGTCAAAATGAAGCCGGCTAATCTGTGCTTCTTTGATGCAAAATCATCAAATACGTCTCTTTCCCCTTGGAATCTGACAGTAAAAATGGAAAGCGGCTACCCCCGCTTTCTTCCCTCAAAAATAATAATACCTATGTTGGTGGTTTTGCCTAAGAAAAGATTTCAGCCTGCACATTCTCATTACTTTGGATTTAAGCTGCCTTGTGCTTTAAAAAAAATTGGTTGCAAATAGATTTGTGAATGAAAATAAAATTAAATAAAGAGATTGCTTCCAGTTTCTAGGGAGTGGGAGCGGGCAGGATATAAAAGCATTTTCTTTTCTTTTTCTTATCTTAAAGAGATAGTAAAAAAGAAAATGACTCTGTGTAGATTGCCATGTGTCCTGTTTTATAGATATCACCCCTGTGTTTGAATAAGACAGGACAGTCCTCATTTGAATGTGGCTGCAGTGAAAGAACTGCCCAATTCAGACCTAGCATCGTGTTTTCTTTTTTGTGTGCCTGTGTCAGGAGCGACTTGAGAAACTGCAAGTCACTTCTGGTGTGAGATAATTGGCCATTTGCAAGGACATTGCCCAGGGGGCACCTGGATGTTTCTGATGTTTTACCATCCTTGTGGGAGGCTTCTCTCATGTCCCAGCATGGGGAGCCAGAGCTGACAGAGGGATCTCATCCGCGCTCTCCCCGGATTTGAACCTGTGACCTGTTGGTCTTCAGTCCTGCCGGTATAAGGGTTTAACTCATTGCACCACCGGGGGCTCCTACCATGGTGAGCTGGTTTGGACACTGGACTAAAGGCTCATCTAGACCAGGGGTTCTCAAGGTTTCTAAGCTGAAGGCAGGTTCATGATCTTTTGAGCTGCTGTAGAAGGGGCATCACCTAGGCCCCTTGTACACTGCCATATATAATCTAGTTCGAAGCAGATAATCTGAATTATATATGGCAGTGTAGAAGGGGCCTAGGTGATGCCTGGCAGGTCATATACTCAGGCCCCATCAATACTGTCATATAACGGAATTTGAACTGCATTGAACTGGATTACATCAGTCTACACTGTCATATAATCTTGTTCTGTGCAGTTAATCTGCATTCTGAAGCTGCATTACTTGGCAGTGTAGATGGGGCCTCAGCCTTAGAGGAGAGAAATGGCAAACCTCTCTTGAATAAATGCTACTGAAAATACTCTGAGAGAGAGTCCCATGAATCAGAGTGGATGTGAGGGCTCATAATAAAAATGACAAACCAGGTCAAAATAGGAACCATTAGAAAGGAGGGTAAGGACCATCCTTGAAGTTGCCCATTCACAATTAATATCTGGATAGGTGATCAGGGACCTCATCACGTTAAGCCATAATCCATTCCTGAGCTTGTTCGCATATGAATCTCAATGGGCCCTATCAAATGACGTTTGTCCCCTGTCATCATCAACCAGTTGGAAACAGTGTCAAAAGATGGCAGAAACAAAGTATTTGAAGATGGATTTCATATTGTGTTTCTAAAAATAAAAACTGCATGAAATGCAATTCTTTTATGTGTGATCGGTGAAACAGTAAGCATTCTATCCCCTCTATTGTGACTCTCCTTTGGGGGTGTGTCTGTGGGCAGTCCCTGCAGACTTTGAGATTGATCATGAAGGGAGCCGTCACCATTTGTCCCTAACTATATGATGAGAGAAGAGCTCTGTAATGGCTGCTTTGAATCCTCCCATCCTTTTTAAAATTTGCTTTCAAAAGAATTTGACAGGAATTTACCCCAAAATACCTTCATACAGCACAATAGTAAATTAATATTTGAGGGTTTGGGCAGATTCAAGATCAACATGATGCAAGCTTCCATGGTATGATGAGTTAAACCAGATTACTTTAAACAGTAAGAAATTCATGTGATTGGGGGGGGGGGGATCCTGTCGGGATCCTGTATGTATCCCTGTTGCAGAAAAATGTGGGATGCATACTGATTTAGCATTTTAAAGTTTTAGTTTGATGAGGTAACAAGAAGCAGATACAAGACACCTAGCCATAGACCTCCATTATGGTAAACCACTTTCTAACCTCTTTAAATTGTAATAATTATCCCAAAATGTTATTGTGGTTCACTAAGGGCCCTTCCACACAGCCCTATAACCCAGAATATCAAGGCAGGAAATCCCGCATTATCTGAGTGTGGACTCAGATAACCCAGTTCAAAGCAGGTATTGTGGGATTTTCTTCCTTTATATTCTGGGATATAGGGCTGTGTGGAAGGACCGCAAGAATGAGAGAAGATATCCTGTAATTAACCTCCCTGTAGACTCAGAGCTATGGCTTCCTTGACTGAGTCTAACCATCTGTTTTCCAGATTTTATTTTTTCCTATATCTTAATTGTTAGGCCTCTTCTACACTGCCATATAATCCAGATTATCAAAGCAGATAATCACATCATATGCTTTGAAAAGGACTATATGAGTCTACATTGCCATATAATTCAGTTCAACGCAGATAATCTAGATTTTATATACCAAGCATCTCTTCTAATGAGTCAACCCATCTCATAATATGATCAAAGTACGATAGCCTTAAGCCCCTCCTACACATCTATATAAAATCCACATTATCTGCTTTGAACAGGATTATACGACAGTGTGGGCTAAGACAATCCAGTTCAAATCAAATAATGCAGATTTTCTGCTTTGCTAACCTGGATTATCTGGCACTTTAGAAGGGACCTTTGTTGATTCTCTAGAAATGTTTATTTCTAGGGAATGTTCAGGCTTGCTTTGCTCATAGACACATTTATTTGTCTTTTTTGGCAGTCCATCGTGTCTATATAAGTCTTTTCAGGATCATATTTCAAATAATGGCCCTTCCACACAGCCATATAACCCAGAATATCAAGGCAGAAAATCCCACAATATCTGCTTTGAACTGGGTTATCTGAGTCCACACTGCCATATATTCCAGTTCAGAACAGAAAATGTGGGATTTTATTCAGCTACGTGGAAGGGGCCTAAATTGATTTTCTTCCTGGGCTTTTCTCATCTAAAATTTGTGAGAGTATATGGAAAGTGACTTAAATCTGCATTCTCTTATGCTTTTGGTGATGCAGTTGCTGTTGTCTATATAGGTGGCCATCTTATCTTTGAACCTGAGTGTATTTATTCATAGGTTCAGCCCTTACCTTTTAATATTACTTAGTGATAAGGAAGTGTCTTGGGAGAATGGTGGGCTCTCTTTCTGTATGTATTTTTCAGTTCCTTTTCTTGGTACTTGTATTTCAGCCATCACTATAATGAGAAAATACTTAAGAGTGGCACGATGTGTTACATAATTGGCATTTAGCGGTTCTGATTTCTTTAGCCTTTCTTTCTCTGGAGACAAAATGTCACTCTTTGCTTTTCATTTCTTGTCATTTCACTTTAATGAGATTTACACATACAGACATTTAATGGGAATTAGCCCTCCAAATAGTATTTACCCCTTTAAAAGGAAGAGGGAGGGAGAACTGAAATTAGCTTGATATATCTTACCTTTGAACAAAATATTACAAATCACAGCTTTTTGTTTATTAACACAACATCTCCAACTAACTTTATAGAATTTATTCGCAGAAGTGTCTTTTCTTACAGTTTGGGGTGTTTTGTGTAGATATATAGTTTGGGTCTTGTATTTTTATTTGCAATGCCCTGTTACCAGTGGAAAAATTGATTTTATTCTAGAAAACAGCGTTAGAGTAAAACAGCTTGAAGTGTGACATATTTATTTACTCTTTTCTCAATGAGAAAGATTTACCTGATGAAAATAATTAGATAAATGTTAAATATCCCTTATATGGAGTTATGAAATCCTTCAAAACCCAAAAATGTTCACAAGGGTGACTGAGAGAGTGGTACCTTTTCTTTCTGATGATTCAATGCACACAAACATTTTGTCATACATAAAGGAATTAAACTATTGTATAAAAAGTACCTTCAGGCAATGTGTGTGTGATGTATGTGAAACATACATGAACTGCATGATTAAACTTGGCTTCCATCTCGAAGATTTCTTCCAGAGATCTCCAATATATCTCATTATATAAAGAAATACTGTATTTCTGGTGTATAAGACTACTTTTTAACCGAGGAAAATCTCCTCAAAAGTTGGGGGTCGTCTTATATGTTGGGTGTTGTCTGATAGGGCGGGTGCTGAAAATTCCAAGCCAGACTGGAGAATCTGTGGTCACCACATATGGTGGGGAGAGCTGAAAAATGGCTGTGGCTGCATCCCCACCGGATGCAGCAACTGCAAGGGCAGAGCGGTATAAATATGGTAAAAGAAAATCCACTCACCAGGATTCGTGGAAAGAAGTGACAACGCAGTCCCGATGATGAGGTGAGGGGGCGCCTCATCGGGAAAGTGTAAGTGAAGGGCAGAGCAAGCTGCAGGTATTTGGGACACCTGGGGTATGGAGAACAGAGAAAGAGCAGTGCTGTGCCCAGAAATACACACCTCTTTCACCCACCTGGCCGGTCCATTCTAGAGGCTTCAAAGACAGTGCATAGGATAGGATATACTGGTCCAAGAGTAATTCTCTCAAGGTGAATGATATACCAGGGCAGGACAGACCTATTACTATACCTCCTTCTCTGTTTCTCAGATCTAACTCCTGAGGATTACAGTGAAGCAGTGCAGGTGCGCAGGTGCGAGATCTGAGAGGCAGAGAAGGAGGTACTGTAATAGGAAAATTACCATATTAAAATCAAATCCGATGTTTTTTAAATTTTTATTTGGTGTGCATTGGTGGAGTTTGGGGGAAAATAGACCTTGACATTCGGGGGTTGTAGTCGCTGGGATTTATAGTTCATCTGCAATCAAAGAAGATTCTGAACTACACCAATGATAGAATTGGGCCAAACATCCAACACAGAACCCCCATGACCAACAGAAAATACTGCGTTTCCTGATGGTCTTTGGCAACCACTCTGAAACCCCCTTGTGACCCTCCCAGGGGTCCCAACCCCCAAGTTGAGAAACACTGAAATAGAGGTATTCAAAAATCCAGATTAAATCTGAAATTCAAAATACTTATAGTTCCAATAATTTGGGATAAGGAATACTCAACCTATATTGAATGCTGTATATTCTTTCCTGATGAAATTGAATGGAGTTGTTCTATACAATTGTAGACAAATGTTATTTTTTATTATTTTATACTCCAGCTTCCTTTCATTGTGAGACCAAAATGATATAACCCAGAATATCAAGGCAGAAAATCCCACAATATCTGCTTTGAACTAGGTTATCTGAGTCCACACTCAGATAATGTGGGATTTTCTGTCTTATCCTGAGATAAAGGGCTGTGTGGAAGGGCCCATAGTATAGGTAATCAGTTTAAAAAAAAAGAAAAGAAAGAAAACCATACCAAATAGGCAGTACTTTTAAAAACAGAAGTGAAACCAATTTAACATACTTTAAAAATACAATTCAAAGCATAAAAGTACAGCACACTCCATTAAAATAACTTTCTACTACAAACAGTTAACCAGTTAGATATTCTTTGATTCTTGTAATAAAAATATACACAAGGTTTTTTGTATACACAACAGAGTCAGCAGAATTATATCATGTCATCTTAAGTACTGTCTCTGGTTATTGTTTTCATTTAATAGCTTGTCTTTATTTTGCTTTGTGATGCACATGATCTCTTACGTCTCCCAGCAGCGAGACATTCAAGGGGCAGAACGACTGTTTCCTTTGTAAAACTAAATGCTGGAGGCTTATTTCTTTGCTTACAAATAGACAAGCAGAACATGCATAGAGTCAAACAAGTACTCCAAGGAATGCCATCCTTCACTAATTTTCTTCTTAAAGGAAGTAACATGTAATTTTAGCAAATTTATTTTTCCTGCAAGAAAGTCCAAAAACTGTAGCTTTCAAAGACTATTCACAATGCATGACTTATTCTGTGCAAAGTTCGGATGTGGTCTTTTTATACAAAAAAGACCATTTTCTTCATGGGTAACAACATTTAACATGTAAAACATCATATTTCTGCATATGCTATTTTCTGCGCAGAAAATGCTGCTTTCTGCACTATGTGAACTTTACATAGAATAAATTATAAACTGTCCAAATTATCATCAGCTCAGCATTCTTTTCATCAGGATTTCTCATTTCTTTTGGAATGTAGTTTTTAACAGATTCAGGGGAATATTTTTCAAACACTCTTTCCATCTGTATTCCTTCTGTAGAATGCCGAGTGTAGCTTAGATAGTTCTAATAGTTCCCTCAGATACGCCCCTTATTTGCTTCCGGGGTTCCTTTTCACCATACTCCATCAGGCCCCCATGTGAACTCCACAACTAGCTCCCCGGTTAGGGCCTCCCCTCCTGGTTCGTATCATTTTGAGACCCCATCTGCCCCGGTCGCCCCCACTCAACCAGCCACACTCCTCCACTCGAGAACACTTCCCTTGTTCAGCCCACTCAGCTCCCTTGATGTCTCACTATCTACCTCAACATCAGAAACATCCCTACCTAACGCCCAAGGGAGATTATTCCCCAGCCCGACTTCTTCTCCTGAGAGCTGACTAGTCACAGATTCTGGCCATGGAGGGGGGGGGAAGGGTTCCGGAGGAAGGGGGTGCCATCCAAGTGATGTGGGGGAGGAGAAGAGTGGGTCACCAACATCCCAGGGAGAAGCGCAACAGAGTTCTTGCGACCCTGGTGAAGGTGGGTAGTGGTAGGCTCCACGGCAGTCCCCTTGGTCTTAAGGTCCTGCTGATTAATGCCAGATCCATTAATGGTAAGACCACGGCCATCCAGGACTTGATCCTGGATGAGAGGGCGGATCTGGCATGCATCACCGAGACCTGGCTGGACGAGCTGGGGGGAGTAAATCTCACTCAGCTGTGTCCACCAGGTTTCGGAGTGCATCAGCAGGCCAGACAAGGGGGGCGGGGAGGAGGGGTCGCAGTAGTCTTTCGGCAATCCATCGCTGTGATCAGATGTGCTGTTCCGCAGGCTTCTGGGTTTGAGTGTGTCCACCTGAAGGTGGGGAGCCGTGACAGTGTGGGGTTCCTGCTGGTGTACCGCCCACCCCGCGACCCAGCAGCTTCCCTGTCTGAGCTAGCGGAGGTGGTCTCTAATTCGGCCTTGGTTTCCCAGCGCCTGGTGGTGCTGGGAGATTTTAACATCCACGCCGAGACCACCCTATCTGGTGCAGCTCAGGACTTTATGGCCACCATGACGACCATAGGACTGTCACAAATAATATCTGGTCCCACTCATCAAGCTGGACATACTCTTGACCTTGTTTTCGTGGCGGACAACGAAATGATTAGAGTGGAAGATCAAAACATCCTTCCGGTGTCATGGTCTGATCATTATCTGATCAGTTTTAGACTTGCTGCGACTCTTAACCTCCGCAGGGGTGGAGGACAGATTAAAATGGTCCGCCCTAGGAGACTGATGGATCCGGATGGATTCCTGAGGAATCTTGGGGTTCTTCCTGCCTTGGAGCCTGGTGATTCTATCGACGCCTTGGTGACTCTCTATAATAGGGAGATGTCCAGGGCGATAGATACGATCGCACCCGAACGCCCCATCTCGTTGTGTCGTGACAGGCCATCTCCCTGGTTCACTGGGGAGCTGGCTGTGATGAAGCACACGAGAAGGGGGCTAGAGCGCAAATGGAGGAAATCTCGGGACGTGTCTGATCGAGCACGGGCTAAAGCCTCTCTTAAGGTATACTCCGTGGCTATACGGTTGGCCAGGAAATCATTCACGACCACCCGTATAGCGTCTGCAGCTAATAGATCATCGGAGCTGTTTCGGGTTGTGGGAGAACTCCTCCACCCACCTGTGGCGGAGGAGGTCACTGATGACCCAGCAGCTCGGTGTCACGATTTCGCACACCATTTTGCAGGTAAAGTCGCCCAGATACGCCTTGAGCTCGACTCCAATTTCATCGCAGTGCCAGAAGAGGTGACGGAGGCATCTGCTTGTCCAACCTTGTGGGATTCTTTTAGGCTTGTTCTTCCTGAAACCATGGAGGAGATTCTTGGGGCTGTGAGGGTGACCACCTCATCTCTAGACCCGTGTCCATCTTGGCTCATTAAATCAGCCAGGGAGGGGCTGGTTGATTGGTTTGTATTGATCATCAATGCATCGCTGGAGCAAGGGATTTTTCCATCTAATTTGAAACAGGCTGTGGTTCGTCCACTCCTCAAAAAGGCTTCCCTTGACTCCACGGTGCTGAGCAATTACAGACCAATCTCCAACCTCCCTTTTTTGGGTAAGGTGCTGGAGCGGGTGGTCGCCTCCCAGCTCCAGAGCTTCTTAGATGATACCAACTACCTAGTTCAGTCACAGTCTGGTTTCAGGCCAGGTCACGGCACCGAGACAGCCTTGGTCGCCTTGGTGGATGACCTCCGCAGAGAGCTGGACAGGGGGAGTGTGACTCTGTTGGTTCTCTTGGACATCTCAGCGGCTTTCGATACCATCGATCATGGTATCCTTCTGGGTCGTCTCTCTGGGATGGGCCTCGGGGGCGCGGTTCTGTCGTGGCTCCGGTCCTTCCTGGAGGGACGAACCCAGATGGTGAAGCTGGGGGACGCCTGCTCAGACTCCTGGCCTTTGACCTGTGGGGTCCCGCAAGGCTCTATTTTGTCACCCATGCTTTTCAACATCTACATGAAACTGCTGGGAGAGGTCATCCGGAGTTTTGGAGTTGGGTGCCATCTTTATGCGGATGACACACAACTCTACTACTCCTTTCCACCTAATTCCAAGGAGGCCTCTCGGGTGCTGGACGAGTGCCTGGCCGCTGTGTCGATCTGGATGAAGAGGAACAAGCTGAAGATCAATCCTGACAAGACAGAGGTCCTCCTGGTCGATCGTAAACTGGATCGGGGTATAGGGTGGCTGTAGCGAATTTGTTAATCTGTGTGTAAATTTTAGTGCATAGATCTATGTTCGCAGGGGGCAGATAAGGAAGATTATAGACAAGAGAGGATAGCAACAGAGGGACCGGATTTATTTGCATATGGAGGCTGATTGGTCATATGCAGATTAGCATAGCCCCAGGATTTCAAAAGGTTGGGAGACAAAATGACAGTTGGGAAGAGCAGGGCCGAACATTCTAAAGGGGCGGAGTTAAGTTCAAAAAGGAGGGGAGTTAGAGAGAGAGTTTTAAAAAGAGAGTTAGTTGAGTAGGGATTGCAGTTTGTGAAGGACAGAGAGTTAGGGATTCCTGTTCATGAATGGTAGTTAATAAATCCTGGTAGAAAAGTAAGCTGCTAGTCAAATAGAGTACAGGTTTTGAGAACCTAAAGAAAAGCCAGTGGTGCTTGAATCGGAAAGTAATTTTAGTCCTGTATGTGTAAAGCAAATATCATCTTGATAAATGAGAAACATTGAAAGCCTATTTCAGGAGAGTGCAACAAGTATATATACGTGACTGGAACCCAAGTTTGCAACAAAAATAGTAATTGTAACCACAATCGTTTGGAGCTTGAAATTTTAAATAAACTTGTTACTTTGTTTCATACAAGAGAGACTCAAGCCTGTGTTTCCAAACCAAGAGGCTTCTGCTTTATAACACTCATAGCAATTCAGATATTAAAGCGTTGACAGAGGACTGCACATAGGTGCATGCTTCTTTACACAAACTGGTGTCCTCCCTCCGTCGCCTTACATAAATGGTGGCAGCGACGGGATGCGTGTGACAAGACTAATCTAGTGCCTCAGAAAGCTGCGGGATACGTAGAATACATCTAATCTAGTGCCTCAGACAGCGACGGGATGCGTGTGACAAGACTAATATAGTGCCTCAGAAAGCTGCGGGATAAGTAGAATATATCTGGTCCAGTGCATCAGAAAGAGGCAAAATTTACCTCATAAAGAATAGAAGTAAGAGAAAATGGCTCCTCCCAAGGGTAAGAAAGCTGGAACTGAAGAAGAGGTGGTAGAGGAGGGAGCACAAGAACGTGAGGAGAGTCAGGAGCAGACAGTTTCATCGGTAGAACTGCAAAGATTACAAATTCAGTTTGAAATAAGCAGAATGGAATCACAGGAAAGGTTACAGTTAGCTAAGTTGGAGGCTGAAGAAAGAGAGAGAGAGAGAGCGGCTGAGGAAAGAGAGAAGGCCAGAGAACATGAAAGATTGATGATGCAGTTAAGAATGCAAGAAAGAGATAGAACTAGTGAAAATACTAGTGTGCATAGTTACAATGACTTCTCTGCCAAAGTGAAGAGATTTGCTAAGTACCAAAAGGGAGACGACGTAGAAGCATTCCTTCTGGCATTTGAACGAACCTCTTTGGAACTAGAGATCCCAGAAGAAAGTAAAATGTCATATCTAAAGCCTTTAATATCTGGCGAGCTAAATCAGATATTGGCTGATATGAGGGATGATGAGATAAATGATTATAGATTGTTTAAGGCAAGAGTTAAAGTTAGGTTTGGGATCACTCCTGAACAGTGCAGGAAGAACTTTAGAGAGATAAAAAGAAGAAATGGTGAAACATATGTCCAGCTGGGAGCCCGATTAGACAAAGCCCTTGATCAGTGGATAGAAGGAAGTCGGGTTAGCACATTCCAACAGCTAAAACATCTGGTGGCGTTGGAACAGTTTTATAAAATGGTGCCCCTAAACATGCGCTGGTATGTCAAAGATAAAAAAATTGAGAGTGTGTCTCAAGTGGCTGTTGTCCTTGATGAACTGGAAACTGATTACGAAATGAAAAACTTGGGCATGGCGTATAAGAGATCGTATGAGGAAAAAGGAAACAAATATATATACAAAAATGCTACAAGTCCCTCACAGCCATTATGGAAAAGTAAAGACCAAGTAGGGAGGGACAAGGCAGACCAACAATATGGGAGAAAGAGTAATTACTATAATAAGGAAGTAACAAGACCGGGTGATGTGAAGATCACATGCTACCATTGCCAAGAGCCAGGGCATATAAGAGCAAGGTGCCCTAGGTTGAGGAATGAAAAGAGTGTTACTTCACCTCCAAGAAACATTCGTCTGGTACAGAAAGATAAAGGGACTGGTCACTATACAGAGGAGGTTAAGAGTGAAATGAAGTCCACAGATGAGACCAGTAAAGTATTCCGAGTGTGGAAAGTGAGAGAGGTTGAAGAGTATGACTATAGAGAGGAGATAATAATAAATGGAAGAAAAATATTGGGATTAAGAGACTCAGGAGCTCAAGTGTCCCTAATCCAAAGTCAACTAATAAACCCGGAGCAGATAGTGCCTGGTAAGAAATATCTATTAAAAGGAATCTATGGGCCAGCATTCAAAACATCGGTAGCAGAAATCCCTGTAACTTATAAAAAATACAAAGGAATGTGGCAAGTTGGAGTGATGAAGGAATTGGAAGTTCCATTCATTATAGGAAATGACCTATATGAAGAATGCCAAAGAGTCAATGTAATTACTAGAAAATCAGAAACAGAGGAGATGGACGGTGATTCTGATGAAGCAAGTACTTCACGAGACAACGAAGAGAGTGGTGAACTTATGCAAATGAAATTCTCAGATAAGCAGACTGAAGTGTTCTTAAAGGAACAGAAGAAAGATAAATCTTTAGGAGAGTCATGGGAACAGGCCAGAAGTGAGGCTGGTGGACCATTAGCTGAAAAGTCTAGTTCTTTCCAAGTTATAAATGAAAGATTGTATAGAATTGTCAGAAGGAGGAAGAGTGGTGATAGTGTTGAAGTGAACAAACAGTTAGTAGTACCGGAGAAGTACAGATTAAGAATATTAAAGATGGCCCATGACACAACATTCGGAGGACATCTGGGAATTAAAAAGACGAAGGCAAGAATTCAAGAAAAATTTTATTGGCCTAATATTGGAAAGGAGGTCAAAGCATATTGTCAGTCCTGCCAAGTGTGCCAGCTAATTGGGAAAGCCAACGATAAAACTAAAGGACTTATACAATCGGTGCCTGTGGTAACAACGCCCTTTGAGAAGATGGGAATTGACATCATAGGTCCCATATCCAAAGCCACTAAAGAAGGAAATAAGTACATCTTAACAGCCATTGATTATGCTATGAGGTATCCAGAGGCAATACCTTTAAGAGACTTACAAGCTAAAACGGTAGCTGATGGACTACTTAATATTTTTGCCAGAGTGGGATTTCCCAAGGAAATTGTGACAGATCTAGGAACTTATTTTATGTCCAAGCTGATCAAAGAATTATTTAAAGGCTGTGGCATTGTACATCACAACACAACGGCATATCATCCGCAGAGCAATGGATTAATTGAAAACTTTAATAAGACAGTAAAACATATGATCAAGACATATGTCAACAAAAACCCTAATGACTGGGATAGACAGTTACAACATCTTTTATTTGCATATCGAGAAGTCCCACAGGAGAGCACGGGATATAGCCCTTTTGAACTTCTGTTTGGTAGAAAAGTGCGAGGACCCATGGACATCATAAGTGCAAGTTGGACTGGTGATGAGGAGATCCAGGAGGAAGATATTATGGACTATATAGAGAAACTTAAGGAACATATAGACATTATACGGGGTGAGGCATCGAGAAATCTGGAGTCAGCTCAACAAAAACAGAAAAAAAGTCGAGATGCGAAGGCCAAACATCGGAATTTTAAAGAAGGAGACAGAGTGCTGTTACTCAAGCCTAAATCCCATAAGAAAATGGACATGGCATGGGAAGGTCCCTATGTAATATTTGAGAAACTGTCTGATGTGAACTATCTGATAATGAAAGTAGGGGAGGAAGGAAAATATAAGCGTGTGCATGTTAATAGGATAAAACCCTATTATGTGAGAACAAATTTGATTTTTAGGGTAGTAACAAAAGAAGCAAAAGCATATTCAGTAACAGAATGGGGAGAATTAAGGGAACAAAGTATCATACCTGATGTGTCTAAGTGTTTAGAATTGTCAGAAAGTCAAAGATGTCAACTGAGAGATGTATTGATAAAGCATCAGGATGTGTTTAGGGATGTGCCAGAAAAAAAAAAAGGAGCTAATAACTCATAGGATCAGTACGGATGATGTAAAACTCATAACTTCCCATCTGTATATTGTAATGTGATAAAAACACATTTGGACAGGGATATTTGATATTGATACGGAGAATTGAATAAATGCAAGAGGATGTAAAGATAAAGTTAATGAAAGGTAAAGTTGTGTGTCTTAGGTAAAGACAGAAATCCATTTTGAGAAAGTGTTTTGAAGTTAGAACCAGTCTTCAAAAGGAAGATTTAGGTCTAAGATAGCAGCCTCTGAGATAAAGAGTGCTGGGTTTTGGGCTTCTATAAGTGATGAGAGCCCAGGGGACAGGCAAACTGTCAAGGTGGGAATTGGGAGTTGGAGGCTCCACAATTTCACTTCAATGTATAGTATATTGAAGGATGTGACTATGTCAAGGTGGACATTTTGTCATGGACATGGAGGAGGACTCCAGGATAGTTTTATTCAGGTAAGCTATATAGATATAGGTTTAGTGTTAACCTGTTAGTTCCATTGGAAGGTGTTTCATCAATACTGATTCCATGGAAAAGGATTTAGATTTTAAAGTCTAATGTAGCCAGATAAACTCACATAGGCATTGATAAGACCTAGTGTGTATATTAAAATGTAAGTGGAAAATTCTTTTTGAGGTCATTGATATAAAATGTAAAGATATGGTAAAGTATATTGGTAAAGTATAAACATGCACTGCATACGTTTATGCAGGATTGTAGTAAGAAATTATATGATAATTATACTGTTACTAATGAATGGTGCCATGTAATGTGTGATGGAAACGTAAGTATTTGGATATATGGTTTAAACTGTGAATTAAATGTAGACTTATTGGATAAACCGGGTGCAAGAATATGACTATTGGTAATGTATATTAGTGATATATGTTGTTAAGATATATAATATGTATGTTTATATAAAATTGTATTGATAGAGTAACTGTATAGTATCATTATTAAAGAATGTTTTCATGTGATATATGATAGAAATGTAAGTATTTAAATGTATGGTTTTAAATGTGAATTCAATATAGAATTGTTAGATAAGGTATAAGTTAACAATATTGCTTTCGATGAGGTTAAAAACACTCACCTCCAGCAATATTTTTATAGGGAAGGGGCGTATGTAGCAAATTTGTTAATCTGTGTGTAAATTTTAGTGCATAGATCTATGTTCGCAGGGGGCAGATAAGGAAGATTATAGACAAGAGAGGATAGCAACAGAGGGACCGGATTTATTTGCATATGGAGGCTGATTGGTCATATGCAGATTAGCATAGCCCCAGGATTTCAAAAGGTTGGGAGACAAAATGACAGTTGGGAAGAGCAGGGCCGAACATTCTAAAGGGGTGGAGTTAAGTTCAAAAAGGAGGGGAGTTAGAGAGAGAGTTTTAAAAAGAGGGTTAGTTGAGTAGGGATTGCAGTTTGTGAAGGACAGAGAGTTAGGGATTCCTGTTCATGAATGGTAGTTAATAAATCCTGGTAGAAAAGTAAGCTGCTAGTCAAATAGAGTACAGGTTTTGAGAACCTAAAGAAAAGCCAGTGGTGCTTGAATCGGAAAGTAATTTTAGTCCTGTATGTGTAAAGCAAATATCATCTTGATAAATGAGAAACATTGAAAGCCTATTTCAGGAGAGTGCAACAAGTATATATACGTGACTGGAACCCAAGTTTGCAACAAAAATAGTAATTGTAACCACAATCGTTTGGAGCTTGAAATTTTAAATAAACTTGTTACTTTGTTTCATACAAGAGAGACTCAAGCCTGTGTTTCCAAGCCAAGAGGCTTCTGCTTTATAACACTCATAGCAATTCAGATATTAAAGCGTTGACAGAGGACTGCACATAGGTGCATGCTTCTTTACACAAACTGGTGTCCTCCCTCCCTGGCCCTTACAGTGGCTGCCTGTGTTGGACGGGGTTACACTCCCCCTGAAACCACAGGTCCGCAGTTTGGGTGTCCTCTTGGATTCGTCGCTCACATTTGAGGCTCAGGTGTCGGCGGTATCCGGGAGGGCCTTTGCACAATTGAGACTTGTGCGCCAGCTGCGACCGTACCTTGCGAAGGCTGACCTGGCCGGGGTGGTCCATGCCTTGGTCACCTCTAGAATGGATTACTGCAATGCGCTCTATGTGGGGCTGCCCTTGAAGATGGCTCGGAAATTTCAATTGGTCCAGCGGGCAGCAGCCAGGATGCTAACTGGGGCTCATTATCAAGAGAGGTCTACCCCTCTGTTTAAGGAGCTCCACTGGCTGCCATTTATTTTCCGAGCCCAATTCAAGGTGCAGGTGCTCACCTACAAAGCCCTGAACGGTTTGGGACCACCCTACCTGCGCGACCGTATCTCCATCTACGAACCCACACACTCGCTCCGGTCATCTGGGGAGGCCCTGCTCGTGATCCCACCCACGTCGCAAGCGCGCTTGGTGGGGACACGGGACAGGGCCTTCTCTGTGGCGGCCCCCCGACTTTGGAATGCCCTTCCAAAAGATCTTCGACAGGCCTCTACTTTAGCAGCTTTCAGAAAGAACCTAAAAACTTGGCTGTTCCGATGTGCCTTCTCAGATTAGGAATCCCCCATCCCAAGTCCTAGAAGCACTTTAGTATAATTAATATTCTGCACACCACACTATTTTAATCCTACGTTCCTCCTGCCACTCCAGCACTTTTAACCCTGTACCCCTTTGCACTGGCCGGCCCAGTTTTAAGGTGTCTTGATGTATTGTTATTGTTGTTATTTGCTTAATTATTTGATTTGCTTTGTTTATTGTTGTGTTATGTTTTTTATTGTATTGTGTTCTGAGGCTTCGGCCTGTGTAAGCCGCATCGAGTCCTCCGGGAGATGCTAGCGGGGTACAAATAAAGTTAATAAATAATAATAATAATAAATTAGATAGTTCATCAAGGTTTTAGCTGAATTTGAGAGATCTCTGCCACCTAGTCTTTCTAGTTAATTTCCTAGTGCAAAACTGCTCCCAATCTTGAATGTTTTTGGCAAAATGTATGAAAGGAAACACTGAAAGTAAAAAAAAAACTGTAAAGAAACAGACGTGAAACTGATAACTAAGGAACCTATCTTAAGTCCTGGACTTTTTGGAGGGTAGAGTTCAACACATTGAATATATAAAGTTGGGATTAAAACCCAGATGAGATTCTTACATGCCACTGGCCTCATCTACACTGGCATATAATGCAGTTTGAAATTGTATTATATGGTCAGTTAGACTTATGTGGTTAAACACATTGTTTGGGGGTAAAATTCAGCATAATGGATAGGTTCTTTAAAGTTGGGATTAAAACTCAAATGTGATTCTTACATGCCTCTGGCATCATTTACATTTTGAAACTGCATTATATGGCAGTGTAGATGGGGTCACTACCACCAAGGTGGATGAAGTCACTATGAGAAACGACTTTCAAATAATGCCTAACCAAAATATTCAGCAATATTCATCACTGGGAGTTTAAGGTGAAAATAGTTTCAGAAGTTAGTTGCTATGTATGGTGTGATGGATTAGCCTCCCTTACAAGGTTAGTGTACAGGCAGAAACAAGCCTGGTTTGGAAAAAAAAAAACTAAGAAGAGCAAGAGGGAGGAGATACCAGGAGCTTCATAGCTGGAAAGTGCAGTCTGATTGGTTGATGAAATTGGGGGGAGTTGCTTAGCAAACAGAGATGGGTAGAGCTAGAAAGGGGGGAAGAAGGAGCTAAGGCAGCCACAGTCAGTTCAGTCTGGGGTTTTTGAGTTTGAAGGGGAAGGATGAATTAGTTAGGAGATTTGAAGGGGAAGGAAGGAAGGATTGGAGAACTGTCCATTAGAAAGATACCTCTTTGAGGAAAGTAATTAAAGCCTTCAGGGAAAAGGAGAAGAAGTATTAGTGAACCTCTGTAGTTTTAGAGTGCTGGTGTAGAAAGAGGATTCCTGTGTGTGGAACATTGTTTTAAGAAACTCATGATATATAACCTTTCTCTGTAAAATTAAAGCCTGACAGTTTATTGAAACCACAACGCATCTTTATTGTTTAAGAACAAAATAAACAGTAGTCTTGTTTTATTTCACCTGAAGAGTTTGTGTGCCTAATTGAGCACTCTAGTGAAGGAGGTGGCCTATGAATCAGTAAAATTGGGAAGCAAAAGAAACCCTTAATAGTAAATAATTGATGGCAGCAACAAAATATATAACACACAGTGGCAACATCCCACTGTCCTATCTTGTGTCGTGTGTGTGTGAGGTCCCTTGTGTCCCTCCTCGGCCTGCACTCGGACCTGCTTGTCATCCATTTTGTTGCATATGGTGTTGGGGAGGAATCCTATTATTGTTGAGAGACAATGGGTTGCTTACCATGGTACAATAGGAAAGTTTCACGTTTTCTTTTAACAACCCCTCCTTTCAAGCAGTGGTGGAACTACAGAAGCAGTAGTCCAGCAGTGTTTCTCACTACCAGTTGCATTTCCTGATGAGTAAGTTGTGGGGTGAAGAATCGTTTAATGCTTCCCCTGACATTTCCCTATTCTGAATTACCCACCATGAGTGGGGTCGGGGCTCCCTTTCATACTCCTGTTTGCATGGGCCTTTGTGACATCCAGGATGATTACATTCTTCTCTCTCTTCTCATACATACTTGTCTGCCTACCTAGAAACACACCTCATAGGGAGGGAAGCAGCAAAGACTGCCTTGCTTAACAGCCTTACAAAGAAAAGATCAAGAAAAAATGTGGGTGTGTAGAGGTGAGCCACATCCAGCACAGCTACTACCTGGAAACTCACGAAATGGAAACAGGCAAGGATTCTCCAAGATTTGGGGGCAAACAACAAAAGAAAAAATAGACTCTTTATTATGCAGAGGCTGATTCATCTCTAGGCTAAGTTTCCCTACACTTTCCCATCATTTCAATGGCAACATGCTCTGGAGATGCTGTGTAGCTGAATAGGACTGAAAGAAAGAAGGGAAAGAACCAGGGGGCTGACAGGAGAATAAGATGACAAGTAGAGAAAGGCAAAGTGGGAAGAAGAAGGAACGAAAAGAAAGTCTGGCATATCCAACAGGGAAGGAAGATCAGGTAATGATCTATTTAGGTACAGATCTTCATGATGGCCACATTCCAGGCTGCCATGCAGTATATATTTTCCAGTCTATAAAAAGCCCTGATTTAAACCAAAATACTTAATTACACCAAGCCTCATGTCCTCCATATGTTTTTACCTACAACTCAAAACATCTCATTGACAAGATTTCAAAGTTATGGGGAGCACCAGATTATCTACTCTTAATTTAGACAAAAAGGGAGAGAAAAACTGGAGAACTTTCAGTGACGTTCATGAAGAAAAAACTGGCACAGCTCAGGATGCTAAAAGGATGAGAGCCCAATAAATTAGACCAGAGGTGGGCCGTTTTTCAGCTGGCTTTGGTTGGAAAGTGTAGTCCAAAAACATTTTGAGACCTAGAAGATTCTCCTTTAACAAGAACACTCAAAACATGCATGAGTGTGCCAAAAAGTGATAGAACAATGTTGTATTACCTATTGTATGTCTGTAGAATTCTTATATATGTGCTACTTTTTCATTATAATTAAATAATGTGGAATTAGCCTACATATGGAGAGGGATAGAAGCAGTCTGAATGTAAAAGGAAAAGCACCTGAATGCTGCTACAACGTTTTTAATGCTAGAGGTGAAAGGAGATGTAAAATCCTTTCCCAACAAAGGGATTTTGTTCTTTCACTCTTGAAGATGATTTGCATTTTAAATATAACAAAATGCATGTATAAAATGAGTGCTGCCCTTTGGCTGAGCTACAAAATGTGCTGATTTTGGAATTTTTTTCAGAAGGTTATTTTTCACATTTAAATGGTGGGTTTCTGAAAAGTTGCTGAATGCTCTTTTTCATGGTATGTACTTGTGTCTAATCTGTATTTGATACCAGAATATCCTCTCCATTGTCAACAGTGAGTGTGGAAAAGGGAAATTAGAGCTTTGATCTTAATGGAATAAGCACAGTACTTATTCACCATGGGATAGCTTGATGTGAAGCATACAGGAATCAGTATCATAGAACCAGCAATAGTCTGTTTCTTGACTGGAAGAAAAAAAAAGTGTGCCCATGCTCCTCTTTTCTTGTCCCATCCCACAGCCTTTACCTTTGCAAAGCAATGGGATTCAGTGGATAGTGCTTAATGTTAGCGTATACTCTGTTATACTATAAATGCCTTTCAATACATTGTATAATGAGGTATATCTAGTGCCTCCTTATGCAATGTTTCTGCCAGAATATAGACTGGCTGCCAAGTAACAATTGGATGCAACTTCACCACTGATTTAAAAAGCCACTGATTGGTCATGCCCCCAACCATACAACTGCCTTCATCTTGCTGAACTGGTCTACACTTCCTCAGTTATGGATACAACTATGCCCTTTATTTCTCTCCAAAGTCTTTGTTTCAGATATCCCTTTCAAAGGAATCAAGGAGTGGGGGAAGCTATCAGACATATAATAGAAACAAAAAGAAAGAAAGAAGAAAGAAAGGGAGAGGGGGGGGGGGGGGAGAGAGATATCAGAGTATTTCAGTGAAAATTTTCTGGAGAAAAAATATTGGTAAAAAAGAGTATGAAGTTACATCAATACATACCCAGACACTACATTATCCTATAACTAAAAAGTCAATAAAATGATCAGGGATAAATACACCTTTCTAATCAAACTCATGGCGCATCCACACAGTGCCTAAAATATGTGCCCTCTTATGTTTTCACCTGGGACATCCAAATAACCTGAGGTAAAAATAAATTACTTCAGGACAAAGCAGGAAAACCCTACTTTTTCCTGAAGTAATTTGATACCTGGAATAAGCCGGGTCTTTTCAACTGTGGGTGCTGTGTGGATTGGGCCTGTGGTCATGTTGCATAGCTTTTGGTCCCAATCCACACAGCCACCTTGGGATTTTTGGACTCCTATAGCCCGAAAACCCTAAGACAGCCCACACCCCCTCCCAAAACCCCTTTCAAAAGCCTTTTAAAAGTAGATAACTGATCCGGCCACCATTTCCCCTTCTGTGGAGCTCTCCTGGCATGTAGAAATGACATTCTAGGAGAAGGAGGGGGGGGGGGAGGAAAATCACTTCTGATTTTCTGACCCCCTTTTCCTGGTGCGTCATATCTACCCAACAGATCTCCAGAAAAGGGTGGCTGGGTAAGTTATTTTCTTTTTTAAAGGCTTTTCTGGTGAGTTTTGTTTTGTGTCCAGGTGCCCTGCTGGAAGTTCCGGCAGGGCATCTGGACCCCGCCCCCCAGGAAAGCACGAATGTTGGGGGAAGTTGTGTGGGATCTAATACAGACCAATTGGTTTTTAAAAACCTTATTGGGCCTGCATTAAAGTCCTGTCTGGAACACCCCTGAGACCGCATGCAGGTTTTATTCAGGTACCATTTTGTGGTCCCACAATGATACACTCCCTCATAACCTTGTTTACTGGATCACCACTGTTTATTATTTTTTAGCACAATTGTGCACTTCCAACTTTTAGAAATGAAAAAGGCAAATGGAAGTATTACAAAATATGAAATACACAGAAATATGAAATAAACGGAAAATAGCAAGCTTGGGAAATAATAATGGGGAGAATCCCACCTCCTGAAATAATTTTATCACCAACATGCCAGCACACAAGGAAAAGGGACCAAGTTTTCAAAGGTAGGTTATGGGAATGTTGTTGAATTGGGAGCAATTGGGAGCCATGAATTGTTAGTAGGAGCGTGCAATTTTTTTGTTAGTCATTGTAAATCATATCAAATTCATTAAATTTATGCTAACAATGCAATATTTCATGCGCAGGTGTGGTCCATGCCAAAAACTTAAAAATTAAACCTTACCCAATACTTTTTCATTTGAATTCTGTAAATCTCAGAAGCCTCTCAAAGTCAGGTTCATCTTCAGCGTAAAGAAGAAAAGGAAAGCCAAAAATGCTGTTTCCTCTTTAAATTAATGGCCTTTCACCATTAGGAGAGGCAAGCAGCAGGGAGAAAGCAGAGTTCAATGGGAAAGAGACTGCAAAAGCACCAAATTCTGGGAAATGTAGTTTGGAAAGGCAAGGATCCCTACACCAAAGAATTCAAAAGGCCCTGCCCAAAACTACACTTCCCAGAATTCTGCTCAGCATCAGAAAGCTCCAATCAGAATAGAGGAGAGATTTGTCCCTCCATAGCAGCAGCCAGCAAGAGTTTCAATAAATTGTTGAATGTGCAAAGGGAAGGACTGATTTATATTTCTACTTAGTAAATGCCTGTGCTGGGCTGGGAACAAATCCCTAAATGGAAGTCCTGTTGCTTAATATGAGAGATATTCAATGAAATAGCTGTTGTGGCTTTTAAAAAAGCAACAAAAAAACCAACCCAAAAGTCATTTTTGTGAAAGCATTTTAAAAATCCCTAAAATCAGTAGACGTATGAATATTTCTGAAAGTTTGGGGGAATAATCCTCTGTTACGTTGTGCCAGTACAGACAATTCAAGGAGATCGGTCATGTAGTTTTGTTTCTAAAAAATTATATATTTGAAACTTTGAAAATTCCCCAAATTTCTGTTGATAAGTGAAACAGTCTGAAACTTGATGGGCTAACAGTGGAAAATGTGTTCTACCATTGTAGCATGTTTCACCCCAATAGCTGTAAAGATGAGGGAGAAGGAGTGCCTGAAGTTTCCCACATACACAATTATTATAATGAAAAAGTAACAAAATTTCATTACTCTCGTTACAGTAATGACATTTTCAATCATGACACTTTAGAAACATTTTAAAAATGAAACGCCTGTGCTTCCTAATTTTTAATGAGTTTTTAAACCTTTTTTCATCAATCGCACAGCCCTAATAGATTGCACAGCCCTAATAGAGAATGACCAGGAGATGGGAGAAGGAGGCAGATCAGTAGTGGGATACACATGGCATCATGTAATAGGGACCATTATCCAATGTGACAGTCCTGCTGTAATGGCAGCTTCCCTATCTCAGTTTACTACTGAAAGTGGCACTTGGTGGCTTTTAAGTGTAATGGCGAATCCACAACAGGTTTTATTCTGAATGTTCGAGGAACTCACTGAAGTGCTGAATCTTTTTTGGAATAGGGTCCAGCATCCTGCATAGATCCTTTAATGTTTGGACAAAATGCTGTTCCACTAACATAACTGCCTACTGAAATCAATCTACATAGATGCAACTTGCTGTACAAGCCACCCATTTATCTTATAGAAAAGGAGGAATTTAACTCCTCCAATATTTTCATTCCTACCATTAGTGGCCCAGAATAGCAATGTAATTTAACGTCACCAGTTTATTTGTCAGCAGCTTTCCCTAGTATGTTGCTTTAAGTACCTCTGGCGACAAAACACATGGGAGCATTTCCTGTAAAGCTTGGCTGAATGGCCTCACCAAAACAAAAACAAAAATGAAAGGATCGTGGCTGGTTATATTCTGGTGAATCAAAAGAACGATCTATCAGTGGAATATGCCTTGTAAGTAACCAGAGCACACAAAACATTTTTTAAAGTCTAATAGCAGTTCACAACAAAAAAAAGAAAAAATCTTTGAAGCATGGCATCATGTAAGGATGGCAACATAGGCCTGAAGCACTGAGATTTTAATGTGAACTACTTCCAGCTTGGGACAATGAAGTGAGTGGTTGCTGAGCAAACCTGTGCTCTCCTGGCACATGCTTTATGCAAAGAATCATACTATTCTTTCTTTTAAAAAGAATTTTAAATCCTACCCTTTTAAGGCAGTAAGCCAGCCCTCTTTTTTGTTTTAAAATGCAGCCCTAAACAAAACCAAATCACCTGATTTATTTATATACTTATTTATTTTTGTTAGCTAGGTAAAGCCAGCTTGACAGGCAGAACCTTGTTATAATTACACATACATGCCCAATAGTACCTTGTTATTCAGAAACTGTGCCATGGCGGACACACAGCCAGGCCAAACTAATGATGCATCTAATCCAGCTTCCTCCTCCTCCTTTCTATGACAGTGGCTAATGCGAGCGATTTCAGACAAATCCTACACCCACCCACCCCCAATTCATCTAATTATGTAGTACTATACAATGAGGAATTTTCCCCCACTGCCTCAGCTGGCAATCAGCTTATGCCCTGAAGCACTGGGATTGAAAGGAGGGGAGATAAGATAAAATAAGTTACATTCTCTCCCCTCCTCCCCTTCCATGCACACACTCACACTGCTTTTAACTATTGCTTTGGATTTGCTTTTGTTATTGCTAATGGATCTTCCTGCAAGCCATTTTTTTTTAAAAAAGCTACTGTAGTGAAAATGGCCAGGGCTAACATCATATGTTCAAAATGAGCGCCAACAGAATATGTACCTGTGTGTTTGATCACAGAAAACATCAAACTTCTTTTTATAATGGCTTACAAAAAGCAATGCAAGGTATGAAATCACAACTTCTATTAATTTGAAAGGTTTCCATGGGAGCATGGCTCAGAGGCTTATATCCTAAAGAGAGAGTATAATTAATAGATGCTAAAGTGGAGAGCAACAATGATCTTGACTATCAGATGACGTTGATGATAATACAGGTTGTGTATCTGTTATCCAGAAATCCAAAGTACTCCAAATTCCAAAATTGTTTACATGGGTGGCTGATATAGTGACACATTTGTTTTCCAGTGGTTCAATGTACATAGACTTTGTTCCATGCACAAAATTACTAAAAATATTTTGAATAAAATTACCTTCAGACTATATGTGTGAGGTGTATACAAAACATAAGTGAGGTTTGTGTTTTGGCTTGGATCCCATCTCTAAGATATCTCATTACGTAAACATAAGTGTTCCAAAGTCCACCAAAAACTAAAATACAGAGCAATCCTGATCTTAAACATTTTGGGTAAGGAATAATTGACTTGTATTGTCCTTCAGTTATGGATGAGTAATCTAGGGTTAGGAACTTGTGACTGTTACGTATCCTCCATGATGGCTGGTCATGTCATCCTGGTCATGATGGGTATATACATTATGGACCTCTACACATAGGTCTTTCGAGTTGTGCCATTGTATCGACAATTGCTGGTGAAAGGAAAGGCATGCAAGGTGGCTCACGGTGCCTTGCACACTCTCCCTCCTACCCTCATCATATAGAGAGGACAGGAGGGGGTGCTTTGGCATCAGGTGGCAGAAAGGATGGCAATCTACATTGCCCCACAGCCCTTTCTGCCATTGAAAAGGGAAATTTCAGCCCTTCTCCTCCACTTTGGGAGGAATGTGGGCGGGGTCTGCCATGTGTCATGCAGTGCGTCGCATGGCACACTCCATCTTTTCCACTATTTAAAGTGGCAAAACTGGGCGAAAATGCACCCTTTGTCCAATGTTTGAAGCACTATGACTTACAATAGTAGCTGCTGGAGATGCTTTGATTACCTTGTCACATGGCCGCCAGAAACATTGCACATCATTGGGGGATGTGGAGAACCTGGAGCCCCAAACCTGCATCACCCAGCTCCAGTTGAGGGCAATCTCATGGGGGAAGTGGTTATCATAAGGCTTTCCCTGTGGCTTTCAATGGTAACACAGGAAGTCTCCTGTGTTGCCACAGTGGCAGCATGTGTCGCTTGGCCCTACTTTATAATAATGATAATGATAATGATAATGATGATAATGATATATTTAAACTTTATTTATATTCTGCCCTCTTCCCCCCCCCCCCCCCGGTGTTATTTGATGGGAGTTGTTGGGGTCTGTGGGTGAAGTAGAGCTGTTGTATGCCGCCAAGATCTGCCCTTTGTGATGAAGTCCTTAGTGTCTTGTTCACTGATATTATTATTATTATTATTATTATTATTATTATTATTACTTTATTTGTACCCCGCTAGCATCTCCCGTAGGACTCGATGCGGCTCACACAGGCCGAAGCCTCAAAACACAATACAACAGAACATAATACAACAACAATACCAGAAGCAAATCAAAACAGTTAAGCAAAATAAACAACAACAGTAATGGTACATCAGGACACTTTAAAACTGGGCCGGCCGGAGCAGTGGGTACAGGAATTATGAGACTCTTGTAAGGAAAAAAGGAGTATATAAATAAATGTAAAAATTAATAGTAGGGGTCGTAATGTACTCATGTCCTTCTTGTGGAATTAAGATACACCAGGCTGGCTGCTATGAGAAAAATGTTGAACTTGATGGGCCTTTGGTCTGATTCATTCCTATCCATTGATTCTTGCTCTCTGTCAAGAGCATTGTAATGCATGTGGAAGAAAATAAAAAGGACAGAGTCCAGCATGTTTGTTATCACTGGCATTTTGAAATGTTTTTGTCACTAAAAATGATCCTTAACCTTCTATTTTGGCCACTATTTTGATGTTGGGCATAGCAATTATCTATAGGCCAGCTTCTCTAGCTTTTGATCCTCCCCCCTTTTATTTTCAAAACTAGGCTGCAAGTCTGTGAGGCTGCCTGACGGAGCTTACAAAAATCGTCTTTCTTAGCTATTAGTGATGGTACTCTCCATTTATTACATATGAGAGAGTTTTTGTTTTCCAGGCTGCAATTGAGTGCCTGTAGCACTAGCCTAGAGGAAGGAGGCTTCACTGATATATGGGCACCAAAAATGAGTGACAAATTGCAATGACAAGCCGGCATTGATATAGACCTCTTGAATGATGTTGGAGGTGGTGGTGAAGGGAATCACTGCCTTCCTTCCTGAATGTAGAGAAGCCCTCAGTGCTGCAGGCAGATATTCTTTTTCAGACAGATAAAGGCAAAGTGAGGGGCACAAAGCTTGAAAAATAGCTCAGCACTGACACTGACTCTCTCTCTCTCTCTCTCTCTCTATATATATATATATATATATGGAGGTAGAAGGAGAAAGGAAGAAAGCACAAGTGCGCGCACACATACACAGATAAATAAGTTGAGTATCTTTTATCCAAAATACTTGGGACCAGGAGTGTTTTGAATTTTCAGATTTTGGAATACCTGTATTATCATATACAGACATTTTGGAGATTAGACCCAAGTCTAAACACAAAATTCATTTATGTTTCATATACAACCTATATACATAGCCTGGAGGTAATTTTATAAAATATTTTAAATGTTTTTAAAATAATATTTATCTACTATCGGAAAGCAAAGCTATCACTATCCCAGCCATCCATGTACGCAGTTTTGAAAATTGGAGTATTTCAGATACTGAAATTCTAGATAAAGGATGATAAGACATGTGTGTGTGTGTGTGTGTGCGCGCACACACACATGCACGGGTGTGCATGCCACTTTACAGATTAACACCTCATTTCATAGCAAGCTGGCTTCAGGAAAGGCAAAAGCTGCACATCACAAGACTTGACTCAGCACATAGAATATGACTTTGAAAGGCAGCAGATCACAGGAGCTGTCTTCATAGACCTGTCAGTAGCTTATGATGCTGTAAACCATCGCCTCCTCCTGAGAAAAATGTATAATATCATAAAGGATTACCACCTCACCCATCTCATAGGAAATCTGCTACAAAACGAACTTTTTTGTTGAGTTCCAGGGCCAAAGAAGCAGATGGCAAAAACAGAAGAACGGCCTGTGTCAGGGGAGTGTGCTTGACCCATCAATGTTCAACATTTTCACAAATGACCAGCCACTGCCAGAAGGGACAGAGAATTTCATCTATGCTGATGATCATGCCATTACTTCTCAAGCAGGGAGCTTTGAGATGATTGAACAGAAGCTCTCCAAAGCTCTAGGTGCTCTTACTGCCTATTACAGAGAAAAACAGTTGATTCCTAATCCATCTAAAACACAGACATCTGCTTCTCATTTTAAGAACAGACAAGCATCTCAAGCTCTGAGGATTATCTGGGAAGGAATCCCACTGGAGTATTGCAGCATACCCAAATACCTGGGAGTTACCTTGGACCTACAAGAAGCACTGCTTGAATATCAAGCAAAAAGTGGATGCTAGAAACAACATCATACGAAAGCTGACTGGCACAACCTGGGGATCACAACCAGACACAGTGAAGACAGCTGCTTTTGTGCTTTGTAACTCTGCTGCTGATGTGGCTCTTAATGAGACATGCCGCATGGGGTGTCTGCTCCCTACACCACTGGAGAAATTACACTGTTTAGCTGGTATTGCACCACCTGGAGTAGCAACCAATAGTGAAAGGATTAAGGCAGTGATATCTCTGGCACATCCCCTGTTCGGATATCAACCATCACACCAACGACTTAAATCAAGAAATAGTTTTCTAAGATCTACAGAGACAATCGCTGGAACATCTCTGCAAACGAGAGATGGCAGGCTAAAAACCAAAACTTCAATGAATGGCTGATACCAAATGAGAGACTCCTTCCTGGGCACACAGAAAACTGGGTGACTTGGAAGGCGCTGAACAGACTGCACTCTGGCACCATGAGATGTAGAGCCAACCTTAAGAAATGGGGCTACAAAGTGGAATCTACGATATGCGAGTGTAGCAAACCACAGACCACTTACTGCAATGCAACCTGAGCCCTGCCACATGCACAATGGAGGACCTTCTTGCAGCAACACCAGAGGCACTCCAAGTGGCCAGCTACTGGTCAAAGGACATTTAGTAGAATGCCAAGTTTCCAAACTTTGTGTTCTTTTAAAAACTACAATACAACTGTTTGGTTCACTCCTGAAATGATAAATAAATAACCTCATTCTCAGAGAATGGTTGACTTTTAATACAACATCATGAAAATAATAGCACTAAGATCTCAGGCTATGTCAGATTATACACAATGATACATGCAGCAAAACTCAGCATATTGTTCCTTCAGCATATGTATGTGTTCATATAAAAAAGCACTTATTGAATTGATGGCAGACTTTGTGCAGTTTCTTTTATTTCAGGCAAACTATTCTATAGCTGAGATCTTCATTAAAAAGTAGGATAAAATTACACAGTGCAGTTTGAAGGTATAGAATGCAAAAACAATGAGCAAAATGGTTATGATTGTCAGGAGAACTGAAACAAATACTGCACTTATCACTGCATAGTTATGCATATTTAAAACAGTGACATAGGCTGGTGATACATGATTTCACATGTACATTTAGATTGCACTGAAATTTCCTACAGGTATGATGGCAATGACCTGTAAAAGTCAAACTATAGAATAGCAACTTGATTTGCTCTAAATCTTTCTTAATTTATTTATTTATTTATTATTTATTTAAATACTTATATACCGCCGTTTCTCAGCCTGGCCGGCGACTCAACGCGGTTTACAGCATAAAATAACAGTTAACAATATACAATTAAAAGCATATAAAACATAAAACACAATTTATACATCAATACCAATCCAATTCAGCTCTTGACTAAAACATGATCCTATTCGTCGTCATATTGCCAGTCCTTTAGTCAGTTACCATTCTTGCATTGAGTTATCCAAATGCCTGCTTGAACATCCAGGTCTTCAATGCTCTTCGGAATGCCATCAATGAAGGGGCTGATCTTACCTCCAAGGGCAGGGCGTTCCATAGCCGCGGGGCCACCACAGAAAAGGCCCTGTCTCTCGTACCCGCCAGCCGCACCTGTGAAGCAGGCGGGATAGAGAGCAGGGCCTCCCCCGAAGATCTAAGGGTCCTGGTGGGCTGATAGGCCGAGATACGTTCGGATAGGTAAGTTGGGCCAGAACCGTTTAGGGCTTTAAAGGCCAATGCCAGCACTTTGAATTGGGCTCGGTAGCTAATCGGCAGCCAGTGGAGCTGGTACAGCAGAGGAGTTGTATGCTCCCTGCGTCCTGCTCCTGTTAGTACCATGGCTGCCGCCCGTTGGACTAGTTGGAGCTTCCGAGCCGTCTTCAAAGGCAACCCCACGTAGAGAGCGTTGCAGTAGTCCAGACGGGATGTAACCAGAGCGTGGACCACCATGGCCAAGTCAGACTTCCCAAGGTACGGGCGCAGTTGGCGCACGAGTTTTAACTGTGCGAATGCTCCCCTGGTCACCGCCGAAACCTGGGGCTCCAGGCTCAGCGATGAGTCCAGGATCACACCCAAACTGCGAACCTGCGTCTTCAGGGGGAGTGCGACCCCATCCAACACAGGCTGTAACCCTATACCCTGTTCGGCCTTGCGACTGACCAGGAGTGCCTCTGTCTTGTCTGGATTCAATTTCAATTTGTTCGCACCCATCCAGACCGTCACAGCGGCCAAGCACCGGTTCAGGACTTCGACAGCCTCCTTAGTAGCGGGTGGAAAGGAGTGACAGAGTTGGACATCATCCGCGTACAGATGACATCGTACCCCGAAACTCCGGATGATCTCACCCAGCGGCTTCATGTAGATGTTAAACAACATGGGAGACAGTATTGAACCCTGAGGAACACCACAAGACAAAGGTTGTGGGGTTGAACAGGAGTCCCCCAGTAACACCTTCTGAGACCGGCCCTCGAGGAATGAGCGGAGCCACTGCAGAACAGTACCTCCAAGACCCATTCCCGCGAGGCGTCCCAGAAGGATACCGTGGTCGACGGTATCGAAGGCCGCTGAGAGGTCCAGCAGCACCAACAGGGACACACTCCCCCTGTCGAGCTCCCGGCGCAGATCATCCACTAAGGCGACCAAGGCTGTCTCGGTACCATGCCCCGGCCTAAAGCCAGACTGTGCCGGATCCAGATAATCCGTGTCTACCAAGAATGCCTGGAGTTGTGAGGCCACCACACGTTCCAGGACTTTGCCCAAAAAGGGGAGATTGGAAACAGGCCGAAAGTTGACGAATTGAGTGGGGTCCAGTGATGGTTTTTTCAACAGCGGTTTTATCACAGCTTGCTTTAAGCTGGCTGGAAATATGCCTTCCCGAAGGGAGGCATTAACCACCACCTTCACCCACTCGGCCAATCCCCCTCTGGCCTCCTTCAGAAGCCAGGATGGGCAGGGGTCTAGGATGCATGTGGTAGCTCTCATTCCTCCAAGCACCTTGTCCACATCCTCGGATTGAACCAATTGCAATGAATCCATCAAAACCGGACAAGCAGGTGCTCGTGTTACATCCTCAGAGACTGCCGTTAATATGGTGTCCAGACCAGAGCGGATCAAAGCGACTTTGTCTGCAAAGAACTGAGCAAAAGCTTCACAGCGAGCTGCCGAGTCATCAGGGCACCCGTCCGAGGTGGTGGGTTTTAAAAGGCCTCTGACAACTCGGAACAGCTCAGCCGGACGGTTCTTTGCAGACGCAATAGTGGCCGCAAAGAAAGTCTTCTTTGCGGCTTTTATTGCCGCGGCATATGCCCTTAAAAAGGACATAAACCGTGTTCGATTTGGCTCGCTCGGATTCGAACGCCACACGCTCTCTAGTTCCCTCTTCTTTCGCTTCAACGCTGCCAGCTCCTCAGTAAACCAAGGAGCTGGTTTAGCTCGGCTACTTGAGAGGGGACGTTCTGGAGCGATCGTGTTTATTGCCCTAGTCATCTCCCCATTCCAGAGAGCGACCAAGGCATCAACAGGATCACCAACCGAGGCGGCAGGAAAATCCCCAAGAGCCGTCAGGAATCCATCCGGATCCATAAGCCTCCTGGGGCGGACCATCTTAATGGGTCCTCCACCTCTGCAGAGGTTAGGGGGTGCAGTTAATCTAAAGCTGACCAGGTGGTGATCGGTCCATGGCAACGGAGAGATAGATAACTCCTCAACACCGCCACCTTCCTCCCATCCCTGACAGAAAACCAGGTCCAATGTGTGTCCAGCGCTGTGGGTGGGGCCAGATATCTGTTGGGACAGCCCCATGGTTGCCATGGTGGACATGAAGTCCTGAGCCGCCCCCGATAGGGTGGTCTCGGCATGGACATTGAAGTCCCCCAGCACAAGCAGCCGCTGGGACTCCAATGCCAGGTCCGAGATCACCCCCGCTAGCTCAGTCAGGGAGTCTGTAGTGCAGCGAGGTGGACGGTACACTAACAGAATCCCTAATCTGTCCCGGTCACCCACCCTCAGGTGGACGCATTCAAAATTTGTTGACTGTGGGATGGGGGCCCTGGTCAGAAGAATGGAATCTCTATAGACCACTGCAACCCCGCCTCCCCGCCCCCCGGATCTTGGTTGGTGCTGCACGGAGAACCCTGGCGGGCAAAGCTGGGTTAAATTCACACCTCCAGCTTCGTCCAGCCAGGTCTCCGTGATGCACGCCAGATCTGCCCGTTCATCCAGGATTAAATCCTGGATGAAAGCTGTTTTGCCATTGACAGATCTGGCGTTCAACAGCACCACCTTCAATCCGGGGGGACCGCCAACCTGGTTACACCAATTCACCATATCAGGAGACCGATTTGGAGTTACTAATGTTCTTGAACGATCCCTAGGCCGAATTCGAGGTCTCCTTTTCCCGTATCTCCCCATCCCCACCACGACTTCTATGGGGGCTCCCCGACCAGTGGAACACCCTCCCTCCTCCATGACGCAATCTACCTTCCTAGATTCACCCCATACTATACTGCTGGTCTTATGATTTATCACCAGTTCAGTTCGCACTGAGATCTCCAATTCAGTCCTCTCCTTACCTCTCCCGCAGTCAATTAGCAGCAGGGTTACAAGATACCAGGAGATCGGAACTAGCATAGGTGATAGATGTTAACAATGTCAGTAAAATTGCAAAGTTCTTAAAGTGCAGTTGGTGGATGAGTCAGTCTCACAGTCAGTCTCACAGTCTCACAGTTCTTAAAGTGCAAGGAAGATAGTAACACTCTCACTAGAGCTACCAGATTCTAAAGTGCAGCCAGGACTTAAGTGCAATAGATTTTCGAGATTGTTCTAAAGTGCTAAAATAAAGTGCGTCATGGAGGAACCCCAATTTCAAAAACTCGGGCCTAGCACCTTGGATTAAAGTACTAAACTGAGCAGGATAGTAAACCAATACAGTAAAGATAGCAATTTAAAGTGCTAAAGGGTTAAGGTGCTGATAGGATAAAGTGCTAGGATTGTACAAATTAACAGCACCACTCAGTATGTTGGCAGAGATATTAAAACACACAAAATCAAGGCAATAAACGACAGAAAAATGGATCAAAAAATGGATTGATATTGGCCTTCCGGGAGTAGAGTTAGTGTCCACAAAGGTGATCAACGGCCAAATTTGGCCAGATGGTAGTGAATGGACACACAGGTGGACAGCACAATAGATTGAACAACACAACGGTTGGCACAATAGATTACACAACACAAGTGGTCGACACAATAGATAGTTAATTAGTCAACACACGTCAAACAGCCGGTGCAGTTGGTAGCGTCGATGGCGTACGCAGTTAAGCCCTCATGAGGGATACTCATGAGGGATAACACCCACGGTTGGCCCCAGGGGCTCCCAATGAAGCGTCAGCCTGCTAGGCCGCGTTCGGGGCTTGCCAAAAGAGAAGGCCGTGTCCCGGGGCAGAAGCAGGTTTGAAACTGGCTGGGCAATCTGAGGGCGGCTTGAGATGGTGGGCGCCAGCCCTACCCGGAGCCCAACGCCGTTAGTGGCCGAAGCGATGTAATCAGATGTGGCCGAGCAGGGAGCGATGGGACGCCACCGAGAGCTGAGTCGCAGCGCCGCCGGGCAGCTGGCCGCCCTTTTGGGCGAAGGAGCGCCGCGTCAGCCGCTTTTCCTTCTCTGGCCGAGGAGCAGTCGCGTCTTGGGCCGACCGCGCTGGCAATGGCGGCCGCGATGATGGAGCTGGTCGCAGCCTGACCTCTCGCGATAGCCTGCGGTGCGATGGAGCCGCCACAACCCGCGACAACCCGCCGAACAGCCGGAGCGCCGCAAGGCCAGGCGGCGCAGCGGCCGGCGCAGCGGGCACCGGCAGCGGAGCGCCCCAGCAACAGCGACACAGCAGCCGCGACGGAACAACGGGGCGGGAGCGGCACCCAGGCGCCCCACAAACGCCGGCAGTCGGAGCAGCACCCCGGCGGGCCCCCCAACCGCAACGGCGTCCGCAGCAGGGGCACAGGTCGAGTCAGGTTCAGCTTCTCCCAAAGGGGTGAGGGGATGGGTGGAGAGCCAACACCCCTCTTGGGCTGTAGTTCTAGAAGTTAGGCAGTCCGAGAGCCGCCGCCACAGCTCAGAGGGAACGCTCTCCCTAGGCCCTGGATGGAAAGGCCTCGGCGTTCTACCTCTCTGCTCTCTCCAGAACACTCCCCTCTCTCTTAGTTGTAAGGTCGCCAGTTTTTTTCTCCCTCCAGATGGAATGGGGAATGTATGACACTCTAGAAATTGTTGGACTACAACTCCCATGAACCCCCTCTGTTAGTTAATCTGGCTAATAGTCAGGGAAGTTAGAGTGTTACAAAGCCTGTAGAATCACAATATTCCAACGAACCTCATAGAAATCACTGAAGAACCCAATCTGAGAAAGTTGTACTGCAAGACTTGAGGGAGCCATTCCACATTTAATATCTCTTGAGTGCATTACGGTAGGCGATGGGTACAACTATATGTTCACATACTAAACCTATCTTTTTAATGAAAGGGAAGGAATACTTTTATCTTCCACTCAAGATAATTACATACTTTTTGATTGTATGAGTTTTTGAGTGCACATGCCATGTATTAGGTAAGTTATGTTTGGAATCTTCTCTTCTGAATGACTGAATCACTGAGTGAGTGAATGAATGAATGAATGAATGAATGGGCAAATGTTTGGAATCTTCACTTTTCGAAAAATGTGTTGATTTCTAAATTATACAGTTGATCTGAGTGTGCATGAATGCATTTGGTTACATGACTCTGTTTCCAGCTAACCAAATGAAATCAATTCCAATTGGAATGGTCAGATGTTATCAGGACAATCTGTTTATTGATTATAATGATTTGTATGCTGTTTTGCCATTCCAGTTCTAAAAATCTGCTAAGTGACTTTTGTATGTTTCAGAGCTTCTCTGAATATCTGAGCATCTGAATTTCCTGGGTAAGTAAGTAGTTCTAATTCCGTGTTGTATGAGGTTCACATTGGTTTCTGAAGAAATAATATGTATAGATGGGGGCTTTCACTTCATTCGATCTGGATACATATTATTCTGCATACCATTTTTTACCTCCTTTCAATCTAAATGAAACTGCCTTGGCTGACATTGGATTTCTGTTGCCCAGTTATAAAATCATGGATAGAATCTGTCAATTACATGATTTATTCTGGAAAGAGCTCTGTCTTATGGATACTGACATTTGAGTACTTAAACATATAATATGTGAAAAGGTTAATAATTTAGTTTTCCTCCTTCTCTTCCCCAACATCCAAAGTTCAATAGGGTTTGCCTCCTGAAATGCCAAGCTTTATCTCATTAAATGACCTCTCTAGTCACTGTATTCCATACAGAGCTATTGATGAAACTATAATTCATGCCCCCAATATTGGATGTATTGGTCATTCTTTTTGTACATGCCCAAGTACATGGAGAAGCATGATGGGTATGTGAGGATAGATATATCTATTTCTTTATTTTATTTAAAACATTTATATTTCACCCTTCTCACCCCGAAGGGGACTCAGGGCGGAGCTCAGCATATACACGGCAAACATTCAATGCCGGGACACAGATTCGCATACCATACATAAACATTAAAAAACATTTATCAAAATATTAAAATACACCATTTAAAACCATCCTACATAAACACTCCTTTTCACAGAAAATCTTGTCTGAAAAACAAAAAAAAAATGAAGAACATCTTGAGAAAAATGAAATATACAAAACAGCTAGAAACACCATATGGGATGATAAGAGTTCTTCAGAGAAAGTAACATGGATTGGTTCAGCCCCTGTTCATTTATGTTGGACCTTTTTCTCAAACCAAGATCTTTTGAGTTCAGTGAAGGTATAGATTTTTAGTATGCAAAGAAATAAGTAATTTATCTTAGAAAAAAACATAAGTTTTGATTAACAACTACCACAAGCTCCTTACTACTATGGCTAGTAGCCATAAACCTTGAAAAATTATGCAAGCTGTAACCTCCAAAAAGTAACTTTATCTTCCCTCCTTACAAATATAGTTTACATGCTGTCATGATTCCTAGAGATGAAGCTATAGAAGATCTCCAAGGAGGTAATGCCTTAGAAACTCACACATCAAAAGCTAAGAATGAATTCCTGTTTTAAAAAATCACAATGATGGGTATTTATTTTGTATCCAGGAAAGTATATTTACCTAAAAATAAGTATATTGGAATTCATTGGGACTTTCTTCTGGATAGAGCCAGCATACTACAGTGGTTTGAGTACTAGGCTACAGCTCTAGTGATCAGGGTTCAAATTCACAGTTGACTGTAGATCTCCCCCCTCCCACCCACCCCCCACCCCGGATATTGGGCAAGTTACACTCGCTCATCCTCAGAGGAACACAATAGAAAACTCTTTATGAAAAAAATCTTGCAAAGAAAACCCTGTGATAGGTTTATCTTAGGGTCACCTCAAGTTGGAAACAACTTCAAGGCACACAATGATAGCAAGAGACATATAGTTAATTGAGATTAAAGCAAGAGGGCAAATTTTCGGAGGTGTTTCAGGTACTTTTAATTTTATTCATATTAACAAGGCTGATAGGCTTAAGAAAACCATCCTAATAGTCATCAAATGACTAAACTGGCAAGCATCTTTCCTATATTCAAAAAGGTGTGTGTAGGGGAGAAATAGAGGAGCATAACCTTTTTTTATTCACTCTTGTACTCTTTCTGTTGGCTTCAGCCTAGGAAGGAGCAATTATTTTTGCTTATATAACAGCTAATTAAGAAATCTCATTGATGGAGGTGTGAAGCTTGACTCTAAAATGGCTGTTGTTCAGTGCATAAATGAATGAGGAAAGTCTAGCATGGAATAGTGTGTTGTTGTTGTTTTAAAAAGCCCCACCCTTCCTACCTTACAACCAAATAATAAAATAACAGCTTCATTAAGGGTCCACCTTAGCTGACAATACTGCCTTTCACTTTGTCCAATAATGAATGTCAGAAATTAGTTCTACCAACGCACAGGACAATAATAGGGCATTCTTTGATTGTTCACTTCCCTTTTCTGGCCATTTAAGAGTGGATTTACACATACATATTCATCACTCTGTGAATCCAATGACGAGCCATACAATTCACATGCATAAAATAGTCATCACCCACAAACAGATTTTTATCTGTCACCCCACAACACCTCGAATGAACACCATAGCTTTTTAATGGAAGCAGTTTGCACATTCAGTTGCAGCTCACTGAGTGATGGTTATTGAGTGGCAGATCCATACTGATTGATGGGTACATGCATGTCTGCATCAATGCTAAAAATTATTATGAGGTGTTTTTACCCTGAGGAAGAAGCTGAAGATAAACTAGACTAATCCTGATTGTGGCTAGTGTTTGGAGTTTTTTTATTAGAATATATGTCAAGAATCTACAATTTAAACACAAGTGTATAAATGACACACCACAGTTCATTCTCTCAGGATCTGGAATGACTTCTTAGTCAGATACTTAGACAGTTATTTATGAAGTCTCCGATTTTATCTTTTGCTCTTTTTCCTGAATGTCCTGACTGAATACTAATGAAGAATGACATGATCAGTATGCATCTATCAAGAATGCTGTTTTTGCATTCTATTTTTCTAATATACCTAGGCTGTTCAGAAAATGCAAATAAATAAGTAAATATAGCAGCCAATTGTATTGGAAAAATAGATTATTTTAATTATTCCATGCACATATTCTGGATAATAAATAGGACGATTCTACGAAGGCCAGCTTTCTGGATTCTGTACTAAAGCTTGGAAAAGTTATTTAGTTGGACTATAAAACTCATGCTGGGACTTGTGCACAGATTTGTTTTGGTCATTTGCCTTTGGCTTCTTTGATTTCTTCAGATGCCCATAATGGCAAGGGTTCTGTCACCAGGTTTTTTTTTCTGACCAAGCCAGATCACATGGCTGCCGGTCGCGGCTACCTACTGCTCTATTTGGGATCATGCAGTGTATGGATTATTGTTCATAATAATAGGAATTTCAGCCAATAGCAAAGCCTCATTTTCAGAAAAACTACCTACCTACTTAAATTTACCACCAATACCTAATAATTTCTTTCCTTTGCAATCTTATCACAAGTTCTCTCTGTTTATACGTATTTCTCTCTATGTTCTCTGCTTTCTTAATTTCATTTAATAATAATAATTTGGCTGTTGCCACCTAGTAGTAGTAGTAGTAATAATAATAATAATAGATTTGGGCTTCTGTGGAAGTTTTGCCAAGCCAACAGAACCCATTGTCCCTCTCGAACTTCAACCTCCATCAGCACATAAAATATGGTTATTATTATTATTTGTATTGGTATTCATAAGAATTGTACCAGCAAAACAACATCAATAATAGTGGGCTGTGTGAGGTGGAAGTACATCATTGACATTTGGCAGGAAGGAATTGTGCCTTGCTGCTGCTCTTGGAGAAATTAATGAGTGAGGGGGGGCAGTAGGGGGATATCTTTTTGGGAATTTTTAAAGGAGATTTTATTTCAAAAAAGAAAAGAAATTCCTAAAAATCAGGAGATGACCCAAACGTTATGAAACTTGGAGGTTGGAGGCCAGCAGTAGTAGATGTGTCCCCCGAGTGTTGCCATTTTAATTCTGACAGCCCTAAAAATGACAGGAAGGGGAGCCCATGAAGCTCCTCCATTGCAGCCAATGGGCTGGATGTAGCTGGATTTTCCAGCTGTGGATCAAAAATGTCTATTCAGCTGCCTGCCCCTTTTTGGGAGGTGCACAAAAATGAATCCAAGGGCCCCCCAAAATCAGGATAGAAGAAACAGCCCGAGGTTTAGCCAAAATGCACAAGCCTATTGAGCACCGCAATGAATGTGACTTGCTCTGCACATTTGTTGTGGGAACATCTGTAAAAAAAAGTGACCGACTATTTCAATTTTCAGTAAAACATGCCTGCACTTTTATTTGTATGTTACTGTTCCAGAAGAAAGCCCTGAAAGCTGCAAGTTAGATTTGCCTTAAAATAAACATAAGCGTGTACCTCAAAGTATGAGATATAGAAAAATCTAACATATTTTATGTATGCCTTTTTGCACATTTAAAAGGAGATCATATATAAGAGATTTTGTGTCTGCAAAAATCAGCAGCAAAACAATGATTTTCAGAAGACTTGAACTCACACATTCAAATGCAAGTCACAAAATCAAAAGTCAACCAGCAATGACACATATGTACTCCATTTTTATTTTGTTGAGAAGAGAATACAGATTTATCTGAGTAAAACATCCCATACGTATATTCCTTGTTACCTATGAGTTTCATTTCAATCGCCAACCTCAATTAACTCTGGTTGCATTTTTTTCCCATTTTGCTGAGCATCTAAACACAATCAGACACTCATCTGCCATTTTGTCATTCTCAGCATTTATCACATTGCATTGCCGAGGTATTTCATTCCTGACCCAGAGTAACACCCTGGTTAGTAGGAGCAGGGGACATTTAAAGTGTCTTTGCTCATATAAGCCAAAGTCTCTCATGAGCAGAACAATCAAAAGTCATTGCCTGAAGGAGTTGCTGTTTGTTGGACATTGAAGCTCATTTGCAGTCATAGCTGGCTTGGGCCAAGATTAAGTGCAAAAATGTTGTATGGTAAAGTTCACTGTTGTCTGTTAAACATTTTCCCCTTGTCCTTTTTAAGCTAGATCATTAAAGGACAAAACCCCACTGCTGAGAGCTACGACTGCACAAAGTATCATTTTGCTGATCCGAAATGAGACTCTTAACTGCAACATACTCTCAGTTTAATAACGGCTGTTATACAAAACACTATTTCATTTTCCCCAATTAACCCTCCAAGAAAATGGTGAATATTCAGCATAATTATTTCTAAGCCAGCAAAACAGTCTTTCCATAGCTCGAGCTAATGGATCTGAGTGGCTAACTCTTCAGGATAATAAGTCATAAGCCTTGTTCCCAGGGAGATGTGGTGTACCTTGAAACTCTGTAACTAACAAATGAATCATAAGGAGAGTGCACTGAGTATGGACATTTTAATTCCTCAAGGTCTAAAAGTGAACAAAAAATTCACTTTATTTCTTCCCAACTGTTGCCCGACCATTGGAGATCATTTCATTTGTTCTGAGTAACAGTAAGATAAATGGATGGAAGCATGGTGTGGGTGTGATCTTATATTTTGGGTGCTGAAGACTAGGATTTTTTTTTTTCTGGAGATGGAAAATATGTCTCTATTTGCTTATTTGTTATATGTATATCCTGTTTATTAAAGGCAATGCTTCGCATTTCATGATTGCACGATGAAATTCAGAGAGTACCAATTTTATGAAGGTTTTTTTCAACAGCAGCACCTTAAGATGTGGGATACTTTCTCCAGACAGGTCTCCTTGACCTTCAGAGCCTAGGAAAGTTGCTTTTGGGAGCACAACTGTCCAATGGCAGCTGTAGTCCATAAAAGTAATGTTTTCAATCTCTCTGGGTACTTGTATCAATATCTCTCCCATCCCAAGCAAATACTTCTTTATTCCCTCATGTATTTAAAGCTATGTATAAACATGCTGCCAAATCATGCCTGATGGTTTTAATTATTATTATTAAGCTCTTTTATTATTGAAGCCTGCTATAACTTAAGAGCTTGCTCTGTGTTAAAATTAATGCTGCTATTTTCTGAGCCTGTGTATATTTTTTCGAGGAGGGACTATATTTATACTCTGAATTTTGTTATACATGTCAGCCTGAGAACAATTTCTTAACCAAACAAATAAACATAAGCTGTGAGGTAGGACTGAAGGCCAAATTGATTGGTCAAACAACTTCCTGTGAAATCATAGGCCAAATGAATTGTATGTAAATCTGAATTTGAATATTCCTAGTTCTAGGTCAGCATTCCAACTGATATATTACACTGGATTTCAACCAATTGTTGGATAAGGGACACTATCTGTTGGATAAGGGACACTATCTTATCCACTTATCCTTAGCATCCCCCTTTCTTATGAAACAAGCAAACAAACAAACATCCATTTTATCCCTATGTTCATATCATATTCTTTCATTAATATGCCCATTACATAGCCTATTATGTAAGTTCACATAGGCCCCATATACACTGATCGCGTAATGGAGTTTCAACCTGGTATTGAAGAAAGTGTTTTAACTTGTTTACATAGGAAATCCAGTTTGAGAACCGGATGGTGATGACACAAACCACAGAACGCTGATGCATACTTTTGTAAGAGTTTATTGTCTGGTCACTATAATTTGAAACTAGCTTTGATCTGCATTAAATGATGAGTCTAGATGAGGTCACAGCCTCTGAATACAAAAGGGAGGGAGGAAATCATTGCTTTTAACTGTGTTGTACTTTCTCTTGAGCCATGAGAAGAGTAGGGTAACAGATGCATTATTATTATTGACCCCCCCCCCCATGGGTGCTACCTTGTTGTGTTGGGGGGGGGGGGGTTCACTGCTCCAAGGATGCTGAGAGCTGTGCTGGTGGTAGTGTAACTACCAGCAGATCCAACCAAGTCAGAGAGGTCTCAGCTGAGGAGTGGAGAGCACCTAACCCATTAGAACTATGGAAAAATAAATCAAAATAAAGTCTATACTGGCTCGGTTATCACCCAGGATAAAAAGGACTGTGGTGGATGTTGCTGGTTGTGGATGTCCTTTGACAAGTGGGCTATAGAATCAAAATACAAATGAACAGTCACAGAAGCGGGAGAAATATACAATGCCAAAATACGCACAATAATAATAATAATAATAATTATTATTATTATTATTATTATTATTATTATTTCTTGCCCAGATCAGGTTCTCCTTTTGAAAATGGGGAGGGGGATTGATGGGTTCTGTACATTTTCTCCCTTATTCCATGCTTCACCTTATATGGAAGACTGGCTACAAGATTGTTTTTCCCATCTTGCAAAGTCCTCAGAGCTCTAGACTGTCAGGCCTATGTGCAATAATTAATGGCTGGATACTTTGGGGCTGAAAATGCTCAAATGATGATTCACACCCTTCCAGGACCTTGGCAAACTTCATCTTTGATTTATGTGCTTAGTTTACATTTCAAATTAACTGAAACTTCTTCTTCAATTAGCTTGATTAGTTCAGCTAGTTCATTTAAGATCAGGCTAATCTATGTCGATGGCTGACTAGCTTTCCTAAAATCAAACTAATTGAAGATTACAAATTTGAAGCAAGGCTCCTTCTGACATTGAATGGGGTGAAGATTGTAACCATATATTCAAATTCCTGAAGATCAGAAGCAGTGGCAGGTTTGAGGACAAGCAAAGTTGGGCGGTATCTGACAATAGCAGTAAGGGGAGAAAATTATTTCAATGTTGTTGTTTGCTTTTAAGTCAATTCTGACCTAAAGCTACCTCAAAGATGAACCTATTGCAGGGTTTTCTTAGCATGATATATTTGAGGAGAGGTTCACTGCCTTCATCTGAGGCTAAAAGAATGTGTCTTGTCCATGGCTGAATGGGAACTTGAACCATTCAGTGCTCCAATTTTATACTACACTAGCTCTTATGTCTACTTTGGGATGTTTATTTGTTTCAATCTCTCTTTTGTATGGGCACGCAGTGTGAAGAAAGCTCTGTGTCATATGAACTCAAGCTAAAAGGTTAATTAATAAATGTAGATATACAGAGCTTGCTTCCTCTTCCTCTTTTATGTGCAAGATAAGCTGCATATAACTCTTGAGGGTTTGGCTCCTATGACTTATCACTTCTGAGTAGAGAAGACAGTTCTTTTCTTCTGTTTAGATCAGGCATGGGAAAACTTTGGCCCTCCAGGTGTTTTGGACTCCCTCAATTCCTAACAGCCCAGAAGAAGGTTGGGATTTCTGGGAGTTGAAGTCCAAAACACCCGAAGTCCTAAAGTTTGCTTATGCCTGGTTTAGATTAATCTTTCTTGGATTCTTAGGGAGGGAGGGAAATTTAAACTAACTAAGAGTTGTGTTTCTGTGATTGTTTAAAAAGAAAATGTAACAGAAAATTCAAGCAATTACTGGCAACAGAGTTTTGTATTTCTTTGGGGAAACTTTAATTATCTCTAGATAGACTCCTTTTATATGTGCATTTTTTTCTATTTAAATAATTATATGAGAACAAAATTACCTGCATGGGTTGAGTCCCAGGATTACATATGAAGAGGAGGAGATAAAGCATTGACAACCTTGACATCTTTTTGAATGCAATAGAATACTGATGAGCAAATATTATATTTCATAAATTATTAGCTTTTTTTACCAGACATCCTCAAATCTACTTTTTGGCTTATTTGGAGTAGATGTCCTAGGCCTCTTATGCAACTAGAACCATTTCACCTCCCCCATGCCTCCTTTTAAATTGTAAAAAGACTAAATCCTGCCAAATATGAATATATGGAAGGTGGGGGGGGGGGGGATTTGTGTGTCATAGGGCATGGGGATATCTCCAATCCCCCATATAGTTGCCCATCCCTGTTTAAGATCTCAACTTTCCCACCCATCACCACCTTGAGAAAGTGATATCTTTCAGTAATACATCTTGTGCCACTGTATTTTGCTCCCATCTCTGGGACACATGCAAGTATGGGTTTTAGTTCTGTGGTAATGAATAATCTTTTCAGGAACATGTTTCTAGCTTCATTGCCTGGCATGCCTAGGTAAGGTTGGAAGTACTTCTATTGAATCCTTGAAGCCATCTTGCTAATGTCAGCCAATAAAAACAATGTTAGGATGGATGGACCATTGGCCTTACTCATTATGAGGCGGGTCCTTCAACCCTAATTTGGTTTTTCTCTCCTGTCTTTTCTAATTCCATACAAAATGATAGCATTCATCACAACCTTTATGGCAATTTTTTCTCATTGCTGGTCTTCATTGTCTTTTGTTGAGTCTTCTAACCCTCATTCTTATTATTTTTCTCCATTACATAGTTTTGGAATGAAGCTGGCATTATCATCAGGATTATCAATATACTTACAGTTGATTGGGAACTGCGGAGCTTACAAAATAATACAGGGACATCAATGATGTATAACATTTTATATCTTTAGCCTTTAATATTTGAAGATTTACTGCAAATGAGATGTTGTGATAAGTTTCATGGTATAAAACATATGCTAACCTGTGCATTTTTCTGCATATTATTATGACTTGTTTGTAGTCAGCAAGAAAATACTGATTTTTAGATATAAGAGAAGATTACAGCATCCAATAAAGGCTCTTATTACCAAAAAGTGTTTTACATTAGTTTCCCACAGAACTACCTTAATCAAATATGCCTGTGCGGTGGTTGTTAAATCCAAATGAAATATCATAGCAGTTGTTCTTTGTGGATCTAATGCTTTTTGCTAAGTCACTTGCTGTTTTCTTTCAAACATTTCCCCCCGTGAACAACATACATAACAGCTAACAATACTGTCAGTTTATAGGATTTCACAGCACCTAGTTTGTATCTATCATATGGATTAAATATTATATCATCCAAATGCAGTTAGCTCATAATCACCAACTATATGGTAAAAAGACAAAAGCATGAAAAATAAATCTGGGAGGTGCAGTGACAGATGGTTAGGGGGGGGGGACCTTGCGTATAAAAGGCAAAACCAAGTGACAGAGCAAGCTAAAAGAATATAAAAACAACAGCATGAAGCATCGCAGGTTGATTTGATTTATATCTCTACAGAGCTTGGAAGTAACACATTAAAACTGACATCATTTCTCATTAGTCAAGACATTTTTGAGAAATGAGGGCAATTTTAAAAAAACTGGAAAAATTAATGACAATATTTTGGCAGGTGTGCAGTGTATGTGGCGGAAAGGAAGTATGTGTGTGTGTGTGTTTCGCAATGTGGCATTTTCACTGTAGAATTAATGCAGTTAGACATCACTTTAACTGCCACTGTTCAATGCTGCGGCAGCTTGGGAGTTGTAGTTTGGTTAGTCAACATCACTGTTTAGCAAAGAAGGCTAAAAGCCTTGTAAAACTATGCTACCTACCCCATCCTTATGCCAGGAGGAGGGCAAGACACATGATGGCTGAGAACCACCAGAGGTCTCTCAGCCACCACATGCCTTCCTCAGGATGTCCTCCTGGTATAAGGACGGGGCTGCTCACCCAATACTTATACCGAGAGAAGGCCAAGACAGGTGGCAGCTGAGAGTGCTCTGGAGGGCTCCCAGCAACCATGTGCCTTCCTTCCCCATCTTTTTGGGGCATAAGGACGCAGTGGGCAGCCATGCCCTTATGCCCAGAGGACAGGGTAAATTAGGGGGGCTGGACATAAGCACTCAGAGGGCTGTGTCCAGACCACAGGACTTACTTTGCCCATGCTTGGTGTAGATCCATTTGAACTGACTATTATTTTTTCATGGGGCTCTATAAAAATAAACCCACTTTTTCAGATGCAGTAGTGAGTGGAGTTTTATAGGCTTGTGTATTTTGACTGAACCTCAATCAGTTTCTGCTGGTTGGATTCCAGTAGAACCCTGTACCCGTTTTTGCAGGCCAGATCTGTCCCACTGGCAGCAATGGGGAACTTGTGAGGCTCCCCTTTCCATTCCTGAGACCCTTTCCTTTCTTCCCTTTAAGGGAGCCTGGGTTTCAGCAATCGGTTAAGGAAACAGACACAACTTGCATAAGACATGTCACTCTTCTATTCTGATTAGCCCAACAGGCAGAGCTTACAGAGAAACCCTGTGTGAGGAGGAGCACATGGCAACAGCCTCTATGAGTGCTGCGTACTTCCGCAAAGAGGAGGAGGAGCCATGATCAGCTGCCAGATAGTCCCATTAAGGATAGGGAACCATGATGGCTGGATCCTTGCTGTTACCGCCATTTGACCAAGCCAAAGAACCCAGATTGGCTGAAGGAAAATGGCTAAAATGCACAAGCTTAGTGTTTGGGCTTCAAGCATAAAGTTATGGGAATAGGATAGAATGTAATAGAATCCAAAAGATGCAAATCCTGAACTTTATTGTAAATTTTCCAAGAAGTGGATAAAATGCTATAGATCTATCAGATCTTTACAGTAGGCAGTAGCTTGAAAGGCAGGATATTTTATTTTTAAAACTGCAAAATAAGAGCATTGTCTTACTCAGCCCCAATTTTCTATTCTTCCAAACAAAATTCCCACTGTACTTTATTCAGCATCACGTTCCATACACTACAATATGCCTGGACAATCTGTGACCCTCCAGGTGTTTTGGACTTCAGCTCCCAGAATTCCTGACACTGGACAAGCTTGCCAGGACTTCTGGGAGTTGACGTCCCAAACACCTGGAGAGCAACAAGCCTGCTCTACAAGAAATGTGGTTGACACCTAGCTGCTCTTCAAGGAGCTTTTTAGATTGCTCTGAAGTTAGCTACTCTTGAAAGTGACTAAGTATTCGTGAATTTCAATTGGAGTAGTATCTTGTTTCAAAATTCCTAAAACACAGAACATCAAGATAGAATCCACCAGCCACCATATCCTTGGAATCATTTTCTAATTTTATTCTCAAAGACAACTAGCAATTTTTCTACCATTTTCTTTCCATTTGTGTGAAATACGTTGTTTTCAAACACAATTTGTGATTGGGATATATTCTGTAGAAAACTTGATGATTTTTTAAAAATATTTTTCCAGCGCTGAAAAGATGTAGAGGAGAGAGGAGAAAAAAAGGAGAAAAAAAGAGAGAAGAGAAATAATAATGATAACAATAATAAATATTTTGAAAATGAAAAATCCACATAAAAAATGAGAAAAAAGAAAAAAAAGTTATTTGACTTACATCCACTGCTCAGTAGGTATTTTCATCTTCTTTATGTGATTATATTCTAGGTATTTAACCTATCTTTGTTCTAATTCTTCTGCATCCCCTTTCTTATAGTCCTTGTCTTGCAGACTTTTTTCTTTTATTTTCTGTTCTCTCTTTCTATCTTTAGATTATAAGCTCCAGTTTTATTCTAAAATAGTCTTTTACTAGGTCCCCGTCTGTTTGTCTTTTGGTATGCTCTGATTTGGTATTATCCAATATGTAAGTCTGTCCATGCTCATTATTTCCAATATTTGCACTTGATTTTTTGGGACTCCCTTGCAATTTTAAGAAAATTAATAAAAATCCCTTTGATATCTTTAAGAGGAAAAGTAGGCCCCATCTACACAGGTACTCTATTTCTATTTGAAGCTGGCTCAAGGCCAGGGTATTTAAAAAAATACTCACTTGCAATGTGACCTTCCACACACATCCAACAAGGAACCGCGTGTTTAAAAACCTACTAGACATTCTGGATTATGACATAAATGTGTTGAAGTTGATCACTGTATAAACAGTACAGTGCAGTGATGCAAAGCAGAAGATGCATTTGGTCATGTTAAAGCTGCAGGAATCACAGATGGAAGCTGAATTAATATTGTGGTGTGAAGGTAAGCAAATGTCTCCTGGCAAGGAAAGGACACATTACCATGGGGACTCTAAATTGCTCTGTATTTCCTAGCTCTCCTGTAAACAAACTGCATTTTTGACCAGTCCATTTTACAGAGAAGCCAAGAAAAAAAATACTCCTGGGTTTGGATAGATCCAGATTATTGGAACTTTGTGGACTCTATGGAAACTTGCAGCTGTTTCTGTGGGTGCCTGAGCAGACACTCCAGAGTGAACTGAGTTTCTTTGAGCCACATCCTGAATTGGATTAAATGGTTGTGTGGAAGCATCCTAAACCAGGAGAAGAATTCAGTCAATGTTGCACTATGAGTGGATGCCTCAACAAGACCTTAAAGCTTGTTGTCATTCCAGAAGTATATTACTCATTTGCATGCTAAAATGTAGTTTGAGTTACAATCCTAAATAACCAATATTTTGCTATTTTGTAAGATGATCAATATTTTAGGGGCATGATGCATAACCTGGAGAAAATGAGTATTGATGAGGGCATGCTTGCTTTGTTGATTTTGAAAGGGAAGAAAAGGAATGCACATATATTATGAAAACTCACTGTTTTCTTAATGTTCTCATTTAAAGTCTTTAAACTTACCGTGCATTGACTTTGAAAAGGTAGTTCTGAGGATCGTTGTATTCTTAATATTTATGCAGTTCAAAGTAAATTCCCATTTTACTCAGTGTCAATATGCTCAGATCTTCTGTTTGAACTGGTTATTGGTATAGCATAGCAGTACAAGAAAGAATTCTGAGAAGCCAGGTAAAATGACTGCAAGAAATGCACATAAGGTAAAGGCAGACAAAACAGAGAAATGTAAACACTATATAGCCATGAATACACTATGAACTAAGAGCAATACTAAAAAGTAATGTTAGCAACATAAAACTGGGAGAAATCAAGAAAGCCATACATTCACTTGTGCATATCTTCATCTAGTACTTTGCCTCATTTGGGGGCAATGATATAAAATGAAGGTGAGAGTTATAACTAATGACTTTGCCATTTTCCACCTGTACTTGCTTGGCCAGACAACTCCCTGCCTCCCACCTAAATTAACTATCCTGCACAAAGGTTTGACATAGTGCTCAATTCTGTGTCAAAGCCTTTCTGGGTGCCAAGAAAAGTTATACTCTATATCCCATTTTAACTGTTTTACTTCCCTTCTTTTTGCTCTTCGTGTGCATGCAAAAGGTCACTGCCCTTTCTTGAAAATCTATTTCTGGTGTTAGTTCAATGAATAAGTGTGTAATATATGGTTACAGAAATGAATGAATCTATATCAACTGTACATAACCATTTTCTCTCATCCCGTGGCAGTAATATATTGAGTACTGCAGTGAGTGGGATTTGTGCTCTCACTTTATCTGTTTCTCTCTTTTTATGTCAGCATTATTAACAATCTGTCTCTCTAGTATTCCTTTCTCTTCCTCCATCTCCTCCTCTTTTCCTAGTGGGCTGTCATGAAAGGGACAGCTTCATTTGCCAAAGATCTGAACTGATCGCTTCCAGAGTAGCCAGATAGACTAAAAGATTTCCATCCCGAGTTGCTAACAAATGTGGCATAACAGGTCAAAAGTAGATTTCATTTTTAAAAGGTTTGCTTTTCAAAATTAGCAAAAGTGCAATCAATCTGAAATTAATCTGTCATGTATATGGAAGTTCTATTATATGGCACAATTCAAAGTGCTGGCTTTAGCCTATAAAGCCCTAAACAGTTGTGGCGCAGCTTACCTGTCCAAACGCATCTCTCCTTATGAACCATCTAGGAGCTTAAGATCGACTAGGGAGGCCCTGCTCTCGGTCCTGCCTTCTTAGCAGGCACAAGAGACAGGCCTTCTCAGTGGTGGTCCCTCGGCTGTGGAACTCCCTCTCTAGAGATATTAGATCAACCCACTCCTTTCTGACCTTCTGGAAGAAAGTAAAAACCTGACTCTTTGAACAAACCTTTGGAAACACAGTGCAATAGATTAACACAGATCTATGTGGAACTGAAATGTGGAATGGCTTAGATGATGTTTTTGGACAATGAGATGAATAGTGAAGGCATTGGTTTTGTATGTTTTATATGTTTTATATGGTATAATTTTATACATCTGTTTTAAATGTTTTAAATCATACTTTGTATATTGTTATGGCATCGAATGGCTGCCGGGTTGTAAGCCACCTTGAGTGACCTTCAGGATTGAGAAAGGTGGGATAGAAATAGCATAAATAAATAAGTTTGCAAACTCTTTCTGCTACAAACTGTCTATGGTAGAAAGGAGGTAGCAAAAAAATTACTTTCCATTCAAATACACACTCATCCCTAAATGTGGGATCTGGTCCTTGTACTACTCTAGTAAGAAATTACAGATTTTTTAAAGCTGCAGTGAAAGGATGTCCAGGGCCTCATGACCATAAAACAGATACCTCAAACAAGACAAAAAAATTAACCATGTATACATTTCTGTATGGAAATTACAAAGTGCGTCTTAATACATCAAAGTTACATCACTAATTAGTAGATTACATTTCTTGGCACACCTCGACACATCCCATAATGCTCTCTTATTTTTTATTTCTACTTCAGTAGCATGTTAACTTTTTAACTGGAGGTGCTTGTTTTATTAAGATAAGGGGCATATGTGCACTAAAGTTCAGATAATGTATTGTAGCCTTGTTTGTCCCAGCTCAATTCTGGCTAAAACTAACATTATGAATTCTCTACTTTCCATTCCTGTCAGAGTTAGACACAACACAGAGACATAGAACACATTTCTTCTACATGGGGCATAGTAGAGAAGCATAGAGGTGTTGGGGAAGGCCAACCAACTGTTCTGCTTAAGTTAACACTCTTAACTAGAAATACAAATATCAGTTCCTCCCATTATGCCTTATCACTCACATTCTTACTTTTTAACTTTCTGATACTCTAGGCCACTACTTATTAAACTGTGGGTCCTGACCATAAGTGGGGTCCTCTTAGCTCAAAAGTAAGGTCCTAAAAAATTGGCAACAGTAAAAAAAAATCTTAACCTCACCTAGTGGCTGTTTTAGACATTTACACATCTGTTGTGCAGTGTTTACAATGGACTCTGTGGAAGATGCTTCAGTTGTACTTCCATAAAAAGGAAAATCAGCCTGTTTTGCAAGCCTTGTAAATGCTGATTTGTTAGTAGTAAATGTTTTTATACCTATTTTATATACCTATATATGCAGGGTAAAATTAAAAATTCTTGGGATGAAAGGGGTAATGTTTAAGAAAAAGTTTAGGAAACCCTGCTCTGAGACTCTAGTCACCAACCTCCAAGCATTTGGGACTTCAGCTCCCAGAAGCTCAATCAACCTAACCAATTGCCAGGAATTTTGGGAGCTGAAGTCCAAAACATCTGGAGGACTAAATGTTGGGCATCACTGCTCCAGGGGGACAGTTCTGGTGAAATTAGTTGCCGTGACTGAGCACCCAACAACAGCTAACTTTTTAAATTTTTTTCAGGGATGTAGCACCCTCCTCAGGGTATCTATCTGACATTGGGTTGGGATGACCCCCTTTTTTAGAAATTAACATATGTGCATATATTTTTAGAAATTAACATATGTGCATATATTATTCTCCTGTGCATAAAATAAATTTATACGAGTTTTGGGTTCTACATATAAGTCACTGGTGGGGGTAATACAGGCTGCAGATCTGTATTCCTGAAACTTAATTTGGATCCATGGGTCAGATCAGAACAGATCAGGCTTAGTTTTACTAGTCCAACCTCATCCGAATAACTAAATCAGACTCTGAACCAAATCGAGGACCAATTCACAGCAATTCTAATGGAATCAGATTCAGATTTTAAAACAACAAAACATGAATCAACATACGGGAAAACAAAACTGACAGGCTCATCTACCCCATCATTATTTTCTTCAAGTTATTTTAGGGGGGAAAAAGAAATATCTTTTGTGGATCATTTTGGAAAAAGAGTCTTTTTCCCGTTATAGTAATAAGACCTAATGTAGCTTTAAATACAACTGGGGAAGGAACATGGAATTTAGCTGAAATGTTAAAATATAAAAGGGCAAACACAGATTTAGCTGGTGCATTTTTTTCTTGAAATGTTTGAAAAGTTTGAGACACAATCATACTGTGTGTTTTTTAAATGGATGGTCATATATAAAGCTACTTATTCAGAATCCTTTCCACTTCACCTTGGTTCAAAAAATATCTTCCCACTGTAAGTACAATGCAATGTGAAGATGAAGTTTCCAAACTCCACTTGCAGCTCAGGTGAAGAGAAAGAGGGTGAGGAAAACTAATCGCAGGTGTGAGAAACAAACTCCATTTGTTGCCAAGACTACCTTAAAGGATCCTTGTTCTGTGCTTTGAAGGAGAATTTCTTTCATAGCTACAGTCAGCACAATAAACAATTGGCACTGCCTTTGTCAAGGCTGCTTATCTCGTGCACCAGCCACTTAATTCCTTTAAATACTGAAACTGGGCTCCCTCTTCTCAGCCTGGGAAGCAGCAAAATCTGACTATGAACCTATTGTTTTCTCTGAGGATCAAAAGAGGTAGCAGAGTTTTTATAAGTGATGGCAGAAGCTTTGTCTTAATTTAGCAGCTGCTATATGTGCCTCGGAAAGGCAAGGCACTGGCCCACACCAGTAAGAACTAATCTCTTATGTAATACTAGGGGGGGGGGGGCGTAAATCTCTTGCAAATGAACGATGTGGCTCATTATATTTTTGTGTACACAGACAAATAGATACAAGCCTTCATGTTGTCTCAGTATTGTATCTGTTTCTGTGTAGAAAGGCCAGTTAAATCAAATATTTATGATTAAATTATTCTCTTTGGCTATTGTACTGTCAACTATGTTATTTTCCTTTCCTAGCACTATAGTATTAGGAAGACAGACAGAGCTTGGAGGGTTAAGTAAGGCCACAACTTTTTAGATAAAAGGCAGTGTGTAAGCTGAACAGCCTGGCATAACCCTAGTGCATGAAGCCAAGTGTAATTGTCCTTTTTGTTTTTAAAAGATACCAAAAAACATAATGAGGATAAGCATTCTTTTGCTTTAAAGTACATTTTTCCAAGCCCTGTGATTTGGTACATTTTGATAGTTTTGATCTGTACATAATCATGTCATAGGTGACCACTCTTTGTCTTCCAGAAGTAGAGTCTTGGCAGCAGATCTGTACATTACTGCAAAGACCTATTCTCGATCCACATGATCTTTCAAATTGAAGACCCAATTTCCAGATGAAAGGTGGTCATGACAAGATTTTGCTTGACGCACCTTCTTTCTCTTCAAAATCCATATAACCATTGATTACAGCTGACCTCAAGTTACGATGATCGAGGGTCAGGGCTTCCTAGTTCTTGGTGTTTATACCACATTTTTTGGATTTAATATTTTTGGGAAACAAACTCCACAACTGAAGGCACTCACCATTTAGCATTACTTCTTTAACAAAAGGGTTGTTTGTACCATCAGGCAGACTGAGGCAACAACAGTGCTAGGAAACTTACTTGTTAAGACCACAAGTTCCAGAATCTTCACTCATTATTGATTGGAGAGCCACAGTTTGAAAACAATTTTCCAAATTCTGATCAGTAGCTTTCAGCATCAGATATCTGATGTGGCAGCCTTCTGGGTGATCCCTATGAACACCTCACCTGTTCCCGATCCAGATATGCCACACAATATGTCCAGAGCGTGATCGAGGGTCAGCGTGATCTGTACTTGTTTTCTTCTATGCTGTGCAGGACTTCACAACACTGAAATATGTTTTGCCTGCCCATTGATCTGCCTTATATATGGGAATAAAAGGTCTTTGTTGTCAAGAAGCAAAGCATCAGGTCAACAGTATATTTAACTTGACTACCCAGGTTATGACAAAATTATTGTGATTATGATTAAATATTGTATCCAGATGATAATAGGGAAGTCACAAAAACTATTGCAGTTTACTCCCATAGCACCATAGCACAAATTGAATACTATATGAATTGTATATCCGCATCTAATTTAATGTGTCCGCACCTCTACACATTTAACCAAACTGCAAAATGTAAACAGAGTCTTGTTGTTACTTGCTGTCATGTAAGATATTATTCTTGATTGATGAAAAAAGAGGTCTCCATAAGATTTGGTCATCAACAATGCTGCTCAAATCTAGTAAACTCAGAGCCATGCTTTCCTTTATTGGGTCAACCTACCTGTCTTCTTACTGTTTCCACAGCATCATTATCTCTTCCAGAGAGTTGTGTCTGAAATCCTGTATGGCACAGCATAATGCTCACCATGTGGAAGTATGCTACAGTTATGTTTTCAATGCCCACAGACTGCCAAAATGCAAATAAATGTATTTTCATTTTACACATCTGCTGGTGGAATTTGTACCATATTATACCTGCAATGTGAAAGATATTTTTGTACAAAATGCCTAGAAGTTCTGATTTTTTAAAAAAATATGATGGCATTTGTTGATGTGAAAGAGTGCATTGTGGTATAAACAAACATTAACCAACATAAAAGGTGAATTGTCACTCTTGTGGTGCTGCAAGGAGGGGCAAATCTATTCTCACCCCCACCCCTCTCTTTTGACCAGAAATCCTTTAGAACAAAAAGTCCAAATATTAAATTCAATTTCAGAGAAACTCTCAGGACTAAAAAAAAAAGAATGGGAGAAAGAAATGCCCTAGCATTTTTTTGTTTTTCCTAATGTCAGTAATTAAACTTCAGTAAATGCCCTGCCCAACTTATCGGGCAGGGATGTTGTGGCGACTGGGCGCATCACTCGCCATCCTTTCTTTGGGGGTTCTCCTTCCCAGGAGCCCCTGCACATTTTGGCATGATAGGTCAGGCAGTGAGTCAGGAGCTTGAGGTGGACAAAAGCAGCATCAGGTCAGTCTTGGGGGTCAGTTGCCTCTCAGCTGCTCCCTTCCCTCCACCCTTTAATTGTATCATTGTATGCAGTTATTGTTCTATTATTAGCATATACACTTGTCACAACTTGTGGGCATATGACATGGGCTCTGGATCTGTTTTGCATACTTCCCCCCTTTATCAGTGAGGGAGGAGTGTCCTGGTAGTGTTGGGGTTCATAGTACCGGTGTCACAGGTGGAAAATAGTCAGCTCACTGCCAGGTACCTCTACTGTTGTGAAGTGGCATCATTCAGCAGCGGGCTGTCTGATTCTCCATCCAGGACCCAGACGTGGCTGCCAATTCTGTTTTCATTGTAACCCAAAAACAAGTTGTGGTCTTCGGTTATCTCAACTCACTGTATTTGTCTTTACTTGTGGGTTCCCAGAGGGGAGCAGTTGATCACTACTGCCCATGCAAATGAATTTTGTTCATTTTGATGAGTATTGATCTCTCTCTGTGTGTGTGGGGACATGTGTGTGACCTGTACAAAATAAAGGGAATTATAAATGATGCCCCCAAATATTGCAGCCAGAAACATGTTCAAGACTGTTTACATGGAGCATATAAATAACTTGTTGAAACAGCTTCCATTTATTGCCAGCACAATATAAATAGCCCATGACACTCTATATAACTTAAGATCATACTATCCAAAGGTCTATATGGGTTTCTTTACAAGTTGCCACAACTGAAGTCTTATCAACATTTGCTTTCTATTCTGATTGCAGAGTAACCCTGAACCCCATTTATGGTCCTATTACAAGAGAAACAGTCATTTAAAACATACTTTTCTTTTCATACTCATTGGTCAAACCAACAACAATTGCATTTATTTTGGCAGACAACTAAATTGTGGGTTCTTTTGATTTTGCTTCAGTGAATAAACATCAAAGTTGGTGTAATTGAAACTTTTTAACAATAAATGATTGTTCAGATGAAGTTACTACATATGCAGATATTTTCAACTTGTTTTATTTCTTATGGTCATTGATCTTATTTAGTTCACCATGATTGTATTTACTGATCTAATCCCAGAGTGTGAAAAAAGTGGGGGGGGGGAGGGGGGAGAGGATAAATATATCATTTTATGCTGAATGTTTCCATCGGATATAAATGGCCAGTTGGTTGATGTGTCTGCTTTCTCTTTAGTCATTGTACTTCAAAATAATTTCCAGACAGATGAGTGAAAGATTTGATTGTGGGATTTAGAGGTTACCATCCAAGAATTTTACATAAGAAAGTAGAAATATGGGTGGCAAATGTGTTTTAGTTTATTTATTTTTAAGTATCCCATATATGTACAGAATCTGTTTTTTTTTTCAAACTCTTGCTTTTTAGCTGCACTGTGTAGCAAAGTAAGATGGCCATTTCAGAAACTACACAGCTAGGTTTGAGTATTCAGATATAAATGAAAGATATGTTTGGACTTCTGATCAGTGGATCTTATTAAGTCAATTGAATTGCCCCGGAGTAAAGGGATTGTGCCTTCAGCTATGTCTGTATAGCCAAACTGCATACCCAATGATGTAGAGACAATCACTGAAATGTTTTTGCTATGGGTACCTGTACTACTACATTACTATACTACTATACTTACTATTACTTGCTCTGTCACAAAGAGGACATACGTTTCCAGGAGGAAGGCAGTCACAATAAAGGTCTGCTTGACATGCCATCCTCTCTACACATTTCTCCCTGTTCTCTATTTGTGCCTCCTCAAAATCCATAGCACCATTGGTAACAGGTGACCTCCAGATACGACACTCAAGTGCCAGGGTTTCTCAGTTCTCTGCATTTGTACTGCATTTTAAAAGGTCAGCTCTAATCCCATCTTTAAATCTCTTTTACTGTCCACCAACATTCCGTTTTCTGTTCTTAACCAATAATAAAGTAACTGCTTTGGGAGACAGTGACTGGGCATTGAGAGAACATGATCAGCCCAGGGAAGTTAATGATCACTGCTTTGATGCTGGTGGTCTTTGCTTCTTCCAAAATGCTGACATTTTTCCACCTGTCTTCCCAAGAGATTTGCAGGATTTTTCTAAGCCAACACTGACAGAATCTTTCCAGATGTCAAGAGCGACATTTGTAGATGGTCCATGTTTTGCAGATGTACAATAGAGTTGGGAAGACAATGGCTTTATAAATAAGCATTTTAGTTTCCCTATGGGTACCTGTATTTGTGAAGGACTTTTGTTACTGCAGGTTAATTTTCTGAAACGTTCTTTTCATGTTAATGTGAGGAAATATTGATCAATCTATTGTTATAACCATCTTCTTTATTCATGTCTACCATGAATTTTGACTACTGTTCCTCTTTTGATGACAACATCTCCAATTGCCCATTCCCAACTGCCCAAATGGTTGTACCCCCACTGATGTGGTATGTTTTAAGGCACCATGGAGGTGTGATTGTAAGCTGCCTTGAGTCTCCCTCAGGGTAGAGAAAGGCAGGATACAAATAAAGTAAGTAAGTGAGTAAGTAAGTAAATAAATAAATAAAATATGCCCAGAACTTTCCCCATTTTTTGTCCTTTTCATATTTATAGTACTATATTTGGTAGATTGGCAGGTAATGTGTGACATAATAAGATAGACTTATTTCATATAGGATACAATAGTTAAGATTTTCATTTCTATGAATTTGCATATAAAATTATGAATGAAAGCATTGTGCGAAACAGTTGCAAAAGTCCTAGATGACTATTGTCTTGGTTTCATGTGGCTGTAAGATAAGTGCAGATCATAATGAATTCTGGGTTTTGTATAATATGAAATACAAGAGCTGTGATATCACAAAGCATGTTAGAAGTATAAAAAGCCAAAAATGGGGAAAACAATAAGCCTTTCTTGAAGGCTTATAGATCATTTTGTGGAGTTCATCCTAGTAGTGCTGGAAACAAGTTGAATCTGGGAAAGGCATCTTACAAATGTGAAAGCAAAATAGGACATATAGATCCCTTCAAGTTTCATTTTTAAATGGATAAGGAATGATTCAAAGATACCCTGGCAAGCTGAAACCCGCCATGTCATGAGGAGTTTCTTGTTCTGCCATGTCATGTGTGAGAGCTCTGCTGTTTGTTTGTTTGTCTGTTTGTTTAAACATATTTTTGCCATTTTTTAGATTTTTGTTCTCAGAATGACATTATAGTTATGGTACAACACTTACTAAATTCTTTATAAATGTACTTTAGAGGAACAAGCTAATTACAAATTCCATGGGTGAGAGTTTTACAAAAAAAGTTGCATTACATAAAAGGGATATGTGTAATGCACATAGAATCATAAAAACATAGAATTGGAAGAGACCACCAAGACCATTTAATCCGACCTCTGCCGTGTAGGAACACACAACTAAAACACTCCCAACAGATGGACATCCAGTATTTGCTTTAAAACCTCCAGAGAAGCATGGTCCACCATACTCTGAGGCAGCCTATTCCATTGCTGAACAGCTTTTACCATCAGGAAAGTTCTTCCTTAGGTTTAGGTGAAATTTGTTTTCCTGCAATTTGAATTACTTGCTCTGTGGACATGAATAGATAAATTGCATAGTGTTGAGGACACTGCTTCATGCGTCCCATCTCATGTCTGTGTTTGATGGAGGGCAAGGAAGAGAAGGGGGGGAAAGGAGAGTTGGGAAGAAGAATACTGAGTATTGCCATTTACAATCTAAAACAAAAAAAAAATACAACTAGGGCTTAAAAGGAACCCTGCACTGACATGACACAGTAGGCATTGAATCGATGATTTATTATGCATTCCATGAATATCTAATCTTTTTAGTATAGTACAGTCCTGCTGTTCATATGGTTGTCCAGAGATCAAATACCTCAGTTCCATAGCTGGACTCTTAAGAGTTTTGAGTTTTCTGTAAGCCAATAACAGCTTGAGCTCTATGTTGGGGGTGTAATTCTTCACTAATTTTCTTCTCAGAGGGATGAGCAAGGAATTTTAGAAATTTTATTCCCACTTTTAGAAAGTATTTGAATTCTGTGAAAAATTTGCATGTGGCTGTTTTGTACAGAAAACAGCATTTCTGCACATTGTTTTCTGCCTGCACAGTAGGGCTGGGCGGTTTCGATCGTTAATTTCGTAATTCGTTATTAATTCGTTATTTTTTTTGATAACGAAGCGATATTGAACCATTCAGGAGCAACTAAAAAATGAAACAAATTTTTCCAATTCGTTTCGTTATTGTTTCGAAATTGTTTCGTAATTGTTTCGAAATTGTTTCGTTATTATTTCGTTATTATTTCCGTATGTCTGGTGCAAGTTTTATAGTCATTTGTTTTATCAGTGATAAAAAAAATTATCACACCAACAGTCAACAACAGAGGGAGAGGGAAGCTTCAGAAGTTCCCCCTGTCCCATTTGGAGGGTTTTTAAGCATATTGCGCAATCGCGTCCGCCATTAACGAATCGATTCGTTATTGTTTCAAAATTGTTTCATAATTTCCGAAATTTCGTAAATATCGAACTTTTTAAAAGAAAAATTTCGGAATTCTTTTAATTAACGAAACGCAAAAAACCCCTAAAAACGAATCGAGTTTAGAAACAAATTTTTCCGTGGTTGGACAGCCCTACTGCACAGATAATGGCTTTTTCATTAAAAAAACAACAATATACAAATTTTGGGGAAAGTAAGTCCTGAATTGTGAAGATTCTCATCACTCCAGGATTCTTCTTGGTAAAGATTATTTTAAGTTGGAAAATGTGTTTTTCTGCCATTTAATTTTTTAAAAATAAAAATGTGCACAAGCTTGTACGCATGAAACTTGTAAAAAATGTCAGGTCCATTGTTAATGATCAACACCACTAGGCATCCACTGTTGGTTCAGAACCCTAAGAGTTCCAGTGCTATGTCTATTGCTGGTTCAAATGCTGGCTGCAGCCCAACAGTCCTTTCAATGCCACATGGCCATTCATTTCTTTTTTCCCAATGGTAGAACTTACATAGAGGATGGTTCTTGCTTAATAGTAATTATATTTATAATAATAATGCATGTTTGTTACCTGACTTTTTCTCTAGTGAGAGTACAACATAGTATATTCACACACACAAACATATATACAAAAGACTATTAAAATACATATATTAAAAGATATAGTGAAGATTAAAACGCATTAAAATCATTAATACTAATGAAATGCAAGTTTAAAGGTTATAACCAACACTTGTGCTCTATCTGGAAACTAATTTGCAATCTGTGACTTTACTATAGGTATAATATGCTCACGCCCAGATGTATTCATAACCAATCTTACTGCCATATTTTGAACTAACTGGAATTTCTGAACTTGGTATAGCCATTGTACAGTGTGTTGCAGAAGTCCACTCTTGAGGTTACCAGCATCCACACTGCAATCTTTAGATCTTCCAATTGGCATATCACCCAAAGCTGATATTAAGCATTCCTGACAGTCATATTTATCTGGACTGACATTTGGAGAAATGGATCCAGGAGCACTCCTAAGCTGAAACACGGGTGGGATGTAGTCCTGTAACCTTGTTGTAGCATCATGACAGATCTCTAAATAGCTGTTGTGAATTAATAAAAAACCAAATCCCTGCTGAGTCAGACACCCCAGCTAACACCACTGTAAGAGGCGAGAGTAGGGAAGAAACCCACCACACTTGGGCAGAGAGGCAAGAGAATATTCCAGTGGTAAACTACTTGGTATCTCATATCAGTAAGACCACAAATTGGCTTTACATTTGACTTGACTTCTTGAATTCAATAGAGCAGTCCGAGGTGCTGTATTTATTATGAAGCTAGAGCTTGGCAACTTGACTAGCCGCTTTAAGGCTCTGACTAAACCTCAGCAAGGCTTCAATGCTCAATGATGTGGAAGTCACCAGCTGCTCTGTGAGCTTCCCTTGCACTGTCCCTGTGAGAAGGTGAAGGGATATTAAGAACAGAAGGGTGGCAGAAACAATTAATGATTGTGTCATCCCACTGGAAAGAACTATGTATACAACTGTACACTTCCCTTGAATTATTTGTCAGCTTTTTATTGCATGCCAAAAGAGCTCAACATTTTGTGAGTAATATGAACTCTCTCATCATGTAAATGTAATAGCACAGACAACTGACACCCCCTCATACACTGTACACCATGCTGAGACAGAGTTTGCATTTTCATTTAAAAGCAACCCCTCCCCCCCCCCAAAAAAAAAACAAAACAAAAAAGGAGACGCATTTGAGGGCTAAGGAAACTCCCATATTTTTAAAAAACAAAAATATATTGTTTGATACGAAATGTCTCGGCTGCTTTAAAAATTGTTCTTTCTCCCTCACTCTTCTTTTAAAAAATCGTGTTGAACAAGAGCAATCACATGGCATTGGTTGGATTTCCCCCCTGTTTTTGATTTGTTTTATTCCACATGTTGACATACTGCTCAGAGCATTCATCCCATTTGCCAACGATTGGGACAAAAGTAGGTTAGTAGAGTGGGTTGCTAGGAGACCAATGTCAGCGTCATCTATGACCTTGTAGGGTATAAAGAAATGGTATAGATTTATCGAGCTCAGTGGCACACTGTCTAAGTCCTCTGCTCAGGCTGTTATTCCCCGTGTCTGTCTGCAAATGTTGACACGCACACAGATGTGCAACCCAGATGTATACTTACTATAGAGAAAGTCACTGTTTCTCTGTCTCATACACACATCTGCATTTTTTCACCAAACACACAAAAAAAATCTCTCCACAATTCCTGTTGTCTCTGGTTTAGGACTTTGTTGCTTTTAATGGTACTGCATCCTCTTTGCGAAAAAAAATTGTGATAAGAGCCATGTCAGCAGATTTTCCCTGCTTCTTCTTCAAACTGTCACTGCACGAAATAACGCAGGAATCACTTCCATGGGGAATACCACTAGAGAAATACAAAACAAAATCAGAGACCTATAAACGTAAACACAATAATTTTACTGTCACATTCAAACAGATTTGTCAAAGTTCCACCCACAGTTTTCACACCTGAGATGGCTTAAGGTTAAACAGTCAGATACGGTAAGGCATTCAGGCATTTGTGTCATTGTACTGCTTTTCCTTTCCAGATATTGATAGTGTTCCAGTAAAGAATGGGATTAAAAATTAAAATGGTCTTTACAAAAATCCCTTAGATTGACAAAGAGATTATTCAGCATGTACTCAGAGACACATGTCTATATGTGCTTTCTCTTTGATGATGCATAGGAAATATGTAATGTGAGCTTCTGCTACATGCAGAAAAAATATCTCCAATAAAAATATATTGCTTTATTTTTTTAAAGTACAGTTGCATATAATAACATGGGTTGGTATCTATGAAATCTGACACCAACTGTAACTTCTTGTTAACGTAAGATATCATGAAAATATTTGTGTTTATTTTTAAAGTTGTGCATTAGTTGTATGTTTGAATTCATTAAAATGTGTCTGTTTATAGCTTATATATGTTGTACTTCAGAATGAATGAGTTGCAAAAAACAACTCCTCCCCATCACTAGTTACTAAAACTACTTCTTTAACCAAAATTAGTTATGTGGACATGGCATCTCTAATGGTAGAGCTCCATCTTTTGTTAAAATGATTGCTTGTGGTGTGCCTTATGCTGCTCTGTTATATTGTGTTGTGGGTGTTGAGCTAATAAGAAGATCTATGGAAAAAGAAGGTATTTTGTACTGTGATCAGCAGCTGCTAAAATTAATTTTAAAAAACTCTAAAAGTAACAGAGAAACAATAAAAAGGAGAGTTACTTTTAACTATCATAATCAAATGATACCTCACTGCTTTTAGAAATCCTGGAGACATAATTGTAATTCATTACTTTAAAATCGTCAGTGTTCCAGTCTCTAATTATGTCCCATCTTTCTAAATATTACACTTTAATAACATGATCAGATGCTGTCACAGCCTAGTAATATATAATTAATTTAAAATGTAATTTAATTTAAAATGCATTGGATAGAATTTAGTGACTGAGTTAGCACTGAAACATGAAAAGACAAGCCTTCATCACCGAGTGTCATCATAATATAAACATTCTCAGGAAGATATCCAAGCTGTTAAAAATGTACCAGAGAGATTTGAAAACAGTTTTGGGCAAAAGGCACATTTCAGATGATACAGCTACTTCTAGACCTCAGCTTGCAAAGGCTAAGAGCAGACAAAAGAAATGTTGCCTCGGGAATCCTGCACATTTATTCATTTGTTAAAAAGCAAGGATCCACACAATCAAGATGAAGTTTTACTAAAACCGCTCTGAGTCACTTAAGGGCTGAGAAGGATGGTATACAAATATAGTAAGTAAGTAAGTAAGTAAGTAAATAAATAAATAAATAAATAAATAAATAACATACTTGTGTCAGACAACCTTTCAAATGAGCCAAGTCATTGTTCAAATATATTGTAAGTATTATGTTTAGTTTTGTGCATTCGTATGCAGTCACTATCCATTTCTGTTTGCTTCATTTGTAAATTTTCAATTTTGACTGCCTTCCGAAAACAGGAAAACCCTGGTTTGTAGCCTTTCTCAATGGGCATTTTCTTTCCTTAATTACGACCTGGATTAAAAGCATCAGAGTTACTTAAGATACCATTCCTCCTGTGATACTTTCTTCTCCATCTGCAGAAGAGAACTGGGTTTAAAGGCAAGACTTAAGCTACCACAATTTCTGTGAGTGGATCCAGACAGCCCTTTATCCCAAAAGCATCTGCGTTATAAAAACGCAGATTTTTTTTGGGGGGGGGGGCTGTCAAAATCCACCCCAGAAAGCGCAAGCTATCTGGAGTGGGTTGTCCACACATTCTCTCGGGACTAGCCCAAGAGAATGTGGGGATGCCCTACCCTCTCCCCCAAGCCCCCAGACCCTTTAGATAAGTTTTAAAAAATTGTCCTAACCCCCCCCCCAAGTTAGATAACTATACACCCACCAAACCTTGATACTGTTGAATCTTAGCTCTATTAGCTCTAAAATGCTGATATTTTACAAAAAGAAGCACTAAAAATGAATGTTTATTTATTTATATAGATACTTATAGCATATGATTTAAAGGTGGTGTATAGAAAAAAATGATTCAAAATGATAAAGAGCCATTTGAAACAGACTAAAACAATTTAAACAAGGTTTTAAAAGTTTAAAGCCATATAATCTGGGACATTCAAAAATTCAAGAGGAGTTGAAACCTCTCTCTCACAGTTAAGTTTGTCCAAATGGAAAAAAGGATACGGAAATAGAGTGATGTGGGGATGGCAGCTAAGCATGAATAATACTAAATTAAGACCAAGGAGACCTGACTTACAACCCCTGCTTTGTCATGAATCACAGGATCATGGAATTGGAGGTCATCTATCCAGTCGAACTCACTGTCATGCTGTAACATTCAACTAAAGCACCCAAGAAAGCCATGCTGCGTGGCATTGTGCATATTATGTTTGACCTCATGTAACCTATCTTACGATGCAGTTTTAGGATAAAATTGGATAATGTTATAACATTAGTTTCATAATGCAGTTTAATTGCATTGAACTACATTATTTGAGTATACACTGCCATATAAAGCAGTTAAACTGCATTATGAAACTGCATTATTGTGGCAGTGTAGATGGAGCCTATGGACTGATTTCTTTAAAGGCAGGGAAGGATAGCTGTTTAACCAATATTTCTTCAAGAAGTATCTCAGTTTTTTTGGTGTAATAAGAAGGTGTTTTTAAAAAGCAGTCTTGTTCTTACAGTTATTTGTTTTAAAAATTGTAAATCTACGCATTTTTATTCATGTGAATGCATTTAAAAAGGTCACTTAAAATGGCTCTGAAGGGGGGGGGGGAGTGCTAAGACGGGGAATAGGCCAAATAATACTAGGTCCATTATATTAACAAATAGGTTAATGGAATAAGCCATGGCATTTTATTTTCTCCTGTACTAGTGAATGTTTCTAGGAACAATAAATTGGGGCAAAACTATCAAAAGCTCAGGCCAACAACTCATTTTGTTAAAAAAAACTAATTTGAAAGCATCTGGATAAGAATCAAGGGAACTGAGACTCAAAAAGATCTTGTTGTGGGCATCTACTACAGGCCTCTGAGCCAGACAGAAGAACTTGATGAAACCTTCTGTCAACAGTTGACCATACAGGCACAAAGAAGAAATATAGTGATTTTAGCTATCCTGATGTTTGCTGGAAAACAAACTCGGCTAAGAGTACAAAGTCCAACAAATTCCTCGCTGGCCTTGCAGATAGTTTTATGGTCCAGAAGGTAGAAGAGGCAACAAGAAAGTCGACTACTATCCATCTCATCCTGACAAATGTGGAGAACCTGATCAATGCAGTTGAAGTGGTCAGATCCTAAGGGGCAAGTGACCATGTGCTCTTGCAGTTTGTGATACAAAGGAAGGCCGGAACTAAGACAAGTCAAACCCACATTCTGGACTTTAGGAAAGCTGACTTCCATAAAATGAAGGAAATATTGAGTGGCATTCTGTGGACGCCAATACTAAAAGGCAAGGGAGTTAAGGATGAATGGGAGTTTCTCAAGAGTAAAATACTCAAGGTACAATTGCAAACAGTGCCAACAAAGAGAAAAAAATAAGATATACATGCATGTGTGCACACAGCAGACAACAGCTTCTCAGTAGTAACAGCATTTTTTGCACAGAAAAGGCTGGTTCTACACATAAACACACCCATGTTCAATTTTTCACAGAATAAATACTCAATTACAGCATCTTATCTCAAGAAAATCGTATTTTTGGCACAATAATTAATATTTCTGCACTGAAATATTATTTTCCACATATAAAGTTTGCCTTCTGTGCAGATGTGCAAATGCTTATTTATATACAAACAACCATGTGGGATCCTTTCGCAAAAGAAGTCCTGAATTTTGAATAACTTTTGAAAACTGCATAGTTTTCAAAGACTTATTTGTAGCAGAAAAATTACAGCATTACCAGAATTACTCACTGCAGCCTGCTTGTTGTTGTAGTTCAGCCTTTGATTGCGCCTGCACTTGATCTCTCTGGGGGTTCTGGACCTGTTAGTCATTCTGATGACACTGGGGATTCTGGGTCTGCAAGTCATCAGGAGAGCCAGCAAGAAAGGTAGTTCACTAGAGACACAACCGTCATAAACAGATCTGAACTCAAAGGATGAAAATGAAAGTCCAGGTGGACAGACTAATGAGCAGTTAGATAGGAGAGTTACGTTCCATCAACATAGAGCTTCTCAGGAAAAGTTATGAAGGTCAATATGCCTATTAGCCAAAAAGTCAGTTTCCCAGGGAGGAAGGCATGATTCTATTTCTATATTAGTTAGCCCAGAAGATGGGTTCGTCAGTCCAGGCAACGCTGGCATTTGCGTACAGATCTATTGTCAAGTCAAGGGATTTCTAGTTCCATGTTTTATATTTCCTTTTGTTAATGTCTCATGATTCCAAGTTTTGAAGACTATTCCTGAAGCTCATGTTTTGGATTTATTCTGCTTTTGTATTCCTGGTTTTTGATGCTACTCCTGTACTTTTATTTCTGTTAATTATTCCTGATAGTTGGACTTTGTTTTTTTTATACTATTTTGCTGAATTGCTTTTCATATATATATTCTTCAATAAACTGTTTTGTTATTTTACCTTGGACTGTAGTGTGATCTTGGAAAGCAGACCCATGGATCTTGGTTACACTTCAGCCCTATTCAAGTGCTATGAAAAAGAGCTAAATAAACACATTAACATTAAAATGTGCTAGTTCTTCATTTTCCCTTTTCTTTTCAATTGTTTTCATGAAGAGGATATTTGCCTAAAAAGCATTACATTGCAGTTTATGGAGATTTTTCATGTGGGTTTCTATTTTTATTTTCCAGTATTACAATTACAATTATATGCCATTCCCTCATTGATAGAAAAGAATCTCCTCTTTGAAATATTATTACTATTCCTTATGTATGTTTATATTAGTTGCTAAGTTGGCTGTAAATTATGGAAGTTGTACTCTATCACCTTTGAGAATACCAAATTATAGAAACCTGCTTACTTCTTAAAATTACTTATTAAGTATAATAAGCTATATTTTACCAATCACTTCAGAGTAAAGAAACTGGGGAAAAACAGAGGGAGTGAACATGTTGTTTCACTTCATTTTTCATCAGAATTTACCAAAACTCAAGTGTTGTAGAAAGCAAAACCTTATGGATCAACAAGAGTTTCAGTTCAGTTCATGGTTGAAGATGTTGCCTGAACATTTGTGACATTTGAATGTGAGAGAAAAGGAAACTGACATTTTCTCAGCAGTGGCTGATGGCGCCCAAGTCAGGAGAGTAGTGAATCCCCTCTGGGTTTTACTCTGAACTTTACAGGAACTTTGCAAGGTGCTGAGGCTATGTGGAGGGTGAGCTTCAGTATTTCTTATATCTCCCATAGAATTCAGCAAAACTGCAGAACAGGCCTCTCTCCTCCCTAACATGGAATCCACCAACCACAATGGCATATTATCTTCCCTTTGTAGAAGAAAGTAAGATGGGTGGGCTGGGTTTTGAAAATGACCCCATTGAGTCCTCAAATAATAATTTGATCACATCTCTTCCATACTATTTCAGTGCATTTTCAGACTTTTGCTTTTCAGTCCTAGGCAGGAGCAAAACCCAATTTGTTTCTTGCTCCTTAAGCCATAAGAGAGTTCATGTTGGGGCAAGAAGGGGACAGTCCATATGGTCCACTGGTTGAAGGGTTTGCTTGTGCTCTGCCCTGCAGAAAAGTCAAAATTATGGAAAGGTTTCTCAAATTAAACTCCTTTGGGATGATTCAGTGCTTATGCACTGAAAACTGGGCCACTGCGTCTAATGAGAAGAATACATTTAAATTTCTTTGATATTTCTTTGTGGTACGGTATGAAAACTCCCAGGGTGCAACCTATTCCTTCTTAGTTACACTAGCTTTGTTAAATAAGCAAATAATCAGTTACCTGGCTTGTGTACGTGCTGTGCTTTAGCACCTTTTTAAAAAAAAAGCAGGAAGAAAGGGTGCCTTCTGCCAAGGATCGTTTCATATAAGACAAGTAACTGTACTGGAACAAATGTTAAAAAGGTGTTATGGAAATATATTATGACTGCAAATGTAAATAACTTTGCCTTTGTTTTAAGCCAGTTCATAGATTTTTTTTATCTTGTTTTCATGAGAATTAAAATAGGAGGCAAAGAAGAAGAAAAAAAGCTTGCCTTCCCTCATGCCCTGCAATTCCTGAGCTATAAATATGTATTGCTATGCAGAAAGGAACAAAGAGTGGGCACAGAGTAAATGTCTAATTTGAAGATTACAAGAAGGAGAGCTGTAAGTTGATGTGGCAGGGGAGGGGAAGGAGAGGGGGAAGCTCGGGAATGGTTCTGAAATATATTTTCATAATTCTGTGGCTCAAAAAGCTGAGACCAGCAATTTATGGCTGCTAGAGCTAAAAGTGAGTCAGTTTTCCTCGCAGTCACAAATGCTTGTTATCCATTTAAAGCAGGGAGAATCGTACTTGAGCCATTCTCATTCAGTTTTGTAATTGTTTTAGGGGATCCACCACAGTTGGTTTTTTTCTGGTTCAACAATATGTGCCAATATTCTACATCAGCTAGTTAGTTAAGTAAACTTTACTAACCACTTCATCATACTAGAAAAAAATCCACTTAAATTCTGGTTTCTGCCTTCTGCAGAATTCTGGGGTTTGTTAAAGGCTTCTCCCTAAACTCCAAATCTCAGAATTCTGCAGGAGGCAGAAACTGGATTTTAAGTGGATTTTGTATCCATTGTGATAAGTAACATTTCCTGGTTTGGCCTCTCCAAATCTAAAGGCAACATCATTCAGGCATGTTCTAGCCGAATGGATCTTCTTATGGAAATCTAAGTCCATATGAGTTCTGGAACACTTGCATACATTTAAATTATTTGGGGTGTATCTACACTATAGAATTAGTGTAATTTGACAGCATTTTAATTACCATGGTTCAATGCTATGGGATTATGGAAAGTAAAATTTAACAAGGTCTTTAGCCTTCTCCACTGAAGAATGCTGGTGCCTAACTGAACTGCAACATCATCCATGATTCCATAGCAGTTAAAGTGCTTTCAAACTGCATTAACTCTGCAGTGTAGAGCCAGTCTAAGTTATGTATACTTAACTTAATAACTGATGAGGAATATTAGTACTGATTCTGTAATGTACCTGATAGGACCCTGAACGTGTGCCATTCTGTTTGTGATCATTTATGTGTGCCAGATATGCATACACAGAGTGGTAAACAAAAGAAAACTGTACTACATTTGCACCATAATGATGAAGTTGGTGCAAAATGTCTGTTTCTGCATTAGCTAGGCTTTTCCTATTGCTAGGATGGGAATTGTGAGGACTTCCAGACAATTTACAAGAGCCAAGAGCCCTAAGCAACTTATCTAATAGTGAAGAACAGTTGAAGTTTCCATTTGAATTCTCAGCATGCAGACCACTATCCCAGCTTCAGAGGGTGAGGGAGATGTTTTAAAGGAAAGCTTCCTTCTTTCTTTCTCGCTTTCTTACTCTTCATCATAACATTTAGCAATGGCAGAAAAATAGCAGTCCTCATCACTCCCTCCCACCCAGAGCTAAAGAAGAATGCTTTATTTATATCCTGTCCCCATGCTGCCTTTGAAAATAGCCCTGCAGACAGAAAGAGGAGGACAGGTGTGAATCTTCTAGTATCTGGGAGCTGTGAGCTTGAGAGGCTGAAGTGAAGAAAGCATCCCACCCTTCAGCCTGTAGCCCAAGAGGCAGAGATAGATTATCCAAGTTCAGTTTTTTCCTTCCACAAACTCAATGACCAAGATCCTGCTTGATGCTGGGGAAATATCATGAAGTCCAAAGTTGATCAACCAAAACTGGTGAGGAGGGATCTTCCCTGGAATCCCTATGGCTATTCAGTAGTTGTTTAAGTTGAAGGGGTAGGCCGGGTGCCACCTGACTTCCAAGGCAAGCCCTAGGGCAGTGGTGGCAAACCTATGACACATGTGCTAGAAGGGGCACACAGCACCCTCTCTCCAGTCATGTAAGCTGTCACCTACCCCCTCCCCCCACTCACTTGCTTGACTGCTTGCCCACCCCCTTGCCTGCTTGCCCATTCGCTCACCTGCCACTCATTCACCCACCCACCTGTCTGCCCCTATGCCACCAGCCACCCACTCGCCCCCCATTTGCCCACCCCTCACTCACTTGCTCATTTGCTGCCCTCCCACCTGCTCACCACCTCCCACTCACCACTCCACAAGTGCCCCCTTCCCGCACAGTTCAGTCACTCCATCTTTAAAAAGTTCACCATCATTGGCCTAGGGCAAACCATTGTATAAAGAGATAGAGAATACCACTATGCACAATGACATGAAATGTAATTAGAGCCATGTAAATGTCATGAAAAATGGTTACAATCACTAAGAGTACTCCGGACAGGATATTTTCAGCATGTCACATTTTTCATCTCATTTTATTTCTTTGGCTCTTCTTTGCATTCCTGTTCCATCCATTGCATAAAATTGTAAGATTTTTTTTTAAAAAAAAAGGGGGGGGGGTCCCACAGGGAGTTTGGTAAGCTTTTTCCCATGTTGTAGTTTCAAATGTGTCTGTGCCTATTTTTCAGTTTCATGCATTTAAGCTGTTCATGGTTTTAAACTGTATGTATGCAATTGTGCAAAGGAAATGCCTTGAAGCCTTGCACATGTGCAAATTACTGAGACCAAGATGCTCTTGGTCTGTAGAAGGTCTCAAATGGGGAATTTTGATAAGAAACTTGAAAGCAATGAAATCCTTTTCCATCCCTGGCTAGGGAAGATTCTTACTCTTTCTTGAAAAGCACGCTCAAATTACATGTCAACCCTAGTAGTCTGCATTCCTTTATTTTTCTGCAATGTGGGTGAGGCTTTCCAATCCTCAAATTTTAGTATCCCTTTGCAAATGAAAGGTGGCAGGAAAATGAATGTAGAGGATACTTGCCACAGTGTCTTCTCAGCCAATGTTTACTCTAAAAGGTTGTCATAATCCTTTATTTTTGCTATTGAGGAGGGCTGGGCTATATTTCTGAGAGGATATGGCCTCAAAAGTTAACTGTCCCATAGTTTGTTCATTCAAGTAGAGCCCTCCATTACTTTCTTAAGTCAGCAAGGATTGTTACTGTTAGAATGAGCAACCTCTACATGCCTATACTCACTAACAGATTTACATTTTACTCGCTAGGAGTTTGGAATATATATATTCTTAGATTTCCCATACCCTCTCTCTTTCTGTACCATGTTAATCTGAAGCCATTTTTTATCTCCCCATTGTATTATACTGTGTGTGTTTCATTACGAACAAGTCATTTGTAAGTAAACCTACTTTATATGTTTTACAAAAAAGACTAAATCTACTTTTTCTCTCCACTAGACTCTATATATAGATGGTTGTTGTTCACTTTCTGCCTTGGCAGTTTATTTGAGAAATCCATAATTATATATGATATTTCCTAGCTATACCCTCCTGAAATGATTGATGCACGATTAGTTGTCAGTACTTTGTCTCAATGTAATTTTAAGATTTGCATTATCATCTCTCTCTCTCTCTCTCTCTCTCTCTTCTCTTCTCAAGGGAGATTTTTCTGTTAAAATTACATAGTCATTCCCTCTCCTTTTCCCCTCCTCCCTATCCATGGAAGATCCAAACTTTTGACTATTCTTGTAAAATGGCAGCTGCATTGAGCACACATAACAGACCCATATCCAAGTACAAAAGCAAGAGGATAACCATTTTTAACTTTCTGCATAACACTGCTCTAAAAGGTTCAATAATTTATTCTCTTGTTCAGTTTCTGAATCTTGATTTTTGTGAACATGCTAGTATATTTACTAGTATAATCCAAATAAAGAAAGCAAAATACTCCAGCAACATCCACCATGATACTGGTTGTACACATGAGTTATCTATCAAATACAGTTAGTACAATTAATGTAAATATTCAAGAAATGGAAACATTATGTTTCATCAGCTGCAATGTTTGTACTTGGCACTGTATTGCCTCAGCTTTGTTTTTGTAGCACATGGTTCCCATCAACTTTCCCCTTTTTGCATCCACTCAAGCACTGGGCTAGACAAGTCTTGAAGTGAGCATGGAAGCTGGAGGACTCAGGTGGTGCTTGGGTTCACAGATCCTTAATGGACACCTGCGTCCTTTCATTGCCATGCATCCCACTCCTCCTCTGAGACTGACCATATATAAGCTTTACAATGTCAGGGCCCTGGTGCCTTTTGGTCCTGTTTTGTGGTAGAGAGGCATCTGCAGCCCATGATGACCTTTTATAAAGTTGACCTTGCTGTAGGCTACAAAGCACAAAACATTGTTAGGAATGAACTCTCCACAAACTGAAATACAAACTGAAAGCTTACAAATACCACTCTTGTCTTTTCTTCATTTCTTAATGGAACAGAACATTTAAACAGAACTATGTGTAAACTTGGCACTTTTTACTAATGGATTCTACTGCACACAGAACATAAATGGAAGTCTAGTTCTACTGTTATTTTGAAAAACAGAACATCTACATCTCTAATTAATCATCTTCTTTATCATGATTAGATATTTACTAAAATAGAGGAATTATTTCTCTTTTCATAAACAATATCATCATCATATCATGTAACATAATTAAAAACAACAACAGCCTGAACATTCTTTATGCAGAATTCCAAAATCCAGAATTGTCATATTGGAAGGGCCCTGTAGTATTCTAGATGTTGCAGAAATGCAGCTTGTATCACTAGCTAGGACTTAATAGGATTGAATTGGTAAAACTATGGGTTCCTGCCCTAGAAGGCCTGACATAAACATTTCTGTGAGGAAGTTACTATGATTATTATGCACTGCTAACAGATTATTTTGAGGTCAGGGATGCAAGCAAACTAGAACGCCAAACAAATATTGGTATTAACATAATGGAAACATGACATCATTTTCCTCAAGAATAAAAATGAATCTCTCTTTAGTCAAGTCAAAAGTTGGTAGAAGTGGAAAAAGCAGTATTATATGGTTCCAAATGATGGCAGATACACAACATATTGTTCCTCTCCTGTTTGGACTATTCCAACCTAATACATCTTCTGGTTTCAAGATATACATTTGAATCACAAATCAGACATCGCTCAACCACTCAGGATCTGAATTTAGCATCTAGAGAATTAATTAATACTGGTATTAAATAATAACTGCTCTGTGTCATAAGATCTTGAGCAACTATCTTGAGGGAGTAAAGACAATAAGAATCTCTGAGTATTGTTCTAAAGAGTCCCATAGGATGTGAACTGTCAACACATTTATAATAATATTTCCCCAGGTAATTCCTGAACCAAAGCTAATCTTTTTGAGCTGCAATAGTGTCATCAATAAAAGGACTGCATCTTGCAAGGTTGTGTCACAACGAATTCTTTAGATAGTACATGTAAGCATCTATAATTGAGATGTTTGTCTGAGCACTATTTGACCTTTTCCCGGTTACCCCCATTGCATGCTAGTCAAGGGCTCCAATTAGCTTTGAAGCACACACAGATTTGGGGAGAGAAGGCTGGCTATGTCAAATCAGCACAAAGAGGTTTTAACCTTGTGTAAAAGAGAAAGTAACAGTGTAGCTTGGCTGAGTCAATAACTGCCCTAATGGCCCACTGAATGTGAACGACAAAACTGGTTAGCACCCAACCTATTTTATATCTATTAACAGTCAGACAAGCACACAGGAAGAAAATGCTCAAGGGATAAGGGAAATGTACCATCTCACTGGCTTATTTATTCATTTAACTATTTATTGACTTACTGGCTCACAAAACAATATAGATATAGATATGATAATTTATTTATTTATTTATTTACTATATTTATACCCCACCCTTCTCACCACAAAGGGAACTCAGAGTGGCCTTACAAGTAGGCAACAATTCAATGCCACATAAAACAAACATACAAGTAAAATAAACATTTGCATTAAAACCAAATTGCTAGAACATCTAAACATTAAACCAATTAGTATTTAAACCACACAATCCATGATCATAGTCTGAAGCCATTCCAGTAGTCATTGTACATATTCTGTATCTATTTATTGCACTACATTACTAACGGAAGGCTTACTTAGAGGAATGTACATTAAGACCCTAGCTGTAATAACATCCTTCAGTACAAACTCCCAAAGATTCATGGGAGCGTCTGTGAGAAATATGGAAGAGTCATTGTTCAGTATTGTAGTCCAGAAATTTATATCTGAAGAATTTGATTACTGGTCATACAATCAACACCAGGATTTATTTTCTTTGTTTATTTTGCTTTCAGCAACCTTTCCTAGCAGCCAATTTGAAATGAGTGAGAAATACACTGAAAAAAACCTCTGTAATACATAATCCCAATTTTAATGGAGTTTCCAATTGCAGAGTCTAGGAATGGATGAGATTTTGTTTGATTTGTTTCTTTGGAATATCTGAAATTTGTCTTAAAGGGTTCCAAATTCTCACTTGCTCTTACAGTGACATTAAGAAAAACAATCCTGAGGTAGGCCTGAATAATGAATTTTTGGGGTTTGTACTTTAACACAAGAATGACTAGTTCACACATGCTGGGACTCGGCATAGAATGGAATACATCTTGCTGATGAAATCCATACATTTAACTTTCCTTTCCATTATTCCATTATTTTAAAATTTGCACATTCTTTCAGTCAAATTTAGAATTCTGACATTCTGAAAAACCCACATACATAACAAACTGGAAAAAAGTATACACTGGCCACTTAATTAGCTCCACAGCCCTAGATTGACTTTGATGGTGGCCATACACAGCAGGTTGAACCCTTTGAGATATTGCAATGTTCAGATGCAACTGCAATGTCCAAGTGCTCACAGGGAGCTCTTGGACAACAATGGTGCTGATACACAAACAACTCATTCTTCTGCAGATCAATACAGGGAAAGCTGGTGGCAGAAGTGTTATGTGGACAATGGATCAGGACAAAATGATATCAATCCAGCTGTCCAGACAGCTGCAAAGCCTATGGATACTCTGGAGTTTCCTGCAAACTCCAGAGAATCCCCCAACTTTGCTTAGTGCAGTTCAAATTCGGATAAAAACCAAAAATCTCCAGACATTTAAGGTGTCATGAAGATTGACCTCAGTAGAAAAGCCCTAAATCAGCAGTACAATTACCGTACTTCATCACATAATAGTCACATTTTATCCCCCTTTTTTAACTGAAAAAAGTGAGTGCAGCTATTACATGAAAAAAATCAGCCATCTGTTGGGGGGTACCTTGATTGTGCTTTTATGCATGGCAGGGGGTTGGACTAGATGTCTCATGTGGTCTCTTCCAACTCTATTATTCTATGATTCTATGCCTTTGATTCTCTGGTTTCTGTTTTTGGTTTAAAAACCTGACTTACCTCCAAGACAGGAGGAGAAGGAGGGATGATCCAACCCCAAACAAACATCTCTATTTCTGTTTTTGTTTTTGTTTTTTAAAAAAAACTGCCTTGCCCTGGAGAAATGAGGAGAGGAATTCCCAGCCCCATTTCAGATTGTTACAACTGTCTTGCCTTTGGAGAGCTCCATTTCAGAACTCTAAAAAACTCCATTTTAGATTTTGTAAACTGACTTGCTTTCAGAGAAAGAAAAAAGGAAGGGAGAATCTGAGTCCCAAATGATTGTGCAACAATTACACGAAGAAAGGCTGGAAGCTAATTTTTGAAGCCAAATAAAAAGGTGCAACAATTTTGCAGTGGCGACAATTATGAGGTGAATTATGGCATTGTCAAACAGACTGAAAGCCAGGTATTTGAGAATGAATCTGCCAAACCTTCTGTCTAAATAAGTTCATATATTAGTTTCTCGTTTACCTTCTCAAAATCCAAAATCTTTCCTTGACATTTATGAAGAAATTTGCAAATTTGGAAGGTTCTTATAAATGAAAGAACCTGATCCAATTTTCTGCTTTTCCTACAAAGGCCTGGCCATACAGTGTATGTTTGTCTCCAAGTCATCTTATGGCAACCACATGAATTTTAGAATTTTCTCAGGCAAGGAATCTTTCTGATTTATTACATTCATTTTATGCTCTGAAAAGATGGGGCAGCAGTTATGCATATATTCATCAATTTGTTTATCTATATCTACTTCTTTTTTTTTTAGCAAGAGACAAGGGATACCCTTTGAGCCAAAGGTTTGAATTAACAAGTACATTTCCCTGACTTTAAAGTGCAGCATGTAAGACCTTGAGCATGAGCCTACAAGCTGCAGCAACAAATTAGAGATGTCACTTACAAACATGCCGATCACTGCTACCTTCCTGTGCTTGGAGTGTTCTCTTATTAACGCTGCTCTGAAGCAAGAAAGGGGCAGACTTTAAAGCCCCTGGTCTAAAGTGTCTCCCTGTCTCAAATTAAAGCATTATTTTGAAGGCTGTGCTATGCTGTGTAGTCAGTTATGTCTAAATAGATATGTCAGAGTTATTTCCAAGGCACGATATCTACACACAAGCCTAGAAGGAAACCCGTCAAGGCACACAGAAGAGGCTGAAATCAATTGGACTGGGATTAGGTGGGTTGATTGCTGGTACCACAGTTGTTGATGCAAAAATATCTCCATAGGAGAGTGAAAAGTAACACTATGTATGGTGTCCTCCTCACCTTGGAAGCTGGTTAATTATTCTGGTTATTGTCCCATACCATCACAAATGGGCCTCTTACAAACAATTAAAGCAGTTAGAGAAAGCCAAACATCAACAATGTTTAAATATTCCTGCCTTTCTTCTTCTGACCACTCATCTCCTTCTTGCCACCACTAATTTCTGCAACATGCATTTCTCACCAAGGTAGGGCCACAAGCCTACAGGTGTCATGTCAGTTGATAGTGTCAGGACATCTATTAAGACTTTCCTTGGTCATGTTACACATAGACCACCAAGGGAGGTCTTCTGTCCTCTAAGGAGCCCTTTCACACAATTTATGCCAATTTATATGGGAGGATGAAGCATGAGAAGAACCAATAGTGCAACTTTTTGTCCTGGTCCCGGGGTTTTTACTATCTTTACCAATGACTTGAGGCCCATCCAGACAGTACATTCATTGTGGAAACAGTCCAGACACCATTCCCACAGTTTTCCAGGCTAAATTAGTCCGTAAAACTGAGGGAATCCACAGCCCCCAATCTCCTTTTAAAAGTAAAATAAACTTACCTGGCCTCCATCATAATCTTGCCGGAGCTCTCCTGGCACATAGAAATGACACGGCAGGAGAGCGGGGGGGGGGGGGAGCAATTTGTCCCTCCTCCTCTATGCCATATCATGAAATCCCACAATTGCTACAAATTGGTGACTTTGTGAGACATCTTCCTCTGCCCTGTTCATGGAGCACTTGTTTAGCATGAGGCAGGGAAGCTGCGCTATGAGCTCTTCCCAGGCCATATCTGCAGAAACAATTGATTTTTGAATATTAAAGGATACTTGCCCCTGAGTTTGTGATAGTCAATGAAAGCTGTGTTGGTTAATTTGTACACCTGTTTTCAAAAGCATGTTCATAGCCTCCAGTTTGTGATCTAACCAGAATAAAGCTATTCAAGTTTTTAAAGCCCCTTTAATTTTCAGCCATTGACCAATTGGAAGGGAGATGGGCATTCTATCATTCACTGATGTCTGAAAATCAAGCTGGTGATCAGAGCACAGGAACAAGAGGTGGTACAAAAGTTGGCAACCTAATGCACAAAGAACATACTGTTTTCTTGGATGGAACCAACTATTCAAATATACAAAAGGGCTTTGCGAGAATCTACTTCCTCAGAATCCTCAAGGCCAGTTTAAATGCCAAGTCATGCCAGCAAACCATTCACTGTCTGAGCAGTCAGAAAGACTTTTGTGAAATAGGGATAGACTAGGAGAAACATTTACACAATTGACATTGGACCTGAGCCTTCCTCGGAGAGAATAAACTTTTCCTATAACAACAAATCTAGTCTTTTTATTGGCTAAACTATAGATTTTACACTGAAGGGGCTATTTAAAAGCAGCAGCAGCAGCAACAGCAGAAGCAACAACAATAACAACAGCAGCAACAACAACTTAACAGGACGGTGTTCAGCAACTTGAACTGCCCTGTCTGACAGTATGAACACCAAGAAATACAAGCAGCTGAGAAAAGAATATGAAAATAGCTCCTATTGTGTGAAAACAGAGGCTTTTTAAAACCTCTAAATGACAGTTCCTGTGTTGATGACATTCCATGTCATGAAGAACTCACTCTGAACTCGCTTCTCCATGACAGCAGGAAAACTGCCGTTTATACTTATCTCAGTGTGGCAACACTCACGACAATCTTTACATTTGTCCCCCAAATCCAGTCTCAGATTTCATGTCCCTAGACCACCCCAAAGAAAGGAAAAGATTATCCTCTAACGAATATAACCTCTTCTAGAAAGACTAAACACAGCAGCAACTGCTAATCTAACTCCCCCTGTTTTGCCAATACCTCCCAAGTCTTTTGGGAGACAGATGAGGAATTACATTGTCGCATATCAGCAGTTCTTTCTGATATGACATCCTACACTTCTCTATGAATTTTGAGGCATGCTAGAGCTTCATTAGTGTGAATCTATATAATCTTACTTAGCAGGATTATTAGTATAATTAGCATTGCCAGTGTATGCAGCTTTAGCTCTTGCTAGGCACTGGTGTCATAGAAGAAGCCTGGGTATTTTCTTCGCACTGTGATATGTGCTGACACATGAGGAAGACACACTGGGGAGAGGGGGTGAGATTTAATCCTCACCACAGGGTACTCTTCTGAGAACAATAATGGCACCCTGCTCACAATTTAACATTGCTAGAATCTGTAGCCTATGTATGTATGTATTTATTTATTTATTGCAGAGTGGCAATCAGCTGCAATTGGAATAATCACTTTCACACCACGCAATCACTTTTGGTGTTGTGAATTCTGGCAATTAGTCATTCACACAGCATCATGCCCTGCCCATGTTTGCTTTACCTATCACATGTGCACAGTACTTTTTTTTGTTTTGTCACAACTTCACAACCTGGTTCCCAGCAGGTTGGGTAAGGAAAAAGACACTCCTCGGTCCTGTTCTTATCTGCATACTGTGGCCACCATCCCAATCTCGAACTGATAATTGTGTAGGCACTTTTGCCTCATTTTGTCACTATTAAGCATGGCTTGGATGGGGCCTGCCATGCACCATCACACAAGGCATGGCAGGCCCCACCCACATTCCTCCCAAAGTCGGGTGGAATCACCAAATGTTGCTTCCTCCACCACTACGGGGAGGAAAGTGTTGTTTGGGCAGTTACCTTTTTTCGTCATGTGATGGAAGAAAGGGCAGCAGGGCAATACATGTTGCTGCATGTTGCCACCCTTTCTGCCATCTGACAGGGAGAGATAAAGGATGGCAACACCCTCTGTCCTGTATGCACCATGTGAGGAGCTACCACATGCCACCCCATGCACCTTCCCTTTAGCGGCACAATGACATGGGCCAAAAAGGGCCATGTGAAGAGACAGTAAGTGGCTATGTAGAATCATCCTAGGGATGTTTCTGCACTACAGAATTAATGCCTTTTAAGTGTCATAGCTCAATGCTATAGAATCCTTGGATTTGCAATTTGGTGAGGACTTGCACTTTTTGAAAGAGAAGGCCAAAGTTCCAGTAAAACTACATTTAACAAGATCCCATAGCATTCAACCATGGCATGTAGTGTGTCAAACCACATTAATTCTATTGTGTCTATGCTCTCTGTTTTCCAAAAGAAGTTATATGTAAGTAAAAGCTAAGATAGAATTTCCTCCCCAATTAGCTTTTATTTTTTTTAAAAAAATAGTCATGACATTAACGTACACATGTACACACCTAAGTGAATTTGTCAGCATTTATCAGTTGTGTGTTAACAGTTATTATCACAATTATCATAAATTATGTACATGGGGTTGCCTTTGAAACTGTTCAGAAACTTCAACTAGTCCAACATGCAGTAGCCAGACTGTTAAGGGGAGCAGCGTACAGGGAACACAACCCGCCCGTTGAGCTAGCTCCACTGGCTGCTGGTTTGCTAACGAGCACAATTCAAAGGTTAAGATCTTCTGGGGAAGCCCTGCTCTTGGTTCCACCACCTTCACAGGCGCGACTGGTGGGGATGAGAGACAGGGTCTTGTCACTGGTGACTTGGCTGTGGAACTCCCTCCCTAATGGGATTCGATTGGCCCTTTCCCTCCTGTCATCTCGCAAACAAGTGAAATCTTGCCTCTGGGACCAAACATTTGGCAAAGCATAATTGGCTGTGCAATACAGTTGGAATTGCTCCTGGATTGATGAATATGATTATTTGTCTGTCTAGCTTTGGATCTATGCACAATAGTCATCAAACGTTTCAATTGTTGTTTAATTGCTTCTAAATGTTGTTGTTTGGGCATGGAATAATGCCAGTTATGTAAGCCAAATTGAGTCCTCTTTGGGATGAGAAGGGCGGGATATAAATGTTGTAAATAAATAAATAAGTACATCATGGAACCAGATAGCACTGTTTTAACTGGTTTACAAAAGCCTTTTCTAAAAACCCTGCTTGTGGAAGAGATATCTGGTTCAAATAATTATTTCATTATTCTCCTCTGACCAGGATTACATTCAAGCACTCTGCTCTTAACCCTGCATAGCAGACCATGCAGGCAAAATCTGCAGTGATATTAATGGGTGTTGCACTGCTAAATCCATGAACATTAAATAATTGAGTTTATATTTCAAAACCAAATTTTGTGTGTCTGCAACTTTTCAAAAGATACTACCTCATTTCTGAGATCCCTGACAACTATGAAAGGAAAGAAAAGCCAACTTGACAGAGATTTCCAAACATCCTGTTACTTTGGGATAAACATTTCAGTGCTCCTTCTATACTGTAGATTAAATCCGTGTATTATTTTGCATTTTAAAAAGCCAGCGCAGCTAATGGGTGCGATAACAGTGTCGGCTGATCAACCAAGGTACATGCGCCTGCAACAATTTTTCCACCAATGTCTCAAAAGAACCGTTACAAGATTATTGCACATTACAATAATGCAATTACATGTATTTACCTTAATTATGTACTTAGACATAATTATAATAATTACACGTATAGGTCACATTTGCTAAAAAGTCACAGTCAGACACAATATATTTGTATGATGGTGGTAAATGTGGTGTTTTATTCTCCATGCATGCATTTTGTGTTTTTTCTGTCTTTCTTGCTATCCATATTATGACTGCTAAAAAACTTAAAATGTATGACCAGTCTTTGCCCCCTTCTGCACAGCTATACAAAATTCACATTGAACTGGATTATATGGCAGTGTGGACTCAGATAATCCAGTTCAAAGCAGATATTGTGGATTATGTGCCTTGATATTCTGAGTTATATGGCTGTGTGGAAAGGCCCCTAGAGATTCCTAGAGAAAACATTTTCATAAATTCTGCAAATAATCATCCACAAAAGACAAACCCTCAAATGTAGAGGGCTGACTGTACTCTCTTGCACTGGTTAGTTAATGGTGTTGTCTCTTTAATTCTAGACTGGGACTTTAGAGATCCAGACTCAAGTCTCATCTGAGCCATGACACCCACTGGATGATTTTGAGCAAATTAAACTCTTTTCAGTTTTGCTTATTTTGTAGTATTGGAGAAGGAAGGGGAAGCTTACCTGCTACCTTGAGACCCCTGGAGCAAAGGCACAATACAAAATGACCTAAAAATGAACATCTGCCAAAACACCCAAGTTTAAGTCCAGTGGCAAACTGTGTTGTAAATGGGAATGTAGCTTGCAGTGGGGAAATGAAATGAGAAAAGACTCGGGCAATAGCAGACTATTGCAGCTTCTCCTAGCTGTGTGTTTCTTCTCAGTAATATGTTTTTCCAACTTGACCACATTCTGATTTTGTTTGGCCACACATATACTGATTTTGATCTGTGTTGGAAGGTATGATCTATGCTTGAATACAGCTTGACATATCTGATTGAATACAAACATCATGATAGCATCCATTTTGGCATTGTCTGATAACTTGCTTAACATTATATATAACATCAAACTACCTGGTGTAGGAAGGGAGGTAGAGGTTTTCCATAACCACAAAATGGGGACCAGGGGCTGTATGCAATCTACTGCTACACTTTCTCTAACCTCATCTATATGTTGACATCATTCAAAACAATTGGTTCAATGGGTCTTCTCTGTTTGGAACTGATCAGTAGAATTTGGACAGTAGACTGCTATTTCTCAGCCTTATGTATTTATGTATTTATTTATCGTTTTTATATACTGCTTTCCTTACCCCGGGGGGACTCAAAGTGGTTTACACAGAGGTAATGACAAAATTAAATGCCTTACATACGTCAACCAAATCAGAAATCAACACTATATAACTAAGCATAAAATCGATAGGAAAATTCACTATAAGAAAAAAAGACATTTAAAACATGAAATATAAGAATTAAAACACCTAAATAAAAACATTAAAATCACATGTTAAGGGCTGAGATTTATATTCCTTGTTCTGATGGAAGTCAAAGTCATTTCATGAAGCATGTTATATCAAGCATCATTATGCTTCAATGCTGTTCTTTACTTATATCAGTGCCATTTCATGTAGTAAATATAAGTCTAGCCATACACCACTATAGCTACTATCCATGGATTTCACTTTGATGCTACATAGAAAGATATTGCACCATGGTTGCAAAGAGAACTATAGAGGTATCACAGGCAGTCCCCAAGTTACAAACAAGATAGGTTCTGTAAGTTTGTTCTTGAGTAGAATTAGCATGTAAATCTGAACAGGTACCTTTTAAAGTATAAATAAATAAATAAATAAATAAATAATAAATCCACCCATATACATAAGCTTTGGCTAGTATAGGGAAGGGTTAACACCCCTGTGGTGTTTGTTCTGCTCTCTGGGTTCCTATTCAGAAGATTTCACCTCACTTTCTGTCCCAGTGACAATTGGATTTTGAAAAATATGGTTTGTTGTGGAAACAAGGGTTAATGATAAAGCTAGAGTGGAGACATAGTTTCCCCAGGAGTGAATTTTCCTTACTAGCCATAGCTTTCTCTCACTTACTGTTGTCTCACCCCGTTCTTATTTATGAGTAATTTGTAAGTCAGATGTTTTTAACTCGGGGACTGCCTGTATTTTCAAGGATCTGATCAAAACAGGTAAAGATGCATTCCAACATTTTCTTAGCTGTACTCAATGTCAGTAAATTAGAGGCAACTGCTCAATAAGATACTATCCTAGAAAAAAAGTTTGTTCCCTTCAATTAAAGAGGGTTCTCATTTTATATTTGCCTTATGTATCAGAGAAAATTACTATAAAATACTTCACCAATTGTGTTAAATCCCTGGGAAAATTCATAAAATCTATATGACTCACAACGAGAGATGTTGATTTTGCCAGTCAACTACAAAGGATTTTCTTTGTATGTAGCAGCATTAAGGCCCAGGAAATATTGGAAGATGCTAATTAATACATTCTATCAAATCTTCCATTTACTGTTGATGCTTTGCCCAATGCTAGGTTTACTAAAGTCTATTAAAATAATATTTATTCAAAAAATCTTCATAATCCCCTCTTGTATTTCTTAACTACAGCTAGGATAGTGTCATTGGTGCCAAACACTCATGCCAAGTCTTACAAAAGCAGTATGTGAGCTGTGTAAAAATGAAAGGCTAAATACAATCTGGGATTTATTTAAACCAATCTAACAAATTACTTACCAAAACACTCTCATGGAATACCAAACTACTCATGGAGTAAGTAGGCCAGTTGTTTATTCAGACTTAAATAGTGATAACAGTAATTCCCCCCTGCAGATCAAGGTGGGAAACAAAAATAAATAATATGTTCCAGAAGCATGCTCTCCTGACTTATTTTAATTAACTAAAAATCAATAACTCCCATATCTATGAGTCCAGTTACTGGGAACTTTTATTTATCCATGTTAGACAAAATACGTCCTCTTTAGGCATTTTCTAAATTCTCCAGCATGACTTTATGGCATTCTAGGGCCAGAAGCCCTTCATTTCCATACAGTTCTCTATTGTTGGTGGCTTTGCATATCCATGGCAATTTTGTGAACGTATTTCCAATGGATAGGGGAGGTCACACTTTATTCTGCAGTAGCTGGCTTCACTTGAATTATTATGTTCACTTCTGGGTGTCTTATTTTGAAAGGGATCAGTGAAGGGAACAAATATGATATGAAAAATAGAGGGAAAAATATGAGTGAACTTTACAGAAAGACTGATATTGCAGTTCAAACCCATCAGAGGTAATTGGGCATGTCTAGGCTTGTGAGGAGAACACTGGGGGTTGATGAAATTGCATTCTTAAACATTAAAACATCTTCACACTGCCCTTTTGGGCTGGGCCGTTTCCCGGCAGTCGCTGGCAAAGGGGAAGGGGCATGGATTGGTTCATGGTACACACATACCCTCCCTCCTTCCCCCCATCATATGGTAGGGACAAAACAGGGTACATTGGCATGGAGAAAGGGGAGCAATGCATAACAATGCACATTGCCTCACTACCCTTTTCCCTATCATGCAGGGAAAAGAGGAGGAAAATGCAGGAGTCTCCATTGGAGCTACCCCAAAACACACTTTCCTCCCTATGGTGGTGGAGCAAGCACCTTTCGGTGCTTCCCCTTCACTTTGGGAAGAACGTGGGTGCAGCCTGCCAAGTATAATAAGATGCCCCTCAGCAGTCCCCATCCAGACCCAGCCAAAAGAGGCCAAACGGGGCTGTTTTAACCCTGTGTGAAGAGGTCCTTAGACTGCTCTCACAGAGAGGGGGATACAGTTTCACTCTCTGCTGCCATTGTGGGTAGGAACAGATCTAATGTAAGGAATAGAAGAATTTGTCATCTTATTCTGATTTAACTGGTTTTGGTTTAGTTGACTCTATTGATCTCAATGGCTCCATTGGTAGTATTACATTTTTATAATGAGTTTAAAGTTAAGCGTTGTTTATATAATTTATGATTAGATGTAGATTAGTTGACTGTTTTATGCTTTTATTTATGTATCTGCTCTGGCATTGAATGTTTGCCACCTTTTCTTTTGTTGTGATTTGCCCATCAAGAAGGAACATCTTATGGTAAAAGCAATGGAAGCAATGATCTAGAGAAGAGGTGAGGCTTTGTGCTTCTACTATTGTGCCACACAACTTTGTGCTTCTACCATTTTAAAGTTGATCTTTCTTTTTATTGTTGCATGCAAATGTACTTTTATTACTTATAAAGTACATTTTCCTATTTAAAAACATGTAACAAAAATGGTTGGCGTTGGGGGCTTGCAAGATTAATAGCATTTCAATGGAAAATTAACTTCAAGATAAGATCAAATTGAGTTAAAAGCTTGGTCACAGAATGAATTAAACTCCTAAGTCAATGTATCTTGTACTAGACTTCAAATACCCACTCAGCCATAAAATTCCACTTGGTAATCTTGGGCATATCAAACTCTCTCAGTGTCAAAAGAAACCAATTGGAAACACTCTCCAAAGAAATATTGGCAAGAAAAACTTATAACCTTAGGGTTGCCATAAGTTAGATATAAGTTGGAGGTACACCACAACAGTAATTAATAAATCATAAGGAAGCTAGGTCTTAGAAAGACAGCTATAAAAGAACTAGATAAGATCCTCAAGTTAATGATAACTGTGAAGTTGTAGAGTCAAGAAAACTGAAAAGGAAACAACTCCACCCTCCACTGCTGCTGCTTTGTAACATTCCAGATGTGTGACCACTAGGCCTGCAGAGCACAGCTGGCATCTGGATTATAGGAAGATTTTTAAAAATTTATTTATTTACTATATTTCTATCCTGTTCTGTCTCACTCTAAGGGGGACGCAGAGTGGTTTACAGTTTGACAGAATTCAATGTCACATTATACATAAAAAGCAATGCATAGCATAATTATGTTGTCAAAGGCTTTCATGGCCAGAATCACTGGGTAGCGGTGAGTTTTCTGGGCTGTATGGCCATGTTCTAGAAGCATTTCCTCCTAACGTTTCGTCCACATCTATAGCAGGCATCCTCAGAGGTTAAGGGGTCTGTTGGAAACTAGGCAAGTGAGGTTTATATATCTGTGAAATGTCTAGGGTGGGAGAAAGAACTCTTGTCTGCTTTAGTTTTTTTTAATTTTCATGTGTCATGGAACAGTTTCTCTCCATAGAAATGTTCAATGTGTTGTCGAAGGCTTTCATGGCCAGAATCACTGGGCTTCTGTGAGTTTTCTGGGCTGTATGGCCATATTCCAGAAGCATGCTCTCCTGACATAGCTTAATTAACTAAAATCAATAGGCATAAATACAAATTAAAACCATTAAAACACACTAAACATATTAAAGCATCAGAAAACATATTGAACATTTTAAGGCAAATCAGGGGACATAATTAAGGGAGGAATCTTTGGTAGCTAGAAAGAAGATATGTAAGGCAGCTCCTGCTTCATGGAGTCTGCCAGGGTACAGCCGAGCCATGGTTTGTGCTGTGGCTTGTGTCTGTATGTGTATTTTTGTATGAGACGTGAGTCTGATTGGTTGTTGAAATGAAGTATTCATGCTATGTGTCTGTTCTGAAAAATCATATGGAAGAAACCCGTTATAGGATTTACCATTAAAGCTAAAATAAATATGAGTAGTTGTCAAGGAACTGAAACTTCCTATCCTAATTCTCATATCATTTTATGTGTCAATGGAAAAGAAATTATTATATCTTAGTCATAGTGCATTATCATTCCCATCAAACTGTCTTGAGTTCTCTTTCCAGTTTCTCCAGGTAAGACTGGGAAAGACTCCTTTCTGAGGTTTGTAGAAATATTTGCAGTCATTGTATATCAAGTTAACCCAATAGATGACCCACCAAATGTACTCAGAGTTGAAGGATTGGAGGATAATACAAGAACATTACTCTCTTGATGGGAGAAATGGAAATAATAAATAAATAAACATTGCAATATTGGAGAAGCATGGTGTACACACTAAGAGTAACAAGCTGAATGAACCAATGAGACAACATCTCATGACCTTGTGATGTGAACCTCCCAATTAAAATGATATAGCCCCTGTTTGGTTTATCATTACAAAATGCATACTCCTCAACATTATGATGCAGGAGAGATAGGAGATAAAAGCTCCCAAATTCAAGACTTCATAACTCTGGCTCCTAAACCCTTCACAGGGGCATTAGAGGTTAGCTGGAAAAATATGTGAATATTGCCACTTCAGTGTGAGATGGGATTCCATTACAATTAAGGAAAGGGCACCTTGATTATTTTGAATGATAAAGTTAATTGAAGATAGTTTGATTAGTGGTCTTTTTGGTAAAGTCATTTGAAAGAGAAAAATGATTGGAAGCCCCCCCCCCCCCTTAAAGGAAACAGATGGTTGCACTATAAGTTTATGAAGGTGGAATTCACAACTTGATTTACACCTGAATGTACTTGTTAAAAATAGCAGCAACAATGTCTCTTTAATCAGTATGTTTTTAAAGAACCTGTCTAATATCAGTTCATCAGGTATATGGAGCCACAAATGATAATCAAAATGCTAATCTATACCACCAATTTGTAATCTGGTTGGAATTATATGGAAGTGACTCACAACATGTATGCATAATTTTTTTCTCTCCATACAAAATATAGTCCAGTAAATGTTAAAAACAACAAATTCCATTCTATCCTTGATAAACTTCACTGTCACCCTTCTATATGACTTGTTCTGTTCTTTACTGCCACATCCATCTCCTCAAAAGCCATTCATGTTGAGCTCTCTAAAGAGGAAAATTAAACTTGTACATCAAAAATGGATCTTGGAAAAATATGGATTCATCAGACTATTTGGGCTGCAATTCAATGAGCCTTGATGCATGCAAGGAAATACACAAGTAAAGATGAATACTTTATTTCTGGACATTTCCTAACTATTGTAATAAATATTGACATATCACATGAAGTGATGTCCTGTAGAGAAGTGATACAGGACACAAGTGAAATGGCGATAAATTCTTCCATTTGAAAATTTTGTGTCTATAAACAGAGAAATCAACTAATTATCAAAGTTAATTCTGTTTTTTTATTTTGGTTATACTCATTTTTTTTCTTCCATGCTCCACCTTTGCTGTACAATTCAGATTTCCAGATATTGTAAAATAAGTTTGAGAATGTGGTTCTCAAAGTTATTTTACAAGAAGCAAAGATGAAGACTTGTAACAAGGCATTCTGGTAACATATCATTTAAATTCCCATTATCCATAGCAACTGAGTCCCAATAATAATAATAATAATAATAATAATAATAATAATAATAATAATAATAATAATAATCTTTATTTATACCCTGCTCCATCTCCCCCAGGGGGACTCGGTGCAGCTTACATAAGGCCATACCCATCAGTACAATACACAACAATATAACACAAGAACATAACAAAACAAAAAAATACATAAATGCGAACAATATAATAGGAACACAACAATGTAAAAGCAGACATTAAAATACAAAAGATTTCACTGGGCAGGACCAAATTCAGGATAAAATTTTAAAACACTGGGGGACAGGACAATGTCAAACATCGAGAGGGGGGATCCGGGGATGAGGAAGGATTTAATTGCACGAACCATAAATAAAGTGCTACTGAGATCATTTCTACACTGCCACTGACAATGTAGATTCATACAATCCAGTTCAAATCAGATAATGTGAATTCTCTGCTTTGATAATCTGAATTATATGACAGTAGAAGGAGTGTCAGTGAACTTTTCTTTCCAGGCACATTTGGTCCTCTCCATTGTTCCTTGGGGCAGTTGTTTTGTTTTCTTATTTTGCTCATTCTTTTAAGTTCCATTTGTCTAGCCAGCATGACTAGGCCCCTTCCATGGTGAAATCCACAGTGAATTGGATTATATGGCTGTGGACTCAGATAATCCAGTTCAAAGCAGATATTGTGGATTATCTACCTTGATATTCTGGGTTATATGTCTGTGAGGAAGGACCCCAAATGAAGATGGACACTTCATCACAACTCAGAAATCTTTGTTGTTTTGTTGGAAGCACTGGGAAATTAAGGATGGGTTTTGCAGGAATCCTCTTGATGCTTTATGTACTGCAGCAATTAGACATTTTTGTTAAATATGGAATGACCATGAACTGTAATCAGCTCATGATTGCAGAATCAAATTTTGTACAGGGATTGTATTGTTTTGCCAAGCTTCACTTCTTTGACTCTCTTTAAGATAAAAAAACGGTTAATAATAATAATAAAATAATAATAATAATAATAATAATAATAGATGCCCATGGTTGAGGTTTGTGCATCAGTATACATACATGTTACACATTGATGTGCACTGAAGCATATGTGTGCAAGGAAGCTCATCACACAGTGCACATCCAGATGTACATTAACATTTGTTTGTGCATTAAAATGCATAATATTGCAATTCACTAATGAACAGGATACTTCTGCGAACAGAAAATTTACACCCTGACTCCATCTTGTATTGCATGGACACCAAAACAGTCCTTTGAGTTCATCAAATGTTGAGGTTAAATGATTAATAAGCTGAGAGAGGATTCATCAAGTGTTTATGTTCTATTAGGAAAAAGTCTCACATTTGGAAAAAGGAAAGATAGGGTTTGAGATTGGAAAGGACTCAAGCAATTGGGGGTGGCCTTCATCCCTAATCTGATGGGAAATTCACATGGGCCATATTTTTTAAAGTCTCGTTTATCACATTTACGATGAGTGAGATAAAAAAAAAAATGCATATCTTTTGGCTTCCTGTTGTCAGGAAGAAATTGTCAGTATTAGATTCACTCCCAGCACCCTCCCCCATTATGTGTACATAAGTGTGCATGATTTTTAAAAGTGCTCTTTGAACAAATGTGTACATAGACAGTTCAGTCAATGGAAAAATGCTGTAAAATATAGATATCAGGGGAAATACCTACATATTTCACTGTAGAAAAGAAAAACTGGCTTGCAGCATGATATAGAGGGATTTTGAGAAATGCAATTAATACAAAATTGAGATTTATACTTCCTTAGCACAGAACATCATTTTTCACAGGAAGAAAAATCCTCTTCACTGAAGAATTCACTCATTTAACAAGATGAAGGGTTTTTTTTATCCTTTTCAGGAAAAGTAGGATACAGCAGATGAGAAGGAGAGGACCTATAGGTTGAGTATGCCTTATCCAATTTTCAGGAAAGAAGAGAATAGAAGTGTTTCATGTTTTCCCCCCCAGATTTTGGAAGAGAGAGAGAGAGAGAGCACACAAGTGCCCCTGCACAAACACACACAGGTTGAGTATCCCTTATCTAAAATGCTTGGGATCAGAAGTATTTTGGATTGTTTTTGGATTTCAGAATATCTGCATTTGCATCTATGTACATCATGAGATATCATGGGGATGAGATCCATGTTTAAAACACAAGATTCATTTATGTTTCATATATACTTTATACACATAGCCCACATATAATTTTATATAGTATTTTTATTATTTTTTATTTTTTTAAAATAATCTTTATTAGAGTTTCCTTAAAATATACAGATAGATTAAAGGTTTCCAAAAGAGAAAAGTTAAAGAAGAGAAAAAAGAGAGGGAAAAAAACAAGAACAAGAAATAAAAACACAGAAAATCGAATAGATGAAGGGTTTTGACCTCCTGGTGTCTTCCGAAAATCTCTGTTTAGTATTGTCCGTGAAGTCTCTTAATTGCTTTGAGTTCTTTTCTTTCCCTAATTTTATTGAGTTTCAGTTTTTATTTGTCTTTTTCAGATCAGTATCTCTTTTTTCTTTTTTCTTAAGTATTCAGAGACTTCTCACCAGTCCGTTTCCTGAGTATTTTTATTATTTTGTGCAGACCATCAGAAAGCAAAAGTGTCACCAACCATCCATGGGAACAATTTTGGATTTTGGAATATTTCTGGTTTAGGATTTCCACATAAAGGATGCTCAACCTGTACTTGAAGTGTATTGTGCCTTTTCTGTCTTACTTCTGCTTGTTTTAATTCAAGTAGGAGAATTTATGTGGTTGAGCACTTGTGCCTCAAATGTTTACCCCATCTCTAGCCCACTGCTCAGATTTCTTTGCTGCCAAGTTCCCTCATTCTCACAAGGCAAGGTTAGAGGGAAAGAACTGGTGACAGACAATGCAGAAAGAGGAAGAAGAGGAGGATGCCCAGTCTTATCTTTTTCATGTAGCTGTTAGAAAGAGCCTACATGTTGTCTGAGAGTTTTCTCAATAATCTCTGCTTTGAAAACTCAGCCTTCTCTGAATCAAGATGGCTTGAGATTACCATTTATTATCCGTTTGAAGAAGACTCTTAGTATTGTTTTGGAATGCATTGAGATAGATCATTTAATAATAATGAAAAGAAATAATCATTAGAAAGCTTCTTTTTTTTCTACTTTTGTCTTTTAACACCAAACAATAGAAATGAACATGAAATCTGACTGTTCAGTAGACGTCAAGATTCAGCTCTACTGTCATTTTCTTTTTAAGGCAATATTCACAAACAGTTAGCTTGAATGAATGGAAACAAGCAGACAATAACACACAGATGACCTTAAAATCTACTATCATAGAACTTTAAAACTTTAACTAAATGCTTGATGTTGTTATGCAAATTACAGTGCTGGAACTTAAGGAGAAATTACAACTTGAAGGCTCACTCAAAATTGGGAAACCAGTTCTAACATAGAGCTGGAATGAGAGGATTCTGATCCTCTACTTTTAATGTTCCTGAGCTGGAGAAGATGGTAGGAAAACAAGATAGCACTAAGGCACTGCTGCTAAGATTTCTAGGGTTAAAAGGGAAACAGGGTGCCCTGAAGAAATGCTGGCAACACTCTTAAGGCAAAAATAAATTATGGAGCAATAACACATCTGTCTTATGGGCCCTGTTGGAATATTAGGCATGGACCTAAAGAGCGTTGTCAGAATTTTCTGCATTTCCACATTGTTGTTGTTCATTCGTTTAGTCGTCTCCGACTCTTCGTGACCTCATGGACCAGCCTACGCCAGAGCTCCCTGTCGGCCGTTACCACCCCCAGCTCCTTCAAGGTCAGTCCAGTCACTTCAAGGATGCCATCCATCCATCTTGTCCTTGGTCGGCCCCTCTTCCTTTTGCCTTCCACTTTCCCCAGCATGATTGTCTTCTCTAGGCTTTCCTGTCTCCTCATGATGTGGCCAAAGTACTTCAACTTTGTCTCTAGTATCTTTCCCTCCAGTGAGCAGTCGGGCTTTATTTCCTGGAGGATGGACTGGTTGGATCTTCTCGCAGTCCAAGGCACTCTCAGCACTTTCCTCCAACACCACAGCTCAAAAGCATCTATCTTCCTTCGCTCAGCCTTCCCTAAGGTCCAGCTCTCACATCCGTAGGTGACTACAGGGAATACCATGGCTTTGACTAGGCGGATCTTTGTTGCCAGTCTGATGTCTCTACTCTTCACTATTTTATCGAGACTGGACATTGCTCTCCTCCCAAGAAGTAAGCGTCTTCTGATTTCCTGGCTACAGTCTGCATCTGCAGTAATCTTTGCACCTAGAAATACAAAGTCTGTCACGGCCTCCACGGTTTCTCCCTCTATTTTCCAGTTGTCAATCATTCTTGTTGCCATAATCTTGGTTTTTTTGACGTTTAGCTGCAACCCGGCTTTTGCGCTTTCTTCTTTCACCTTGATTAGAAGGCTCCTCAGCTCCTCCTCGCTTTCGGCCATCAGAGTGGTGTCATCTGCATATCTGAGGTTGTTAATGTTTCTTCCAGCAATTTTCACCCCAGCTTTGCATTCATCCAGGCCCGCACATCGCATGATGTGTTCTGCATACAAGTTAAAAAGGTTGGGTGAGAGTATGCAGCCTTGCCGTACGCCTTTCCCAATCTTGAACCAGTCTGTTGTTCCGTGGTCAGTTCTGACTGTTGCTACTTGGTCCTTGTACAGATTCCTCAGGAGAGAGACAAGGTGGCTTGGTATGCCCATCCCACCAAGAACTTGCCACAATTTATTATGATCCACACAGTCAAAGGCTTTAGAATAGTCAATGAAGCAGAAGTAGATGTTTTTCTGAAACTCCCTGCCTTTCTCCATTATCCAGCGGATATTGGCAATCTGGTCTCTCGTTCCTCTGCCTTTTCTAAACCCAGCTTGAACATCTGGCAACTCTCGCTCCATGTATTGCTGGAGTCTTCCTTGCAGGATCTTGAGCATTACCTTACTGGCATGAGAAATAAGGGCCACTGTACGGAAGTTTGAGCAGTCTTTCGCATTTCCCTTTTTTGGTATGGGGATATAAGTTGATTTTTTCCAGTCTGATGGCCATTCTTGTGTTTTCCATATTTGCTGGCAAATGGCATGCATCACCTTGACAGCATCATCTTTTAAGATTTTAAATAGTTCAGCTGGGATCCCATCATCTCCTGCTGCCTTGTTGTTAGCAATGCTTCTTAAGGCCCATTCAACCTCACTCCTCAGGATGTCTGGTTCTAATTCATTCACCACACCGTCAAAGCTATCCTCGATATTATTATCCTTCCTATACAGATCTTCTGTATAGTCTCGCCACCTTCTCTTGATCTCTTCAGCTTCTGTTAGGTCCCTGCCATCTTTGTTTCTTATCATACCAATTTTTGCCTGAAATTTACCTCCAATGTTTCTAATTTTCAGGAAGAGGTCTCTTGTCCTTCCTATTCTGTTGTCTTCTTCCACTTCCATGCATTGCTTATTTAAAAATAGTTCCTTATCTCTTCTGGCTAACCTCTGGAATTGCGCATTTAACTGGGCATATCTCCCCTTTTCACTGTTTCCTTTTGCTTTCCTCCTTTCTTGGGCTACTTCCAGTGTCTCAGCAGACAACCATTTTGCCTTCTTGGTTTTCTTTTTCTTTGGAACGCACTTTGTTGCCGCCTCCTGAACAATGTCGCGGACTTCTGTCCATAGTTCTTCTGGGACTCTGTTTACTAAATCTAGTCCTTCAAATCTGTTCTTCACTTCCACTGTATATTCGCTAGGAATGTTAGTGAGATCATATCTAACTGGTCTGTGTATTTTCCCTGATCTCTTTAGTTTTATTCTAAATTGGGCAATAAGAAGTTCGTGATCTGAGCTACAGTCAGCCCCAGGTCTTGTTTTCACCGACTGGATGGATGTCCGCCACCTCTGGCTGCAAAGGATGTAGTCAATCTGATTTCGGTGCTGACCGTCTGGTGAGGTCCATGTATAAAGCCGTCTTTTAGGTTGTTGGAAGAGAGTATTCGTTATACACAGCGAGTTTTCCTGGCAGAATTCTATCAGCCTGCGTCCCGCTTCATTTTGTTCTCCCAGACCATGCTTGCCTGTGATCCCAGTTGTCACTTGACTTCCCACCTTGGCATTCCAGTCTCCTGTAATGAAAATAATGTCTCTTTTTGGTGTATTATCCAGTAGGTCCTGCAGATCCTCATAGAACTGATCTACTTCTGCTTCTTCAGCAGCTGTGGTTGGGGCGTATATTTGGATCACTGTGATGTTGAAAGGCTTTCCTTGCACTCGAATTGAGATCATTCTGTCATTTTTTGGGTTGTATCCAAGCACCGCTTTAGCGAATTTCTTATTAATTATGAAGGCTACTCCATTTCTTCGATGTTCCTCTTGTCCGCAGTAGTAGATCTGGTGGTCATCTGATGTGAAGTGGCCCATTCCAGTCCATTTCAGTTCGCTGACCCCCAGAATGTCTATCTTTAGTCTTGACATCTCACCAATAACAACATCCAATTTGCCCTGGCTCATAGATCTTACATTCCAGGTTCCTATGGTGTGTTGATCTTTAGAGCATCGGATTCGTCGTTCGCCTCCAGTACCGTCGGCCGCTAGCCTTCCTTTCGGCTTTGAGCTAGCTGCGTCATCACATCTGGGGCTAGTTGAACTTATCCTCTGCTCCTCCCCAGTAGCATTTTGGCCATCTTCCGACCTGGGAGTCCCATCTTCCAATGGCATACCGACATATCTCTGGTTGTACTGGTCCATTTAGTTTTCTTGGCAAGGATACTGGAGTGGTTTGCCATTGCCTTCCCCAGGGATCACGCTTGGTCTGACCTCTCTGCCACAACCGTCCCGTCTTGGGTGTCCCTTCACGGTTTCGCTCATGACATCATTGAGGTGCTCAAGCTCCAGCGCCCCGACAAGGCGGTGATCCTTTGCTGGAGATTTCCACATTACTTCCCTAAAATATTAGTTGTAAAATATCAACAGTCATAATATTTATACTCTTATCTATATGTACTTGTAATATTCTCTGTGTTGTGTGTGCACCTTTATATGCATGCATATATTTATCATAATTCCTTTACTATTTGAAATATATTAAAGAATGAGTTTAAATAGACCCCTCTCAAGCTCAATGAGATTTTGCCTTGTTTGTTTTCTCTTCTCATCAATCCCACCAAACAGATGCATGCACTTGTTGTCAGCTGTATTTGTCACAGTACAAGCTGTCTTTCACCCATTTTTCAGCTTGTTGTTCAACATGATTTATTGTGGGATGTCACTCCTGCTGTTTTCGTTGCAAATCCAACTCCTCCTCTTGAATGAAGAAGTCATCTGGCCAGCAATCAGAATTGCAGAGGAGTTATCTGGTTCTTTGTAATCTGATGTTTACTTGATCACTGTTTCACAAGCCAATTCCACTCCGGCTGGCAGGCACCATGGATTAAAAGGAAAAAAGGGAAAAATAAGGTTTTCAAACTCTAAGGGAAAGTAATCACACTATTAAATACATAAATCAATACTGTGTGTGCTGTTAAACAGAAAGCTGTACTTTTCTTATGTTACTCTAATCCCCTTTATTAGAGTGGAGGTGAATCTCCTCAGGCAATCAGAATGCAGAAGGTACTGTCCAATTATCACTTTATAAAACTGTTCATAAGAGCTAATACAAAGACAGCATATCAATCCTGCACTTATATTCACTGTCACCTTGGATAGATCCACTCAACAGGCAAGCCAGTCCTTCAACATTTCTGCCTGTAGCCTTTGAAATAAACAGAACTTCTGGAATACAACAATTATTTTGAGTCATCATTTACACATCTGTATTCTTGTCTTATATAAATCCCACCCAACAAAATTATTTGTTTATTTAAATTCCTAACATAGGCCATGACTCTGGTTCAGAAATATAATGCTTTTTGACCAAAGGAAAAAAGATACAGATCAGAGGTTGGAAATGTTTTTTTTTAAAAAATCTACTTATTCAGAAATCTACTTATTCATAATCCCCAGACAATAGAGTACATGGCCAGACATGATATGCAGTCAATTAATTTACACAATTAATATAATAATAATAGTTGTAATAATAATAATAATAATAATAATAATAATAATAATAATAATAATTTGATTTTTGTACCCCTCCTCCATCTCCTTGAAGGGACTCAGGGTGGCTTACATGGGGCCAAACCCAATCAATACAGTTAAAATATATGAAATACATAACAACACTTTAAAATAAAATAAAACAATAACATTATATTAAAATATAAAAACAAGTATCAAAACCAACAACCAATAATAAAATTCAGTTTCTCATCATGGGTGGGCGGAGTGGTGCAACAACATTTTAGGGGATAGGACTGGTGGATAAAGTGTACAATTAATCACACACTCATTAATACTCTTAGGATTGAAAATCTACTTCTGGATACTATCTTATACCATATCAGGCTATTTGTCCTTCCAGCCCAATGGAGTCTTTTCTGATTGGCTGAATATCTTTTGGATCTCCTACAGAGATATTTACAAACACCAGACAATCATGTTTTCCTCATACTGCATTTATTTTGCAATAAGATCCCCTTTCCAAAAGTGTTGCATTCTTCATACTGCTTGCACAAGCTTTATCAGAATAGAAAGCAACTATTTGCCTGCCCATTTAGGGAAATTAGCAACAACTTTGCAAGTGTATTGTTGAAGGCTTCTATGGTTGGAATCGATGGGTTGTTGAAGGTATTTCAGGCTATATGGCCATGTTCTAGAAGCATTCTCTCCTGATGTTTTGCCTACATCTATGGCAGGCATCCTCAGACCTCACAACCTCTGAGGATCCCTGCCATAGCTGCAGGCAAAACGTCAGGAGATAATGCTTCTAGGACATGGCCATATAGCCTGAAAAACCACAACAACCCAAATTTGCAAGTGATGAAGGAATGATAATCAGTACAGTGCCACTACAGAGTTTCAGATTCAAGTTGCCATTTGGAAATGAACCTCATTGTCCAATCTCTCAAACAAACCAATCTGTTAGAGATGTTAAGAGGTTGAGAAAAGTGAAGACATAAACATAGCATTGATTCCTAAGTGTAGTGCTTTCAAACTTCATAATCCATAGTTTCTAAACATGAGTAAGTATGCATCACATTGATGTATCTGTTATTTGCCCATGTGTTTAGCAGAAAAAATTCCTTTGCTGTAACCATTCTGGAAGAGGTCTCCAAAACACCAGAAAACGGATCCCATCACACCCAGAATGAAAGGGGACCCTCAGAGAGGACATTCCCCTGGGCTCTTTAGCCTCAGATGTAATGGAGGCTACTATTCCCTTGCTAATGTTGAAATAAGATTGACTTCCAAAGAAGGGAGCACCATCTTATATTTGGGTGGGGGGAGTGGGGATATCAGGCCCTAAGAAAATGAACGGGGCAGGCCCTGGATAACATACAGTGGGTAACGGAGAATGAGAGGAGTACTTAGCTGTACATTTTGTGCATGACTTCATAAACCATGAATAATTGGCAGGAGTAGAAAGCTGAGTTTGTGTCTTCTATATGATATCAAAAACATAATGCTAACCTCTCTGTTGTGAAAACACGTGGGCCTAAAAATGAAAACTGTCGCTGCTTTGATTGTTTTCCATCAAAGCAGAGGGATGACACCCATTCGCATATGTTTGAAATATTTGGCATATTAGATCTGGCAATGGCTGGTTTTAAAGATGTGTTAATCCTCTGTGGCAGCTATTCTTCCCTGCTTTTCTTTTGGCATTCAGTCAGATAGTATCTATGAAAGTTCCCCTTTTTTTCTTTCTTTTCTCATTTTCCTCTTACACTGTAGTCAAGCTTCACTCCAATAAACCTTGGAAATTAAGGGACAAAGAAAAGGCAACTGCATTGTGCCTATAACCTTAATGTTACTTGTTTTACTCACATGGCACTAACCTTTCACATCATATGTTCTGCCATCTGTAAACAGGGCCAGATTTTTTGTATGCTGCATCAACAAGTAGGAGCCCATGAGACAGAATGGCAAAGCTACTCAGCATTTTCACAAATGTATTTTGTCTATAAACTGTTACATTGAATAGGAAAAATTCCTGCAAGGTTCAATATTTACTTCTTCATGCAGTAGTTCTATTTGGGTAGAGTCTTTCATACTTATATTGATGTGAAAAGATCACGTAAGGTTTGGATGATGTTATGTAATCTATATGAGACCAACCTTTAAGGTCCTATATATATTTATGTGGCAACCACTTGATGACCTAGCCCCCTTCTACATTGCCATATAAAAGCTAGATTATCTGCCTTGAACTGGATTATATGGCAGTGTAGACCCATATAATCCAGTTCAAATCAGATAATGTGGATTATCTGCTTTGATAATCTGGATTATATGGCATTGTAGAAGGAGCCTTAAAACTCTGTGCTTGAGTCACCAAAATTGGAAGACACAATGAAAATATGCCTCAAGTAATATCTTGCTGCAGGCCTGAATTATGGAATTATTGATATGGAATTTTATATAGACTTATAATGTAAGTTGCTATCATATATGTATAACCTGAGTTAAATAGACAAGTTTGAGAAGAAAGGCATTTACATCTCTTCCCATCTGTTTGGATGCAAATACCTGCCTCTCTGGTCAGAATCAGAAGGCTTGTTACAGTACAATCCATATATTTTTCTTTATATTGTTTGTGTGTTTGTGTCTAGACTATACCTTAAAGCTATGTATAGAAGTAGTCTCAGGAGTTGCTATTAAGGTGTAGTATTTTGTATTCAGCCAAGCATAAAGCTTCTTACAATTAACTGTCAAACTTTCTGGTTCCAGGTGAATTTTATGTGCCCTGTGAAAAAAGATACGCAATTTCATTTCAGTATAAATTATTTTATGTTATTGTATGTTTTGATACACATTTTATTATCTGTTCTGAGCCTTCATTCTGGGCCAGATTAGCACTACCTACCTACCTTCCACCTACCTATGTACCTACCTATTTTCTCGCCTATGGCAATTGATCCCTTTCCTAGGAAAATCACATCACATCACATCAAATGGTTCTGTGTTTTATATGTGACATCCAGATTCAGTGTATTCCATATCTGTGCTCTTTTTGAAAAAATATCCAAAACTTGAGTTATTTTTTATTAGAAAATTGGAGCATTTTTAGAGTTCTGCTGGAATGTTTGAGAGAATCTAATACATTCTGAGAGCAAAGCAGCTATAGCTCACTTGCACTTACTGTAAAGATAGGTAAAACTAGATACTGCTTTACACTTTCCTTGAAAATAAGTGTGCATACATGTTTTAAGAATTAGCGGGGTCTTTCTTGGATATGAGCCTTTATTTCATAGTTCTTATGAGGATCAATTTGATAAGGATTCCTGAACTCTGTGTAGTTTAGCAATTGTCATAGATGTGAAACATAACTATTTCACCTTCCAAAATTTAAATCCAATACAAAATAAACACTGCAGGCTCAATGTTTAGCAGAGCTGATGTTCTGAATCCCTTTGAAGTTGAGATTGAATAGTACTTTCAACTCTTGGAAATGTATATGAGTCATATGAATTTATTCATAATATACACTGCTGGAAACAGATATCAAGTGTGACATCTATTTTCTGGCCTTAACTACAATGCTGCTGTATCTTATGTCAAGTCAGTGAAGAAATCAGTAAGAATATACTTCAGGAATTACTCATTGCTATGTGCCTCTAGCAGCTTCTGATAGATGAAGTGACAGTACATCCTGAACAAGAAGCCATGAAAGCAGGCATACTACTTCTGTGAATGCCCTGTTTGAAAAGATGCATGTAGGGCATTCATACAACTTATTTACATGTTTTTTGTTTATGAAGTGTATACAACTTTCATGAGGTTTTGTACATATACCACCCTGTAGGGAAAAGGTATATAATGGCACCTAAGTCAGTGCTTATTTTCCCTTCATCCTTTTTTTTTTTAACTGAATGTTTATAGGCTGTCCAACAACAAATTATCTGGGTAGCTCAAAGGGACAAAAATGAAAGTATATTGTTAGCTTATTATAATATTTTAAAAAATTCAGTATGGAATTAAAATGCTTCTTCTTGAAGAAAGGAAAGACAATTAAAACTGTTGTCAGCACAAATATGAGTCCCAACTGAGAGACAGTGGGTTATAAAAAAAGTTTGATGATGATGATGATGATAAAAAGATATGCAGAAAATTGTAAAGGGTTTCAGAGTGGTGAACAGGCCACAAAGAAGATAGAAAACTTTTCTGACAGTGGTGGTTGAAGACCTCTGAAGCAATTGAAAACATTTACTCTCGAAGGTAGGATGTGTGATTTCATCAATTTTCTTCCCATTGAAAGGAAGGATTCAAAACCACAAAGGTTTTTAGGTGTTTTTGCAATTTAGTCTTGATTCTGAAAAAATTTCACACCTGGTGTTTTGAGCAACACACGCACGCACACACACACACACACACAATGGAAAATAATATTAATATTAATTCTTGCAGAGATTTTTCTCTGCACAGAAAATGCTGCTTTACAAGCAATCAAACATGTGTGAATAGTACACAGAATTAATCTTAATTAAGCAGTTTCTGCATAGAAATTAATATTTATACGTACATTGAAATATTATTTCATATACAGAAAATGCTGTTTACTGTGCCAAAAATACTATTTTCTGCACCAAACAGCTATATATGAATTTTGTGCAGAAAAATTTCAAAGTGCAGAATTTTGCCAGCTCAAGATTCTTCTCATTATGAAAAAAAACCAACATGTTTTGTACCAGTCTGAGTATCTCAACATAGTAAATCAATAAGCACACCTAGTTTTTAAGAACTAACCTACTACCAAATTCTGTGAAGAAGAGCATTATGCTAGCATGCTGTTTCTACTAAAAGGAATATGACTAGTTGTTTTTTTTAGTAGAGGAGGTCTGCCAGTCATGAAATAGCATTTTAAAAACCACAGTAGTTTATCAGTAACAGAAGAAGTCCTGCCATAGTGATACTACCAGACTCTGCCATGTCACCATGCCACGCTGAGCCAGCTAGTGATTCCAGGATAATAGTTTCGCATACAAAAGTGTGATTGCCTATCAATTTACTGTCTCCCGCATTGCATTCAAAGAATTTCTTTGGTGAAAATTTGATTTTAGCTCCAGATGTTCATGACATATGGGTGGGTAACACTGAATTGTTTACCCTTTCCCCCATAAAATCTTCCTGAAATCAACCCAAAGCTCCCTGCTCTTGTCATTGTACTTTTCAGTCTTGTTACATGACCAGAAATGTCACTTTGCAGAGATTTTGTATCACAATGGGAATTCTCTTTGAAGGTACAGCAGTCTGCCAGTAGTTACTTAGTGCTCTGACATCAGAGCCTCTGAAAAATCGGGCACCCTGCCAACATGAGCTCAGCAGGGTGGAAGTGAGGGAGGGGTGGCATTTTCACTCTTTGTGTTTTCTCCAGACCATTTTTTTCTCTTCTGTGAACCCCACTCCAAAAGGGATGGACATGGTCTAGATCAGCTAAAGCCAAGCCAAGACTGGTGCAAACTACTTCCTATTTATCATTGTTATAGACCCATGTCCTTTCCAGCAGAAGTGGAAAATATTGTAGTAGGAGAAGGCAAAAGTAGGAGGTTATGGGGCCATGTTATCCCACTCAGGAATAATTTGGATTAAAATGTTGAACTCTGACTATTCTTAGGGCCACATGTAGCCCATACCACACTTTGTCACCCTCTTTTCTATGGAGCATACTTCCTAAAATCCCTTACGGTAGAGTTTGTCTATTTTCTCCAAGGTTTTCTCTACAGATATTCTTTCTTCCCAAAGCTGAACACTAACTGAGGACCTCTCTCTCTTTTATAAAAAGAGAAAATCTCACAATCCTCTGGCAATGTCTAAAGGGCCAATAACCTTGTACCATAAATAATCTTATAATTGATTTCTATTCTTCTCATCATCACCAATATATAGGTTATTAACTGATAAGATCTGGAATTCATGATTCCAATTAGGGATGCATAACCAAAAGTTATTCCCTCATGATCATATTCATGATCATATTCACATTTAATAGAGTAAAAAATATGTAGAGGTTTTGAAAGTCCCAGACTGGATTTAATGGTCATGTACCTCTGTGAGTACAAGAGTCAGATCTTTTGCCAAATATGGAATAGCATATTTATTTATTTATTTATTTAAAGCATTTATATTCCACGCTTCTCACCCCGAAGAGGACTCAGGGTGGAGCACAACATATAAACGGCAAACATTCAATGCCAAAACATATTACACTATACATATATAAAGCATTAAAATCACTTAAATTTATATTAAAATCCTCAGTTTAAAACTGTCTCAAATATCCATATCTAATCTGTTTGGCATAATAAGAGTTCCTATCACTGCCTCATTGCACAGTCCCAAAGGCTCGATCCCACAACCTAGTTTTTATGATCCTTCTAAAGGACAGGGGGGAGGGGACTGATAAAATCTCATTAGGAAGGGAGTTCCATAGCGGGGAGGCAATAACTGAGAAGGCCCTCTCTCTTGTCCCTCCCAATCATACCTGAGAAAATGGTGGAAAGGAGAGCAGGGCCACCGCAGAAGATCTTAATTTCCATGATGATTCATAGAGAGAGATGCGTTCAGACAGGTAAATTGGGTCGGAGCCATTCAGGGCTTTATAGGCCAAAACAAGCACTTTGAAATGTGCTCACTAGAAAACAGGCAGCAATTATTTTAAATTGTTTTTTAATTGTTTTATTGGTTTTTCCCACTCCCACCCTCCCCTCCTTGTACATGCCATTTATACATCAAACTACAGAAGTTACATTTGAAATATCAGTCTCAGTCTTAATTTTTCTACTCCACATCTTAACACATTCTCTAAATAATTCCTAACTGGTTCCCACATCTTCTTAGTTATTGTAACCTTTTCAATTTTATCTATATTATTCCATTTGCAATTTGATATTTCCACATTTAACATATTAACTATATAGTGGAGCTGGCATAACATGGGAGTAAAAATGGATGTCTCTCCAGTTATTAACCTGGCTGTCTCTCACTGGACTATTTCCGAGCAGTCTTCAAAGGAAACCCCACATAGAGCACATTGCAGTAATCTAACCTAGATGTGATGAAAGTGTGGACCATCGTGGCCATAGCCCTTTCTGTGTTTCTATTATCTTCTTGCATGCAATCTTCAATGTGAGGAGGAGTTGCAACAAGGATCCTGCTTCTGACTGTCACACTGGAGACAACTGAAAACAGTGGATGGAAACATCCGTCTTGCATTCTGATTACCATCCTCCTTGGAAGAAGGTAGACAAAACGATGCCAGGGGCCCATCATTGGTTACAAAAGAAGTTTATTTTATTATTAATGAATGCAGTAGGTATTTATAACTGAGGTTTTTAAAAAAACTATATGTTATATGTGTTTTACACTGTTTTAAAATAGGTTTTTTATTATGACTATTTAATTTATAAAAACTGTGCTATAAAATGGGTTTTTACCTGTAATTAGTAAGTTATCCTAATTCCTTTGCTAGCAGACAGTCAGGATAGATCGATTTAAAAATAAACAAAAAAAGCAAGGAGTTCTTGCAGTGAATGTGTCAAAGGAAGCAGAACAGAACTGGAAAAAAAATGGGGAAACTTGCTTGCAGAGAAACTCCTAGAAAGAAATTATGTTCGTTGTTGTTTTCTATAAATTATAATATGTTGCACATTATGAATATATATATATATATATATATATATATATATATATATGGTGTGGGTGTGTGTGACCAAAATAAACCAAAAACACAACTTAGGGAGTATGACTAAAAGTACAAAATGACAAGTGGGGATTAGAAAATATATCTACCTCTTAATTAAAGAGAAGATTGAAAATATCCCTGGAAAATCATGTATAGTTTAGAAGCAAAATTGTGTGAAGCTCCATTTTTGTCCCTTTTTCATTGGCAGCCACGTCTCTTTCACTTTTGATTTAATTGTTTGAAATACAACCACATGATAAAAGTTTTTTTCATGGAAATTTCTCATAGCAACACAATCAATCATATTTCCAAATCATGTGCTGTCTTGAGCCCTTGAGCCTCAAAGATTTTTTTCTGTGGAGCTTACTTGTTAAATTAGCACTGATCAAAGGCTAAAACATTTATCATGCTTATTAGTGAATAAACCTAGCAGCAGGTATCCCAAGTGAGGAAGCAAATCCTCATTTCCTGCAAGAATGAATTGGAAATTATCCAAAGTGCTTGCAAACATTTTTCAGGAGTGACGAATTGTCAAAAAGAAAGCAGCTGCTACATGTGTGAGTTGTTGGGTTAAAAGGGAATAGGGGAGGAATAGACTGGGTGCCAGTATCTGGAAAAGACCCTGTAGGCAACACCGACAATTTAGATTTACTGTAATTGCCTCAGAATTCAGCATCAGCTGACCTTGGAATCAAGTTGGGAAATAACTACATGAACTATTGCCGTTGTTAATGTTCCAATAAATGGGAGAATTCTTCACACCAGCTCCTCAAAGGTCTATCTCCTCTTCACTTGTTAAAATACAAGTGACAAGTGAGTGAAGTGTATCTCTCTGCTCAAGATAAACAGACCTCCTCCCACTGGATGACAAGAGCAGAGGTGGAAATTTCTGTATCCCAACTCTGCAAATCAATTTGTATTATATGATGTTTACAACTTGCAGAACTGGGAATATGACAGAGGAGCAAAAGTCATATTTAATGGTCTGAAATAAGATCAACATATCTTATGGAAAATTCCCCCGGGGATCTGCCGAGACCACTGCATTGGTTATTGACAGAACCTTAGTGGCTGCTGAAGCTAAGGGTGGATAACTCTGACACTTTCAGTCTTACTCAGATTCTTGGTTTTTCCCCACCCTATCCCATTTCTGCATCAGTATGCAACCGTTTTAGAAATACATATAAAAGGATTATGAATTGTACTGCCTTTTGTATGTCTCCTCTTTCCTAATATTTTATGGAAGTTTAATGTACTTGTTTCTGAAAACTGTCTTCCTCAATACAATTCTGCTTTTAATAACTAACACACACATTTTTGTGTGCACTTTCCTAATGTTATACTTTGAGCACTTATTTTCCTATTCCCGGTGACACAATGGGTTAAACCCTTGTGCCAGCAGGACTGCTGACTGCCAACAGGTCAGTGGTTCGAATCTGGGGAGAGCGAGTTGGGCTCCCTCTGTCAGCTGCAGCTCCCCATGCAGGGACATGACAGAAGCCACCCACAAGGATGGTAAAACATCAAACATCCAGGTGTGCCCTGAGCAACATCCTTGCAGATGGCCAATTCTCTCACACCAGAAATGACTTGCAGTTTCTCAAGTCTCTCCTGACACACAAAAAATTCCTATTCCCCATTTCTGTATAAATACATTTTCCAAAGAACTGCATCACTAGTTTTTATCATTGACAAAGTGTGCGCGCATGTGCCTTCAAACGGCTGTCCAGTGCCACTTATGTCAACCCCATTACTTTCATTGGATTGTTTTAGTCAAGGAATATTCAGAAGTAATTTTGCCAGTTCCTTCCTCTGAAATATAGCCTACAACACCTGGGATTCCTTGGCAGTCTACCATCCAAGGATTAACCAGGATTGACCCTGCTTGACTTCCAAGATCAAACAGGATTGTCAATACTGAAGAATAAGTGCATGGCATATTGATTTGCAAGTTAGTCAAGTTAAAATTTGGTAAGTTTATAAGAAAAGAAAAGACTAACTCTTCCCCCATAGTTGAAACCAGAGCCTGTATAATGGAGATGCTACTAACATATTATCAGAGAGAGAGAGAGAGAGAGAGAATACAACACTTGAGTGGGGTGACTGTGGACTTCTTCACATGGGGCTAAAATTGGTGACATGAGTTGGTTTAGCCCAGGTAACATATGGAGCCTGCTGACTCCCATCAAATGGCAGTTTCGTAGGTGAAGGAGGGAGGAGCTGGTTCATGCTGCCTCCATGGCAATACGGGATGGTTCCTGTGTTGTCATTAGACTCAGTGGGGGGGGGGGGGGGGATCAGCATGCTTCATGCACACTCCACACTTCCTCCCATGTGATTGCCCTCAGCTGGATCCAGGCAATGTGGGACATGGGGCGGCGGGTTCCCAACACTCTCCGATGAAGCAAAGCACCTCCAGCAGCCATATGACAAGGTCACATGACATGTTTTGTTGGTTGCTAGATGAGCAGCTTTAAGACCCTACTTCATCTTTATATGTAGCTTAAATTGAATGACCTTGTATAGAGCGAGAGTGGGTGTGCTCTGAACCCTAATAGTCCACAATACCCTCCTTTCAGCTTCCCTGGAGCCCTAGAAAGCCACAGCATTGTACTTCAGCCACTGTTTTGAGCAATGCTAGTAACCTTTCAATTGGTTTCTAGCTGGTATCCAGGTGTTTGGAGTAAAAAAACAGTTCCTAAAAGTGATATAGAAGATTGCTCATGATAGAAGGTTATCTTCTGTTAAATAGGAAATACGACTTTTCTACTGTTTAAGTTACATTAGTCTAGTCAGGTAGTAATTTTCTCTGCTAGAGATCTTCTCATGTGAACTAGTGTTGTGTCTTTAGCTTCCAATGAACCACAAGATGGTTATATCAGATGCTCCATGTACACCCATAGCATATGAAGACATCAACTATCGTAGCTACCAATGTCCTTCCATTGTTGCACTTTGAACCTATTGTTTGCCTGTACTAATACCTCCTTCACTCTCAACCCTTCACATTAAAACATTCCATATTCTACCAATTCAGGTATAACATCCTAACAATGAGAAAAAATAGTAGCATTCCAGTGTGACCATTCTAGCAGGTGGCAAGGACAGAGTCACAGGTATGGTCACAGCAGATATAACAACATGAATCAGCAGGGGAAAGACGTGTCTGTAGTGTCAATACCAGAAATAGTCTGCAAAGTTCTCTCTTCCTCAGCCCTATTCTTAATACTTGCTACTTAACAGAGATAAAGACAATAACTAATAGTGGAAATCGAAAATGCAACACAAAGTTTGAAGGAACTGTTCATGGCAAACTTTATTATTTTGCTAAATGGCATCTATATGTGCATGTTACAGAGTAAATAATACTAGACATTTTTGAATTAAAATCTAATATTTGTGTTTAGAGCAGGTATATATTCACATCAAATTTTCTTTTATGATTCTTTTGGTTGCTTAGTTTCACCCTTCATGGCTATCTTATGCTTCCCCTGCCATATACAATTCAGTATCCTGTACTCTAATTCAGTGAAGCAAAATGCCCTTTTCTTGTTCCCTTGTGAGAAGTTGCTCAGGAGACATTTTCTGCTTAGATGTGACAGATTTGAAAGCTTCTCATGACTGCCCTTGTCGCTCAATGGCTCTGGTGCTGAGACTGCCAACTATATACTTACACATTGTTCAACAAATCATTTGCTTGAAATGGAAGTTTGAATTTACATTGTTTATATGTCCATACACCTTCACTAGAAGGTTTAGTGGCTTTTGTTGTCCACCTTTCATTGTTTTCAGACTTCCCCTCCCTTCTTGCAACAAGAAATGGAAGATGTGGCACATGTCAGTAGCTAGAGTTATATGAGTAGAGAGCTGGGTGTTGTATAGAGATGTTTCAGCATTTCAGTAGCACACTTTAAATAGCAGTTGCCAAGCTTTCCTTCACAAAATGTGTGACATTGGAAGCTAGCCCTGAAGCTCCTTGCTTCACAAACTTGGCAAGAAAGCTGAGCTTGCCTTAGGCAGGAAGGTCTCTATTCTCCAGAGGCTTATTTTCCAACCTCCTGCTGTTATGCGTGAGGGGATATGCTGAAATTAAAGTGCCCACCCATGCAGTAGTGAGGATTGAGTCTAGAAATCTCAGCAGTGAAAAGGATGGGCTCTTCTCCTTCCTATAGAAGAGAGATAAGAAACAGCATTAGAGCTTTGTTGCTGAATAAAAGGGAGTGAGGGGAAGAATGGCATATTTTTATTTGCCTTCTTTGCTCCAAAATGGTGAATAAAATGTGTGTCAAAGTTGATCAGAAGTTGTTCAGAAATAGTTCACAGCTGAAAGACTGCCAGTTTCTGAAGAGGCAGGGTGATTGTATTAGGCTCTATTATAGGCTAATACATTATGCTTTTCTACTATTATTTTTCTAGCATTTTCTAGCATTTATCTGGAAAATGCATTCCTCTGCTGTGGGCATTGGAAATCTTTGTTTTCAGCTGTGACTATCAATTGAATCTTCTCAGACAACTGAACACTGTACCTCTTAAGCTACACAGCCAAAGCATATAGAAACAAATTGACAAAGGTGAAGTTTTTTTTAAGGCACAGGTTCGTTAATCTCATATCATCAACCCAACACCAGCAATCACATTGTAGTTGTGATAAAATAAGTAGGATAAAATGTTTTAGCATATTTTTTTTTTAAAAAAAATAGAACTTTAAAAATATCTCAATCTGTCTCATATTTGGGATGGCAAAAATTTCATTTTTTTTTAAAAAAAATGAATATGACAACATTTCCCTGCCTTCAGATTTTTAGGTAAATTGAATTCAAAACAAAATTGAAACAAAACTGTAATTGTTCCCTACTGTCATTTGTTTGTGTGCAAGAGGTATGTCAGGTTTGTGTGTATATATGTGTGTGTCACATCACAATTTTGCATACTGTATTAAAGAACACCCTGATATTGCTGCAAATGAAACATTGTAATCATCTCACATCAGATAATCATTGTTCAAAATGTAGGTGGAGCACCAATCTGGGATGACGTGCCTCATGTTCAACTATGGGCTTTCCCTAACACATAGTTTGGCTTTCAGAGAAGGCTTCTGGTATCAACCAACAAACACACCACTGGGGACAAGACAATTGCCTTGGGAATATGGGCTAAAGCTTAGCATGCTTATTTGTATGTGTTCTAGTGGTTTTCCCTTGCATCTAAGCCTAGAAATGAATTTGATTGTTTTGAACCTTTCTTTTTGCATTTATTTAGTTATCTATAGAGAATGCAAAGGAAAGAAATCAAATACAGAAATGTATACTGGAGGTAGATGGGAATTGCTATGATCAGCTAAAGAAATAAAGAAAAATAAGCAATTTGATAATGTATAAAAGCATAAATATAACCTGATATGACAGCAAAGTATTGGATTGTTGAACTTTCTCAAGGAAGATAGCTGAAAAAAGTATCCTATAGGACCCTGTCTTATATATGTATATATTAGGGCTGGGCGGTTTCATTTCGTTAATTCGTAATTCGTTAAAAATTCGTTATTTTTTTTATAACGAAGCGATAACGAACCATTCTGGAGCAACTTAAAAATGAAACGAATTTTTAAATTCATTTCGTAAATGCTTCGGATTCGTTATGTATTCATTTCGTTATCAGTTTGAGGTCATTTCGTTATTATTTCTGCATGTCTGGGGCAAGTTTTATAGTTGTTTTTTGTTTAATTAGTGAAAAAAAATTATAATATCACACCAACAGTCAACAACAGAGGGAGAGGGAAGCTTCAGAAGTTCCCCCTGTCCCATTTGGAGGTTTTTTAGCATATTGCGCGGTCGCGTCCGCCATTAACGAATCAATTCGTTATTGTTTCGTAATTGTTTCGTTAATGTTTCGTAATTTTTTTTACATTTACGAAATTTCGTAAATATCGAACTTTTTAAAAGAAAAATTTCGGAATTCTTTTAAATATCGAAACGCAAGAAACCCCAAAAAACAAATCGATTTTAGAAACAAATTTTTCCGTTGTTACCCAGGCCTAGTATATATAGAGAGGGGCGGGGGAGAGTAAACATTGTACCTGGGAATAATCTTTGGGGAGCTATCCAACATCATACATTCACATTTTTCTCATCCCCTTTTATGATTCTTATGACGAATGACTTATATTTACAGATTTTAAATTTACCTTCAGAGCTTCCACACTTTAGTCAGATAAAACTAGCACAAAGTTTTAATAGTCATGTTACATTGCCACTAACAGAAGAAAATGAAGATAAGTATATACTGCTCCATCTGTCAATGACAGAATCACAAGCTCTTCCTATCTATTCCAAATAAAGCTATAGATAGACATCCCAGTTCCCTGAGATGGGGTCACATAAATATACTTTCTTTTTGCAATGGCATAACCATCAGATCTGGATATCAGCATGGATGAGTCACAGCTTTAGCTACGCAGATGTCACAGTTGTGCTATCTGGAGCCATATAAGGAGTTATTTTGTTTTGATGTGTTGGTCAATGTCTGAGTTTGAGAAAAGGGGTGGGCTGCTTGTAGACTCTTCCACAAGCAGTTGCACTGGTGATAAAGGTCATTCCATTCCATCCTCCCCAATGATGGTCACGTGAGTACAGCTCCAATTGTGTAGAAGTGACACCACATTACTTATAGTTTGATTCTTATCTGAAACTTAAGTGTTTGATTTTGAATAAATATTTATGTTTCTGTGGGCTTGGTGAAATAGAAAAAAATCTGAGCTATTTTGAGAAATAGTTCAAACATTTTTTGGTGGGAAGAAACATTTTTGTCATCAGCGTCTTGGGTGGACTATTCACAAAAGGTTCACATGTGACCTATGGTCCACAATTCCTCCATCCATGCCTAATAGAGAATCCATGAGACAAAAATGGTTAGCCTCTCCCGGGTAATTCCAGCTGACCCTATGTCACAGTCAAGAACTATAATAGAAACAAAAAAATCCCCTTTTATTAGGCATGTGTATTTACAAATATGTACATTTTAGGGCTGGGCGGTTTTGTTTCGTTAATTCGTAATTCGTTAAAAATTCGTTATTTTTTTTGTTAACGAAGCGATAACGAACCATTCTGGAGCAACTTAAAAACGAAAAGAAATTTTCAATTCATTTCGTTAATGCTTCGTATTTCGTTATGTATTCGTTTCGTTATTGGTTTGAGGTCATTCGTTATTATTTCCGCATGTCTGGGGCAAGTTTTATAGTTGTTTTTTGTTTAATTAGTGAAAAAAAATTATAATATCACACCAACAGTCAACAACAGAGGGAGAGGGAAGCTTCAGAAGTTCCCCCTGTCCCATTTGGAGGTTTTTTAGCGTATTGCGCGGTCATGTCCGCCATTAACGAATCAATTCGTTATTGTTTCGTATTTGTTTCATTATTGTTTTGTATTTTTTTTACCATTTACGAAATTTCGTAAATATTGAACTTTTTTTTAAAAAAAATCGGAATTCTTTTAAATATCAAAACGCAAAAACCCCCAAAAAACGAATCGATTTTAGAAACAAATTTTTCCGTTGTTACCCAGGCCTAGTACATTTATATACTGCATGTATGTCAACAGAGATTAATCCAATATTAAAGCAGGTAATACTTTTATAAAATGATTTTTGTTAGATCCAGTGGTTTGTAATGCTTAAATTGTTTGTTGATGATAATAATAATAATAATAATAATAATAATAATAATAATAATTGTATTTCTTACCCACCCCTCCTCGTGGTGCAAGGTTGGTTACAGAATAATTAAAACACATAAACATTGTAAAAAATACGACAAATATACATATTAAAATGTATTTCTATAAAATTCATATTAAAATACACAAAACAGAGATTAAACAAAGGACACTGTAGAGACCTAGTGTAGATCCATATGGTCTGCCACAATGAGGACATAGGTGGAAGGCGATCACAACCAGCTGGTTAGTATGAATACCTGGCTTTTCCACATCCATGGAATTGTGATGGAAAGAGAATGGGAGATTAGGAGAATACCACCCCTTGACAGTCCTTCAATGCTAGCACAGAAGCATAGCAGCTCCTGTAGATGACATAATAGCCCCTATAGAGGGCAGGATGATTGTGGCAGATACTGATGGGAATACATTATTTGTGCTGAGGAGGCTGACTAGCAGTGCAATGCACCCAGAGTCAATGCTGGTTTGTCTCTTTCATGCAATAAAGTCCATTATCACTATCATCATCATCATCATCATCATCCAATTTTTCTTGGGTCCATAAAATGAAATCAACTAATATGTCATATGTAGGGTTTAAAATATTTTTTGCACATATATGAAGGGATGTGGAGAGCTTATGGAAATACTTCTTGCAAAAAAGCTGCCACTGAGCTCACAGCAAAGAGACCCCCTCCACCAGACAGAGCACTTTTCTATTTAAAATGGGTCCTTGGGATGAATTTAAAGTTATCACAATCTGGTTGCACAATGCTAATTTAATTATTTTCATTAAATTCTTTCACCTTTACACTCTACTAATTTCTTTTCCTTCCTTGGGCATTTTTATCAAGGTTACAAAATATTCTGACTATATTAAGATGCATAGAAATTGATGTACCTCAAGCTCCCTCTCTTTCTGAAATCTAGTAGAACTCCAAATAGTGTTAACACTTCTAAATATAATATCCATTTTATAGTTCCTCATTTGCTGAATCTCACAACAGGGCGGTTTTTTCTCCCCATTTATTCTTTGCCTCCAGCCATTCTTCAACTATAATTCTATTTTACTTAACTACGTTTAAGAGTCCCTTCAGCTTTGGGATAAACTTTACAAAAATTGAGCAGAGCTATAACTATTTCAAGTTTAGCTTCACTTTTAATGCTGATGATGCTTTTCATGCCTTTAGTACTATTTTTCTCCTTTCTACATTTTTGATCTTTAAATTTAACTGTGGTAAATCATAATCCATGTTTTCAGTGAGGAATTAACAGAATTTTTTTATAGTATGAGGAAGGAATGAGTGGATGTGATTTGGAAAGCATGAGGAAAAACTTTACTTTACTTTGCAAAAAGTTTTATTTCATTTTCATACTTTTATACTATAAGAGTGGTGGGAAAGGCCAAGGGAAGTATAATAAGTTGATTATGGAGTTTTGTTAGTAAGGTCAATCTATCCATAAATCTCATGTACTTCCAAGAATTTGGATGGGGAGGGTATTGTTATACATATTCTATTTTTAAAAGCAGTTCAATTCACAATGTCTTTTGCTTAGGAGAAACAAGAAATGATTCTCCATCCACAGTGCACACAGAGGCTGCTCTCGTGATAGACTGAGATAAATCAGAATAATTCTGTTTGGCTAGGTATGGATTTTTTTCTGGTCCAATTTTGGATAAGAATTCTTTAACAATAATATTTTTTTCATAAATTTAATGGAGAGAACTTAAAATATTTTTAAATGTGCAGATTATTGATTGAGAGAATTTGATGGATTTGCACATTTACTTGCACATTTACTTATTTAAATTTGTGTTCTTAGCTCTTAAGACTCTGGCAGCAATTTGCTGTGAATTTTCCACTACTTTTTTCCCTTAGAAGGCTGCCCAACTTGAGCAGTTTGAAGCCAAACAGCAACAAGAAGGCCCTTTTCATCCTGGAAAATATTAAATGCTAGTTTTTAGCATAAATTTTAAAATTGTCTCTTGTTTGTAATCTCTGTTTTGTGCATTTAAATATTTTATAGAAATACATTTTGATATATGTATTTGTGGAATTTTTGCAATGTTTGTATGTTTTTGTTGTGCTATGGCCCGCCTTGAGCTGCGAGGAGAGGCGGTTAAGAAATAGAATTATTATTATTCATATTATTATTATTATTATTATTATTATTATTATTGATAAGAATTTCATTAGAGGACAACATTCCACATTTCATAGTTTGAGAGGAAGTATTTGAGTATTCAGAAAACTGAAAAGCAAATCTGATTTATTAATCTATCCCAAAACTCACTTTAAAATGGTGGTATGTTTGATTGCAATAATGAACTGGTACCTTCATTTTCATCAAGAAACTATCATTTTAACTTTGGCAATCACAAAAATGACACTATTTTAGATTATTTGTAAAGTTGGTTGGTCTGAAGTAGGATCCAAGAATCTGCTCAAACACTAAAGAACCTGTGCTTTTTTTTCAGTTGAGAAACTGCTGACTGCTAGATATCAGAAGCTTGCTTCTTTCATATGTAAATCAGAGCTGTTGTACCCGGTTGCCATCAACGATTCACATAATAAATTGCATATTCTTAATTAAAATATTAAAACAATAAAAACTGGGAAAATCATCCTTCAGATCCCTTTGATGTAGAAGAAGATAAAAATCTAATGACAATTTTACTAATGGTTTACCAAGTTCTCCCTCCTTCTTTCCCCCCAATAATTGAGTTTATTGTCAAATCACAGATCACTGCCTCCTCAGACAGGCCTAGAGGCTACATTAACCATTTGCAATGAGCTTTCAGTAGAGGGGGGAAGATCAGACTGGGTAGAATGGCCATGTTTTTCTAAAGCTGCAAGTCAGACATTTCAGATAAAAGCCAATTTATTAGGACAGTGGAAAAATAGTAGTCACTGATAAATAAATTTTGGCAAGTAAAGGGAAATAATTGCCAGTAACCCAGGTTCTAATGAGAAGCAACGATTTGATCACTCTATTAATTGAGCAATGACAGAAGACTCCCTGAGATCTGCCTCAGAAAATGCTATATAGAATTTGACAGATCTCAAGCAAAAAAGGATAATTAACAGTGAACTCTTTTATTGACCTTGATATATGGATCCCAATCAAACCTGGGGAGAAAGAAAATTGTTTCTGCTTGAGATTTGTATCTTGAAAGAGAAGTTGCTTTATCATACTTTTGTGTGCCATCTTCAACAGAACTCAAAGGAGTTTTTGGACCACAACTTCAGAATTCTCTAGTTTTCCATAGCCAGTGACCCTGTTGTTGTTAGATTATGGGAAATTTAACCCCAAAAGAAATATATCCATAGTTTGATCTGGAAGCTGTGAAAAGTAAAAGTAACTCATGTAGAAAGGAAGGGCTCTTAGCTTGGGGGAGGGGGGAGGACAAATGAGAGGAAATTATTTTATGATTCTATGAAATGATACAGCTATACATACTTTTTTGGTATTAAGACAGAAGATAGGAAGAAGCAATTCTCTACTTTATTATTTTTTTCTCAATGGAAACAATGAGTAAGTTTAGCAATTTTTTCCCACAGAAAAATGTCTTTGAGAACTGCATTATTTTTCAAAACAATTCACAATTCGGGGTATATTCTGTGCAGAATTCACAGATGGCTCCTTTTCTATAGAAAACTTTTCAAATGAGAAAATATAATTTCATGCACAGGAATTAGTACCCTAACCCTAACCCTTTTCCAGAATTCAAAAATCTAAAATATTTCAAAATCCAAAAATGTCCATGTGGGTGGCTGAGATAGTGACATAAATTAATTTTGTGTTTACACTTGGATCCCATCTCCAAGATATCTCTTATGTGTGTGTGTGTGTGTGTGTGTGTGTATACACACACACACACACACACACTAGTTGTACCCTGCCACGCGTTGCTGTGGCCTATAGTATTTTTTTTTTTGAAATAGAGGTAGATATCTGGACTATTATGAAAGAGAGGCACCTACCAATTCCTTCCCCCCTTTTTCTTCCCCTTTATCTCCTTTCTTCTTTCTCTTCCTCTTTCTTTCATTCCTTCTTTTGCTCTTGGTTTCATCCTTCCTTCTCTCTTTCCTTCCTTCCCTCTTTCCTTCTTTCCCTTCCTCCTTCTCTCTTTCCTTCCTTTCCCCTTTCCCTCCTTCATTCCTTCCCTTTTCCCTCCCTCCTTTCTTCTCTCCTTCCTTCCTGTCTGTTCTCCCCCAATACCATGATAGATTACCTTCTAACTCTATTCTATTCTATGAGTCTATTTAATATAGTAATATATAGTAGTAACATTATATTATATAGCAGTATATATAACAATAATATATATATATGTATTATATAGCAATATATATAATAGTAATATATAAAGTGTGAATATATATATATATATATATATGTGTGTGTGTGTGTGTACACACACACACACACACATATATCACACAAACCAGTGATCCAACATCCATCCATCCATGTGTGTGTGTGTGTGTGTGTGTGTGTCTACACTGCCATATAATCCAGTCCTAAGTAGATAATCTGGATTTTACATGGCAGTGTGGAAGGTTTGACTTTGGGTGTATCTATACTGTAGATTTAATAAAGGAAGATGAAGCTGGTGAAGGGAGGAGAAAAAGGAAGGAAAGAAAGGGAGGAAAGGAAGGGAGGGAAGGAGAAGGAAGTGAAGTAGAGAAAGGGAGGGAGGGAAGGAAGGAGGGAGGGAGGGGTGGGACCAGATGTCCTTTAGGGCTCCCTTCCAACTGGTTGACCATCTGTTCTGGGGGCTTTGATTGTGTCTTCCTTTACTGCCAAATGAGGTTGGGCTGGGTGGTGTTTGGGGCTCCTTTCCAAGCACTGTCAGTTTTGTGTGTCCCTATTACCCCCATCATGGCACCTTCCTCCTCCCCTTGTGCTGTGGGAGTTGTGTGAGGGAGACAGAGAGTCAGAGTGTATGCACAGAGTGTGGCCCGCCTCCCTCTTTTTTCCTTCCCCCCCTCCTCCTTCTCCTCAGCCTCTGCCCTTTGATACCTTGCCTTAGTGTTAATTAGGGGCTGGGAGACATGCATGGAGCAGCAATCATTGCCGCCGCTGCTGCTTCGGAACCCTCATTCTGTGTCCTCAGCATGAGGGGGGAAGGGGAGGTGTGTTGTCTTCTTCCTTTTTTGAATTTAAAGGTGTTTTTGTGGGGGGGGGGTGTTTCAGTGATGGTCACTCCTTGGATTGTGAGGAGTTTTGTTGCCAAATTTGGGGTCATTTGGCCCTGTAGGTTTTTGTTTTTAAGGTACTCATTATGCACAGAGCATTTTTATAGATATAGATATGCAAATACAAGTATTTTAAAATCCAGAAAAAATCAAAACCCAAAACACTTCTGGTCCCAACCATTTTGGGTAAGGGATGCTCAGTGTTTAAAAGGCTTTTTTTGCTCTGGCAATCCTGAACCAGGAGACGAATTCTGTGCAAATGTAACACATTTTGTGCAAAAGACAGCCTTTTATGCAGAAATATTATTTTCTGCACAGAAAATACTGATTCGTTTTGAAAAGACAAATTGTGAAGATTCTCCTCAATAAAGAATTCTCCCCATTGTGTTTTTCTGACACTCAAGAAATTTTTTTCTCAAATCTTTTCCAACAATTTTTGAATATTCAATTTTATTTTCAACTTCCATAATTAAATGTTGATGAAATTGAAAGAGATGTTTGTCTCTATCCTTCATGTATATATTTTTTCTTTTAGGGCAGATGTGGAGGGGGTTTGACCCTCCAGATTCTTTCATTTACAACTCCAGTTTTGAACAGTGCTAAACCCAGCCAAGAATTATAGTCCAAATAATCTTGAGTCATAGATACCTTGTCCTGTTTTAGAAAATGTATGTTAATTGTGAATAGAATGCAACTGATCATAAAATCTCTGAAGCCACCTGCCAAAAATGGGGAATCCCTTCCAGTATGATGGATCACTTCAATGTCTAAGAGTTTGTGATTAAGGTTGTGCATGGATCTATTTTTCAAAATGGATTCTGGCTGTTGTGGCTTTCTTTACTCTTTTGGCCAGCCATAATTGCTTGGGCACCGCTGCCATTTTGTTTGGCTGCAACAGACCATGTGGCTGCTGACCATGACTACTTTCAGTTTCATTTGGCTACATGTGGAGCACGGAGACTCAACCATATGCCTGCATGGGGGTTTCCCTGTGAGCCTTAACTCATCATTAGATGGGTGTTGAGAGCAAACATTCCCAGAAAAAGTGGTTTAAATCTATTGTATTAACCCAGGTCTAATAGAAGGATATAAGGGGAAATGATCCCAGAATATTTGGTTTCTTAAGTCTGATGCCTTAACCCAGGACTTATTGAAGGATATAAGGAGAAACAATCCCAGAAAAGGTGGTTTCTTAAGAATAATGCCCTAAAAATGATGGAAAGAGGAGCCTGGGAAGTTTCCCCATGGATGGCAATGGGCCAAATCTTCCTGGAGCAAAAACTGATCTTTCAGCTGCTGGATTGAAAAATGGACCTTTGCCTGCCCTAATCTGGGAGACTCCAGAAAAACAGGGCCACCGAAATCCGGACATCAAAAGCAACATAGGGTTTAGCCAAATTGCACACCCCTATTTATGATGGACTGCATTCCAATGAGAGGTGGGGCTGAACTAACAACAAGAAAAAGAAAAGGCTATCACTTTTTGGGAAAATAATTTTTCACCTTTTAGAAATGGGAAAAACCAATACAAAATAAAGCTGGGGAACCATCAAATAATTGGGCCACTGAAGATGGAGTATGGCCTTCTTGAAAAATTCAAAAGGCTGTTTGGGGACCTCAGGAAGGGCAAAAATCTCTCAACTCACTTTCCCCAAAGTTATGCATTGCTTCAGATATTCACTTCTATGATTGGCATAGCTATACAAGGTTCTGCTCTAAGGGTCCTTTCATAGTAATTCTCTTCTTTTTCTTATATTCTCTTTACAACTGTCAAGAGATGCTTCTGTTCTTTCTTACCAGAAGGAAGGAGAAGGAGCAAGGAGTAATTCAGAGCACAAAGTTCCAATGATTCTGAGCTCTTAGGAAAAGGAAAAGGCAAATGCTCTCTATTTGATAATGCACCCTCATTTCTTCCTCTTTGCCTGTGCTGATACCAGCTGCTATTGTATGATCACATTCCCCTCTCTTCATCATTGTTAAAAAAAGAAACAGCAGCAGGGACCTTTCTGGAGTTTTATAGTTGCTGGATAATAGGGAAATATAGAACTGCACATGTCATACTACATGCACATGTAAGATCCTAGCCATAGTGATAATATTGCATTGTGAGAAAGGGTTCAGGTATTTGATTGGCTAGATCAGTGGTTCTCAAAGTATACCCCACAGAGCCCTTGGGGCTCCAGGAAGCCTACTGAGGGGCTCCGTGCTTTCCCTCTTTCCTGCTTCTCCCCTCACCTTCCTGGCTACCAAAAGCCTTTTGCCATCAACCCTCTTGCCCCCAAAAACATTTTTTTCTTGCCTCCCTCAGCCCCCTTGCCCCAAAATCCTTCCCAGATCCTTCACTCTTCATGTTGCCTGCTTTGGGAGTGCTTTGATTGTGCTTTTCCTGCATATTATTATTACAAATGCTGGGTGGCCATCTATTGGTGGTGCTTTGATTGTGTTTTTCTTGCATGGCAGAAGGGGGTTGGACTGGATGGCCCTTGGGGTTGCTACTATTACTATTATTCCAAAGGCTGAATGGCCATCTGTTGGAAGGTGCTTTAATTGTGTTTTTCCTGTGTGGCAGAAGGGGTTGGACTGAATGCCCCTGAGGTCTTCCACTGAAATATACTGTTAAGGTTATGTTGGTCAAAAAGTTTGCCCATACATTATATATGATATAATATATAATATATGAACATTATTTCTTAGGGCTCCATGAGAAACTTTTGCTCAGTGGGTGAAAACATTTGAGAATCCCTGGGCTAGACCAACTGCATTGGAATCTTACAAATGCAAAGTATACGCTATATGACTACAATCTATATATATAAATCTGTAAGGGGCGTCCAACGGGACAGCAAAACTCAAACCCCCCTGATGAAAATTTACCAAATTTCCCATGCACATACCTCAACCCATAAGGTATGCACAAATCTCATCAAAATAGCAAACAACATTTTACCAAACCCACAATTTCCAACACAAAGGGAGCATGCGCAGAAGCGCCCAGGCGCGAGTCCCCGCCGTGTGCACATTGCCGGCCAACACTCCCTCGCCGCAAACCACGGCCCCTCCCCTCACTGCCCTGCCCCTACCTGCCCTGACTCAATTCTTTCCCTCCTCCACCTCCGCCGCCGCCGACCACGGTCCCTCCATGGAAGCCATGCCCCCTCCCTTTGCCGCCCTGCCCTTTCCCACCCTGACTCAATCCTTCCCTCCTCCCACAACCCCTCCGGTAAGTCACGCCCCCTTCCTTCACCCCCCACCCCTTTCCTCCCTGACTCAATCCTTCCCTCCTCCCACAACCCCTCTGGTAAGTCACGCCCCCTTCCTTCACCCCCCACCCCTTTCCTCCCTGACTCAATCCTTCCCTCCTCCCCCTCTGCTGCCCATGCCCCCACGCAACCCACGCCACCTCCCTTCGCTGCCCCGCCCCTTCCCACCCAGACTCAATCCTTCCCTCCTCCCACCCCCCTCCGGTAAGACATGCCCCCTCCCTTTGCCGCCCTGCCCCTTCCCACCCAGACTCAATCCTTCCCTCCTCCCACCCCCTCCGGTAAGACACGCCCCCTCCCTTTGTCACCCCGCCCCTTCCCGCCCAGACTCAATCCTTCCCTCCTCCCACCCCCTCCGGTAAGACACACCCCCTCCCTTTACCGCCCTGCCCCTTCCTGCCCAGACTCAATCCTTCTCTCCTCCCACCCCCCTCCGGTAAGACACACCCCCTCCCTTCACCGCAGCGGGCCCAATCAAGGAAGAGGAAAAACATCGAAGGAAGGAAGGAAACAGAGAAGGAAACATGGAAGCAAAGAGTGAAGGAAAGAAGGAAAGAGGTAGAGAAGGAAAAAAAGAGAGAAAGAGGAAATGAAGAGGGATGGAAAGAAATGGGTAGAGAAAGAAGGAAGGAGATAAGGAAAGAAAAGGAAGGAAAGAGGAGCGAAGGAAGAAGAGAAAGAAAGAGAAAGAGGGGGGAAGGAAGGACAGACAAAAGGAAGAATGGAAACAAAAACCAAAGGAAGGAAGGAAGGAAAGAGGCAGAGAAGGAAGGAAGAGAAAGAGAAGGAAAAGAAAAAAGGAAGAAGGAAAGAGGAAGAGAAGGAAGGAAGGAGAGAAGGACAGAAAAGGAAGGAAAGAGGAGCAAAGGAAGAAGAGAAAGAAAGAGAAAGACGAGGGAAGGAAGGAAAGACAAAAGGAAGAATGGAAACAAAAACCACAGGAAGGAAGAAAGGAAAGAGGCAGAGAAGGAAGAAAGAGAAAGGGAAGGAAAAGAAAAAAGTAAGAAGGAAAGAGGAAGAGAAGGAAGGAAGGAGAGAAGGAAAGAAGAAAAGGGAATGAGGGAAAGAAGGAGAGAAAGAGGAAGGTAAGGTGGGCCAAAGCAACGCGTGGCAGGGAAAGCCAGTTAACACTACAGACGTGGCTGGGTTAGAATTTAGAATGTGTGTTAATGCAGGGTTCTTGTTTGTATTCTAGCCTAGCATCTGGCATGCATGTTACCAAATTTATTACTGGTTTTTCCCTCTTGATGTACTAACAAATTTGGTGTCCTGGATTCCACAGAATGTTCCAGAGGGCACATCCACACAGGGTGAAAAATGCATGCCCTCCTGAATTTTTATGTGGGGTGTCCAAATGACACCTCACATAAAAAATGCATTAACTCACCACAAAATAGGAAAATCCTGCTTTGTGATGAATTAATTTGATACTGGATTAGACCTGAGTCTTCCTGGAAGACTTGAGTCTAATTGAGTATGGTCATTGTCTTGACTGTTCCCTTAGAAGTTCTGGTCTTCTGAAGGGACAGCCCAGGCAGCTCTCTTTGGTTTTTTGTGCTGATTCAGACCAGAATATCCGAGATGGCTCTAACGCCCTCCCCAAAATCCCTAGAAAAGCTTTTAATAGCAAATGGCAATAGTAAAAACTTAAGAGTAAAAATCCCCCCCCCCTTCTCCTGGAGCATCAATTCTACATGCCAGGAGAGGGCCAATAGCAGGGAAATGCCGGCAAGGCAAGTCATTTTTCTTTTTGAGGCTTTTTTGAGTTGTTGTTGGTGTCTGATAACCCCCCCCCCCCCCAGAAAAGCATGAGCTTTCTGAACTCTAATCCACACTCAACTGTTTTTTTAAAACCCAATTCAGCAAAAATTAAAGTCCTGTCTGGAACCACCCACAGAGGAAGAACAGCTACACTCCTAGATAGGGGTTGAACTAGATCGTAACCGTCTGTCTCTCTTACTCTGCTTATGCCTTCCATCAGGACTCTTATTCTTCTCCACAAAGTCTGAGATCATCAGTAGCAATGTTAGCAAGGTCACTTCTGCATGAACAGCTAGAGTTGTTACAAATCTATTTAGCACATTACTTCAAATTTAGGGCTTGGTGAAACTTTTCATCACACAATCACCTTGACAATCCTGTATTAGAAAAACTAAAGTTAAAGCAATTAAAAGTCTGTTTGTTGCCTAGGGGATGCTCCAGTTCATTATTCAACTTCTCCGTTCTACTTAGGTGGTTCACTTGGTACTTGAACCTAGGACAAAAAGAAAAAAATGAATGAAATAAAGGACAATTAAAAGAGGTAATATGTAGTGTGCTCCTATTTGGCGATCAAGGATCATAGTCAAATATGTTTTGCACAATGTTTTGAACTGTATCTATTACTTTTTGTCTAAAAAACCACATTCCATATTTAAACTTTTGAAGTGGGTTTACAATATGACAATAGGCGTTTGGTTTAAGAATTAGGCTTCCCTAAGCACTTAATTATGAAAACATGGCTCTCACAGAGGTCTCTGGCATTCTTTAAGCTACCATTCTGTGAATATCTATTCCCTAAACAGTTACTTTAAAAGAAACCAAAAAGTTCTAGTTTTATTGTAAACCAGCACAAGAAGAAGTTTAATTTGAAATGAATGTGAAAGTAATTGGTCAAATATAGTTACTTCCTTGTAATTTTCCTTTCCCCAACAATGAAAGAATAATTACATTAAAACTGTGACTTAGTAAGGGATAGCTTTACTACTTTTGGGATGCAAATGTAATATTTTTTTGTTATTTTTACAATTACTTAGGGGTCCCAGCAGTGAAGTTAAAAAGTCATTGAAGTGTTGGCTTGTGTTGCAGGGTTTGACTATGGTTTATAGAAATGACAATGAGATAGATAGGAGGATGGGGCTTTTTGTACCACAGGCCAGCACATTATCGCTTTCAGATTTTTAAACGAGTTTGCTGTATTATTTTCTTTTGAGAAATCAACAAATGAAGACTTACTTTTCAAATTATAATTTCAATGTAACTAACAACTACGGGGACTTTGAAAATAAGACTACAAGTAATCACTTTTTAAAGGAAACCCCTAAGCTCTGCTTTTGAACTAAAGCTGAATAAATTACTTTCCTACCTGGCCTGTCTGCCAGATAGGAATGCCAGAGTTATCTGCTACAGAATCTGCTGGTACCAGATTTCCTCTGTTCTGAAGGAATAGCCTCCTCACAATGCCAAGCTGCTTTGTCTCAATGGATTCTGTGACCAGATGGGAAGGATCTGCTGTCTTTGTAATTTAAGGAGATAATTAAGTATATGCATATAGAAAATTCTGTGTAACTTTTGAAAATGATAAATGATGTTAAAAGAGATACAAGTGAAAGAAAAGCAAGAAGAAGCATATTTCTGTATATATAAATGAATGCAATTGGTTTTGTACTAGTTCTCCAGAAAAGTGAATATGATTTGGCATGATATTTTCCACTCAAATTCCATTAGTGTGGGGTGAAAAATGCAGGAGTGTTCTGTGGATCAAACAACAGTATTTTATGTATGATAGCTTGTGTTTCATTTGTATGACACTAGTGCCAACAACCTAAGAAGCATGTAACATTATGGAAGGGCATCAAAGAATCCAAAGTTAATCATTTTGTGTGGGGAATGTGGTTGCCGCTATCTATATTGAATAGCTGAAGCAAGGCATGCAAAGTCCAGAGGGTTCATATGAAACAAACTATTTGCCTTACCATACTACAATACATATGTTACCAACATATTGACTGGAACACTGATAAAGGCATAGATAGTCAATGCTTCCCAATACTAGTACTAATCCTTGATAGTACTGTTGTATCAAAGGTTATGAAGATAGTGGGTTCATGGATTTTGGGTTTTAATCTAGTCATTTACTTATTTATTTATTATTTACTTTGCTTATATACCGCTGTATCTCAAGCCCGAAGGCGACTCACGGCGGTTCACAAACAGTAAAAACAGTAGAAACAGCAGTGGTTCCATACAACATATAACAATTGACTTAACACATTATCCATAAATTACCAATAAGCAATTACAATGCACAATTATTACAAAAAACAACCGTACCCAATCTTCTCATCATCCAAGCGTAGTCCAGGTTCGTCGTCCATTGTTCCATTCCTATGTTCCATTACCAGATTGCACTAAATTACTCAAACGCCTGCACAAACATCCAGGTCTTCACCTTTTTGCGGAATACCATTAGAGATGGTGCTAGTCTAATGTCCGTAGGAAGGGCGTTCCACAGCCGAGGAGCCACCACCGAGAAGGCCCTATCTCTCGTCCCCGCCAGTCATGTTCTACTGAAGGAGCCAGGCTATTAAGCATGTTGTGTTCCTGATTGATTATGTATAGGAGAGTACTGGGCATTTCAACTACAATAACTGCAAATAGCTGCTAATGGGCACTTTGTGATGTACATGGAGATCTGGAGGCCTATGCCTTTTTGTGTGGGAATCTCAACCTTGATCAATCATCCTAGTAGGCAATCAGCCAATAACATCGGAGTCATGGTATTAGATGATCATTTTTCCCCAGTGGTCTTTACTCATTCTATAAGGGGAAAAAAATCAGAATGATGGATGTGTTTCAACGTACCATGACTTTGCTCTCCATAATGTTAATGGCACCCTATTTGATGGAGAAAATTGTTCAAAGTGGTACAGAGAGATTTCTGCAAGTGCCAGGCAACTTCTATTAAGATCAATGGGAGCCTCAAGGCTAAACCCCACCCACACTGCTTTGAACATCAACTATCAGCAGTTTCCATTCATCTATGTTTAAACGAGGGAGATAGATCAAATAATATAGTTCCACTCACAGGCACCAATGTGTATGTGTTTAAATGATTGACATGCCTTGGAAAAAAGGCCCTTGTAAGCTTCTTTCTCAATTGGCACACATGGAAGCTAATAAACAGTCCATATTTTTTTCTAAAGTTGTAGCAACTAATTATCTTATTAGAAAACAAATAGTAGATAAATTATAGTCCTGGAAAGGATCACTGTTCATCAATTATGCATGAATTGGTAACTTCTAAACAAAATAGTCATTACTAGCTGGTGTGAAGCTGATAAATTGAGCAGAAAAAATAGATATTAATTGTAATGTCACATGAAATGCGAATACTAATTTTAAAATATTGGTGTATCAGATTAGATTGAAAATGTGTATTATTTTGACAACTTGGGTACAAATTCCTCTTGCACTAATTAGTTGGCAAAGATCCCATCATATTATAGAAGCTCATGGGAATTAAGGGTAAATGCTCATATAGATAAAGAACAGGGTTGGGAATTTGATAATGTCTGCTCATTTGAAATCATTTTTTTCTTCTCTTTCTTTCTTTTCTTTTTTGATAAAAGAGGCAACAACTAACTTAGCCAATTGTCATTGCTCTATAATTGTCCCTAATGGCTCTTGTGAACATACTAGAAAGACAATGATTTTTCGATAATATTTTTGCCTCCTGTCATGCACTCCTGTGAGTATATTTAACAATTATTTAGGAAAGATTGCATGAAACTTTATATATATCCCAAAAAGAGTGAAGAACAATGGCATTGTAATTAAGCAGGATTAGCTTGCGTAAATACTTCTATATATCTTTCCAATTAATCTTATTTGGAGAAAAGGGTTTATTGGGAGATTTGAAAAAATGCAACCTTTTTCATTGCATGATGAATCATATGGGAGTCAAGAGACACATAAAATCTGTTCAACCTTTTAAAGTAACAACAACAGGTGTGCATGTTCTACTTCCCTTTTCTCTTTTTCTGGCACTCTTATCATTCATTCTTCCATTAATGTGGTAGCAGTTTCCATATGAATAGTGTGATCACACCAGACATGAGGTTTAAGACTATGTGGATATTCCCCATCTATTGGCACCCTCCCAGTAGGGTGCTGAAAACATTAACATTGAATCCTCCCAATTGTTTAGGAGTCCTAGGTGGGAAAGGGTTAGTGTTCAGTGGTATCTTTGCTGTGAGGTCTACTCTAGCTGATACTAACAGAGTGATTTACTTTGTAGTCCAAAGATATATCTGTCCAACTGTACTGAACTACTAAAATTAAATTCAACAAATACATAATGTCTTTAGGTTTTGCAAAGTTAAGACATATATTCATTAAAATGTGTTCTTATGAATAGAGGAGCGTGTTGCACATGGCATCTTTCAGCTTCATTCTAATAATGGAATCATAGAAACATAGAGTTGGAAGGGACCACAAGGACCATCCAGTCTCCAGCCCGACCTTCTATGATGTTGAAGCATTTGATTAAAATCTAAATGGCAATACAGACTGCATTGTTTCATTATTGAATTTTAACTCCACCATTCCAATTTATTTCTATGGCAGATCTGTAAATGCATTTGATAATCGTGAAAAAAGCAAGAGAAAAAACTTGCACATGTGTGGTTTAGGTATGCACAGAATTCATGGAGAAAACTCAATGAGGCACATAAATTGGAGGTGGACCCTACCCCCATGACTACAAGATTGTTTGTGTACACTGGATACAATTAGCTGGAAATTTCTGTGTCAATGGCCTGCTGAGTTCACTTCAGATTTTAGCATGAGCTTTAATTCCAAGGTGCTGTACCTTATCCTTGAATAGGTTGTGTAAAGTTCAGATTATAATCCAAAGCAGATCAATTGCCACATAGACCTCGGGAAATCTGACCATATGAAAGGGCTATAAGCTTCCTCTGTTCCCTGAATCTTTTCTCTGTAGCAATATAGGTAAAGGTAAAGATTTTCCCCTGACATTAAGTTCTGTCATTTCCAACCCTGGGGGTTGGTGGTCATTTCCATTTCTAAGCCGAAGAGCCAGCGTTGTCTGTAGACACCTCCAAGGTCATGTGGCCAGCATGACTTCATGGAGTGCTGTTACCTTCCTGCTGGATCTACTCACATTTGCATGTTTTTGAACTGCTAGGTTGGCAGAAGCTGGGGCTGACAGCAGTGTAAAGGAGAGGATACGTGATTAAAGGCACCATTTACTATTATGTAGAGCATGTGAGAGAAGACTATTTCCTTTTTAAAATGTCTTGCTGCTTTGTACTGATTCAGGTTCCCTTTTCAAACTGAATAGGACTCTGTGAGTTACAAAAACCCTTTGGCTTTGAATCATAGGCTTGAGGCTCTCATTTGCAACAAGTTAACAACGTTTATTTATAACTTTAAGTTCCAACACTTGGGGGTACATTAGTATCTTGTCACGTTCTTAAGGCTTACTTTCAGTATCATTAACTTGGTAACTTTTCCTTTTAAACTCTTGACAGAATTTATATTGTAACTTAAGCCACACTGGCTTTAACTTATTCTCCTATACAACTTGAGCTACTTTCAATAACTCTTCTATCAAACAGAGATTCTCAGACAGGGTTAACTTCTTCTCTTCACACACAGATTCCTAACTGCTTCACAAACAGCTATTCCTAACTCACTTCACAAGCAGACATTCCTAACTAGCTGTCATTTCTTCAACTCTCTAACTCTAACTGCCCCTTTTTAAAACGTAACTCCGCCCCTTTAGAACGTTCAGCTCTTCTCAACTCCTGGGCCTACACTACTCTGCATAGGACCAATCGGCTTCCCATATGCAAATGATCTTGTCTTCGTTGTTGCTATCCTACTGTACTAAATCTGCCCTATTTGAAATATGGGGAACATAGAGCTATCCACCAAAAATCTTGCAGAGATCAGCAAATTTATTACAAGCCTTTCCACACAACCACTACACAAGCCTAGTGTGGGTCAAGAGGATTCCAGGTAATATTTCATATTTTAAGCTACATTTTCCGAGTCAGGGTACCAAACGATAGGCATTAAAAGGGGGAGTTGTTTCTAAAGTGTGTCTGGGGGATTTTTTCCCCCTAAATTATTTGACAAGTGCTTTCGTTGCTACCTTTCTCTCTGTTGATTTGATTACTAAGCTCCATTTTGTCCTGCAATAGCTCAGTTGCCTCTCCATCAATCTTTCTAAAATGCCACCCCCAAAATAGGGTAATTCCTCATACTGAATGTATGTTTCTCCTTTCAAAACATACTTCATAATTGTCCAAAGTATTCAGAGTATTCATGTTCATCCTTTGCAATAGCGTCACCCTCCCATCTTTCTTTTTTTGTGTGTGGTACTAACCTCACTTCTTCACAGTCCCACTACCATTTCTTCTCACTTCTAAAGCAATGTTCATACCACTGTCTCCTCCTTTTCTCCCACCCATTCTCTTCATTGTACTTGACTGTCTCGCCTAGCTTTCTTTGCATTGTATCTCCCTTTATGCGCTCCTGCATTTTCTGAACAAACTTCCGTCTAATTGATGTCAAGTGTTCTTCTTCTCAAAGTCTTTCTGACAACCTTCCAGTTCCATAAAACCTACCAATGAATTTATTCAACTATTTTAAGCACTGATGTAGCCGTACAGACCTATTTGGTTGAATTATCTCATCAATTGTCATGTCAGCACACACTGTCATACATATTCATTATAACATTTAAACCCCAAACGTTAAGGTTAACAGTCAACAAACAGACATGTATATCAGAGTTTCTCTTTCCATTTACATTTTTACAGTGGTTCATTGATTCAAAATCTCTAAATAAATAAATTTTTCAAACCCTTTTTTTCCTACATATATAATTCATTACTACTGCTGGGATGATAGTTTTTCAGGGTGTGGATGCTGCAGTTCTGAGAAATCATTTAGTGGAGGAGCAGGAAACTGTACGGCCATTTTTTTGTTATTTAAAGAATCTATGCCAGAAGAAGCTCTAATGAAAATGCTTTCTCATTCAAAATATTTTTATCTTATTTTATGTTATTGCTTTTTTACAAAAACAACTCTTAGATTATTTGCTTCATAATGAATACTTAAATAAATGATTGAATGCATAATAAAATATTTAATTTAATATAGAAATCTAGAATTTACAATACGAATGGGCAATATGCAGCTTTAAGCATGAGAGCCGTGGTGGCACAATGGGTTAAACTCTTGTGCCGACTGAACTGCTGACCTTCTGAAGGTTGGCAGTTTGAATCTGCAAGATGGGATGAGCTCCCATCTGTCAGCCCCAGCTTTCCTTGTGGGAACATGAGAGAAGCCTCCCACCGGATGGTAACATATCTGGACATCCCTGGGCGACGTCTTTGCAGACGGCCAATTCTCTCACACCACAAACGACTTGCAGTTATCTCAAGTTGCTTCTGACACAAAAAAAGCTATAGGCAGCCAAAACTCTTTTCTCCTGCAACACTTCCAAATTTTCTCAGAAAGAACAAAAGGGCTGACAAGCCTATTTTGAAAGACTCCAGGACAGACATTCCACATTTCTAATAGGGTGCGGGGCTCTCATGCACTGTTTAATATAAAAAATACCAATTTATCACTATCTAACATAAAGTCCAAACATTCCCCCCCACCCAAAAAAAGTCCTTGGCATTTGTTGTAGACTATGCATCTTCTATATTTTCTCAAGGTGAGCAAATTGGTCTCCAGACCCAGTATTTTCTTCAGCTCAATTTACAGAAAGAAGTTGAAAACTTGAGTCTGAATGCTGTATTAATATTCTACGATAATAGAGTTTGAGTCCCAGGTCAGCCATTGAAATACTTTGGACAAGATATAGCCTTGGAGGAAGGTCAGAGCTAAGGTTATCTAAATAAATCTTAGAAAGAAAATTCTAAGATAGAGTTGTCACAAATCAGAATCAGCCTGAAGGCACATATCACTATCACCATCACCATCATCATCATCATCAACAACAACAACAACCAAGTTGGATGCTAGTGATACCAAAGCTCTGTGACTTAGGGCCCAGAGGCAAAAGTATGGGTTTGAATAACACTAAGATGTATCACCTGGTCCCATATATTAAGATAGCTTTCATCTGTAGGGATAAACAACACAAATGAATTGCACGTATTTCTCAACCAGACGGTTGGGTCAAATTCAAGTTGATTAGCTCTTGATGGCATGGAGGCAGCCATTGTGTACCTATCTTCTATATAGAAGGCTAACAAGAAAAATAGAAGTGGAAAGTTTAATTCAGCACCACAAACATAGTCAGAAATTTTAAAACCCCAACCTTTAAATATAAGCACTCAAAGTCCTCTGGCTATAAATCTGTTAGATTTGTTTTCTTTCACAGCCTATCACCTCCTATAAGAACACATACACTCAAAATCACACAACTTTTCCCCTAATGAATGAAAAAAAAAATTGTGAATTTAGGAAATTCTTACATAAAAAAGAACCACATAAAATTTGCATCAATCCTGATTCATTTGTGGTCAGTATTCTTATAGAACAATCAACAGAAAAGGAAGAAAGCAAATCTATCTATCGATTGATTGATCTATCGATACACATAATACAAGTGAAAATGTGTGTATGTGGCAGAGGGGTCCAGTTACTCAGACAGCCTCTTGCCGCCACAAACAGGCTATAGTTCCAAGTGCTGAGAAGCCTCCAAAGGCACTCACCCAACTGACATTGCAGGTTATCATGAGTGGAGAAACATGTAGGCCAACTCCTCTCAATGTCCTCCCCAAACACCTACTACCCAAGGAATTTTTTCATTCAGGGACCATTTCATCCTAGATGTTCTGTTTTTTTCTCCAGAATGGACACCCCAGGGTTCCTTTCTCTCCCCAAATTTGCATGATCCCACCCACTGCCTCTCACTTAACCCTGCCCTACCCATTCCTATAGCACACAGCAAACAGGAATTGATCAGCCACTGAACAAGAGGTTTGGGAAGAATGCACCAAGATTTAGAGGAATTGTAGTTCACCTACATCCAGAGGGCACTATGAACCCAACCAACGATGGATCTGGACCACACTTGCCACAAATCATGGGATTTGCAGTACCTTTGCTCAGTTCCAGAGATCACTGCAACCCTCATGAATGACAGACCTGGACCAAATTTAGCACACAGAACCCCCCTCCCCCCCCCCCGGACTCACTATACGTCCTGGTGTGGTTTGTGGGAGGATGGACCACGGATGTTGGGATATGCAGTACCTTCACCCGATTCACCTCCCACAGCCCACTGCGACTCCCACAAATGACGGACCTGGAGCAAACTTGGCACACAGACTTCCCATGATGAAGATAACATACTGGAGATTTTTTTTTTGGGGGGGGGGGAGCGGGATTGACTTTCATGGGAGTTATAGTTCCCCTGCATCCAGACAAAATGTGACCTTCACCAACAATGGACCAGGACAAAACTTGGCACAGAGAAGCCCCATAACCAACTGAACATACTGCAGGGGTTTGGGAGAATTTATCTTGATTTTGGGAGTTGTAGTTCATCCTTATCCAGAAAGCACTGAACCCAGCTGATATTGGAACTGCACCAAACTTGGCACACAGCCCCAGCATACCCAAATGGGCATACAGGTGGGGTTTGGGGTGAATGACCTTGGCTCTGGGAGATGTAGTTCACCCTTAACTTGAGAGCCCTGAACCCAGATGATGTCACATCTGGACCACACTTGGCACACAGATCCAAAATGGCCAACTGTGCATACAAGCGGAGTTTGGGGGTTAATGACCTCAGATCTGGAAGTTGTAGTTCACCCTTATGCTGAGAACACTGAATGCAGACAACATAAAATGTGAACCAAACCTGCCACATAGACCCAACATTGCCAACTGTGAATACTGGTGGGTTTTGGGGTTGTTTAGCTGGCAATTTTGGAAATTGCAGTTCACCCATATCCTTATGCATTTTCTAACAGCAGTATTAATTTTTTTTTATAAAAAAAAAACCAGGAAATACTGGCTTTTTCTAAGAAACAGAGCTACAAATTACCAAACTGATATTACCCAAAGCAATAGTGCCTTTTTCAAATAAACTGGGCCAACATAATATACTGGAGGAGTTTGGTGGGGGGGGGGGGGATGACCCACCCATGAGGGAGTTGAAGTTCACCCTGCATCCAGAGATATTACCAAACTTCCCAAAACAAGCAATGCCTTTCTCAAGTAACCTTGGCATCGCTGGATCCCCAAGCTAGTATATTAATTAAAAACAAGCTATTCATGTGTAACCACCAGATACCTTTTCATGCATAATCTTGTGCCAAAGAATCTCACATTCCTTGATCAGAGAGACTAGATTTTGATCCAAATGGAATCTTTTCTACACGGAATTCATTATGGGTGGGATTTTTACCCTTCAGTGAGTTCCTTGTAAAGAAGAGAAAGTCCTGGATGTGGTTTCTGTAGCCCCATTTGTGTTATTCCTTTATACTTGGAATCATAAGCTATGCTGGAGAAAACATCTCTCTTTTCACAATGGGACGTATCAGATTTGCCAAAATGACATACTACTGTTGCATTAGCAAGATGAAAGGCTTTTATCTTGCTTAGAGACACGCATACTATAGTCATTTCAATAGATGAAATGTCAAACTACTTGGGGATATCATTTGTGACATATAGACAAGTAATTGCCTTGGGAGGGTTTAAGTTAGTGTGCCAAAGATACACTGGTTGTGGAACTGACTAATGCAGATGTTGCTTTTTGGGGGGTAGATATTGTGTGTGTGTATGTGTGTGTGTGTGTGTGTGGAGAGGGAGAGACAGCCCTGTCTGTAATGAAAGAAGTGGTGGCTATTTTTAAAACAGCATCTGATTAGTAACTTTGTCCTTCTTTTCCATCATTCTCATGAGATTGCTTTTATTAGCATGTATTTAATTTGCTCTTGTGGATATATTAGACAGCATTATTCCTCCTGTTTATTAGAGACTGTTAGCCCCCAAACCAGAAGTGCATAATCTTTTGGATACACTTTGTTAGTATCACATTTTGAATGACGAACAAAAAGAGTTATTGTTGCATATGGATCCTTGATCTGTTGTGAAGCTAACTAGGTGGTTGGGAGCGACATTTTTTTTCATAAAGTCTTCAAATGACATAAGCAATCTGATTATTATATATTACTAAGGCCATATATAAGATTTATTAACTGGATGAATCTGGTACGTTAAACATCATCTTACAGTTTCAGATTCAAGGATATTCCTTTAAATGGTCCTTTCTAGTTGCCTTTTCCTCTGCTCCCTTCAATCTATATTGAAGGTCCCCCAGAAAAGGTAGCCTGATGAGCCACTGATCCTTTTCAGGCCACCTTAGGAGGTGTTTGTTCTTTTACCTTCCAGAGGTATTTTTTTTCTAAATGGATTGCATTGATAGTATGGTGTAGTGGTTTGAACACTGGCTATGACAAATGCAAGATATTCCACTTAGGCAATAAAAATGAAATGCAAAGATACATGGGATTTTGGGCTGCATAAATAGGAGTCTAGTGTCTATATCCAGAGAGGTCATGCTACCTCTCTATTCTGCCTTGGTTAGACCACACCTGGAATACTGTGTCCAATTCTGGGCATGACAATTGAAGGGAGATGCTGACAAGCTGGAATGTGTCCAGAGGAGGGCAACTAAAATGATCAAGGATCTGGAAAACAAGCCCTATGAGGAGCGGCTTAAAGAGCTGGACATGTTTAATCTGCAGAAGAGAAGGCTGAGAGGAGACATGATTGCCATGTATAAATATGTGAGGGAAAGTCATAGGGAGGAGAGAGCAAGCTTGCTTTCTGCTGCCCTGGAGACTAGGTTGTGGAACAATGGTTTCAAACTACAGGAAAGGAAATTCCACCTGAACATTAGGAAGAACTTCCTAACTGTGAGAGCTGTTCAGCAGTGGAACTCTCTGCCCCAGAGTGTGATAGAGACTCCTTCTTTGGAGGCTTTTAACCAGAGGCTGGATGGACATCTTTCAGGAGTGTTTTGAATGCGATTTTCCTACTTTTTGGCAGGGGCTTGGACTGGATAAGTACTCAGAATATATAATATATATTATGGATATTAAAATAAGATGCTGCATCTCTGCAGGCTCTTATCAAAGTCCAAAGAAGTTGGGTCAGATATACCATCTCCTCAACCTGGTATGCTCTAAATGTGTTGATTTCAAATCCCACCACCACAAGCTAACATTGAAAAGATGTTATGTTCAGAAAGCTACCAAACTTTGTCAGATCTCTTTGCCGCACTATTTGATAACGCTAGGGTACATATTCATGGGTGAGGGAGAATGCACCAGTGCTCAGATCAGTACCTAGATTATATAACGTTTTTTTAAAAAAATATTTATATTGATATGTTATAAAATCTACTTTATTAATAAATTGATGATATATTACTTTCCCCTTATTTGTTTGCATGAAAACTGTACCAAAATCATGACAGTTTCTTGCCTTTTGATCACTTTGAGAAAATGATGTCAGTATTTCCTACCATATGTCTTTTGTGGGAACAAGCTCAACAAACGTAATTACTTTCACTGCAATATTCCTGTCATCCCAGAATGTTTCTTTTAAGGCCTCAGGAGCCTTAAAGTCCTGTAAGAGCTGTTCATATTTAAACCAATCAGTTAAAATGTAATGCCCCAAGGTTTATAATGAGAATAGACAGCTCCATGCTAGGTAGGATCAATTGTTTCCTGCCGCGTAGGATTATTTTTGGTGTTATGTTTAGACTAAGATTAAGTCTCTCTCTCCATGCTGAACACTTTATTGATTAAACCAGTTATCCCAATGAATGAAATAAACTCACTGATCCATTGGCATTGGTCCATCTTTGAGCATAGATATAATATAAGGAGACAGTTTTATGAGGAGAGTAAACATTTAGCTTTTTTTTCATGTCAGGAACAACTTGAGAAACTAGCTAAAAATGGGAAGCAGATCTGATGCATAGAAGAAATGCAGCTAATGCCCCTTCTGCATGGCCCTATATCCCAGGATCCAATCCCAGTTTATCTGCTTTAATCTAGATGATATAAGTCTCCACTGTCAGATAATCTGGGATAACCAGATAATCTGGGATCAGATCCTGGGATATAGGGCAGTGTGGAAGGGACCTAAGACTCTTTCACTCCCTACATGTTGGTCAGAGTTCTTGTATAGACTTCAGCAAATGGGATTCCTTCTTCTGATCTGACTTTGAAACGTTTTCATTAAAGAAAAATTCAGTTGAATGACAAGCTGGCTGGCAGCGTGATATGTTAACCTCAATGCAGTGCAGGCTACATGGAATAGCCATGATTTTGAGGATGGCAGACTTTCTTCCCCAAAAGCTGAAATTCCATCCATCAGGTTATTTTTTTTAATGGAAAGTATGTCTTCCCTCACCATAGGTACAAGTATTGCCAATATTGGCTATGCAACAACATGCTTCCCTGCACCGAGGGCAGCAGATGGTTCCATACACAGTTCAGTCCTCCAGTATTGCTTCTTTGGTCCTGAATATCTGTTTCTCAAGACAGCAGCTTTACTCAGAAATAACCTGCAATCCAGCCCTGTTGCCCAAATAGCCAGGTGGAGTGATTTTAACTTTGTATAAAATACTCTGCAAATAGAAGCCTGAAAGGAAAGATTTTCAACCTTTAAGAGATGGTTGTGTTCCCACAGAGTTGGAATGTATGGTTTTCTACACATTCTATTGCAGTTTTCTCTAAAACTAATTGCTATTCTTTGTTGTGCATAGAGTTTTTATTCTGTTAGCATGTTATCCATCCAGAGAACGTATTAAAATTATGCTTACTTAGATAGATTAGGGGAAGAGGGAGGGATGATCAGACAGGCTGGGCTTTAGTACAGCTGGTAAATCACCAGCAGTGATAAGATCTACCAACCAAAAGGTTGCCAGATCAAAGCCACAAGTTGGCATGAGCTCCCGACTATCATCCCAGCTCACTGTTTACCTATGCAGTTCAAAAACAGCTTGAGCTGTAAGTAGATAAATTAGGTACCATTAAAACAACCAGGGGAGGTATTTTATGATACCATAAAGAAAAAGTTCAGAAAATGCCCGACAGCCAAAAGGAAGGAGGAAGTCCTGATGGCTCTTCGTCATAGAGGATAGTGCAACACCACCCCCTGTAGCTGGATTCGAGCACAACCTCCAAGGCACCAAAAAGCTGTACATCGACACAACATACCTCCTTTCTGTTCTGTCTGTCGCTGTCCTGTCTATTCAAAATGGCACTGAATGTTTGTGGGTATGTGTACTGTGATCTGCCCTGAGTCCCCTTGGGGAGATAGGGCAGAATACAAATAAAGTGTTGTTGTTGTTGTTATCATTATTATTATATAAACAGATAAATAAATTGCAATGAATCTCCATTTGTGAAAGCAGTTTCTGAAAAGATCCGAAATTGAATCTCCAATATTATTTTAAGACGTGGCTGTAAAAACTCTGTAAACCAACCTTGACTTTTCTCCACACTCTAATGATGTCTCAGATCTCTGTAGAAAATAACCCCCTTGTGCATTGTTTGTGAAAGTGTGACAGGCTAGGCTTTCAAATGTGAATCGTTCCTCTTTCTTATATTAGCATTGCACATATTACATGTGTGATAAAGCGTAAGGAAATATATGCTATTCAATTGAAATATTCTGCTGTCAAATTCATATTCTGTGGGGCTGACCCAAGATGTTTTTTTCAGACTGAAACAGAAGAAGAAAATGGTGCTCCCTACTCAACCAAGAATACATGTACATTGTAGAATTAATACAGTTTAACACAACTTTAACTGACATGGCTCAAAGCCATAGAATTCTGGGTTCTGTAGTGTGACGAGGCAGATAGGACTAAGACCCTTGTAAAACAACGGTTCCAGTGCTCCTATAGCATTGAGCCATGGCAGTTAAAGTGGCATTAACCTTTATTAATTCAACAGTATAGATGCACCACAAGTCAAGACACAGAGTAGTCAGATCCAATCAAATCATTTTTGCACATGAGACAGAAAATCCAACAAAACTTTTTCCCCCAAACTTGGAAGAGAAATACAATAATGAAAAATCCTTTTTTCTCTTTCATGACACACAAAATATAAGGCAGTTGCTTCATTCTTCCTAATCATGGGGCAGGCCCTGATATTTTGACATGATCACATTAAATGTACTGGAGTTCAAAAATTGGCTTTCAGTTACTATTGCACCCACTGAGTCTTGAAGACCTTTGATTCTTTCACCATTAGAGTTGGTGTGTTTTTCTTCACCAGCATATTCTCTGTCTCTTATCTTTACTTATCTCAATGATTTACTCCTTCCACCTTGAAACCTTTTCATGTTATGATCAATAATGGCATAGCTTCTTTCTACCACTGGGTTACTTTTGCCAGACAACTTTCTATCTTTCCCCTTTTCCTTTGGATACTACATGAAAACCTCTAGGTTCTTTTCCATTGGGAAAACTGAAATATGTGAAGTTCAAGAAAGTCCAAAATATTCTAGTATGACTTTGTCTTTTATAAAGAACATTATCTTCCTCTCGAAGTAATCTTTCAACAAGGCTTTTGCCCACTGTGAAATTTGTGAAAAATGTCATTTCTTTTAATGAAAAACAAAAACATTTTTTAAAAAATAAAACCAGGAATAAGCCCAGAGAGAAAGATAAAAGTGCTTTGGGTTCAGGAGAAGTAGCACTGAAACAAAATCCCAAAACAGAGCAAGTCTGAGAAACATTTTCTACATTTTAATAGCTAAGATGAAAGGCTTATATTTGCAAATTCTACCTAAACTTCAAAAAAATATGGGAAGAAACTAAATAGTTTACAAGGTCATATTTCATGGGAAAAGGGGTAGTCTAGGGAATCTCTGATAAGGTATTCTAGGAACACCCTGAAGTTTGCTATCTGAGACAGGGAGGCTTCTAAATCATTATCATCATTAAATGTTAAACACTTCCACATATAAATACATACTAGCGACCACAATCTTTTCTTCTGTCCTTTTTCTCCTTCTTTTTCCATTCATTAATTTTCTTTGTCTAATTATGAGTGGCATATTGCTGAAGAAGAGTATTCCTCTTTGATGTTCTTGTGTACAAGACGTCCATTCATCTCACTAAATAATCATGAGAAAGTCCATGGGTGTCCCGAGAGGGAGGGGCCTCCCCCTTTCCTGAAATCCTAAATGTATTTATTTTAATGAGTGAGGAAGAGGTTTGAAGCAACTGTGGAGACCATGCCTTTTGAGAGTCTGATTCAATGGAACAGCTTTGCTGGGTCAGCAGGCTCCTTGGTTCGGATTGCTGTTGCTGATCTTATGATCCATCTTTGGCAAATTTTACAGAACAGGTGAGAATCCCTTATCCAAAATTCTGAAATCTAAAATACTCCAAAATCCAAAACTGTCCACATAGTAACTGAGATAGTGACACCTTTGCTTTCTGATGGTTCATTGTAAACAAACTTTGTTTCACGTGCAAAATTATTTTTAAAAATACTGTGTATAAAATTACCTTCGGGCTATATGAATAAGGCATATATGAAACATAAATTAATTTTGTGTTTAGACATGGTCCCGTCTCCAAGATATGTATTTCATTATGTATGTATGTGAAAATACAGATTTCCAAAATCTAAAAAAAGCTTTGTTCAGCCCTTTGCTTTGGATTCCTAAGCTGTATTCCGAAATTACTGACCAAAGTGCTATATTCCCGCAATGCTAGAAGTAATTTAATGTAAGAAAGTGTCATTGGGAAGGGGAAGAATTTTTTATCTAAAATGGCAAAGTTTTCACTTAGCCAGCCCATAACTATGCCCAATCCCTATTGACTGCCATTTCCTCTGTCAGCATGTAGGTAGGGATGGATGGGTGGTTCTGGTTGCAGTCAAACTCAGTTTTGTGCTTTCTCATAATTTTTGTCTCATATCTTTGTTAACTTGTGTCTTTTTAAAAGTGTATCATAATTCAACCAAATTTAACATAAATATGTATAGTCAGGGAATTGCTGTTCATGCCTTTAATTGCTAAGCCTCCGGGGCCCTTCCACACTGCCCCTATATCCCAGGATCTGATCCCAGATTATCTGTTTATCTCAGATTATCTGGCAGTGGGGACTCATATATTCCAGTGTAAAGCATATAATCTGGGATCATATCCTGGGACAAAGGGCAGTGAGGAAGAGTCCCCAGTGAGTATCAGCTATCATTCCAATAAAGGGTATCTAAAAGGTTAAGACTGTAGGTTAGAAGATCTTTATAAAAATATCACTCTGCATATAATATCAATTGTGAAATGCATTTTTCATTTTGCTAACAATTATATTATATTATATTATATTATATTATTTATTTATTTATTTGACTTGAATACTGCTACTCCCAAATTGGCTCAGAGCGGTTTACAGCAGTAGGTTAAAACAATACAATTAACTTTAAAATACAATAAAACAAGAACAGTCCCGAGTTATTCACCCATCGAAAGCTTGTTGGAAGAGAAAAAGTTTTACAGGCTTTCCGAAAAGCAAGTAGGTCTCGGATAGTTCGGGTTTCAACTGGCAAGGCATTCCATAAATAAGGGGCTACAATCGAGAAGGTTCTCTGCCTAGTAGAGGACAGATGATAAGTCCGGATGTTGGGGACTTCAAGCAAATTTTGGTCTTTGGACTGAAGTAATCTCTGGGGTTGGTAAGGGGATAAGCAGGCCCTCAAGTACGCCAGCCCCAGAACATATAAGGCCTTAAAGGTTAGTACCAGCACCTTGAAAGTAATCCGGTACTCAATCGGAAGCCAGTGCAACTGTTGTAGAATTGGAGTGATACCACACCTCGCCGGCACCCCGGCGAGAAGACGAGCCGCCGCAATGCTGTGATGTAATGTACAGAAGCCAATATTTGTAGTTTAGGCTTTCCTATTGTATCTGTTTTAGATTAGCACTCAGCAGCATCCTTATTTTCAAAGGAAGGAAAAATGATGTCCTGGGAATTAATATTTGCCAAAGGTGTTTTTAACCTCCATTGCACTGCTTGTTGTTTGTTTGTTTGTTTCCTTTCTTCAAAGTCTGCTTCCACAATATCAACATTGCTGTGTTAGCTTCTCAGGCCTTTGACAAATGAAAAAAAGATACATGGCATGTGAGTGTAATCCGCTGATGCACAAATAATTTCATAGTTGCTTGCTTCCCTTAGAGAATGTTGCTAACAAGCTGCTTTTGCTTATTTCACCACTGACCTTGTAGCAGCTTTGGACTTTCCAATTCCCCACTCCCCTTTGGGTGGCATTTAATGGCATAGTTACAAGGTTAAATAGACAGGCTTGAGAGTATACTTGTGACAACATTTATTGTAGGGGTAGCAGGAAAGGCTTCACAAAGAACTATTAGGTAACAGTACTCAGCATCACACAAACATCACAGCATCTTATGACAATATTCCTTTATGTTCCTCATAAATAAACAGATGTAGCATTGCATCTCAATGAAAAACATCAGGTTCCTCTCTGTAGGAGCATCCTGATTTATTGTTGTCAAATGTTCAAGGTATTATTGACCAGAGCTTGTGTTCTAGGATTGTCTTGATTTAATTGTTGTTTAAAAGTACTAGCACTTGACATTTCCACCTCAAAAGTTACTCAAGTTTGCTAACAGTACTACTGTTCAAAAATATATCAGAAAATACATTAAAATAACCAAGGCAGAAGCAATTCTTTTTTTTTTACTACACTCCACTTCTTTGGGCCCTTCTATGCAGGCCCTATTTCCCAGGATCTGATCCCAGGTTTTCTGTTTATCCCAGATTATCTGGCAGTGCAGACTCATACAATCCAGTTTAAAACCTGTCTGGAAGGGCCCTTAGATGCACAGAGTGTAATCTAAAGGCTCAGTCCAATTATCCTTTAAATCCAAATATGCTGCATGGGGAAGTTCCCTTGTTGTGTTTAATGATAAGGACAGTCCTAAAGGTGAGTGTTGTACTATGAAGGATGCCTATTCATTAGGCTTGTTTGATTAAAAAAATGGTTCAAAACTCATTTCGGCTGTAGGGGGCGCTGGTGGTTTGATTCTAAAGTCACTTCCTTTAAAAATATTTTTTTCCCCAAAACTTTCCGAAACTTCCGAAACAGCTTCGTTAATGGCAGATACACATGTGCAGTAGGAAATAACAGCACTGGCACTGGGGAAACTTCAGGGCTCTTCCACTCAGGCCACTCCTGACCGAGGGGCTCTTCCATTCCAGGCCTGCCTCGGCTATCAATGCCTTGGAGAAGGAGGAGGAGGAGGAGGAGGAGGAGGAAGCAGCGATGCCTCTCAGGTGCCAATTGGCTCCCGCTGCCTGGATTCAGCTGGGAAGCGGGCTTCAGGCTGTTAGGAATAATGGGAGTAGAAATCCAAAACACCTGGAGGGGCCAAAGTTTGCCCAGGGCTGGATTAGATTCAGCCATGCCACAGTTCAATGTTATGGGATCCTGGGATTTGTAGTATGGCACTCTTTGGCAAAACTACAGCTCCCAGGATTGTGTAGCATTGAGGCAAAGCAGTTGGAAGTGGTTCCTTGATAAGATCTGTCTGATCCAACTGGAGGGAGGGAGGCAGGAGAGGGAATGAAGGAAGAAAGGAGGGAGGGAAGGAAGGAAGGAAGGAAGGAAGGAAGGAAGGAAAGAAAGCAAGAAGGAGGGAAGGAAGGGAGGAGGCCCAATCAACCTTTAATGTCACTGATCTATAAGCTGCCTGGCTAAACTCTCAGTTGCCAAATATTGAGATTGAGGTGAGGGGGGGGGGGGGGTGAGTAAAACTCAGTTTGAATGCAAACTCTGGAGCTCCAGCTGGTAATGCAGAAAAGGAGAAGGAGGAGGAGGAGCCCGCTGCTCGGCCATTTTGGCGAAAGCGCAGCAAGGGAGGGAGGGAAATGTAGTTTAAGAACAGAGCCTTTTGCAATCTATACCATTGGGGGCCTTCCCTTCAAAAACTACAACAATGGCTGTGCTTAGGCACGCCCACCTCATCCCTCCTTTGCATCACTGGGAGCAGAACTATCAGAGGAAGTCCTCGACTGCAGAACAAGTGGAGGATAACATGGTACATATTACAATGGCTGTGAAGGCAGATGAAGGCTGCAAGAGATAAGAGGTCACCAATCATTGTGCTATATGTGCCCTTAAATGAGAAACTCTTTCTATGAAGATTGTGTCTTGGTCGCTGTGTACTGATCCTCACACATAAAACAAATCCATGCATAGTCACCTTCCAAGCAAACCAAAACCAACAAAAGTACCATGGTGATCAGCAAGTGATGATGGTGGCAGGAATGCGAATCTGGAAGTCCTTGGTTATAGATATGAATATGTGTAAGACCATGTGGATTCAGAATAAGTCTTCACAGTCACTTATGGACCTACTGTCAAAATTCTACCTTCAAAAGACAACCGTCCTCGGCAAGGTCATCACTTTAGATAATGAGATGAAAAGGCATTTCACAGGACAGGAGGCAATATATTAAAGGTCCTTTTGCTGAAAGACTACAATACTGATCATAACACACATCTTCATATCTCATTTTGGAAGCAAAGAAGGATTGTGCCTGGTAGTTTTTAAATGGAAGACTATCAAGGAACACCACAAATACCCAGATAGGCCTTAAAAATCATGTGAAAACCCTAGAGCCCTACTGTCATTCATAACTGACTTTGCTACATGAAATGGAGCAATGATCCAACCCAGCATAAGACATTTTTTCTGTGTTGCTGTGATTATCCAATCCTAAACTTTGTGTCTTTTAATATAATTTGATTGAGCCAACTTGGATCTATCTATCATCTATCTGTCTGTCGTCTGTCTGTCTACATGGTTTATAAAATGAAAATGTCTAACAGCACTATTTCTAATTCAAACTAAGGGTTATACATTACTTAGGAGATTTCCATGTAGCTTGTGTCTGCTCTTTCTACTCAAAAGGAGGGAAAAATATTAGGTCTGTGTGGCTTATTCCCTGTATATTTAAAATGCTTTGGCCTTTCTAGTTTTCTTTTCTTTTTTTCTTTTTTTTTGAGAAAAAGATGGAGAAAGCCTCTTTATTTTAATAATTCAAATGCTATAGAAGTTCTGCCCCTGTGGCATGAGGTGGGTTGGGGGAAAGCGTCGACGCAAATGCTTTTTGCATTAGCATGCCATCAAAGGGTCCAGGAGAGGAAAGAAGTAATTCATCTGAAGGTGTCCATGAGCACCTATGGAGAAACATATGACATGTCTGAATCCCCAATGAAGTCATTATGATCAATGATACTCTAATGAATACCAAATATAGCCATAATGAGACAAACTTAAGCATTATTTTAATCAATTATGTCACAATACTGTGGGAGTATATCAACTGCACATGTAGTCTGGAAGCTCTAGTGTAAGACTTTAAATGTCTAATTACCATACTTTGTTGTTCTAGCTCTTATTATTGCTAAAGCAAGGAAATCTAAGGATACTTTCCTGAAATATATTAAGGTTCTTTTAGAGACTGTTTTATTATTCCAGAACATGTGTGAATTCCTAGAATGCATGAGAATTGAGATGACTGTTAAATGCACCCCCTTCCCAGAAAGAGTCAATTCATTATCCAAAGAAAGGGTAAAAGGAAGTATAAGGTACCTTCCTACACTTATATATAGATCTGGATGGAAACTGAAAGCTAATTACTTCATTCTGGATTATACAAAACAGTTATTTATATGAAGGACTGCATCCAGAGAATAGCATGAAAAAATGTGGCTCATTGGCTACTTATAGTTTTTTAGGCCATTTTTTTAGACCTCTGTGTCCCCAGGTTATATTTTCCACAGCTGTGCAGGGTTGTTTTGCCACACTTTTGGGGCACACTGTGTGAAGTGCATCCACACTGTAGAATTAATGGTTTGATGCTACTTGAACTACTATGGTTCAATATTCTGGAATCTTGGAAGTTGCAGTTTGACAAGAACTTTAGCCTTCTCTGCCAAAAGAGTGTTGGTGTGTCATCAAACTACAAATTACAGGATTCCACCTTTGGCTAATGATGGTGATTGCATTCTTCCATGGGCATACATAATTGCACAATTATGGTGGCTTAAAAATATGGAAATGTGGGGTGGAGAAATATCACCTTTCACAGCTATATCAAAATATAGATGCAGAGAAAGGGAAAGCATGGAGGAGATACAACAGTGGTACTTGCTGGCAGGCATGTAGCCGGGGGGGGGGGGGGGGGGGGGCGGCTCGGGGGGCTTCAGCCCCCCCCCCCCCGAAATTTTCATGGTGGTTCGCGAAAAGGCCTTATTGGTGCATTATTTAAACTGTTATGTTTATTCATATCATGATCTGATCACCATACTCAATATATCCCATATGCATGGAGGTATTGGGGTAATGATACAAAAGGTTTGCTAGGCTAGACCCTCTTTCACTCAGACTCAGCCCCCCCCCAAAACTCAGCCCCCCCGAAACCCCCCCTGAAAAAAAATTTAGCCCCCCCCCCCCGAAACGAAATCCTGGCTATGGGCCTGCTTGCTGGGCAACACTAATGACACAATGTTCAGTATACTATAAGACTAGAACTGAAACTGAAGTGTGACAGATAACATTGAAAACCTGATAGGATGATGATTGTATAAACCCTGTTTCTGTAGTGGAACAAGGACCCGGAGGAAAAAGCGCCCACGACAACTATCCCTCTAGAAATTCAAAACAGAGATACTAAAACCCTACTGGCTACTCTTAAGAGGGATAGATTTAATTAATCATTCATCTGCATTCAATAATTGATTCAGTAGGTCTACTCTAGTTGGAATTAGAATCATAGAATCATAGAATCAAAGAGTTGGAAGAGATCTCATGGGCCATCCAGTCCAACCCCCTGCCAAGAAGCAGGAATATTGCATTCAAATCATCCCTCAAAGCTGGCCATCCAGCCTCTGTATAAAAGCTTCCAAAGAATGAGCCTTCACCACACTCCAGGGCAGAGAGTTCCACTGCTGAATGGCTGTCACAGTCAGAAAGTTCTTCTTCATGTTCAGATGGAATCTCCTTTCTTGTAGTTTGAAGCCATTGTTTTGCATCCTAGTCTCCAGGGAAGCAGAAAACAAGGTTGCTCCCTCCTCCCTGTGGCTTCCTCTCACATATTTATACATGGCTATCATATCTCCTCTCAGCCTTCTCTTTTTCATTCTAAACATGCCCAGCTCCTTAAGCTGCTTCTCATAGGGCTTGTTCTCCAGACCTTTGATCATTTTAGTCACCCTCCTCTGGACACATTCCAGCTTGTCAATATCTCTCTTGAATGGTGGTGCCCAGAATTGGACACAATATTCCAGGTATGGTCTAACCAAAGCAGAATAGAGGGGTAGCATTACTTCCCTAGATCTAGACACTATGCTTCTATTGATGCAGGCCAAAATCCCATTGGCTTTTTTTGCTGCCACATCACATTGTTGACTCATGTTTAACTTGTTGTCCACAAGGACTCCAAAATATTTTTCATACGTACTGCTCTCGAGTCAGGCATTGTCCCCCATTTTGTTTCTTTGCATTTCGTTTTTCCTGCCTAAGTGGAGTATCTTGCATTTGTCACTGTTGAACTTCATTTTGTTAGTTTTGGCCCATTTCTCTGATCTGTCAAGATCGTTTTGAATCCTGCTCCTGTCCTCTGGAGTATTGGCTATCCCTCCCAATTTGGTGTCGTCTGCAAACCTGATGATCATGCCTTCTAGCCCTTCATCTAAGTCATGAATAAAAATCTTGAACAGGACTGGGCCCAGGGCGGAACCCTGCGGCACTCCACTTGTCACTTCTTTCCAAGATGAAGAGGAAGCATTGGTGACCACCCTCTGGGTTCGTCCATTTAACCAATTACAGATCCACCTCACCGTAGTTTTGCCTAGCCCACATTGGACTAGTTTGTTTGCCAAAAGGTCATGGGGGACCTTGTCGAAGGCCTTACTGAAATCCAGGTACACTACATCCACGGCATTCCCTGCATCTATCCAGCTTGTAACTCTATCGAAAAAAGAGATCAGATTAGTCTGGCATGACTTGTTTTTGATAAATCCGTGTTGACTGTTAACGATGACCGCACTATTGAACAGCATGGTGTAGTGGTTTGATCTTTGGGCTAGGACACTGGAAGTCCATGAATCAAATTCTCACTCAGCCATGGAAATCCACTGGGTGATCTTGGTCAAGTCACACTCTCTTAGCCTCAGCCAATGTTAAACCCTCAAATCTTGCCAAGAAAACCCCATACTAGGATTACCTTAGGGACACCGGAAACAACTTGAAAATACACAGCACAGGCCCACATTTTACTGACACTCACTTTTTGCACTTTTATGGTTTCACAATCTACATAGTAGTTCCTGTTTTCAATTGACTGTACATCCTCTGTATTAGTGAGAAAAAGCAAAAAGCATTAAAAACATCCATATCTGACTCCAGTGACTGAAGAATTAAATACCTAGATGGCAAGTGCACACTGAGGTTCTTGCACTTTGGCCAGTACTCAGATCAGCATAAACTATATTACTCAAAACCAGAACCTCCTGAGAAAGTTAGAGTTTTTTGTTGTTGTTGTTGTTTTTACTAAAGATTCCAGACTATTGTTCAAAGAATTCTGGATGCTGATATTTTGAATCCATCTCGAGCTGGAATCCAGGAAGGAAGGAAGGAAGGAAGAAAGGAAGGAAGGAAGGAAGGAAGGAAGGAATTTCTTTGAAGCTCTGCTCTGAATAAGGAGCTCCCTGTTGAATACAATAGAATTTATTGCAGGGAGGGGGATCTGACTTTAAATCTCAAAAATCCCATGAGAGGTTTTAAATTTCTTTTAGTATACTTACCCTATCAAAGCACAAGGAATTTTCCCCAGACTGTTTTTAGCAAAAATCCTAACTGCAGGAATCTTTTTCTTCTTTTTTCTTTACTTCTCAATGCAACTAATAAATAATAATTTTGATATTGACTGGGAAAAAATGAAGCTCCCTTAAGCCTTGCTTAAAGAAAGTTAGCACTCTCTGTTTCCTAGAATCGGCATTCTCGTAGTTCCATCAGTGATTATTGTATGCAATTATTTTTTAACAATTTCTTACCAAATCCCATAAGGTAGTGATTAAAACTTGAAAGCTTTAAAAAGGGAAAAAAGAACTAAAAGAAAATATTAAAAAGTTTAATCAAGTGCTTTGGGCTCTGACTGCTTCCTTCCCTTGGGTCTGTGTCTTCTCCAATTCTACATGAAAACAACCCATCCCTACTTCTTTTAGTCTATTTTTTAAAATGAAAAGTCATATTTCGACTATTTTGGTGTTTCCTTCAAAAACAAGTACAGAAAGCTCATGTTGTAGAACTTACTTCAAAATCACCTTTGCATAATACTTAATATATAATATTAAGTATACTTAATATTATATATGCAAAGATGAGGAGACACATGTGATAGGAACAGTTGTGTCTATTGTTTCCCATGTCAGTAGGAGAGAGAATCTGTTCTTGATTGTAATCCAAATTTCAAAGGAATTATCTATGCTGTTGTACCTATTTTGAAGTGCAGCATCTTGGATTGCTCATCTAAGATTTAATGTAGACTTGCAATCATCACTAACATGACAGCACCAGCTACCAATGCACAGGATAGAATCATAGAGTTGAAGAGACCTCGTGGGCCATCTGGTCCAAACCCCTGCCAAGAAGCAAGAAAATTGCATTCAAAGCACCCCTGACAGACAGCCATTCAGCCTCTGTTTAAAAGCCTCCAAATAAGGAGCCTCCACCACACTCTGGGGCAGAGAGTTGCACTGCCGAACAGCTCCCACAGTCAGGAGTTGTGCCGTCGCACCTGGGGGCTATAACTCTTAGTGAAAGAGGCATGGACGTGGCATCTTTCCCCAGGGGATTGCTTCTTGCCCTCCTATAGGAAACTGGAACTCCCCAAGATCAAAACACAACAGATAACTCGAAATGGTATTTATTGTTCACAATGAGTTATCTTTCTCAGGCATAAGCTTGATGTTTCAACAGGGATAAAGGAAATATACTTTACAATCTCTGAAGTCCAAGGACTTTGCAGCTGAGAAGCTTTTCCTGTTTCCTCTTTCCTCAATGGCTGTGAATATCGAAATAAACACAACCCCAGTCCAATGGCCTATGTTGAAGGGACAAGACCTTCCTCTGGTGCCAAAAGAACCAGTTTGAAGGTGCATGGGTCTCCTCAATGTTGTCCAGGATGATCTGGACATAAAGCATGAGTCCCAAGGGTAAAAAAACCTTAGAATTGGTGCTGAGAGGTAATTTAATTAGGGGCTATTTAGAGCCAAGTCTCTTACTCACATCCATCTGATAGAAACTCTGTTGGCAGAATGAAAAAAAGGGAAGCACTCCCCTCCTCCAGGAAGAGCTGGAGCCAAACAATTGAGCTGAGAAAGCAATTCAACTGGTGCAAACAACATTGATTGACAGCTATAAATAACCAATCAATCCAACTATACATAGGTAGGGTAAAAAGGCAGGATTAAGCATGATACAACACTTTAAATCTTGCAACTAACAGTTCTACACATAGGTGGCGCCACTCGCACTGTCACAGGAGTTGTATTCTGGTACTCTAATGAGTGCACCTGCAAAGGGGGTCACGATCCATGGTCTTAGCCCATCCCAAAGCAGTTGATGAATCCACTAAGAGGATGATGAACCAATTCTGGATTTCATTGACACTTCTGTTACTGCAGATCTCCTTTTCAACTTGGAGCTGCTGCAGGAAAAGTGACAATAACATCTAGGGTGGATCCAGTATCCTGTGGTGGCAGTTCTGCTGGATTCTCCCGCCCCATTCTAAACATTCTTATCTATGTCAGTCTTTCCCCTATATTCCTCCAAGCTGACTGTTCAGTGCAAAGAGATTTGGAACATATGATGCATGTGTCAGAGGCTGTGCTTTATTGAGGGCCCAACAGGTAGAACTTCTGCTTAGATCTCTCCACCAAGATGTGAGTTGATGTGCATTGGATATGCACAGTAATAATAGGACAGGTATTAGTTATATATAGGATGACATGATTGTGACAGTAAGCAAAGACTCTGGGACATATGAATAAAATCCGGTCAGGATACATGAGGAATTGGTTCCAGCACATTCCACGGGGTATTCAAGTACTGCCACTCAAAAGCTACCTGGCTAAGTCCTTCATGCAGGACTTGCAATCACAGCAGCAGCAACAGGGATCATTTGTGATAGGCCTTTATGGCCTGCAGCAGCAGGGATATGCAGAGCTACCCAGGCTTGACCTAGGACACCATCCTCATTCCAGTCTGCCTCTTGAACATCTTTGGGCAGACATTTCTGCATGTTGTGATGCAGTGGGACCCCGATTGTCTGGTAATGGCTTCCACATCCCTGGATCTCAAGTCCTCACTAATGCATCCTTGATGAACCAGCAACCACAGCCATATTTCTTTCAGCACCAGCAGGGCCCCATGCTTTTTCTCTTCCAGGCAGGTAAGTTGGAATCCTCACCAGCACTGGCCCACAGCTGAGGTGATGTGAATGCACAGATGGGTGCCTACATGGTGGGAAAAAGGCTGGAAGGCCTTTTTCCCTTGCAGGCACTTAGCCACCCACAACTGTGAATTTATCACCTGCAGCAAAATTCTCTGGGTTTTTTAAAACTATGAATGGGTGTTGTGCCGTTACGCCCAGACGCTTTAAAATAAAACTTTGACGTGCTGCTATCTATGTCTGGGCGAAACTGCTGGGGTCTTTCTTTAGGCAAATTGAGCTTTCTTGAATAACCGAGACCACTTCAAGATTAAACATTAAACAGGGTATTTATTAACAAAGTCCTTGTAGACTTGGCTCAGCTTATTAATGTTACCAAACAATCAATGAATAATAAATTGCATCTATATTAATAAACTCTATCTATTTTCAGTTAAACCCAATTACTCTATCTATCTATCTATCTATCTATCTATCTATCTATCTATCTATATCTCTATCTATCTATCTATCTATCTATCTATCTATCTATCTATAATCTATAGGTCTCAGTTAAACTAAATTACTCAATCTATCTATAACTAAATTAAACTCAATTACTCAATTTATCTATCTATAACTAAATTAAACTCAATTGTTTTTACAATGATATTTTCTGAGGTACCTCTCTGCCAACAGCACATCATGGATTCTTCCTAAAACTGAAGGGGCAGGGAGACCTCCAAAATGGCTGCTTCTATCCTGGAAACAGGGGCGGGCCCAAAGAGCTACTCTTTGGCCAATTATGGCAGAGGGCCTGAAAACTGGCTTTCCTGCCTCTGGCTGCTAACTTTTTAGGCCTTTGCAGAGGCCGCAGAGGCCTAGGAGAAAGGCAAGGGGCAACCAATTTAAGCAACCCCAAAAAGACAATAAACCCAGTCTCCTATGAATGGGTGTATCCATAGGTTTGGAACCCATGGATATGGGGGGCCAATTGTATGCACTCTGTAATATATATGACAGTTGTTGCAGAAACTGAATACGTCCTATTTTTAAAATTAAAAGTGGAAAATCCTAGTTTGGGTACATTGTGATGTACTGGGGAGGGAGAAGGAACTTTTTTCAAACTTTCTCCCCCCTAATTACATTTCTCATCCACTTTCCCACCCCCCACCCCAACACACACACATTATTTGAAAGGCCGAGTTTTGCGGCAGAATGATAAAGGAATCAGGGGACAAAGAAATGTACGTAACAGCCTGGAGAGATAGAGATTAAATACAACTAAGGAAAGGAGGCAATTCTAACCCCCAACTAGGGTTAGAATCAGCAGCTGCTTTTTGCACTATTACAGACCTTTATGCATTAAGAAAGCATCTATTTTAGGAAAGATATATTGTGCTGTGAGGCTTGGACTCAATTAAAATTATTTCTGGCTTTCCTGTGAGACTGTTTAATCCGTGCCACTGTGCTGACCTGCACAGATAGAATGGCAGCGCTACCTCTTAGTTCAACATTAGCACAGCATTGGCAGTCAGTTTCAAGCGGCTCGTGTAATAGAAAGACCTATTGCCTCCTTATCCTTTGTATTTAATAACCAACTAGAAAGGAGGACAGGGCATCCCTGCAATCTCACCCCAGTCTGATCATATGCTAAATGCTCAATGCTGTGTGAACTAGGGTGTTTCATCCATTGGTGAATATTTATAGAAGAAGAAGAAATCTTATTCATTTACAAGGTTCTCTGTGCTTGGCAATTTCAGGGTGGGGAAATGCTGGTGGTTTTGAAAATTATGCATGGTTTGAAGGAAGTAGTTTTAAAAAAGATCCACCATTCTATCCCTTTTCCACTGTAGGGCCACCCAGTGAAATAATTGTGAACTGATTTCTGCAGCTCTTTCACACTACACAATTACAGTACTGTGATTCCACTTTAGCGGTCATGAATGCATCTTACAGAATTTGTAGTTTCATGAGTTAATTAGAACTCTATACAAAAAGCTCTAGTGCTACTCCAAACTACAAATCCCAGTGTGCAGCAATGGCATTAAAATGAAAAGACTGTGCTATGTAAAAAGAAGTCCTTGTTCATCGTAGGGTGTGTGTGTGTGTGTGTGTGTGCATGTCTCCAAGTTGCCCATTGAATTTCATAGCTTTCTGGGGATGGAATATTCAGAGATGGTGTTACCATCCCTTCCTCTGAAAAATAGCTAATAGCACTTGGTCTTCACTGACAGTATCCCATCCAAGTACTCAGCATCAAAGATCAGGCCACATCTGGCACCTTAGGGCAGTGGTTCTCAAAGTATGCTTAATGGAACCCTTGGGGCTCAATCTTGAGGGTCTTTCCAGTTTCCTCTTTCCCCCTTCAAGCTTTCCCTCTTCTTTCCTGCTCCTCCCCACCCCCACCTTTTCCCCTTGCCAACAAATGGCATCTGGAGCTTCTTCTTCTTCTTCTTCTTCTTCTTCTTCTTCTTATTATTATTATTATTATTATTATTACAAAGGTTGGATGGCCATCTGTTGGGGGCGCTTTGATTGTACTTTTCCTGCATGGCAGGAAGGGATTGGACTGGATGGCCCCTGGTGGTCTTCCACTGAAATACCATTAAATTTATGTTGGTTAAAATTGTTCTTCATTTTAAATATTGCATTATTCCTTTCTTTCTTCCTTCCTTCCTTCCTTCCTTCCTTCCTTCCTTTTTTTTTTGCAAGACAAACATGGTATGTGCAGCATGCATAGGGATTTATTTGTTCATGCTTTTTTTCAATTAGTTCCCACAAACACTCTCCATCCATCTGCCACTGACCTAGTTTGTCAGTCAAATTTGAAAACACAATGCATCAAAAAGTGTGCACATGCCTGGTATATATAGACTATATACAATATAATATATTATATAATATACGCATTTTTGGGGTCTCCACAAGAAACTTTTGCTTCAAAATGCGCCCCGCAAGTTTGAGAAATTCCACCTTAGGGTATTTTTAAGGTCCTAGTTTAGAACGTAGTAAACATGGTTTAACTATTATTGGTTGTAAACAGCTATGATTGTTATACAGAATAGGGATTTGGGTGACTCCCACAATGTTTTATTTATTTACTTTATTTGTTTAGAGCAGTTATATCTCATTCTTCTGCCACAAAGGATCTGATTGAAGTTGTAATCCAAACCAACTATGGTATCAAGTTGTCCATTCTTGATATGGAATGTTCATGTTGACATGCCAAATGAATACAAGGTTTGAATGAAAAGTAATGCCTCCACCTTCGTAGCTCAACAGATGGCAGTACTGGTATGCAGTAGGTACTGACTTGTTCAGTAGACTCTCCTCTACAGTTCCATTTTGGTGGAAAGCCTTAGCATTGAACGGTTGTGTTGTTAAAGTGTGCAGATGGTTGATCAATGTTACTTAAGCAATATTGAATTCTTGACAGCACAAGGTGTCACCCCAAAGGAGATTCATCAGAGAATGCAAGCTGTTTATGGTTATTGTTGATGTGAGTACTGTGCATTGTTGGGCAAGAAAGTTTAAAGATGTTGAGGTGGGAACATCTGACTTCCGTGACAAAGAGTTGGACGTCCTGTGATAGCAACCACTGAGTTTCACAAGTAAAAGGTTGACAGATTGATTCAGGACAATTGTTGTATCACTCAGAGAGAAATTTCAAGCATAATTGACATTTCACAGGAACTTGTGGGTTACATTATTGTTTTGCTTGGCTATCAGAAGATCTGTGCACGATGGGTACCCAGGATGCCAACACATGAAATGAAAGCACTCAGACTTGAAACTTCAGAGATTGGATTTCACCACCGTACAGCATCCTCCATACAGTCCAGATTTAGCACCGTCTGACTTCCGTCTGTTCCCGATATTGAAAGACATCATTATGTTTCTGATGAAGATGTTGAGAGAACTGTGAGATGCTGGTTGTGGTTATAGAGTGTCAACTTCTTCCATGACAGCTTCAGAAAACTTGTTCATCGTTGGCAGAAATGTATCCAATCGTCTGGTGATTATGTGGAAAAGTGAATAGTGGAAGTTAAAGAGGACATTTTAAGGATTATTTCTGCATTTGATTTATTAAAATATTCCCATCCAAACCCAAGTAAGAAGGTGGAGGCATTACTTTTCATTCAACCCTTGTAGATAAATGCCAGTGGGGGGGGGGGGGGGGCAGAAAAGGAAGGCCATACCTTATAAGCCCTAGGTGATCCTGGGGTGCATTTTAATGCAGCATTAATGCAGTTGGACACCACTTTAGCTGCCATGGTTCAATGCTGTGAAATCATACTATGAAGTTGTAGTTTTACAAGGTTTTTAGCTTTCTCTGTCTCACCAAGATAGAAATCTTGGAATCCCAAAACATTAAGCCATGGCAGTTAAATTGGTGTCAAGCTGCATTAATTCTACAGTGTAGGATGCAGCCTGTGATGTCCAATGGAGTTCCCATGCACCCTAGATCTCTAGGTAGGACTGAGAAAAACTCCCCTCTGAAACCCCGAGGGAGCCTTAGCAAGATGATCAAATTGACTAGAAAGCAGTTTTCTATGTCCATGTCATGCTTTAGATTCGCTAACTGTAGCCTATGGTCAAACAGCGAACATTTCCTGCCTGAGAAACCTCTTTCAGACACATCAAACAGCCAAATTAATTGATGCATTAATGTTTCCGACTGTGGTCTGAAGGCAGAGTTCCTGTGTTAAACTCCTGTCAGCACATGCTGCATCTCTGCTTCCCCAGAAAAGAGAGATGAAAAAAGAGGAGAGGGAGGGAGAAAGGAGGAGGGTGGAAATGAAGCAAATTAAAAGTTAAGTCATTTCATGTCAGCCTGTCTCTGCAATCACTGACCTTAGTGGCAGTACATGCCTCCAATTATTTTGATAAATCTATTTTACCTTTACAGAATTATAACCATAGCAACATTATCTCTCCATAACAGAGAGGAATTTCCATTTTCATGCCTATAAGGGTAAAGGATAGTGACAAAGTAGTGGAGCGGGTGGAGGTGGGGGGATAGTTTTGCTTGGCTTTGATCTTGACAGTACTAAACACAATCTAGCAGAAATGGGGATGTAAATAACAATCTGTTCTTATTATCGCAGTTGTGCTCAGAGTTCAAACCTCTGGACTTGTTGAAAGCCTGGCCCAAACAGGGAGCCATTTCTCCATGTCTTCGTACCATGCAGTATATGTGTGGTTTGAAGTTTCTGTTCCATGGGGGTGGGGATCCTTGATGGAAAACTATTATGAATCATATGATGGAGTGTCAGATGGTATCAGCAACAGGAACCATGCCAAGTTTGTAGACCATGGTATGTTTCAGTGGTCTTCACAAAATTCCATTTTGGAAATAATATAGTGTCAGCCCTCCACATTTGCATGGTTATGGGTGCAGGATTCCAGTGAAATGAAAAACTATAAATAACCTGAGATAAAAACTACAAATAACCTTTCTGTGATTTCTAAGTTCTCTGGAACAACTCCGTAGTCAGCTTTTGCTGGAACCTCAACACAGAATCTCATTGCACAACCTAGAGGTTCTTAAGGCCTTTCCACACAGCTCTGCATCAGGGCTGAAAATCCCACATTAACTGAGTGTAGACACAGTTAATCCAGTTGAAAGCAAAAAAAATTGTGGGATTTTCTGCCTTGATATTCTGGGATATGGGGTTATGTGGAAGGGCCCTTAGAGAAATATTAACTCTTGAAATCTCTAGATCCTCCAGCATGACCACAGGAAGTTGGCCATAAAGTCACACTGGATGACATAGAAATTCCTAGAAAACATTTTAAAGCAAATCTCTGAATACCTCACTCTGCAAAAGTTAAAACCACAAATGTGGAAAGATGACTGTACTGTAAAAGATTGTCTAAGGACCCTGTCACACAGCCATATAACCCAGAATGACAAGGCAGATAATCCACTTATATCTGTTTTGAACTGGATTATCAAAGTCCACATTGTCATATAATCCAGTTCAATGTGGATTTTACACAGCTATGTGTAAAGGGCCTTACTTAAAAGGCCACATGTAAATCAACAATTTGGACAAGGCTTTGCATTTACTGTAGCAGCCACCACAAAATGAAGTATATATTATAAATATGGAAGGGAAGAGTTATGTGATAAGAAAATGGCCAAATCTGTCCTTTTCCCCTTTTTAAATTGGAATTCGATGAGAGCTGGGATTTTTTTTCAGTTTTGATTTTGCCCACATATAAATTTGGAGAAGTTTAATAAATGCTGTTTTTTTAGAAAAACAAAATGAAATTTTCACTTATCTTCAGACCTAGGGCCCTTCCACACAGCCATATAACCCGGAATATCATGACAGATAATCTACAATATCTGCTTTGAACTAGGTTATCTGAGTCTACACTGCCATAAAATCCAGTTCAATGTGGACTTTATGCAGCTGTATGGAAGGGGCCCTAAATCCTAAAAGATAATTGCCAGTCCAAGGGGGAATAAACCCATTAAATGATTTGTGAGGAATATAAGGCCCCTTCTACACTGCCATATAAAATCCAGATTATCTGCTTTGAAGTGGATTATATGGTAGTGTAGATTCATATAATTATGTTACAAGTAGATAATGTGGATTGTCTGATTTGGTAATCTGAATTATATGGCAGTGTAGAAGGGGCCTAAATAAATTCCAGTGATTGTAATCTTCCTTGAGTCCCATTTTTGGGGAAAAGGTGAACTACAAAAGCATTAAGTATAGTAATCAATATAAAAGTCATGTGCAAGTGAGAGCCAGTATTATGGAGTGACTTGAATATTCTGTTATGGCTCCACCATGAAAGCATACTGGATGGCCTTGGGCAAGTCATATTCTCTCAGCTTCAGAGGAAGGCAATGGCAAACCACTGAATCAATCTTGCCAAGAAAACACCATAATAGGTTTGCCTTCTGTCAGCAATAAACCAGTTAAGTTGTGCTGGAGAACCTAGAGATCCATATAAAGGTGTTCTCTCAGGGCCCTTCCACACACCCCTAAATCCCACAATATCTGATTTGAAGTGAGTTATCTGAGTCCACATTCAGATAATGTGGGATTTCCTGCCTTGATATTCTGGGATATAGGGCTGTGTGGAAGGGTTCTCAGATTTTAAAAAAATGGCAGTGTTTATAGTAGCAATTTTTTGTTTGCAGGGATCCTAGGCATTTAATCCCAGTTGAATGCAGAGGACTGATTGTGTGTCCCTCCCTAGAGACATGTATTCCTTGGAAAAGTTACTATTTTGGACTATAACTTCTATGACAAGTGTCATGCTTTTGGGGGATTTGGGGAGTTTTTTCCAGCTTCCAGAACAATAAGCACAATTCCTTTGCAAATAATATAATGTTCTGGGGGAAACAAAATGAATACTTTAGAAAATTATTAATTTTGCCATACTCAAAAAAGGGAAACAATATTTAGTTCTTCATCAGATAGGATGGGAAATTGTATCCATTGTAAGAAGATATGAGTGTGTGGGGAAGAACTGAGAACTAAACAGACAAGCAACAGAACGAGAGAACTTTCCCTGTGTTTCTACTGCAGCAATACCAGGCTCCAAAAAAAACTTTCAAACAGAAAACCCTCTAACAGGATTCATGCCCCTTTTCATATTTTGTAATTTAATAAAGCCAAGGCTCTGAGGGGGCAAAATGATTAAAATCACAGTATCAAATAAAACAAGCGAATGATTAAAATCTCATTTTTGCAGGGTCTTGTCTTTCTTTGTCTTCAGATAAGTAGAGTAATAGCTGCCTTTAGCAAAGTGGTAATAACCATTTCAGAACTAGAATTCCCAACAGCAGGAGCAATGCCTTCATAAAGGAATATGGAGATCTGAGCACAACCGTATTTAGATCTTTAAAAGAACATTGCAGGATAGAGGAAACGAAGCTGCCAGGGATATTTTTTTTGTCCTGAAACTGAAAGCAAGTGAATGTAATTGGCACAAGAAATGCTGAAATGTTCAGTTTGGAGCCAGAGCTGTGTCGAAACACAGAATCTACTGTTTCAGGCAGAAAAATCACACCCTTTCCAATCCTTTGCTACCCCACTTCTTTTTTAATATTTCAAAGATTCCCTAGCTCAGGTCTACTAGTTTGTCGGAAATTTGTAAAGTCTCAACAGAAAATGATGAATGCTTTCTACCCTCTTTGGAGTAAATCTTCATTGAGCTCAGGGGGTATTTTCCAACCACCTAAGAATCCAATATATCAGGGGTTAACAGTTAGGGTTAGGACATTGCACATTTTGGATTCTGTGAACCTACTTAGAATCCCAATGCCCTCTCTCAAATGAGTCCAACATACTGACAGACATATGTCACGTCTGCTTCTCATAATATGAGACAATTTTTGTTTTGCCTTTGCTCATTGAGACTTAAAACCCCAATGCTGTAACTGCAATAGATTTGGTGGAATATTTTTGTAACAACCATTTCTGTCTGTTCGAACCAAAAACAAACAACAAATTTATGCAGAACAATGATTTAAACTTGAGAAGGACAACAATATTTTGCATGGACTACATGGTTTGTTCTTGTTGTTAACTGCTATCAAGTGAAGCTTAATTTATGGTGATTCTATGGATTAAAGACTTCCCAATCATCCTATCTGCAGCAGCCCTGCTCTGATCCTACAGATTTAGGGCCATTGCTTCTTTGAATGTGTCTACCCCATTTGGATTGCACTCTCCCTCTTTTTCTATGACAATCTCTGTTTAGTCATCTTGGCTTCTAGGGAGAGTTCAGGTTTGCTATGAAGTCTCAAAGACCAATATAACAGCCAGCAGTCACACTGGGCAGGAGCACCCGCTGGTGCAATGGGTTAAACCCTTAAGACCAATAGGACGGAGGTTTGAATCCAGACAGAACACAGATGAGCTCCCTCTGTCAGCTCCAGCTCCCGGTGCGGGTACATGAGAGAAGCCTCCCACAAGGATGGTAAAAGATCTGGGCACCCCCTGGGCAAAGTCCTTGAAGATGGCCAATTCTCTCACACCAGAAGCAACTTGCAGTTTCTCAAGTTGCTCCTGACACACAAAAATTCACATTGGGCAAAAGAGGACCAATCAGCTGCCAATCAGGGTGCAAGAAGGATGAAATTTCCAGCTCCTTCATGTGAGTAAATGCGTGAATGAATGAGTGAGTGAGGTTCAAACCAGGAATTGCTTCAGCGGTCCTGCTTATGATTGGCAAAGTCTCACCTATTGAGTGAGAAGTGGGGCAGAAATATCTTCCACATCACATCTGGATCAGAAGATGAAGAGATCTCCTTTGTTCAGTGAAGAAACTGGCTATGTACCCTTATTGAATTCAGAGCAGCTACATATTATTAATAACTCTAGGTTAGGATACAGGTGCAGGAATCCTTCATAGATGGCCATCCAGCCTCTGCTTAAAAGCCTCTAACAAAGGAGAATCCATCACTTTCCAATGCAGTACGTTCTATTGTTGTATAGATTAGACACTGCACTCTTTCCATAGCTGCATTTCCCAAGCCACTATCCCATAAAATACTGAAGAGAAATTCTTATGAGTTATGAATGATCTATAGAACTTAGTTACAACTTTGTGATTTTTATATGGTGGAAAAGGTAGATTTGATTCACTACAGGAGTAATATGTATTAAGAGCTGTGGCTTTTCCTCCCCTTTGTTGGGGGTACAAAAAAGAAATGTGTGCACATGCACACACATGAAGGTGGAGAAGTCAGCGCTCCTTGTCTTCTTTCAAGTAAGCTTCATGGTGGTGCACCATCTTTAAAGGGTTTAAACTGAGGAAATGTTGTGGAAGTTGTTGCTTTTGATCTTACCTTCAACCTTGGACTCTGTCTCTACAGTGGAAGAAAAGAGCAAAGAAAATGTTCCTAAACTATCGCCAATTGTAAGCAACAGACTCTGAATCCTTTTTGTCTTCAAGTTTTAACACACTTGTTCCCGCCAAGCACAGCATGAGAAAGTATTTGGCCAAATTCTCTTCTCTATGTTACGCCAATACAAATTCAACCGTGTTGTATTGATATAAAAAGACAGCGGAATTTGAGCTGAGCATTACTATCTTGCAAGATGCTGTGTGACAAAATGGATGCAATCCATAAAGGATTAGTCTGAGCTCAAAAGACAAGGATTGAGAGAAAAATAGAAAGTATAGCCTGACCTCTGGAGAAACCAGAGATATAAAACCAGTTGTCTATTTAAAAAAAATACAAGTGCCTATTAAGAAATTCCCATGTAAATTGATTGAAGGTTCAGTCTTGTCTCCTGGAGTTCCATCTTCCAGGGATGAATACATTTATAAGTTCTGGTAGTCCACATTGCTAGCCTTAAGTTCTGTTCATCATGAATTCTGAATGTATTTTTTCATATTTAAAAAGGGTTCATGAACATTTGTATGCCTTTTAATAGTCTTTCTTTTGATACATGCATTTTGTATGCAATTTTGCCTAACAAGTGAAATCTTTAATAAAACACATTCTTTAATGTTAATTTTATTCCCACATTTTTATTCATGTTTTTTGGGATATGTGAAATTTTAATCCAACGTCTGACTACAGGACACAGTTTCAAAATGCTGAGAGATGTACATATTGAAAGATTGCTCCGGGCTCTTCCAGACAGCCCAAAATTCAATTTGGATGCCAGACTGTTGGAGGAAACCTCACCTTTCTGGCTTGTGGGTGGCCAGATATTTACTTATTTATTTATTTACTCTATTTATACCCCGCCTTTCTCAACCTTGAAGGGGATGTAAGGTGGCTTACATATAGGCAATTACTTAATGCCTTAAAGCAACATACAATTCCAGTGATAATTATAATTATAATTATAACTAATACATATTAAACATGTTAAAACACTACATTCAGTACTAAAAATCACACCATCCATAATTGTATTTCAGGGCTGTTCCAACAGTTATTGCACATATTCCTTATCTATTATTTCACAGCAAATGTTCACTAAAGGTTTGATCCAAAAGCCACATTTTCACTTTTCTTCTGAAGGCTAGGAGGGAGGGGGCTGATCTAATGTCACTGAGGAGGGAGTTCCACAGCTGAGGGGCCACCACTGAAAAAGACCCTGTCTCTCGTCCCCACCAGTTACACCTGTGAAGAAGGTGGGACTGAGAGCAGGGCCTCCCCAGATGATCTTAATCTCTGAGGTGGTTCATAGGGGGAGATACATTTGGACAGATAAGCTGGGCCAGAACCATTTAGGGCTTTACAGGCTAAAGCCAGCCCTTTGAATTGTGCCAGTGGAGCTGTCGCAACAGGATGTCCTCCAGGGGTATTGGCAACCACTCCTCCTTGCGGCCCAGTTTGCCTTCCCCCCAAATTACAAAAATGGACTCCTTACTGAGGCTGATGTCTTGCTTAGCTCCATGTTTCTGGAAAATGACATGGCAGAACTTTTCAGAGGGGAGGGGGGGAATTCCCTCTGCAAAGCTCTGTTGTATCATTGCCTGGTGACTTGAAGTTAAGCAAGGCTGGTCTCAGTAAGGAGGCTATTTCTGTAATTTTCTGGGACAAAATGGGAGACAGGGAGGGGAGGCTGGCATTGCCATCCCACTTCCTTGGCCTGCCTGAGCCCAGGGATGCTTTCTGTGATTGTGAATAGTGATCCCAGATTGCAGTTGCCACAAGCCCCATATCTACAAAGGTCCATACATCATTTGTATGACACAGGCTAATGCATTTCCCATGTTATATTTTGTGACAGTTTAGATGGGCCCTTATCTTTGGTGTGTGCTGTCTGGGGTGGGTGTCCAGGTATTCTTCCGAGACTGGGAGAACACTTGGGAGAACACTGGTCTGGGAGAGCACCTGGAGACCCCAACAGCCCTAACCCACCTTTTAAAAATAAAAGTACTTACCAACCTCCATTGGAGGGCTGCAGAATGTAGAAATGATGCACCAGGAGGGAGGGGAGGAGTGTTTTTCCTCTCCCCCTCCGTTCTCCTGCCACGTCATTTATGCATGACAAGAGAGCTGTCGCAGCTTTCCAATGGAGGCTAGTAAGTACTTTTATTTTTTAAAGGGGGGTAGGGCTTTTGGGGAGGGAGTTGGGATCCCCCCAGTTTTCTGGGCTAATTTAGCCCAGAAAACTGTAGGAATGGTGTTTGGACTGCAATGCAGACACTGGAAGTAGAGGATTTGTCCTGCCCCATCCAAGAAGGCACTGAATAAACCCACAATCAAATTAATTCACCATAAACTTTCCTGGTTTGTGGCGAATTAATTCAGGATTTTTCAGACAGCCCCCTTTTTATTGTGGAACTTTCTGCAATAAAGGGGCTGTCTAGATCCGCCCCTAGTTCAAAGCAGATATTGTGAGATTTTCTGCCAAGATATTCTGGATTATATGACTGTGTGGAAGGGCCCCCAGTTCCAAGTAGATAATGTGAGATTCTATACAGCTGTGTGTAAGGGGCCTGAGAGTGAGGAGGGATATTTAAGGTCGGGAGTCTTGAAGGGACTCTTTTTGGGGCAAATCCAGCATACAGCACACCAGGCTGGCCCTGAAAAAAGGGGTCTGTGTATATGTGCCCCAAGTAAGGATTCAAATCCAGACCTCTAAATATGGCATCAGCTCTCTGTATCAAGTGCACCTATGCCCTGATGTTGGAGCAGGCCATCATGGACCACTGAGCATGATCTAGCTTGATATATTTGAAGCATTTATGTGGTGGGCTTGCAAGGCATTAACATTACAGCTTTAGCTCTTAAAGAACTGGCAAGATTTTTTTCAAAAAAACCATGATGATTTATTTATGACACTGAAGTAAAATATAAATAATTAAAAATGAAAAGTTGTGTTCACAGAAACAATTCATACAGATGCAAATCTGCCCAACAGTAGAATCATTGCAGGCACAAAGGAAGTGGTGGCATGTGTAAGTCACTCTGTTCCATCGGGAAGCATTTCAAACCACCATGTGATCATGCAATTATATTAATCTTTTTTTTCCTGTAGCTCAAAAGAAGAACATTATTTACACATGTTCAGACAGAAACAGGCTAGCAGAAATATTTATATCTTTTGTACATGTATGTGTGTCCAGGGGGCAAGAAGTTATTTTTAGACAGTACATTTTGACCAAAACATACTGATTTTTGTGCAAACATATTGCCTTTTGCACAGAAATTGTATATTCACTCCCCCCAATTATTTTTTCTAAGCAGGAAAACAAGGAATTTCTTTTGTCTGCGCAATAATTACTACAATGTTCAAATTTAATAACTGAGTGCCTGAAGTACTAAGAAATTGTATCTGAATTGTGAAGATGTGTAACTGATGCATAGTGGGAGTGCTCAATGCACACAAAAATGTGTATCCATTTGTTAGCTCTGCTAAATAATTACAAAACAGTTGCCCAGTAATTGAATACAGACATTGCAGATTGTTGCAGTTCTATTACAAACTCATATGCAAGTATGCAGTGGCCCAACAAGATTTTTTGTGTGAAGAAAATAATATTTTCATGCAGAAAACAGGTTTCCTGTGCAGAAAATAACAATTTCTATGCAGAACTGTTATTTTATTCCGCATAGAAAAATTTGGTTTTCTGCACAAATACACCATATGCATTTTTCATGCAGAATAATTCCTGTTCTGCAAGGATGCTCATGCATCTTGACATACATCTACACTGTAGAATTAATGCAGCTAAACACCACTTTAACTGCCAGGGCTCAATGTTATGGAATCCTAGGATTTGTAGTTTGGAGAGGCAATAGTGCTCTTTGGTAGAGAAGGCTAAAGACTTTGTAAAACCATAACTAGCCTTAAGGTAGTCTTAGGCCCCTTTCACACAACTGTAAAAAAAATCCACACTGAACTGGATTATATGGCAGTGTGGACTCAGATAATCCAATTCAAAGCATATAGTGTGCATTTTCTGCGTTGATATTCTGGGTTATATGGCTGTGCGGAAGGTCCCTTAAAATCAATATTTATTAAAATTCATGAAACAAACTTTGCATACACTGAACAATCAAACAAGCAAAAGAGTTACTATCTCAGCTACTATCTCAGCCACCCATGTGGACAATTGCAGATTTTGGAGTATTTCAGAATTCCAGATAACAGATGCTCAACCTGCAATTTCATGAATGGTGTGTAAAGCTAAAGTATGCACTTTTCAAATAACCTGCTATGTGAGAACAGTGGAAGAGATGCAAGCATTTATTTGATGGTGTAAGGAGCAACATTATTTATGTCAGAAAATAAGAAGGGCTTTTAAAAATATTCTTAAGAGAAAGAAGCCCACCCCAAAGGAGAAGGTATTAATTAGCAGCTGATTTTCTACATCTGTCAATCTCCTATTCTTCTACATAAAACAAGTGCAATCCATAGAGTAATAAACAGGCTATGACACTTAAGGAAGTTCGAATTCTGAAAATAACTTCATGAAAAATTGATTCCTTTAATTTTTAATTTTTATGTTCTGGGAAAGCCACTGACAAGAGACTCTCTCTGTCTTTCCCCCTCTGTTTTTAATAATCAATCCCCTTCTCACCTTGGGCCCCTCCATACAGCCATATTACCCAGAATATCTAGGCAGATAATCCACAATATCTGCTTTGAACTGGGTTATCTGAGGCCTCTTCCACACAGCTGTATAAATCTACATTGAACTGAGTTATATGTCCCCCACATGTTTAATGAAGTTTGTGGCACACAAAGAAAGTTTGTGGAGTACTACTTTCAAGGTCAGGACTACACTATTAAAAAGGAATGCACACCTTCAAGACAGGAACAGAATGTAGTCATTATTATCATTCAGAGACTGCATGGCCATCTGTCCAGACAGATTTGGTTGTGTACTTGAGCCTGGGAACAACAGGGTGACGTTCGTGGGTTATACATGTCTGTTCCTCATCGCTTTTTAAATAAAAAATATGGGGAAAGTTGATTACATGGCAAAACTTTTGTTTGTGTGTCACAACCTTCATTAAACATGTGGAGGACAAAGTTTCTCTTGCCAAGATAAAGTTTTCACCCTCTAGTCAACTGTCGCCATGTTTTTAGGATACAATCGATCAGGAATCGACATGTGTAACCCAGAAACAAACCAACATTAAAAAATCCCATATTTTCAGAGTGTAGGGACATACTGAGAGCGCTTTAAGCAGGGGCAAAAAATCCCGGGACTTCAGAAGAGGTCCATATACAGACCTGTTGATCCCGGGATTTCTGCCTTAATTGTCCAGACTTGATGCTTTGTTGTGAGATTTAGAGGCTCTCAAGATGGCTGCTGCGAGACTTCCACTGGAAACTTTGGCGGTTATAACCTCTAGATGTAGATATGCGAATATGCAGAGAATCACTGCAGTGAATCACCGCAAAAGTACAGTTCTTCATCCTCGCCAGAAAAACTGTGCCCTCTAGATGTTTCTGAAGCATTTGCTACACAAACAAAGTTTATGGGGTAGGGACACTTATGTGCAAGTTAGCACTGCAAAATCAAAGAGGAACACATATTTTAAAGCAAGGAACAGAACTTTGTCATTATTTACACTTTTTGGAGCCTGACTACCTGGCTATCTGTCCAGATAGATTTGGTTGTGTACATGTGGCATCAAACAACTGGGTGCTGTTCCTGGGTTATACATGTCTGTTCCTGATTGCTTTTCTTGTGAAAAGATGCACAACATTGACAAGAGGGCCACAGAATTGTCCTGGCCAGAGAAAATATGCCCTCCACACATTTCATAAATTTTCTGGCAAACAAACAAAGTTTTTGCCTTCTACTCAAGTGCTCCCTTCTTTTTTGGATCTGACCAATCAGGAACAAACACCTTAAACACAGGAACAAACCCAGATAAAAAAATCCTGTGATTTCTGATTGCAGGAACATACAGACATATTTGGCTCAAAACTGTGATATTCCTGCACCTAGAAATCTTGCATTTTTTGCCCTTTGTAGTGATTGCCTCTGTGTTTACAGGGACCAGCGTCTGACCACCCTCCTGTTTGCTGTGGAAGCTCTTGGGATAAAGGTACTGTCTGGACAAGCCCAGAGATACGAATATCTGCATTTTCTGGCCAGAACCAGGATATTCCCTCAGCTGAAAATCTCACTTTTTAGCTCTTTTGGGTGATTCCTCTGTGCTATTTTTACAGGACATCATTTGGCCACCCGTCATTTGAACGAGGAGTTCCTGAGATAAAGGTACCGTGTGGATAGGCCCATAGATGTCTAGCTAAGTAGATTCGGTATGGCCATAGTGAAGCTTTGATTCTGATTCATCATACAAAATGCTTGCAACTGCCTCTTTAATGAGGCACAGGCATTCTAATTCTAACCAAGCAAGATGTAGATTGCATGCATGAGATCACAGCACAGACTGCACAGTGCATTTTTTTCTGCAGCAAAATGCATGAACAACTCTGCCAGTCAGCTTGTGGTATGAGGCTTGGCCTGAAGTCTTTTCTGATTCTGACGTTTATTTTTGTCAGTTGATTTCTACCAGCTTGAGGGACAATGGGAGATTCCTTCCAGGCAGTCATGAGTGGAATTTCTGTGACAACATCCCCAGACAGTGACCCTACTTGATGTAAAGGCTACAAACAAGAGATGGTAAAAAAGCTCAGAATGCTTAATGAGGCAGTTTGGAATCTCTTAAGAGGCTATACATTGCTCAGTTGCTTTCTATAGAATTGTGGTTAGTATCTCAAACCCTAAAGCCCCTGATAGCTTACCTTTTGGGATTCTTGGGGAGGGTTTGAAAGTGTCCATGCATGCCTGGGTATGTGTAGCTGTTTTACCTGGCCATTTCATTGCATGAACATTCACAAGTGTACAAACTAGCCATCAGTAAAACACAGTGTGCCTATCATTCATATTTATCTTACAATTCAGCATGATAGATACAATGTCTTTCTTGCATGTAGAATTATTATTGATATTCCCCCAAAAAGGAGAGAGTTTGTGTGTGAGAGAGATTATTTAGGCACATTGAGGCATTTTCAAATGTATAGCTGAGGGTCTGTGTACACTGCCATATACTGCAGTTTGAAACTGCATTATGTGGGCAGTGATGGGATTCGTGTTGAGTGGAGGCTGTTCTGCAGTAATCTATGTCTGCCTGGGACTGAGCCTGGAAAAATATTTTAAGGCTGCAATTACAATTTTTAGACTACAGTTCGAAGTGACCTTACCAAGCTCTAGTTTGGAAAAGCTTTTCGGCACATCATTGAACTATATTCTGCTTTATAAGCTGAACCACTCCTACAACTAGTTCTGGGCTTTTGAGGGGGCAATCCAGACAGTAGTCCCATGGTTTTCCTGGCTAAATTAGTCCAGAAAACTGTGATTACACTAACCCCCTCCCCAGAAGCCCCCCCAAACACTTTTTAAGTAGAAGAACTTACCCGGCCTCCATTAGAGTTGTGCCGGAACTCTCCTGGCATGTAGAAATGATGTGCCAGGAGAGTGGGGGGGGGGGGGGTAGCAATACCCCCCCCCCCTTTCTCCTGGCACATCATTTCTTTGTGCCAGGAGAGTTCCGGCACCACTCTAATGGAGGGCAGGTAAGTTCTTTTACCTTTAAAAGGGCTTTTGGGGGCCTCCAGGGAGGGGGTTTGGGTGTCCAGGTGTTCTCCCAGAAAGATCAAGGAGCGCATCTGGACACCTGCCTCAGAAAGTACATGCTTGTGTAGATTAGGACCCGGGAACTTTTGCGTATTTTAAACACAAATGCTCCCAGATTAAATGGCTGTGTGGAAGCACCCTGAGAGGCCACTGAAAGTGGTTGATATACACTTCTGCTAAACCAAAATGATGTTCAACACCCTGGGTCCTCTTTAACCCAGAATGGGAACATGTTTATAAAATGTAGATTAATATTCCTTCTTTATAGCCAGGGAGGGCAGAGTACAGTTTACGTGATACATGTAGCTCATGGACTCATACTTTTCTGACCTCTGAAGGCTTCTATTAGTTTCCCAAATCTCCCTGCCCCTGCAATTGATATATAAAAAATCAGTGCAATTTTCATGCAAATCCCCCATGAACACCCCAAACATATCAAAACACAAAATATATCTCATTTCCAAGCACCCCCAAAAGCCTGCTGCAGTACTCCAAAATATCTGTTTTTGTCAACAGACCCTCTCAAAGTGGCCAACATTTGTTTGTCTATCGCCATTTTAAGAGGAACTGCAGAGGGAAACAAAGACATTTGATGTCGATTTTCCTCCCTACCCTCACATGAGTCTGTAGCATTTCCCTCCCTCCCTCCCTTCCTTTCTTTCTGAAAAGATACTTTTTTACTCTATTAAAATTGTGTTTTGGCTAGTCAGGCACACAGGGTGTATTTCTCACCAAGTAGAGGGAAGTAAAAAGTGTATTTGCACTATGTAGGCAACCCAATTATTGAATGGACATTCAAATAAATAGACTTGTGATGGGCAAGGAGGGGAGTTCATTTGCTGTTCAGATCCAAACGGCAAAAAGCCTTGCATTAACCTTTTCCACATTTTTGTTTAATCCTCAGATTGGGAGAGGAATACAAAAATAATCGCTCTATATGTAAAAGTCAAAACTCGGAAGCTCTAAACACTTTAAAGTATTCTGTAAAGGATATTGGGCTGACATCAAAAACCAAGTGCCAGTTTATCTGTCAAAACCATCATCCAGATTAGGGCAAGTATCAACCTCTCTAATCACTGGGGACAGGACAAACCAAAAAGAAAATTAAAAAGACCGAAGAGGAAAAAGAAAAGAATGTAAAATTAGGCAAGAATTGGGACAGGTAGTCAAGCAGTAAAACAAGTGAAATGAAAATACCTGACATAGTTGATTTGGGAGTTACACAATTCAGACAAATAAAAAGTATCTGATTTTAAAAAATGAAATTGTGCTTTGGGATGTTTTTATTTTGCTGACTGCATTGTAAGAAATTCAGGTTTGTGGCTAAACAGACTGCTTAGTGCTGGAATAGAGTGCTTTTAATTGCAAACTTAACCCCACTCCCTGGGATTGAGGACAATTGAACTCAGTAGATGAATTCATGTGTATGATTGTGCTGTCAGTCACAAACACCAAAATATAGTGGGTGGAATCTGCTGTATAAGGTGCCAGAGGATATACTTGTGTATCTTCTGTTGCATACAAAAACATGCCCCAAGCAGCAGGCATATCCTGGGAGACTACTTATTATTATTATATTTATTTATACCTCACTTTATCTCTCCAAAGGGAACTCAAGGCAACAACTATTAAATTCATTAAATGGTCATGTGATATAGGGATATAGCAGAGATTTATATTTGTTCTCCCTCTTGCTCAACTCTGCATAGTTTGGATGAGAGAGAGGCAGAAGAACAATACCTTAATGATTTCTTTGCTGCTTACCTGTCCAAACATATCTCCCTCTATGAACCATCTCAGAGATTAAGATCATCCAGGAAGGTCCTGCTCTTAGTCCCACTCCCTTGCAGGTCCAATAGTTGGGGACAAGAGACAGGGTCTTCTTAGTGGTGGCTCCTTGGCTATGGAACTCCCTCCCCAGTGAAATTAGATCAGCATCCTCCCTCCTGGACTTCAGAAAAAAGTAAAAACCTGGATATGGTACCAAGTCTTTGGGCAGTAAGCAATACAAGGAATTATCCGGATTAATAGATGTGCAATCGATATTGATATTTGAAATGGTTCTGAACTAGGATCATTGGACTGTGTAATTTTAACATTTCTATTAATATGTTTTTAACTCCATGTTTTAATGTTGTTCTGCTGTTATGATTTAATTGATAGCTGCATGTGATTATTATTTTATGCTAGGCTTTTCTGTACGTGAAGCATTGAATTTTGCTGTATACATATTAGAAACCACTTTGAGCCCCCCCCCCCCCCCCGCTGTGAAAAGCGATAAACAAATGAAGTAAATAATAAATTACCAGAAGATGGGAGGCATACTTCACTGTGTTTTTACATCCTCCACCTGTTCCATAATGCTATATAATGGCAATTGGATAGTACCATGAATTTTGGGGCAGACTCATTATCCAGAGCCAATCTGATGTGCCCAATGCCAGATTGACTTGACATATGATTCTTATAGGGACTCCTCCAGTCTCTGCCCAGGAAAAACAGGGTGGCAATTATAATGGTTGTAGCTGGTTCCTTTCTGGAACCAGCCAAATTGTTTAGATGGTACCAAAATGAGGGGTACTCCAAATTATTGGCCAAAAATTGGATTATCCTCCAATTTTGGCTATCATGGGGCAAAGCTGCATTAAGGGGGTCTTGCCCCATGCTACCTTGGATCGGCCCTGTGTGGTGTTTGGCCACCACAGTCTGATCTGCCTCTGCACTGATGTAAGTGGCCAGTATAGAAGACACCTTGACTTCTATCCAAATGCAGTTAAAGCAGGAATTGTGTACATAGAACAGTTATTGCCCACTCACATGATCTAAGAATTTTCATTCTTAGCTGCCTTGGGTCCTCTATGTTTGGAGGAAAGTTGGATAAAAGTAAAAGAAATATGTATATAAATAAGATCTCAGACATCAAATGCATCCACATGCAAAAAGAAGCTGGAATTCTTCATAATTTTCTCTTATCATGGACAAACAAGAGGCATGATTAAAGGAATCACAGAAAATCTACACTTGACTTGACTTATCACAATATCTAAACCTGACATATATTCAGACTTGATTCTCGCCATAGCAGCAAAAGAGATAACCTGTGATTTGTTGTTTCTCCCCTACTCTTTACTTGTTGAGGTTGAAACAAGTCAAGATGCCAGGTTCAGATACCATAATAAAACTGAGTTGATGCTTCTGAACCCACTTGGCGTAGAAAACCAAACACAAATCTGTCTCAGACTGCTAGTAAACAATCACAACATTCAAATTCAGTAAGAACAATTATTCCCAGCAAGAAAATGACTTTGCCATGTAATTGATAAAAAATTTTTTTTTCAGAAGGTATCAATCCTAAAGGATTGAATACAGAAAAATACAACAAAGACTCTTAATATTTATGCATTCAAAGTGCTAGGCCTGGATATACATATTTGCTAATTTGGGTTTGTTTTTTGTTTTTTACCATGTTTACATTATATTAAAACTCATGCTCATTCTATTTCAAAAGTGAAATAATTTTTGTATGTGTCAAATTCATAACTCTGTTTGAGACTACTGTAAAAGCATTTTTGAGATTTCCTTGTTGAAATTTTGGTATACACATAAATATATTGCTTTCCAGCATGGTTGGAAAAGGTTTTGAAGAAACAACTGCAAAATGTTTATATGTATGCAGTAGGCATGGATAGTTCTGCATCGGATAACTCGTTATAAATTTGTTAAAATTACCTTTTTGAAGCAATTTCAAAATATTTTTTAAAAAACCAGAAGCCCCTTTGCCCTTCTGAAGCTTTTTCCACCATTTTTGTTACGACTCAGGAAGTGAGTTGAAAATGATTCAGCCATCTAGCCTGCTGGGAGGCAAGCAGCTTGCATGCTAGGAGGCTGCTTGCCTCCCAACCAATCAGGGAAGACGTTTTGGGGAGGGGAGGGGTTTCGGCAGCCATTGCTCTATATAAAGGGGAGCACATGGCTCAGAGGCTCATTTGGAGCCCGGGAAGGAAAGGGAGAAGGGAGAAGGGAGAAGGGAGAAGGGAGAAGGGAGAAGGGAGAAGGGAGAAGGGAGAAGGGAGAAGGGAGAAGGGAGAAGGGAGAAGGGAGAAGGGAGAAGGGAGAAGGGAGAAAGAGAAAGAGAAAGAGAAAGAGAAAGAGAAAGAGAAAGAGAAAGAGAAAGAGAAGGGAGGCTGTGTTGAAGGGAGGCAGGAAGAAGAGCAGGGCGGACAAGCAAGCAAGCAAGCAGAGAAGAAGAGCTGGGAGAAGGGTTGTTGCCTGCCTGGGCTGCCTGCCTTGCTGCTTGTGTGTTGCTGCTTTTGGGGTTTGGGATGGGTGAGCATCATGCAGGTAGTGTGTGGGTGCATGGCGTGGGTGGAAGGAGCAACACGGAGGAACCAAAGCACCCCAACATTTTTAAAAGCCTCAGCGTTTTAGCAGGTCTCTCTGACCTCAATGTTTTTTAGTTTGCTGCACTTTGCCTCAAATGAACTAGATCTCCCATCAATTCAAGCCATTCTTTTAACATAAATTCTCCTTCCTAAAGTTGTGAAAACAGCTTTCAAGGCCAAAAGGGCAGGGCTGTTCTTTTCTTAGTTTGCTGTGTGTTGCCTAAAAAGGCATTACAAATCACATACATTCAAGCCTCTCCTTACCTAACTTGTGAAATTGGCTTCCAAGGCCCCAAAAGGTCTCTTGGCTGACAGTTTGTTATTTTCTTTGTTTGCTGTGTGTTGCCTAAAAAGACACTACAAATCCCATACATTCAAGCCTCTCCTTCCCTAACTTGTCAGAAAGTTGGGGATAGGGTTCCCCTATAACCTTTTTACATTTCCATAAAGAATCATGGAGAAATCTCTTTTATTTTTCTTGTAATATTCCTTATTACTGAAATTACTTAAAAAAATGTCAAAAACCCATGGATTGTCTGAACATGTTGAAATTTGGTATGCTGACAAAGGAGGATGTTTTCTACTACTGTAGCAAGTTTCATCAGGATTGTTCTAAAAATGGGGGAGAGAGAATCCCCTGAAGTTTTTCCAATGCCTTTTGCTGGTTTTCACGCATTGTGCAATCCTATCCGCCATTAACGAAGCAATTCAGAAATTTTGGAAAATTCGGAAAGTTAGGATTTTTTTCCAGAAAAATTTGGAATTCAATTCCGAGTCGAACCACCAGCACCCCCTACATCCAAAACGAGTTTTGAACCATTTTTAAAAAATCAACCAAGCCTAGTATGCAGAAGTGCAGATGGTGCTTCTGATGTTCTATGAATGTGCATACAGTCAGAAGCATGCTGCATTAGATGCATGCACAAATGTGTATGTGGGAAATGCTCCCTGTGAGCTTCATGCACTTCCTGAATCCCTAACCCTAACCCCAACTCTAACCCAAAAGCTTCAGAACCCTTAATTTTTTTCTGGTGATTATTTGCCCTCAAATTGTCCCTAAACACATCTAAAACACTCACAAACATCCTTCTTCTATCCAACTACAATCTCCCAATCACTCCCCCAACCAGCAACTCTTAAAACCGGCAGAATGGAAACCAGCAGAATAGAAACCAGCATAGACATGGTGTTGTTTCAGATGTATCACCAATGCACAAATGAGACTCATGAGAGCAAAATTTGACTCTTGCTCCCACCTGCAGTTGCTTGCACTTTTTACATAAAATGAAGGAGGTGGAACGTGAAATGTTAGCTTTAAAGACTACATACCCCAGAATCCCCCCCAGGCCTGCATAGGCTTCTGGCAATCATAGTGCAAAAAGAAAAGTGTCCAAGATGCCGTGAGCATAGAGCTGTTCCCCATATCATCTCTCTCCTCTCTCCCTCCTACACATATTAATTCAACTTCCAAAAAGGTCTGCTGTGGTTATCTTTAAATATGTGAGCACATTTTTGGAACTCAGCTGTTCATTTGCAAGGTGAGAGGGCACCGTGCATTGCCGCAGTAATAATAAGCACAGAATTGGGACTTCTAAAAAAAGTAGATATAAAATTCTATAATTACTGAGCTAAGAAATCATTCATTATCCCCCAGCTCTATTACTTTTCCTCGACGAGGACAAAGTGCCACATTACCAGATTCCCAGGAGTGTAAGGGCTACAGCTAGTTCGCATTTTAGTAACTACAATGTGGTGTGCTATGGATCGTTACAAAGCTTGCCATTTACCTCCTTCCACCATTCTAGGATGATCAATTGCTTTTCTATTGCCGGCTTAAAATCACAAATGACAAGGCATTTAAATAGCTTTTAAAATAGAGCTTTTAATGAATGTAGTTCATGATCCAGTGCATCTGTATGAAGATCAGAGCTTGACTAAGCATCATTTATTATTATTATTATTATAGCTCACAGAATTTTTCCAAAATGCAGTGCCATTATGGCTATGCTTGCTGGGGAATTCTGGGAATTGTAATTCAAAACAGTAACATTTCTAAATTCTGGTGTAACTAAGGACCTCATAACACAATGGAAATTCGGAGTCCTAGAACGCTTCTGCCCCAGTCGATTCACAGAGCCCCACACCACCCATCATATGACGTAGCTTCACTTCCAGCAGGGCTCCATGGGTAAACTGGGTCAGCAGCATCCTAAGACACTGTACCGCCAACATGGGAACCTCCCTGTGTTCCATTTGGAACAACAGGGCTACCATAGGGGGAAATCGCATGGTTATGCTTCCCCATGTGTGATGGGGAAGTATCAGCTGGTGGCAAGGCAGGGCGCAAGGTGTCACGATTGCCTCTCTGCCCCTCCAATTCACCACAGAGGCCAGCAAATTGGAATGTTGGACCTTTTCAACATGATGAGGTTCTGAGTATTGGGCAGGAGAGAAAAGTTGGGTGATGACATAGGCGGGAAGTAATGAAGTATAACTTAGTCTTGAGAGTTAATGAGTCCAAGAAAGTTATAGTTCAAAGGTAGCATTACAAATTAGAGCACATGTACTTTCCTGGTCACTGAGAAACAGTTTCCAAAAGTTTAAAAGGCATCTTAAGGTTATTTGTGCTTCATTCAAAAGTAACAGAAACCAATGTGATAGAAATAAGCACCACCAATAATATAAGAAAATAATCATATATAAGTAGCAAATAGGATACTTTATACTATGTAATGACAATGAAATAAATTACTATTTAGTTTCAAAGCTTAAAGTGAAATTGAAACTGCTAAACATTATTTTCAGATAACAAAATTTTAGCCATTATATTGGATTGCAATGTACCAGGTTGTGGTTACATATGCTGATAGTCAACTTGTTCTGAAACTGAGTGCAAAATTTTGATCTTTACAACCCTTAACTAGAGAGTCTTAAGAAATGGGACTAGCATATCTTACTAATATTTTCTTGTCATGTTCTCATCCTTGAAGTAGGATTGTGCACAGATTCATTTTTCAAAATGGCTCTGGTTGTTTCTGCCCTTTCAGCCAGCTGTAATGGCACAGGCTCCATCGCCAATTCTTTTGCAGCCACAACAGACCATGTGGCTGCTGAAAATGACTGCTTTCCGTTTCTTTCAGCTGCACTTGGAGAACGGAGAGGTAGCCGCATGGCCACACGGGGTTCCTTATGAGCCCTGTCTGTTGAGCCAATCAGAACAGAAGAAAGCCTTTTAGTCAAGCTGGGCTTCCTTTTTTTTTTTTTTTTGTTGCGAGCAGGCTTCTGAAAGAGATAGATTAGTGATCTAAATTCTCAGTGCCGCTTGCAGATTTACAAGCCTCGGTTTACTTTTTGACTCAAATAAGCAGTTTATTTCCTACACATTTAAGAAACTGCCACTGATCGTGCCCTTCACATGAGGTATCTTACTATTTCTAAAGCCGCCACAAAATGAGGAGGTTATTTATATCTTTTTAAAGAATGGCTAATGTTCCCTCAGGTGGTGTGGCTCCCATTGAAATAAGTGTTTAAAAAGGATGCCTCCCTTAACTCAGCTTCATTGAAAGGGTGTTGATGGCAAATTATCTCAGAAAGGGTGGTTTCCTAAGTCTCATGCCTTTAACCCAGGTCGTATTGAAAGATATAAGGACAAAGAATCCCAGAAAGGATGGTTTCTTAAGTCCGATGCCTTTAACCCAGCTCTTATTGATGGATATAAGGAGAAAGGGTCCTAGAAAAGATGGTGTCTTAGGTCTGATGCCTTTAACCAAGGTCTTATTGAAGGATATAAGAAGAAAGGATCCAAGAAAGGGTGGTTTCTTAAGACTGATGCCCTAAACATGATTGAAAGGGGATCCTCAGTTCCCCATTGCCGCCAATGGGCTGGATCTTCCCGGATCTTTTGGTTGCTGGATCGAAAAATGGATTTTTTCCCAACCTAATTCAGGAGGTTCCCAAAAAATGGATTTGGGGGTCCACCAAAATCCGGATACCGAAAACATAACAGGGTATAACTGAATTGCATGCCTCTGCCCTGAAGTCTTTTATTAGGAACACATAAGCTGAAAATGTTTGAGTTTTAAACTGCAACTTCTAGCCAGCATGGCAAGCATGAGCCCAACTATCTAAAACAAACACACCACTACATTTTTCCCCAAAATTTGAAACATCTTGAGAATCATTCATTCTTTTGTCCCCAGATTTGCTTGCTTTTTATTGTTCACTCCTTTGTGAACTGGTTCTCTTGAAGGCACTAGGCTGCTGATGTTTTCTTAGATTTTTCCATATTAAGTTATTATTCTTACTTTTCTTCTAAGCTTACATGAACATGTACTGATTTTTTTCAAATGTGGGATAAATATACTATGAATAATTAATAACTCCAATTAATAGAAAAACTATTGTTTACCAACCTGGATAAATCTCTTACTTTCATTAGCAAGTTAATTAGCTAATTGCTGGCTGCAAAAAAATAAATAAAACACATGCTTGTGATTGGATTTTTCTGATAGGGGATTAGGACATTTCATCTTTACAGGAGGATATCAAAACACTTCAGCAGAACGCGGTCTCCATTAGTATAGTGTCTGGTTGTATTCAGGAGAACATAGGAAGCTGCCTTATCCAGAGTCAGAATCTTGGCTAATCTAGCCCTCTATTGCTTGCATTGGTTGGCAGCAGCTTTCCAAGTTTTTAATTAATATTATATTGTTTGCATCCCTGGAGATCACTGGTCCAATCCTATTTAAGTTGCAAAAAAATTGACAAAATCAGTTGTGTGTATGAGTGAATACATTTCACTTATAAGAAAATGTGTTCCATTGGACTGTGGAATGAGGTGACAATATTTGCTGCAGGAAATGTTCTGCAAATTGTCTGAGACAGTGGTTCCCAATCTTTGCTCCTCCAGTTGTTTTGGATTTCAATTTCCAGAAATCCCAGCCAGCTTACCATCTATTAAGAATTGTGGGAGCTGAAGTCCAAAACACCTGGAGGACCAAAGGTGGGTAAACACTTGTATAAGGATTGCGTGTAAAATTACACTTAAGTCAAACCAGCCTCTGCCATCTTTGGGATCAAATTAATGTCCTTGGATATGAAGGGATGTAGGGTTTCTTTCAAATTCTCGGTGTTTGCTTCTTTTCTCTACATCCCAAATCTGTTCTTGAACATGTGTATGTTCTGAAAATTATCAGAAACTGTGTCTGATCATCCAGAATATTTTCTAGGTTTCAATATTCTGCAAAAATGACTTGTTTCGCAGAGAACACATCTGGCTGTTTGAACATTTTAACTCTCACTGGTAGATAGTCAGCCCATGTCTGTTGTAGTCCAGGTGTTGTCCCAGTATCAATCTTAATTCAGGTATAGGTTCCTGCAGTGACTCTTACAAGGTTTCAACTAAAATCCAGAGTAAATTTTAGTCTATACAACTGAGGCTTAAACAAAGTTATTTCAGGATTGAATTTCTACTCTTATTTAGAAAAAGAGCAGAGCATCCAAAAATGAGAGACAGAGAACTGCCCACTCATTTTACATTTGCAGAAACTCCCAACGATTATGAATGACATTGTATTCATTCAATGTTATTTATTACTGAGTGAATGATATTCCATGATGACAACCATTCTATTCTTATTGACCAAAACCTATAAGCCTGTTGCCAATGCCATTGACATCACTTGCATACAGATTACACAAAGGGCATTTTCTTGATTCTGAAGACTGTATGGAGACCACGTCTCATTTTGCAAAAATGTCCTTTACTATAAAACTCTTTTTAGAATTATGTTTTGAGGTTCTGCTATATCCCCTTATGTCTAAAGGAGACACACTCCCTCATAGCCTAACTGATCACATGAGAGCATTACATTACTTGTTTCTGTTGAAATTTTCCTTATAGACATGGACAGTTCTGGTTCCAATGAAATATAAACTGTCAGTTAATATCATCCTACAGGGATATATGACACGCTGTTAATGTGCTTTGGTCTGGAATTCTCAGACCCTACAGGGTTTATTTTTATTGTCATGGGCTATAGATAAAAGACACCAGCAAATTAATTAAATAATTAAATAATTAACCAATCACTGGGTTAATTGGCAACTGATTAAAATTTTAGGACACCCCCCCCCCCCCCCCCAGAATTAGCCCTATAGGACTGACTCAAGATTTTTGTTGCCTTAACCTGAAAGAGGAGACAGTGCCTTCACTATTTTATGAACAGAAGCCAGGACAAACTGTGATGGCAATAGGGCATTGCTATTGTTCTTTGGATCAACAGGATTGCCTATGGAGGAAGCAAGCCAGGGCAGATGACATGCACAATTCCTCACTGCTGCTCTCCTCTCCATTAATGTTAATTCAGCTATGGTCTAAAGCAGACACCTCTCTCAGACCAATGTTAGGCTAGAGAGGTGTGACTAGTAGAACCAGTTCAAGGTATTTTGCAGCTCGAAGCAGAGCCTCTGTGGGAAAATTTGTTTTCTGCTGCCCCAGAGATTACGACATGAATCAATGGATTCACACTACAGGAAAAGAGAGTCTATCTGAATATTAGCTAGAACGTCAGTAAGAGTTGTCCCAAATGAATACACTACCTGGGAATGTGGTGGAGCCTCCTTTACTGGAAGTGTATAAAAGGAAGTGCTTTGATCATGTATTTCTGTGGTCCTTTCTACACTGCCATGTAAATTCCAGATTATCTGCTTTGAACTGGATTATATGGCAGTGTAGACTCATATAATCCACCTCAAGACAGATAATCTGAATTATTTGATTAGATAATCTGAATTATATGGCAGACTAGAAGGGGCCTGTGTGGCAGGGGCTGGATTGGATGGCCTTTATGGTTTCTTCCAACTCTAAGATTCTATGATTTTTTATGCCCAAGCTTTCTAAGGCCCAGACTTTAAACAATCTTGATGAATCATGCAGATATTAGGTTGCTGTGAGTTTTCTGGACTATATGGCCATGTTCTAGAAGCATTCTCTCCTGACATTTCACCCACATCTAGGGCAGGCATCCTTAGAGGTTGAGAGGTCAGCTGGAAACTAGACAAGTGAGGCTTATATATCTGTGGATCAAGATATATAAGTAGACAAGAGTGTTTTTCCCCACAGATATATAAGCCTCAGTTGCCTAGTTTCCAACTGACTTCACAACCGCTTAGGATGCCTGCCAAAGATGTGGGTGAAACGTCAGGAGAGAATGCTTCTGGAACATGGCCATACAGCCTAGAAAACTCACAGCAACCCAGTGATTCTGGCCATGAAAGCCTTTGACAACACATGCGGACATTGATTCCTGCATTTATATCCCACCCTATGTCTTGTTAGGAAAGGAATAGCATTTGCTACATTAAGAAAAAGAGTTTTTTTAAAGTTTCATCTTTTGTTTTATAGATTAAGGGACTCCTTGGGACAGGTAAACACTAAACAGTGGGTTAAAACAAGTCTTGGACTAGGCTCTGTTCCCAATCTTCTTCAATAATATCTGGAAAGATGTTTGCTTTATTTATATCTTATATTTTCCCCAGTGTGGGACCCAAGGCAGCTTAAAATACATTAGATTTTTTTAAAAAAAAATCAATATAAAACATTTAAAAAACAAATCAGCTGTTCTGTTAAAACATCCAAGCAGAGATAAAGAAAGACAGCTTCAGCTGAAACTACTATGGGCTCCACAGCATGGGAGCAGCCTCTGTCTCCTCACCACATGTATCAGTGATGAGTGGTGGGACAAGATGATCTTGAAGGATCTTGAAATTTCAGTTAGGACATACAGTGGGATATGGTCTTTCTGATAGACTCAAGTGATTTCCAATCATTTTTCCAAACTGTCCTTCTTCAATTATATGTGATGATCATTTTAATGCACGCTTATGATTGTGAATGGGGTTCAAAAATATTGCTGCCTAGAAGGTAGCAGTATGCAAAAGAAAATTGCAACTCAAAATAAACTGCCATAAGCAGTAGCCATCAAAATTATTGATGCCACAGAGACCCCATCATCTCTCATCATTGACCATGCTGGGTGATATGAGTGGCAGTCCAAGAATAATCCTATCTCATCCTTTTACATAGCCCTGGTGAGCATCTTTACTCAACATAACAGAAACCAAGCCTTCACAGTGCGTTTCTTCTCATTTTACTTTTATTTTTAATGTTGCCTTTTTGATCTACCTACATTGTGTCTCTATGTTCGAAGCATCTGTCTGTAGCAATCCACTCAGAGCAATGCAGCCTTCCAAGCAGAGCATCTACAGCCACCAGCTTCTATCACCAGCAGCAGAGAAGTGGCTGCTAATGGTCCAGAATCTCAGGCTAAACTTTTCTCACCAGAACATGGACTGAGGACTCCAGCTCAGACTTCAGAGAATAAATCTGAATTACAAAAGCCTGCTAGGGCAAAAAGCCATATTGTATCGGAGGGTCAAGGGAGTTTCTTCCCTTGTGTGGACCCAATTACTACGATATGTTGGCCAAGCCCAGGGAGCTAAATGCTGTGAAGAAAGACTTGCTGCAGGAAGGGGGTAGAGGCCACTGCTCCACTTTGCTAAATCCACAGTCATAAAATATACTGATGCTTGGGAGCGCCTTCTTCACCATCTGACTTCATACTGAATTATAACAGCTAAAAAGACTGAGGCGATTGGGACAGCTGACCGCATGCCGAGGGTCATGGAACTGAAGATCTTCAAAGACATCTGGAGCTAAATATAGTCCCAGGTATCCTTTTGGTTGTCTTTGGACCTTGTGTCGTGGCCTCTGAGTCACAAAAGGAATCATATAGTATGGTTTTTATTCAGACACAGTCCAATGCTTACCTCAAATTGTCCCAGTTTGCAAGTCAAAAGACATAGGATCGAATAGCTGTAGAGCCACATATCGCTATGAGAGAAGTTCTGCAAAGCAGATTAGTGCTTAGCTACACTACTTATTTGTATAATTTGTCTTACAATGTATTTTGTATGCTACTCTTTATCTTAAGATAGGTTTTAAAACATCATGTGTAATATTACTGACTCTGGATTAGGAGTGGTTGTTATTATTGCTGCTACTATTTTTTAGCACTCTAGAACTATCTGAGTAACTAATCTGTCCAGAAGAACATCTATTACTGTGAGGATGCATTGAATTGGCAGAACTCAGCTGGATCTGCAAGGGGCCATGCTGACTTATATGTTCGATATTGGGGAAAGGAAACTATTATTTCCAAATCTCATATGGAAATCATCGCACTCAATAAATGTGGAACCATATGACGCCATTTGCACAAAGTCACTTTTCAGAGAAAACTACTCCTTAAAAAATTGTTTTGGTTTGTTAGATGGGAATAACCTATTTGCTTCTCTGTGGTATGCAATAGCTAACACTGTCTTTTGTTGCCACAAATTCATGACAAGAAAAGCACTTGCTCTTTTCTGGATGCTGCTGTAGTCTTTCAATTTAGTTTTTATTCTCTGAAATGTTTTTAATTTGGTCATATTAGTATGGCATGGTAATTCATTTAATCTTCAAATACAACATGATGAATAGATTTTGGTGCAATATAAAGATCTCACATGTCTTTTGAATCATATGGAATTTGAATTGATTTTATCTCTGTTTTCACAAGGTGCCTGAATGAAGTCCAATTTAGCTTTCCAGAGATCTTAGGTAGCCTTACATCCAGACATTGACCAGGTAGATTGGGATAGGCAACTGTGTGGGGACCAAGTGTCAATTTCCCCCAAAATACACAGACCACACATCCCAAGTCTAAATACTTTCATTTTCCTCTGCAGTCCTTCTTGAAATGGTGAAAGGAAGCAACATTGCATGTAGGACTGTAGAGGACAATGGAGGTTTTGGGACTACTAGAAGGTACTGGGATTCTTGTGGAAAATGAGGTAGAGTTGATTTCATGTGTTCTCACACACTGGGGGTAGGAGAGGATTGTGTGGGATTGGGGACAAAAAAAATACCAGAAATCACATTGCATTTTTTTAAAGAAAAGATGGTGGAGTTGGTGGACTTTCAAGTACTGATGTATACTTAAGGACATAGCAAAGAAGATCCAGGGGCTGCCTGTGGATCGCAGACTGCACTATGCTTACATCTGAGCTAGACTTGCTAAAGGTCAACATCATGTACCCTCAAGCCATACCTTCAAAACAGGAAATTATAGTAGTAGGGCAGAATTCCCAGAGGATTTCCTTTGTACAGTTCACAGGATATCAATCTTAGAAAACCACACACATGAGAGCAGTGATTTCTGGTCTTGAATACCTAGATCTTGCTAGACTCTCAGAATACCTGACCAAGGTCATGGTGCTTATTAGTCCTCGAATATCTGGGGATCCAAAGTTGAAACCATGCACCACAGCATGCTCAGTTTAATTTTACGACAAACATGCCTGTCTTTTAGCTGGCAGGAAGCAGTATCCTCAGATGCGCCAAACTGTATTTTGTCCCCTTTTAGTAATAATAAAACATTCTGATTTTTTTAACTTCACCGCAATCCATTAAAGAAAGTGTTTTGAGAGCCTACATACTATAATCAAGGCATTGTGGACCCATTCATGTTTTCTTCTATATAATAGGTCCATCATGAGAAAAATACTCACATGCATGAATTATTTATTTATTTTGTACATTTGTACCCCATCCTTCTCAACCCCGAGGAAGCACTCAGCGCCACTTCACAACAAGCACTATTCAGTGCCATCCACATTCATAACATACATTTAAAAACAATACATTAAAAACATTATATTAATAAGGCATTTATTTAAAATCATGCAGGTTTAAAAATCAAAGAATATCAGTTACAGGTTTCAGATAAATGTTGCATGCCTATTACATCCTTCATTCTCACATCCCATTAGATAGCCATTCAATGAGTGTGCGAAGGGCAAAAGCCATACTATCATGTGCATAGAGACTTTTTCCACATATAGTTCCAATAAGTTACTTGTTTTATAAAATGCAGGGTGGGGTGGAGTGGGTAGGGCAGATTTATTCAGAATCCTTTTTGCAGGAGTTTTCTGGTACTCAAGAAACCTCTTTTCCATTTTTCCCAATTCTTCAAATATACCTTCCATCTCTATTTAAAATGGTATTTACTTCTCAGCCCTTGCCTCTTTATGTGGAATGGGATTGGAGGATGGAGTGCCATCTAGTCCTTTTCTTCAAGCAAAAAGTAATATCTGACCAACTTTTCACTTCTCAGTAGAGCCAACCTTCCACATTTGCTGGAGTTAAACTTTTTGGTCAACTTCTGGTGGAGGTTGGCCATAGAGACTTGATGGCAGACCTAGAAATTCTTAGAAATAACATTGTTAATCAAATCCATGAATAATCAAATCTGCAAAACCAAACCTGCAAATGGGAGAGTAAAAACTGTGTTAGTTCCTGACAGTCAATGGGTTAATTGATTGACCCAGTAAAATAATAATGGTCCTTATGTCTAGTGGTCATCACTCTTTTACTTTGACTCTTCTTTTTGGAAGCCAATAGAATCTATGAGCGTTTTGCCATTTCTGAGAAAAAGAGAACATGAATGTATAGAAAATTCCATTCATGTACCTGTTCTACACCTGACAGGCCAGGTATCCACCACCTCAGAAAATGAGGAAGTGGCCGGTGGTTTTACATAATGGCTCTTTCTTATAACTTTCACCCTATGACTTTAAGCATATGCTCTTTTTGAAAATAGTCATTAACCTTTCACATGATGTATAACTAGCTTTATCACTCTGGAAAAAGAAAATCCCACTCTGAGTTCTGAAAAGACGACCCATTGGGACACACACAAATGGTAAACTATACCAAAGGACACAAAAAGGCCCATAAAACATCAGTAGGGTTATAAAGGTCTATGGATTTTAATTGCTGTGTGCCATTGGGCCTTTACAAAGCAATCAAGCAGGCAATCTCCAAAGACAGCCCTGCCATAATACATTTAACAATAGAGTTCTCACCCCATCAGCAGAGTAGGGTTTACGAAGGTCCCAATAGCAATTAATGACCTTGTACGCTCAGAGAAAAAGGCAAAATTACTTAAATTGGCTGCTCCTTTTTTTAAATGCACAATGTAAGTGAAAGATTCATAAATCCAAGCAAGGGAAGGACTGTTAAAGTTTGGAAAGAAAGAAAAAAAAAATGTTTATTATATGTGTGTGTGTTTTAAAAATAGGATACCTGTCCATACATATTGACGCACAATCCAAAAAACTATTCTTCCGTGCTTGCAAGATGAGGAAGTTAATACATTGCTTAGTTATCTAAAACTGTGCTTTACCAGCATCAGTGGGAGGAGAGGAGGCCCTAGCTGTTGTGAAGCAATAACACAATATTTCAAAATTGAGAATTTTATTTCGCTTGATTGCTGGCCTGAGCATTTCATCTTAATGATACAGTTAGTCTGAAGCAGCAAATATCATCTGCAAGAGCAGGAGTACAATTAAGTGGACAATCTTGTTAATTCCATTGAATCATAGTGAGAAAGTTTGGCATGCTTATATGAGTTTACCTTCAGGTTACATTGGCATGTAGCATAGTGCTGATACTTCACACAAGGACACAAACAGAGCATAAAAACACAGTGAGTCCTAGATATAAGATTGAAGACAGGCCCAGAAAAGCATAATGGGCCCTGAGAGGCATCCCCTGAACTCTCAGGATGAGCAGGAGATGTAATTAAAACAGGACAACAGCTGAAGTTAGGACATTTCAAATGAAAGCATAAGATCTTGGGACAGTTTGTCTCTTGTAATATTTGAAATGTATCTTGCCCAAGTGACAAGATATTTTTGAATGTTTCCTCACAGCATAGTCCTACTTTCTCTCTCCACCCCCCCCCCCCTTCCCTTCACTACAGTTTAGGCTGGTTGTTGTATGTCTTCAAGTTGTTTCCAAGTTATAGTGACCTCAGGGCTGACCTATTGCTGGGTTTTCTTGGCAAGATTTTTTCCAAAGGAGTTTGACTTTGCCTTCCACTGAGACCGTGCCTTGTCCAAAGTCACCCAATGGGATTTCATGGCTGTGAAGAAATTCAGACGTACCCCTGATTTTGGGTAACACAGGATGAGAGCACATTGAAGTGGCCTTTCCCTGTATTACTGCAGATCAATCCCATGTGTCATTTGGCCACCAGAGTGTAGATGGGGCCATGGTCTCCAGAAACACAGGGTGCATCTACTGGGGGGGGGGGGAGGCCAATGTAAAGGGCTCTAGAGCTGCTCTAATGCAGCCCAGGAGCAGCCCTGGAGCCCTTTGGATATCCATAATGGCTATTCCATATTATGGAACCCTGAGATTTCCAGTTTGGATGTGGTACCAGCACTCTTTGGTAGAGAAATCTAAAGACTTCATAAAATAGCAACTCCCATAGCATTGAGCCATGGTAGTTAAAGTAGTGTCAAACTGCATAAATTCTACACTGTAGATGTACCCCATATAACTATAGTTGTGCAATGTGAAAGGGCCTCTTACTCAAAAACGCACTGAAAGTTCTTGGTGAAGCAAAGGCAAGTTGCTCAGATTGGGGAATCATAGCAACAGTTTGAAGCAACCATTATATAGGGGCTTCCTGGTTCCTATTGACATCTCAAGTCATTTGGTCTAGTTAACCAGAAGAAACAAGGTAACCCCTCCTTTGGTCCTAATGAGTGTGTTGCTGTGAACAGCGGAGATCAAGAGCCCCCGGTGGTGCAGTGATGGTGCAATGGGTTCAACCCTTGTGCCGGCATGAATGAAGACCAACAGGTTGGAGGTTCGAATCTGTGGAGAGCACGGATGAGCTCCCTCTGTCAGCTCCAGCTTGCCATGCAGGGACATGAGAGAAGCCTCCCTCAAGGACGGTGCCTTATTCAATTTAGATGGTAAAACATCAAAACAACTGGTTGTCCCCTGGGCAATGTCCTTGCAGATGGAGAATTCTCTCACACCACAAGTTACTGACATGAAAATAAAGCAGAGATCAGAGATGGGGCATCTTCATGTTGTGAGCTATTTCAGTGGTATAGAGAGGCTGAGAGTTGTCTGCTGCCTGAGTCACCAGTTATATTCTCTCAGTCCTAGTCAACATAGTACATTGTGATAGAATATGGGAATTTTAGTGCAAAACATTTTCAATTCATCATTGTCCTAGATATCGAATTTTCAAAATTACAGAAGTACTTAGTATAAAAAGGTGGTAACTTTCCCACTAATTACTAAACACTCTTCTAAACCTTAAGAACAACCATGGGCATGGGTCCACTATGACTTAATTGTTTTCTTTCCCTCAGATTTTATAATAAAAGAAAGCTGAAGAAGTTATTTAAACCCAAATAAAAGAGATTGCCTTTCTGTTTTTTGAACACAGTGACTGAGTGGTCTTGAGTAACTTTTTCTTTCAAACTCTGTGTCCCTCTTAGCCTGACCTATTTCAGACACATCGTGAGAACCGATACGGTACGAATGAAGAAACATTTTATAAGCTTGACACTGACAAATGAAAACAACAAATACCAATTGAAATTGTAATAGTTTTCCAAGAATGAGAGCTTGAAAAGTTACTTTTTAGAAGAGTTGATATAGTGATGTGTCAAAGTTATCCATAACTGATCTATCCACATGCTCAGTAACACATAGTTTCAGTACATGATTATATTTATAGTTCTTAAGTGCCAAGCTCTAAAGCAGAATAGTGCTTGAGGACAACAAAAGAAATGTGCAGAATTCAAATTAACAGCTTACAAATGCAAGTTACTGGTAAATTACCTTTTGTGAAACTGAATTTATAACAAAGTTACACCACAATCAACATGCAAATATATACAGCTTGACCATTATTATCACACAATGTAACTTTTACTTTTAGGTCTCATTAAACAGTGGAGGAGGTATCTTATGTTGTGCCCCACACTGTTGGGTTGTATTGTGTGATGTGATGGGTATCTTGTATTCTGTAACACAGTATAATGCCTTATAGCATTCAGTTTTTAAATTGACTATTTTTGTTTACTTTGGAGAAACAGAAGTTACCTTTTGCAAATGGTAATTCAAAGAGTAACTAATTACTTAATAAGGGTTAGGAACTATATATTTAATGAATGGTTTATAAAATATCTTGCCAAGTTATGTGAGTATTCCTGGAATTTGATTTATTTTCTCTCAGATCTTTTGATGAATGCTGAATTCATAGGAGTGTATTTAAAAACAGTTCATAAAAAACAATAACTATACCTTTTTATTTTCTGGATTTGTATATGTGAACGTATGGCACAGAAGTGCCTTATGCAATTTAGACTTGACCTGTTTTTCTTAAGTTCAAAAATGTTCCACTTATGCAACAAAATAATTGGGAGGAGAGTTGATTTTGAGGCAGGAGTGGGGGAAAGCTTACAGTATAATATGTGCATCTGAAATTTACTTCTCTGAAGTTCAAGTTCACAATGTCTCCCCAGGGAACTAATGTAACACACACATACACACATTCCCACACAACTCTTTTTGCATACGCTGATATTTTTCTGTTATATCCTCTTGTATCTTCAGGCTGTGATTTCTTCCCCTAACAATTTTGTTCCACAAGCTTTTAGATTTTGACTTTAAGCCAGGAAGTTCTAACTCCAGGTCCGAATAATGCACTTATCTCCGATCCCAGTTTCATACCCTAGGCTGTTTATTGGTGGATTTCAAAAACAGTAATAGCATATTTCGGAACCCATGAGTAATTTAGGAGGCTTTAAGAAATCACTCTGTGATATATATATATATATATATATATATATATATATATATATATAATTTCACATGACTGTAAAATTACTCACTTGAGTCGATTTAGTCTTGGGAGGATATACGAACACCAGGAATCTGACAGTATATGCATTATTTTGGAAATACATAGCTCACAGATTCAACACATGAGATTTTCATAGAGTGATTCATAAAGTAGCAACAGGAAATAGCTGTACCAATTAATTTTCTTCCTTACTGAAGTCAATGTCTTTTGGAAGAATATTTCAAAATACGGGGGAGAGAATACAAGTATGCCTTGACTGTCATCTATACAATTATATTAATGTGAATGCCTAATGTAAACTGCAGGGAGAGAGAACACAGATATGCTTTGATGGTCATGTATACCATTATATTCATGTTAATGCCTAATGTAGGGTTTTAAAACACTTTAATGTTCAAATGCCTGCATTTCAACTTAACATTAACATATTAAAACCACTGCAAGATAAGTGGGCAAGATGAAGGCATTGGTAAGAATATTTTGAAAATGGCCTGTAACAGCCTAGATGACCTTTCAGACCCTAGACTGGCTTTAACACTGGGCATAACTATATTGACCAGTTGTCCTAAAAGAAGGGGCTAAATTATGCACAGAGCTGAATCAAGTTAACACGGGTCAAGGTAGTTTAACATAGCCTTGAACTGCATTAACAATAATCATGAGTTACTCCAAATTATCCCCAAGGATCTGGAACAAACCATGTAACGGAAAACTCTCTGCCATGGTTTACATGGCCATCCTGTATTTCTCAGGTTCAGGTGGCATAGGGACTTGGGTTGGAACTCACCATTACCTTCCCATATTTATTATTACAGCTGCCAGCAGACGCAACATAGCCAGTGTCTGTCACTCGTCACCTGGAGTGATACTGTTGCAATCCAGATCAGAGAACGAGGCCTAAGATAACTATCCACCACACTTGGCTGTGAAAAACAATCCTTTTTTATTGAAGAAAAATGGTTACAAAATAAAGGAAAAAAGCAAGTCAAAAGCCACAGCAAAATCAGCAAACATGAATTTAAATGAACAAAGCAAAACCAAAAGCCTCTCTGAGAAATACTTGAATCTGTTAGCAATCCACTAACCGTACTTGATATTCTAGAAATCTTTCCATACGATGGCCATGGAACCGGGAGAACTGCCAAGGTCTTCATCAATTCTGAAACGATGCCTGAACTGAGCCTGGTGTATTGCAATTAAAACTCAAGAATCGGTTCCGTGAACCGCCCTTCTGTTTTGAAGCCAATGTTTTTAATTCTTGAATTCGGGAGGATCGACGCAAACTGAGTGTTTTATTTCTGTCTTCCCAAATTTGGCTCCTTCTGTTGTCATTACAGTTAACAGGTGCAGAAGGGAGGGAAAGTTCAAGGTCTCCCTCTGCAACATTCTCATTAACACTGGTACTTTCATTTTCCAAATCTACAGAAGTTCCTTCCTCACTAATTTCAGGAACATTGGCATTTTCCAAACCTACAGCAGATTCTTCCTCACTAATTTCAGGAGCATTGGCATCAAAAGGTACATTTCCACTAGCATCAGTAAATATACTTTCATTAGCATCAGGAAGAACAAACAGAGAATCAGGTTCAAGTTCAAACTCAGGCTGAACCCCAACAGATACTAGCAGCCAGAGTGATAAGGCATTGGAGAAGGGAGAGGAGGAGGAGGCTGTTATCTGTCCACTTCCAGGTGACAGGTAATGGCTACCAGCTATGATGCACCTACTGTCTGCTGTTACAATGGGAAAAAAACATTCAGGAACAGGATGGTAAAAGTGGCCATCCAATGACATCGAACCAGCTTTGCTGTTGGACAGTGAGGATGCTCCCCTGCCTCTGCAGTGGCCCAGGAGCTGCTGGTAAAACTGTCCTAGGGGTGATCCAGCATTCACCAACCAAATGTGCCAACTCCTTTATGATACAAAACATCCAAAATCAACAAAAAAAGCAGTATTTGTATTGTCCAACTGAAATCCACAAAATACATCATGCATAAACACACACACACACACAAATGCATAAACACACACACACACACACACACACAAACAAACATACACCTACACACACATCCTGATGTCAGGCCACTCAGATTAATACCTTTCAGAATTCCCTAGCCAACATGATGATAGGCTGTACTGGATGTGGGATTCTGGAACTTTAATGTAAACAGGTAATGTTTTGTGCCCCTTTTCCTAATTAATGGCCTGAATTCGAGTAATAGTACAAATGGAAAAAAATCAGTGAATCAGTGAATGTTACTTATGTTCAGCAATTGGTTTAAGGGGTCTACAGTGGGCTGCACCCAAATGATTCAGGTAGTCTCTTTCCATCACGTGCCCTTATTTTTAATTATTAAATATTGACTAATCAGAACTACAGTACGACCCTGTATCTATGGGTAACACCTTTTCTGTGAGTGCCCGAAATTGTACAAGTAGATACCAATTTTGACTATATTAGACTGGAATCATATAATAGAATCACACTGAAGGACCTAGAAAAGCTCAAAACACTTCAGAGGGGAATGTCTTTGAATCATGGGTAAGTTAAACCATGGATATCGGATCTGTAGATAATGGAGCCATCTTGTATAACTTTCCCCATTTTCTCTGTTTGCACATGCAAGGTCTACTTAACCCTTTCCTCCCATGGCTGTTGTTTCTGATCGTAAAACCCTAAACAGGATACTTCCACCTCTTTTTGTCACCCAGTCCATTAAGGTTTGCCTGTGGGGGCCAGCCAATCTACAAGCTCCCCTTGCAGTACTCCACTATTAGAATGTAGGTATGCAATTGTTTTGTACTAGAGAAGAGGACAACTCAAAACCAAATGCTATACATCATCTTGACATAACAAATGTGGACATTAATTAAAGAGCAGCAGAATCCAGCAGAGAGGTTTGCCCTCCATCTGCTTGACCTCAGGTAATAACCATGGTACTTTAACCAGTACTGACAGATTTTCTTGTATTTCTCTGGACTCACTAATGTTGCCACCCTTGGTATAAATAATAACCATATGTGTCACAGGCAGCAAGTCGAATATAATTGTCTACACTTCTATTTTGCCTTTTTAAAAAGTAATGCCATCTCCCCACCTAAATAATGTAATATGCTACTATAAAGGGACTAATTCATCCCCCATGAACACAGTAGTACCCTGTAAGGTATAGGAAAAGAAATCCTTCTTTGGTATTATGAAACCATTTCTGTTTCCATTAACCAGGCTATTCACCCAATGGAAGGTGTGCCAGGTGCATCTGACCAGTGTTTCAAGAAGAAAACCCATCTTCTATCACCCTCTCACCAGCAGACATCTGTTCATTACTTATTCTTGTCAAAGAGTCCAGATAAACCCAGAACTGTGACATCTACGTGTAGGAGAGGAGATGTGTCACACATCAGTTTGGATGTATTTTCTGACCTGACACCCACCAGTTCTATTACACAATAAGCCTGATAAATTCCATCCAGCATGATCTATAGCCAGAGATAAGGGAATTCCTACCAAATGAACAATATTGGCTGAGGCTAGCTCAGGTCTTCATTTCTAAGTTTAAAGGCTGAAAATCAGATAATTCTAAAGTGAATTTGGTATTTTTCTATTTTAAATAATATTTCTTCCCTGAGCTTAATTCTCTTGCAATAGTATTTATCCAAATTATGGGAAACAAATAATACATTATGTCCAATCCAAAATCTTCAAAAATCACTACAAATTCACAAAACCAACCATTTTTTTAAAAAAAAAATCATTCTCATACACTCACTTTGCTTTGCATTTCCAAAGAAACAATTTGGATTGTTATATTTCTAGAGGTGAAGAAAAGACCTCATCTGAAGTACAGTCAGCTTTCTATAGCCACAGATTTGGCATCCATGGATTCATCCATTCAACCATCCATGGTCTACTGCATCATTCCAAAAACATATCCAAAAAGCATACCTTGATTTTACTATTTTGTTTAAGGGGCACCATTTTACTGCACCATTGTATATAATGGAACTTGGACATCCACTTATTGTAGTCTCCATGGGAGGTCCATGAACCAAACCCCAGTTGGTACCAAGGGGCCACTGTAGAGTAAATGGCAGTGCTTCAAGCATTACAGTTGAAACAGTGGATAATCCATTACTCTAATTATCAAACAAGTTGTTTCTTAGTACTTTTAATGTCTAGAAAGTAACTAGCTAAATTTCTTCTTATTAATTCATTACTGTCATTGCTAGTCCTGTGTTATAGCGATGGAAAAAATATATGCCAATACAGTGATACCTTGAGTTAAAAGTTTAAATCATTTAGTGACTGAGCTCTTAACTGAAATCACTCTTATCTCAAAGTAAATTTTCAATTGAAATGCTATTAATCTCTTCTGCCCTCCCAACCCCTCCTTTTTTGTTAACCTTTTAAATAAGAAAATGTACTTTATAAATAACAAATAATGTATAAATGCACAATCACATGCAACAATAAAAAAGAATGATCAATTTTAAAATTATAGAAGCACAAAGTTGTGACACAGCGGTGGAAGCACAAAGTTGTGGCAAGGAAGCACAAACTGCAAAGTGAAGAGACACAAGCATCATTTTCTTCATACTGTACCCATTCCAGCCTCCCTCTCTCTCTTGCTCTCTCTTCTTTTCTCTTCACGAAGCCAAACACCAGGAATAAAAACTACACAAAATTAACTAACTCAAAGTTCCTTGAAGTGGACAAAAGTAAGCAGACAGCAATCTCCCAAAGCATACAAGAGCTGCTCCTTTGAAGCCCTAAAGCCCTGCACTTTTGCACTATCATCCCCTCTTAAATCAAAATGTTGCTCTTTTGTCAAAGTGAAACCCAGGCCAAGAGATGGATCTTAACTCAAAATGCTGTTAGGTTGAGATGCTTTTAAGCTGAGGTTCCATTGTATTTGAAAAAGGATTAAAATCCAGAGATGGACTAGAACCTGTAAAAGTTTGGAATTGGGGGGGGGGGGGTCTTGTTGTTTTGAGTGGTAAGCAGCAATTTCTATGTAGAAAGTAACATTTCTGTGCAGAAAATAATTTTCCTGCACATAAAAGAGCATTTTGATGTTAAAAATAACATTTATGCAGAGGGCAAGGCAAGGAAGGGATTTTGCCATGGACTTTAGATTATTTCCAAAGACTGAGATTTTGCCTTTCTCACAGAAATATTTTAGACTCTTTGGTATTTTATTATTTTGTATTTTTCTTACAACTTATTTGTAGGACTGGAATCATAGAATCATGATTTGGAAGAGACCACATGGGTCATCAAGTCCAACTCCCTACCATGCAGGAAAAGCGCAAAGCACCCCTGACAGATAGCCATCCAGCATCTGTTTAAAAGCCTCCAAAGAATGAGCTTCCACTATGCTCTGAGGCAGAAAGTTCCACTGTTGAACAGCTCTTACAGTAAGGAAGTTCTTCCTAATGTTCAGATGGAATCTGAATCTGAAGGTTACCATGACTTCCCTTGATCTATATATTATACTCCTTTTGATGCAGCCCAAAATCCCATTGGCTTTTTAAACTGCTGTATCAACCTTTGGCTCATGTTCAACTTGTTCTCCATGATGACTCCATTATCTTTTTCAGATGTACTATGAGGCACCAGGCATCACCATCTTGTATCTATAATGAGTACTTGTAGTTTAGAAGTAGGCACTGGAGACATTTGCTGAGTAAAACTCACCTCAGAGCCTGGTACACTGGTGGTACTCCCAGACCACTCTCTATCTGCCTCATTAGCACTCATCCTATAGTGGGAACTAAAAGTCTTGACCTTTTCATTTATACTGTTTCTTGCAGACTGGGACATTGATATTGACCCACATTCAATGACTTAATCCTTGCACAATACCTCATCAAACTCTGTGAGTTTTGCCAATAGTTTTATTTATTTATTTATTTACTGTATTTGTATACCGCCTTTCTCAGCCAATCAGCGACTCAAGGCAGTTTCCAACAAATCAGTACATACAAAAACATAATACAGATTAAAACATTAAACAATATAAAACACCACAAAAGCAATAAAAACAACATCATAAGCCATTATGGTCATTTATAACACTCTTCAGGCTCAGCATATTCTCCTGTTCCTTATGGTTCACTGCAAATACAAGTATGCTAGCACAATATGTTTTAGTGATTCAGAGATTAATTCACTCATAGTTTTCTGAAAAAATACATCATAGCAAATACAAAATAACAAATTGGAATCTATTCCATTTAAAGATATGGTAAAAGTGTGCCAAGAAGTTGCTACTGAGGAGGAGGAAGTAGAGGAGGAAGAAGACGGGTGGAGATTCACATTTTCTCCAAAACACTAGAACTCAAGGAAACTTCAGCAGGGAAAGGAGTATACATTTCAATATTCATGATAGCAAAAACATACAGAAGACTATTGTTGACATGTGATTAAATTGTCAGCAACATTAAGAACAATTTAAAACACAAAACACATATAAAGAGATTAAAATTACAAGCACTTAAAGCTGCACAGCACTCCATTTAAAGGCCCTTGCTTTAACAATAGTCTTTAATTTTAATATAATTTTAACATGACATTGCATACTGTTAAAGTCAATGTTTTCTTCGTTTGATGGGAAAATGAAAATAAAGCAGTCAAGGTTATACTTGACTATGTAGCATAGTCAAGCATAGAATGAACTGAATGTTGAAATGTATAATCCTTTTCCTGCTGAATCGTAGTCATAAGCAAATGAACCATTGGTATCAACATGTGAAATGAATGTTTGCTTTGTTTTAATATTCCATTCATATACATAATGAGAACAGTTACTTATTTCATCTAAATAAACATGTTTCTTATTTACTGTATTTATTTTATTGTTCCCATTTTAAGTTTATTAATTATTTTTCTCCTTCTTTAACAATTGTTATTGCTCCCAATTGGGAGGAATGCTTGTTTTCTGGTGGCTGCCATTTCCTCATGTCAGAGAGATGGGCTGGTGTAATAGCCACCCACATTTGTAAATTAGAAAAGAAATGCATGTTAACCTCTTTTTTAGAAAATAAATACCATATTTACTCAAGTCTAATGCTTACCTTTTTTTTTTGGCTAAATTACATTCCCCAAACTGAGGTGCTCATTAGATGTGATGGCATGTTAGAATCACATGGACACACCCATCTGTGTGAAAAGACTCAGAGGATCCTTGAATCCTTGAGGCCAGACCAGGATGTGTGTGGGGGGGGGGGGAGGGTGGGCACAATGAGGCTGTTCCCAGTAGTAGCAGCTGCCCCAGGGCTTCTTGACACCTGAAGAAGGATGAGGAGCATCCAGCAGTCATTCCTGCTGCTTAGCTGTGTATCTGGACTCCTGGGTAGCTCTTGGAGTCCTCTTCCCCCCTCTAGCTCAGTCCCATGCAGTTCCCAACTGTGTTTCTCATTCACGAGGCCTTCAAAACCATCATCACCCCCTATTAGTTTTGAAGGCCTTGTGAATGTGGCCAGTTGGGAACCATGCACAGCCTTGGTCCGAAGGAGGGACATGGCTTCCCAAATGGCCTCATTCATGCTGCCTACCTCCTTGATGTAATCTTGCTGTAATCTTGCTGTGTTTCTGACAGAGATGCATAAATATCTCATAAAATTACAAATCCCAAAGTTCTATAGCATTGAGCCATGATCTCTCTTTGCAGTGGCAACACATCCACTCCTGATTTTACATTCTGCAGCTGCTCTTACTTGTAAGGGAGTACTATTGGTACTGAATATTTGAATGGATAAGGTTCCAGTCTTAGAAAAACACCCAAACAACCTGGAACATCTGCAGACAAAGTAAAAAATAACATCAAAAGAGGCAGATTTGCATAGCAGGGGGTTGTACTGGATGCCCCCCTCTGGTCTCTTTCAACTCTATGATTCTATACCCCTTCTAACCATACCATCATGCAATCTATGGGCATTCTGTGCAAAATACATTGCCAGGGATCAAAATCTTTCAAAGATAAAATTATCTCTGCTTGTTCTCACTATTTACTCAAAATATTAGCTTTGCCTCTTAACTATGAATCAAGAAACCTTCCCATGTGCTAGTGAAGCACTCTTTTGAGAAGAACAGGCCAACAAAGCCACCTTTTGGGACATGACTGATGTACTAGTGTATCTATACATAATAATATAAGAAGCATTTGGGACAACAGTTTCCTTCAATGTGGTGCTTTCCCAATTATTTATATAGAAGAAGCAAATCAAATGCCTTCTCGCCATCCTGGCTGCCATTGTCCTGGCCTTATTTATTTATTTATTTTGTTTCACACATTGTACCTCATCCTTCTCACCCCAGAGGGAGGACTCAGGGAGGTCTTGAAGGCAGAGAAGAAGAGGCAGGAACAGCTCCATCATTCCTAGATCCTGAATCAAATGGAATGCCTTCCCTCTACCCCAGCTACCACTGTCTGGGAAGGAAGGAAGAAGAGGCAGTAATAGTTCCATTATGCCTAGACCCAGAATCAGATGAGTGACCCTTCATCCATCCAGCTGCCACTGTCCTGACCTCAGAGGGAGACAGAAAGAGGAAGGTAAAAATCTGTCATGCTTAGGCCCAGAAGGAGATGAAATGCCTTTTCTCCATCTCAGCTGCCACTGCCCTGGCCATGGAGAGAGGGGTGAAGAGGCAGGTATAGCTCCAACATGCCTATGTCCAAAATATTTTTTTCCTCCATTCCAGCTGCCTCTGCCCTGGCCTTGGAGAGACAGAAAAAGAGGTTGTGTCTCCTGGATTTAATCCCCCTCCACACTATCATTTGTGTTTCATTTTTATATAAAAGCCAAAAAATAAATGAAAATAATAATAACATACAATGTACTGCAAAACAAGGTCTAACTTTATGGCCAAGGAAGCACATGAGTGAGGACTACTAACCTCTCTTTTCCCCCACTGTTCCATGCACATTTTGCTTGTCTGTAACTCTTTATGGGCCACATGATGAGGAGATAGGAAAGCTTTGAGAAGACAATGATGCTGGGGAAAAAGGAAGAGGGGCCAATCAAGGGCAAGGTGGATGGATGATATCCTTAAAGTGACTGGCTTGCCTTTGAAAAAACTGGGGGTGCACAGCCAACAGGGAGCTGTGGTGTGGGCTGGTCCATGAAGTCACAAAGAATCGGAAGTGACTGAATGAACAAACAACAACAACTCTTCCCTTGGGTCACTTCACTCTTCCCACAGATGGAATTTAATAGTGAATCACACTGAAGAAAGAAATGCTAGATGATGGAGTTCGAAGAAACCCAAGGGCAAGCTGATTCCCAGGGTTGGTGATGCAACAGATTCACATTCGCTTGTCCCTTTCACTTTTAAAAATCAGTTCCCCTTACTTTTTCTGTGATTGGGAGATTTAAAAAGACTAGTAGTCAATCCGAACTGCTTGCTACATTACATGAAGTACACTAGATGCAGAAATTCCCTGGAGAGGTTTTGTTTTGTCACAATAAAGTATGTAAAGCTCCTCTGATCAGATTCAAATCCTCTGGTATGACTTGTTTGCTTTTCTTCCTCCTTGGTATGATAGCTTCTCCACAATAAACAGTACTCTTTCTAATGATCCAAGAGCCATTAGCTGACCCACACCACCAAGGAACAGTCTCAGTTTATGCTTGGAAGTCCAAATATTACAAACACTGAAGAGAATCCATGAGAAAGAAGTGAACTCCTGCCACTTTCCTACAAAAGTAGAAGGATGACGTAAGGGCCCGGAGGTTTTTCTTTTCCTGCCTGTCATAATTTATTTCTTCCTCCTTGCCTCTTCCTGAGATGACTAGGAATAAAACAAGAAAACCCCATTGATACTAGCATGTTCCCAAAGCAATAATTACATTTATATGTTTGTGTCTCTCTTTCTAAAGTATTTATGGCAAATATGAAAGAAAAACAATTTTATTACTAATGTGTTGAATGGCTAACAACATTTAGTGTAATCAAAGGACTCTATCACATGAGCTTGTTATTCCAGACAGATATTGGATACATACTAGATTGAACACCTTTGATATCACACCTCTTTTCAATGGTGCAACTGCACTAGTTTGCCAGTTCATAGTCCCGCTATCGTACTTACACAAACCCTTGTAATCCTGCCTTCCCACAATGTCATACAATTGTACAATTCCTGCTTTTAAGAACAAAAATGTTAAATATAACTGTAAAATATAAAATAAAAGGATAACAAGAAGCTTGGGAATAGTGAGCTGGTATGGGGGAGGGAGAAGAAGAGAATCCTCCCCCCTATATCACTTTACTGCTGACATGCTGACACAGAAGTGGAAGGGACCCATCACACTAAGATACATGGCAGTAATGTTGTGGGATAGGGAGCTATATAGCTAGGGATGGGAGAATCACAGGGAGAAGGCAAACTAGCAACAGGATGCAATCAGCCTTGTATAACAGAGACCATCACACTTGGCACCTGTGAATTGACAACAGCTAGTTTTATCTACTGTTGTTTTAAAATTGTATTGTTTTGATTTTATGCTACATGTGTTGATGGGGAGTTGTTGTTATAATATTATGTGACTTGTTTTATACTTTTGTACCATTTTTACCTGGAGTTCTTTGTAAGCCGCCTCAAGTCCCTTTGTGGAGATGGTGGCAGGCTATAAATAAAGTATTATTTATATCCTGCAATGCCAGTTGCATGCCTAGTGTGATAAAGTCCTAAGAGAGAGCAAAATAATTCTCTCTGTGGGCCTTAACAATTTGGGTGTGCTTTCTGGCATTTCTAAGTTGTCGATAAAGCTATTTCTGCTTCTGCACTGTAGAATGAATGCATTTTAAAGCCACTTTAACTGTCATAGCTCATTGCTATGGAAACATGACAGTTATAGTTTTTGTAAGGTCTTCAACCTTCTGTGCTAAATAGTACTGGTATATCACTAAACTACAAGATCTTGGATGTTCTGCCAGGTCCTGGTACTGGTTCCGCTTAGGAACTGACCCAGCTGTCTTGACTGGCTCAGGATAGTTAGCTTAACCCAGGAGAAACCAGGTTTTCCCCTGGGTTAACCCAGACCAGCCCAAGGCAGCATTTAGCCACTATGGGACTGATCTAACCTCACACTGGTCAGTGTAGATGTGCCCTGAATCAACTTCACTAAACAAGAAATTATTTATTAATATGGCATGCTCTGAATACCATCAGCAAAAAAAGAAGGAGGGGGAAGATTAGTCCCTCCTCCAAGAAACATGTACCCAAAATCCTCAGGGGAGCAATAGGACTGTCTTTCTGTTACATTCCCTTTAGATGTGTGAGAAAGCATCAGTAATCATTTCAGCTTCATCCACAGGAGGGCTACTTTCTCAGTTATCTAATTCCAGTCAAAATGTCATATATAAGTTCAGTGCTCTCTTCTCCAGACTGTTAAAATGCTGTTTTCAGGCTTAGTTGAAGGATCAGCTTTCTAATATGCACCACTGCTAAGAGCCAGCAATATACTCAGGTCTAAAGAGAAACTGTCAGGGAAGGTACTTGGCCTGCAGAGTGCCCCTCTGTGGCCAACTGGAGAACAATGCTCACTCATCCCAGGGAATAATATCTCTGGAAAGATCTAGACATTAAAGGCATAGACAATAAAAATGTCCACATTTTTTTTCTGATCTATTGCCTCCTTGTTCCCACACTTTTTCACTGGCTCTGGTTTGCACTACAATACGGTCACTCCAGTCGTCCTTAAACTCATCACAAGATCGACAAGCTTCCTAATCTCTACCTTCTACGGTATACATTATAAAAAATTCCTGGAAGCAAAAAGGAAATCAGATCGCCTCCTCTTTCTCTTTCTGTGTTTTTTTTTTTTTTGGTACAACAATACATAGGAAATTAAAACATTCTTTTTCTTGTTGGAATTGGCAGGCAAACAGACAGCATTTTTCTTGGTCTGGAACAGGGTTGTCAATACTAGTTAAAATATTCTCTCTCTCTCTCTCTCTCTCTCTCTCTCTCTCTCTCGTTCTCTCTCTCTCCAATTGCTGCTGCTTCTGCCTGTCTCCTTACAAAGATTATGCTTATGCTTAGTAAATGAAGAAAAGAATTAGTGATGCTCCCCTCATTTCCTGTCTTCCCACAGATGGTGATAAATTCAAATTCAGACTCCATTAAACCTGAGTAGAGAAACCCAGCAGGTGGCTACGCTAATGGAAAATCCTGGCTTTGGAATAATGGGAATTACAACCGACAGCTCTTCTACACCACAAAAAAGATGATGTATTCCTATTGACAATGCTGCTTTTGAGTCCAGAAGGCTGATCTGATAGTTCAAGGCTGGCACGAGGGAGGCTAAAAGGCCCATGGGTATTTTTCCTTGGCCACACCACTGTAATTTTTGTCATCAGAACCTTCCATTATAATTCATTGTACAAATCTCATAGAAGTTGGAGAGAGTGGGGGTAAAAACTCGCTTCATTTGGCCTTCAGGCATACATTTGTTCTTTTTTTTCCCTTGGTTTAAAGGACAAATAAAGGTTGACACACAACAGCATTTCCAGCCACTGCTGTATTTTTAATGCTGACATTCCTAGCCCAAGTGCTTTTTGTGTTTCCAGACAAGCCCATCTGAGAGAGTTTGTGTTAAAAAGATGCATAGATTGCCCTGGAGTGGTAATGCCTGATGTTGTACTATAATTTGCCAGAATATTGTATTTGTGTGAATTTTTTAACTGATGGTTTTTAAAATGTACAGTATTTTATCATAACAGGGATGCTGTCCAATTGCTCAAGTAAAGACATGAAAATTTAACCTATAAATGCACTGTCTTCTTTACTTTGTCAATACATTTTGATAACTAAAAATGAATACGTAAAATGTGCATTACCTATATTATTCACTTTACTCCATTTTCATAAATGCCTTCCAACAATATCACTTTGATACGAATGTTATTATTAATCATTTGGTGGAACTGAAGACTAAAGGATGAAATTATACGACTGAGCATGAGCATGGAAATGCCAAGTAAAATGTCTACCTATCAAATATTAAAATATTGAGACACTGATAATAAATATAAGAACATGGTGGGGTAGTTTTAAATCACAGCTTTTTATTATTTCAAAACTTTCCTGTTAACAAAATTAAAGTGCACCAACATGGTTTCTTATTCCCGAACAACATGAAAATATGCACCATTTGCATGACATGAATGTGTCTAGAAAATGGTAAAAATATTAATTAAAACAAATACAAAATGTTTGGTATTCCAGGTTTTAAGTATCTTTAAATGTTTAATTCAGACAGAGTTTCATTATACTGGATACAAATAGATACAATTACAATTTAACCTTTGAACAATATGTCAGAGTATATACAAAGAAATATCTCTATTTTCAAAGAGATTTTTGAAAGAAATAAAGAAAAGAAAAGAAAATGACTTTTCAGTGAACTATAGCACTTTTCTTTCTTTTTGGGAGGAATACACACTTTTAGATTCACATATTCAATTTTATATACTTGGCAATTCTCAAATTTTATCTGGCATAGAGATTGTTATTCTCAACTTACTGCCTATACCAGTATTTTATCTTGAGTCTGTTTTTTTAAAAAAGAAAACTGTTTTATGTGGCAGATTGGGTAAAATTCTTCACAAATACAAAATGTTCCCACTGTTCAGATTCCTTTCACAATATTTCCCACTATTCTACTCTAATCATTACCTTATAAATGTTTCCATTTGTGATTGCACTGAATATGAAAAATGGATATGGAAAAGTAATCTAGAATTACCTCAGTTTTATGCTGTTGGCCCTCCTTTTTCTGTTTAACCCATAGTCACTTCTGATAGTAAGGATTCCTAGTTGCCTCGATTCAATACTCTTTCAGCATCCTCTCCCCAAGAAATGATTGTGGATTGTGATCAGTCATGTGCTCTCTCTCTCTCATCTCCCAGTGCCAATATGACTAAGCCCTGAATTTCAATCTTCACCACATACCTTGTTTTCATGGAACAACCACACACTATTGACTTTATCATACAAGGCAGGCAGACTGGCATTGTGTCTGAACCTGGCCTTCCCCTTACATGCACACGTTTATTCCCCCACTCCTTGCTTTTAATGGGCAAAACCCATGAGTAGTTCCCTACCCTGCAATGTTCCTGTCACCTATTTTGGTGTGATGAGTTCTGTGACATCATGCTAGCAGTAAATTGACACCAGTGCCTTCGATTCAACACAGTGCCTTTGATTAAACAGATTACTAGAAAATGTTGCCCCCCATCAGCCATAACCCAATACCTGCACTTTACCATGGTTCCCAGCCCTATAGATATAGTGTTCTATTTGACATTGCCCTTCTAGCCTCATCACCTGGCTCCTGCATTTTTTTCATCTGCCCTGTCCTTGCAACCCCAACTTTATTGCACAAGCCCCTGCCCACCAGAGTTTAGTATTTGATTACTATGGCAGTCTATAGGTTATTTTGTGTTGTTTTTATGTTGTTAAATAATGTTGTTCTTATAAATTTTATTGTGCTATGTTTTAATTCTCAGGAGTCCCCAGTGGTGCAGTGGGTTAAACCGCTGAGCTGCTGAGCTTGTTGACCAAAAGGTCACAAGTTCGAATCCAGGGAGCGGCATGAGCTTCTGCTGTCAGCCCCAGCTTCTGCCAACCTAGCAGTTTGAAAACATGCAAATGTGAGTAGATCAATAAGTACTGTTCTGGTGGGAAGGTAACGGCGCTCCATGCAGTCATGCCAGCCACATGATCTTGGAGGTGTGTATGAACAACGCCGGCTCTTTGACTTAAAAATGGAGGTGAGCACTTAATGTCAGGGGAAAAGTTTTACCTTATGTTTTAATTCTATGTTTGACTGCACTTGTCCCCCTATAAGCCACCCTGAGTCCCTTCGGGGAGGTGATGGCAAGATACAGATATAGTCATCATCATCATCATCATCATCATCATCATCATCGGGTGGTATTCTCTCCTTCTCCCCTTTTCTCCTCTCCCCCTCACTATTCTTAAACTGATTGTTGTTTCTTTATTATATATTTTTTTAATTTATATATTTGCCTTATTTTAGCTTTTTAATGCTGGAAATGTGCAATTGGACTAAAAACAACAACACTGAGGAACAGCAGTAGTGTGGGGAGGTGGGATTATGGGGATCTGTGGAAGTACAATTATGGGGCCATGGATTGGGAAACAGGTGCAATTGAGCTAATAAAGAGAGGTGTGATATCGATGGTATCCATTATCAGTGATAAATTGAATGTAATGAAATAGTGGATTAATGTGATACTAAAGAATGAATTTAGTTAAATCCAGTTGCTGCCTCCTGCAGAATTCTGGGGTTTGTACTTAAGGGAGGAGCCTTTAACAGCCTCACTAAACTACAAACCCCAGAATTCTGCAGGAGTCAGAAACCAGAATTAAAGTGGATTCATTCTCTAGTGTGACGAAGTGGTGAGAGGTCTAGCTACTCACTGTCCATTCCACTTGAAACTTTTGTCACTTTTTCATGTTAGAGAAGAGATATATGCTGTTGGCGTCATGTAACCTGTCCTACACTCCTTGCAGTGGCTCAAGATACAGTTCTACTTGCAGCAATGGAACAAGATGCAGCAACCAGACAAGACTGAGTTTGTGCATGAAGTCTACATACATTGTAATAAATGCCATTGAGATAAAATTGACTTGTTTCAGAGAAAATATGTGCAACATATCAAAATATTTATTTCGGTCATTGACCAGCACAGGAGATAGTGTCACATTTCCAGACAAACCTGGCATGTTGGTACATTAAAAATATAAATATAACTACTAAAAACACAATATGGGTGAGGGAGCAGAAGGGGGAACAGGGTAAAAACATACAATGCCCAGATCCATCACCAAATTGTAGATTCAGGGAAGAAGATTACTGGACACACAGTTGACTTTTGGAACTAGTCATTCCCTGGCGGATTTTGTATGCTGCTGCACAGAACTTTGCGACATTGTAGGTTGTAGCTGAATTAGTATCTGCAAGTAGCAGGGAGGTATAAAATTGTCCTGAATGGCCTGGGTGCTTGTCTATCAGAGGTAAGATAAGCCTGGCACGGATATCCCTGTAGAACGGGCACTGAAGGAGCACATGTTCTATTGTTTCTACATGACCCAAGTCACAGGGGCAGAGCCTCTCTGGGAAAGGGATCTTCCGGTAGCGGCCTTCAAGTACAGCTGATGGGAGAGCGTGGCATCGGGCCAGGGTGAAAGCCCTTCGATGAAGAGGAACCTCTAAGTATGTTAAATATGCCATAGGGGAGGCAAGGTATCTGCTGTCTTCACTGACAAGGAAGCTTGGAGCCGAGGCCAGATCTCGTTGGCGCTCTGTGTCTGTGATACGTTGTTTAATAAGTGCTTTGGCTTGATTGTAATCCATAGCTAATAGTAGTCCTGGAGAAAATCCCAACGAGGAGATTTTGGATGCTACCGCCTGCTTCCATGTGGATTGGAAGTCATCCTCCATGGTTAGTGGGGCAAGGCCAAGGGGTGCACGGGACAGTCTGAGCCAGAGGTTAAGTATGGCCACCCACACCCTGGCCTCCACTCTCATAAAACCCGTCTCTAGTCGCAGGGTGGCATTAGAAACGCATTTAGGTACCTGCAAGGCCGATCTCAGAAACTTGGACTGAACCACCTCTAATGGGGCAAAACTGGGGAAGGGGCCCAGCTGAGCACCATACAAGAGTTGGGCTAATGACTTGGCTTCAAACAGCTTGAGCGCTGCCGGTGTGAAGTGGCCCCCTCTTGTCCTAAGATATTTAAGAATGGCAATTGAGCTCCCCTGCGCGGTGTTGGATACTTGATCCCCATGAGCTCTTCTGCTACCATTAGATTGGAAAACTACACCTAGATATTTGAAGGATGTAACTTGTTCAATTTTATGACCATCTATGCTCCAAGAGTAAGTCCTGGGCCTATTAGCGAAAGCCATGATTTTGGTTTTATTGTAATTGAGTTGGAGCTGATCTGTGTTGCAATGTTGTATTAATGCTCTCAAAGCTCTTTTGAGCCCAATGGGTGTTCTAGAGAGCACAGCAGCATCATCTGCATAAAGCAGGATGGAGATGTGTCTTCCCGCCAGTTTTGGGGGGTGGAAGTCCATGTTTTGAAGCTGGTCCACTATGGAGTTTATATAGAAGTTGAACAGCAAAGGGGCCAGAATGCAGTCTTGCTTGACACCCTTACATGTTTCAACAGCCTCAGTGAGGTGGCCCTGTGGGTTGCATCTTACTTTGAGTGTAGTCTTTTCGTGAAGTTGGCGTATTAGATATAGTAGACGGCGATCAATTGTAGAACTCTCCAGTTTTTCCCAAAGTTTACCACGCGAGATGGAATCAAATGCTGCTTTAAAGTCAATAAAAGCAGCATATAGTGAGGTTATGTTTTGGGAGGAATATTTTTCCACAAGGTGTTGCAGCACTAGGCACTGATCTATGGTGGATCGACCTTCCCTGAATCCAGCTTGCTCCTCAGCTAATATGCTTTCTTGTTCCAACCAATCTTGGAGTTTCCATTGTAGATGTCTAGCATATAGCTTGCTGATAGTGTTAAGGAGGCTGATTGGTCGATAGTTCGCAGGATCATCCTTTTTCCCTTTCTTTTTATAGATGGGAACAATGATTGCAAGCCCCCAATCCTTGGGGATTTGGCCATGGTTGTCAATACATGTAAAAAGTGGGGCTAGGATGAGGGTCCAGAAATCCAGGTTGTTCTTGATGGCCTCTGCTGGGATAAGATCTTCTCCTGGGGCCTTGCCTGATGGTAGTTGGGCAACCAGGTTCTTAATTTCTGTAGCTGATACAGGTGGCCATGGTGGAAGGTTCTTTGTATCAAAGTTGGGACAGTCCCTTCCAGTAGAGATGTCCATATAGAGATCCTGGAAATATGCCTCCCAAATCCCCGGAGGGATGTGGGAATCCACAATAGGTTGATCAGATCTTTGGGCATTTGATGTAATGTGCCAGAAAGTGGCTGAGTCTTTCTCTTTGACAGCTTTAATAAGCTGAGCCCAGTTGTTTTTCATAGCTTCCTTTTTCTTATATGCGAGCATCTGCTTGTAATGCCTCTTTTGTTGAAGGAGGTCTTGCGCTGCTGATGGTGAGGTATTGGATATGAAGGCCTGATAAGTGGCAACAAGAGCATTTTTAGCATTGACGCAATCTTTATCAAACCAGGGCTTGGAGTATTGCTGTTGCTGCTTCCTTGATGTAAAATTGTTAAACCTTAGGTGCTTCTGTATTTCTTGAGTGATGTTCATATAGTTGTCAAGTAGTATGTTGGGGGATGTTGACGATGTCAAGGCAGTCTGTAGCCCCATTAGTCGATCAGAGGCCAGGAGCTCAGATATTCTTTGGTTCAGACAGGGAGTCCATTTGGCCCTGACATGGGTTCCTCCTGGAGGTGGTAGGGAGGGTTGAAAACATTCCACTGTGTGGGTATTTTGGGTGAAAGAATTTAGGTGCAGCAGGACAGGAAAATGATCACTATCAAACTTGGGCTTAACTTCCAAGGTTTTGGCATATGGAAGAAGGTCCCTTGAGATGGCTATATAGTCAATGGCGCTCATTTTAGAGCCAGAAAGATATGTAAATTCTGCTGGGTGATCACCTTCCAGAGCACCATTTAAGATGTGGAGATTCAATTGTGATGTTGACTGGGCCAAATACACCCCTGCAAAGTTTGTTTTTTGATCTTTGGAACGACGAGTTAGAAGTGGAACCTCATATTCAGTGGCAGGAGGAAGGCCTTTGTAACATTTAAAGAGTGTGGCATCATCAGGTCCCATTCTTGCATTGAGATCCCCTCCCATAATTACAGAGGCATTTGGGTTCTGCACCATGAGGTCTGCAGCATAATTTTCCAATTCTGACCATAAAGCTCTAGTTTGGGCTTTCTTCCTCGTTGGAGGCAAATAGACATTTATTATCATCAGGGTATGATACTTAAGTTGAATTAGCACTGCCATTGCAGTTGTTTTTAATGAGGGAAGGGGCCTTGTTATGGCACGTAAAGTGGTAGAGACTAAAATCCCTAATCCACCTTTTGCTCTTCCGTGTGTAGCTCCTGGCTCTGCCCCTACACAATACGAGTGGAATCCATTAGCTATCAGATCACCTACTGCCCAAGATTCCTGGATCAGAATAATATCATAGTGGGAGAGAAAGTCTATAAAACAAGGGTCTCTAATGGATGTGAGCCACCCAGCCACATTCCAAGTCAATAGGCTGACCCCGTGCTGGCCCTGTAGCTGTCATAGTCCCAAGGGATCTATGGCCTGGTCACGATCCTTCTGTATCAGGTCCGGGACATTGTTTGGTGAGAAAATATGTGCAACATATTTTCTCATTGTTACCTTGAAAACAAGTCAATGTAATGTTATTTTGAAACCATTCATAACAGGGGAGTTGTAGAATGATTCTTGAAGTCCCACAGCATCTTCTAAACCTCATCTCAGTTATGGACCGCTTCAGCAGATCATTATATTAGGATGGGAATTTTCTGGGCATACAATTATATCCCAGCCATTTTCCTAAAATGATCCCTAAGACTTAAATGCAAGAATTCACTTTTAAATGGTTACATCAGTCCATGTTTTCTTACATGGCTTCAAACAAATTATTGCTACAAGGATCCCTTTTCTTCATGCCCAACAATATGGAAGATAAGACAAATTGCAGTGCTTGTATTTTACCATGAAAGTCTTTTTCAAAGTAGCATTCATTCATATTCCCATATTAGTGATATATCCTATTATGATGGCTGACTGTATCTTGGCTTAGACAAAGTGTTGTCTGATAAACAGACTTAATGCATAAATGTCTGCAGGGAACAGGCAGCAGCAAAATGTGGACAGATGTTTGGCTCTCTTTGGAGCTCATCAGCACCGTTCAGCCGCTTTATCTGTCAGATGGGTGCATCCCCAAGACCAGATTCAAAGGAGCTCAAAAACATTGCAATGTTAGGGATGATACAGTAAGCCAAGGAAATGATTTGCAATAAATAATCCTTTCAGTAAACTTTGGCCTTCCTTTATGAACACCCAAGAGCTTTCATACACCCCTTGTTTTTGCATGCAAGCTTTTAAAAATCACACTTTGAACATTCAAATAGCTATATATCCCTGGGATTTATGGATACTTCAGATTCAATGAGATATTTTGCTGAATGGAACACAACACTAAATTGTGCTTCGCCAGTTCATTCCTCTGAAATATTGCCAACAGCATCCTGTATTATTTGGTGGTCCATCCAAGTATGAACCAGGGCTGTCAATGCTTCATTTCTAAGGTCAGATGAGTTTGGGTGATTTTGGGGTATTTGGGCACCTGAATTACAGTCTTCCAAATTCTGTACTAGAAGAAGCCACAAAAATATGTAGTGATACAGATGAATCCATTGAATCACATAGCTGACCATACTATCTCATACATTTTCATTAACTGTAGTCCATAAATCAGAAGTTTAAGCATCTGAATAATACCTTTTCTATAATAGTCATTCAATGCAATCAGAAAGTTCTGGTGGCAGCAGATGTCTTCCATGATGTCTTCTACACTCACCAAAATCACGGCTCATAGTTCTCCAGACCAATAAATTTATTTTAGAACATACAGTGAAAAAAGTTCAGAAATATATTTCCCCATCCTTGACAGTAAAAACAGAACACTTCTGCAGCTGTATAAATCTGCTTTATACCGGAGGCCTTAATGCTACTTGGTCCTGCATCTGCAGAAGAGGTTCAAATCCATGAAAGCTCCTGCAAAAATGAAAAGAAAAACATCTTATAGCCACTGCTGCATTTCTTTTTTACCCTCCTCCTTTCTTCCTCTTTGTGCTACAAGACATCAACACAGCTACTTCTGTGAAGACTTGGAGATTATCCTAATTATATTTATAGTTCTAATGTACAAAGGTACAAATTTAAAGTAACCTTTTGTATTAGTTGATTTCCGATAACTTTGAAAAGCAAAACTGATTGGTACAAGCAATTGGCCTGAGGTACAAACACATTCTTTTCTCCACTCCCATCAAATGTTTGAAGATCCATCACCGAGCATGAGACAGCAGCATGAGATATAGCACAAAGCAGTATGTGAATTATGAATTTTTCCTCCTCTGTCATCTAATAAGGCTGATAAGAGACTAAAATTTGTGTTTATATTACAAGAGAATAATGATACATCTTAACTATATCATACTTTATCTGTATATTTGTATATTTTAAATGGTGTTGTAATGCTTTTAATGTTAGCCACTTTGAGTCTTCTTATGGAGAAAAAAGTAGAATAATAATAATAGTAATAATAATAATAATAATAATAATAATAATGTAATTCTAGCAAACTATTTTGGGTAGTCATTCACAACAATAACAAAATAAATATATCTTTAAAAAATGTTATCCATATGTAATACCCCAAATCTGCAGCCCGAGACAGCATTCCACCTAATGATAAGACCTGTACTATACTATTTGTCCTGCATGCATCTATGAGTATGTGTGTGTATGTATATATATATATATATTACCCCTATTGATGTGATCAGTAGTCATTGCTTTCATATTTTTCCTAACCTCAACAATTCATGTTTCCCCATCCAAATCAGAGTTCTGGTCCAGATGGAATGTAGTTAGAATTCATGCCCAATTGGGTCAGCCTGCTTTTCTTCTAGTATAGACCCAGCACACACTGAATTTAGAGAGCAACTAGTTGGTTCACATCATATCTAATTCTGTCCTCTTCCGTGAGCTGGCATGCTCTGTGTATTTTAAGCTTTTGTCACCTTTGGCAGAATAACAGAAGCAGCTCCCACCTCATTTCAAATTTTCAGAGTTGTCCAGTACTGTTCTTATAGCAGATGCTATTTAAAGGGCTATGATACACACTGACAATTCCCTACTAGCAAAAAAAACTCACCAGAATCAAACTCGGACTTTTATAGAAGGCATGTCTAAAGCCTGAAATATAAGCTGTATTTACAAAATCTTTTGCTAAAGCAATCAAGGAGGAAAAAAAGAGAACATTGACTAGATAATTCACGTTGAACAATCAGAAAACTTTTTAAACTTACTCTAAGTTAAATTAATAGTGTAGCTGTTACATTAGTTAGGCTATGGCACTACCTGGGTATCTGCCTCTTAGAATGCAACTTCTAAGTGAGGGGAATGGCTTATTTGTGACCAAAAGGAACCAGCAAATACCCCCTTGACTTGATGACCAACCATGGAATAAAAAGGCCAGATACTGAAAAGGGATTTAAATAAGAACTATTTTATTTGATCTGTATCCTATTTAATTTACATTGAACCTACAAAGAACCAAGAGTGGGGAGCCACCTGATGTGCCCTATGTTTACCTTGGACAACTTTCTCATTCTCCCTTGAGTGAAACCTCTAAGCCCCAAGGGCAGTTCAAAAATTGGGTTGCCCCATGGCCAGATATTATCTGGAAGGTAAATCCAGGGCACTTACACCCAAGTCCCAGGTCTTCATAAATGAGAGAAAATTCCCAGGTCAATCTCAAGGGTAGGCTTCTTCCTCATCCCCAAATCTCAGGAAATAAAGAGGCAGATCCAGAGCCTACCCTTTATCAAAAGCTTGCCAAGGTGCACAGCAAAGTCATCTAGTCTTCCACCACTACCTGTCACGGGCAGCCTATTCACAGGCACCATTCTTATCTAATCATCAAAGCCTTTCACATACAGAATGGGGTAGGAATAAGCCCCTAGGGATGGGATTGCCCCAAAGCAACTAGACAAAACCCACACAGGGAGGTGGACAGCAAGTGGAAGATGCCAAGAGAGTTTAAGATCTAAAATCACCTGTGGGTATGACCACCACATGCAGCATCTTGGCACATGCAATGATCTTTGGCCTCTATCTCTGAAGGCGGAGAAATGTGTACCCCCCCCCCCCGTTCCATTCACCATGGGAATCTAGGCAAATTTATCTGTATTCTTTGCTCTTTCCACAGCTGCTCTTGCAGGGAGGACACTTGTACAATTCAGATCCATCTGTGAAATCCAGAGAGGTTTCACTACCCTTTTTTCTTACTGAAAATTCTGAATATCCTTCCCTAAATGGTAAATTTCCAGGATTTGAGAGGATGTTGACATGGTAGTTAAGTAGAATAACTGAAATGTAGCAATGTAATGCAAAGTGGACATTAGAATCATCTAAGAATGTTTGCCGTGTATGTGTGCATTGTGATCTGCTCAAAGTCCCCTAAGGGGTGAGAAAGGTAGAATATAAATACGGTAAATAATATATCAATAAATAAACTCTTTCATTGAGTCATGTGTATATGCAGATTCATGACTTACAGTAATCCTATGAATTTCATGGTTTTCTTAGGCAAAGAATATTAAGAGGTGATATTGCCAGGTGGTCTCCCATCCAAGAACTAATCAGGATTGACCTTGATTATGGGGTTTTTGTTGGGATTTGAGGGCATCTGAATTATATCCCACAAATTCTGTACTGCAGGAAGTCACAAAATCATGTATGAGTAATAAAGTGATTCCATTGTATCACATAGATGGCCATACTATTCCAATATTTATTTATTTATTTATTTACATCACTTATATCCCACCCATATCAACCCGCAGGCAACTCAGGGCGGTCTACATATCGGCACAATTCCATGCCATCAATACAATACAAAAGCAAAAACAATTAAGTGCATTTAGACAAAAAAGACAGTGCAATAACAATTTAAAAAGAGCTATATCCTCTCATTCCAATCCTCATCCGTTTCATCGTCTTGGCCGTTCCTGGATCATTCTCCATCTCAAGCTTGACTATTCTGGGGTTCCGAATGCCTGCTTGAAGAGCCAGGTTTTCACTCTCTTACGAAAGGTCCCTAGGCAGGGAGTTCCACAGCCGATACTTTTCATTAAATGATGCAGTCCATAAGCCAAAGGTAAAGCATCTGAATAACACCTTTTTTTTAATAGTCACACAGCGTAATGTGAACATTCTTGTGGAAGCAGATGTCTTCCATGTCAATTAATCCACTTTTTTTGTCTCAGGAGTGACTTGACAAACTGCAAGTCACTTCTGATGTGAGAGAATTGGCCATCTGCAAGGATGTTGCCCAGAGGACGCCCAGATGTTTTGATATTTTACCACCCTTATGGGAGGCTTCTCTCATGTCCCCACATGGGGAGCTGGAGCTGACAGAGGGAGCTCATCTTCACTCTCCTCAGATTTGAACCTCTGCCCTATCGGTCATCAGTCCTGCTGGCACAAGGGTTTAACCCATTGTGCCACCAGGGGCTCCAATTAATCCACTGGATTTCAGTCTAAAATTTAAAATAGTTATCCAAAGCACTGAACCTTTTAAAGAGGCTAGAGTCCACCTGGGATAGCTTGTGAAAGTTCAGGTTAAAACCCAGTGTGGGTATACCATATCTCAGACAGAAGTCACCAACCTTCCTGGTAAGTTACCTTATTTGTAACCTTTTTCAACTTTTCCCTCCTTCCTCCCTATTTTTGCCTTCCTTCTCCTATTTTCCTTCCTTCTCCTTTCTTGTCGTTCCCTTCACCTGCTCCTTCATTTTTATTCCTTTGGATCCCTGGGGACAATTTTTAGTGGGAAATAACACAAATGGAAGGCACAACAAGTTTAAGTAACAGCATCTGTTTAAAAATAGCTGCATTCTTGCAAGAAAATGTCCTTTGTGCTATGGTTATACTGGGCAGGAGCTGACAGGTTTGGTGTATGTGGGGAAACATTTCATCCTCACTCATCCTCGCTTAGTGTTTCAAGAATTCAAACACACACACACACACTTCACTTTCATCACTCACTGCATGTGAAACAAATTCTCTGTTGTATAAATGAAATAGCCAGATAGGACAAGCAGGAAAAAAGTGGGGGAAGAGGTCTGCCTTTTTCTCGCTGCTGTACATTGGACACTAAAGCCTCTTTCCAGTGTTTTTCCCTGTGGTGCTTAAATCTTTAATACTGGCAACTTAAATATAGTGCTTATGAAGTGATCGTATTGGAGCCCTTTGAGCATTATCGATGCAGAACATCTCTGTACATCGGTTGCAAATACCCTTTCAGTTCACATTCATATATTTCAGGCTAGACCTATCTTTTAATAATAGCCCAAAAAAGAGAAAGAAAACCTTTAAAAGGGGCGGAGGATTCTTTCCCTGAGTGCAACATTCAAAGCAATTAAAAGAAACCGTGTGCTCTTTTTCCCCCCTTGTTTTTTTTTGTTATCATCTAAGTAGATGAAAGTTTTTTTAAAAAAAAAATCTAAAAGGGCCCTTTAAAAATGCTGATTTTTTTAAAAAAAAAAATGATTTAATATATGTCCTTTTCATGTGTCTGCTGTTGCGTGCTTTTGAGCAGGCTAACAACTATGGATAGGGCAAATGATAGAGAGGGCAAACTTGTCTCATATCCTGTGAAGAGGTGAATACCTGAAGTGTGGCTATGAAAGGAAACCTCAGAATTTTCTGAAAGGGTTTCCTATGGAGAATAAGGGGCCGAGACCTTCATCTAACCCTGGATAGACATTATTCTTAATAATGCATAGCCATGCCTTTTTTTTGAAGACGAAGAAGAAAAGTAGCGAGCTTACTAAAATTGACAATATTTTACAGAAACGGGATTCTTCCCCCGCCCCCCCCCTCCCCTCCTCCTTTCCTCCGGATGTTTCCAGTATCTTTTGCAGCTCTTTAATTTGTGCCATATCACTTTTATCTCTCCTTGCTTTAACACCAGATTTGGTTTAATTAAATTTATGTCAAATGAACACATGAAACGAGAAAGAAATCAGAAAGTCTGCAGTTGCCCATTAGTGAGTCACTGACTGCACAGTGAAAAGGCGTTTGAAGCCTGGCTCTCTGCCAGAACAAGCTTCCAGAGACACCCATGATGCTTTGAAGGCAGGGACTGGAGTTGACCTGAACCTGCTCAATGGAATCAGTCCAAATCCTCATAGGCTGGATATAAAAATCTATAATAAGTCTTCTGTCTTCTACAATTTACCTGTCAAGTGAGAGCAGCAGGGGGTGGGGGGAACGACCAGAAAGGTACATAATTAATTAGACTGGATCCCCTAATTTCATTTATTTTATTGATAAAAGGCACGCAGTTGCTAAATATTTCATCACTATTAGGAAATACAACGATACGTTATAATTATACATCAAGCTTTTTCATCTGCAAATCTTGATCTCACTAGGGGGGCCAAAACCTCAGCCTCTGAAGTCTGCAAGAAACCTCAGTGAGCATCTGCTCCATGCACACCCAGCTTGCACTGTCCCTGGTGATCCCTGGGTTCAGTGGAGCAGCTAGAAATTGAAAAGCATTTTGCAAAGGTTTCATCATTTCACTGTCCTATTCGGCAAATGATGGAACTAAGGGGGAGAGTGAGGGCTGCTGCAAACCAAGACCTTGTTGGACAGGAACACTCAGGGTTCTGGGATCTACCTCCATTTTTAAATAACTTGAATCCCCCCTTGTAAAAAATCTGAGAACCAGATCAAGATTATCATGAGCTTGGGTGAGGTTGGAGCATATTTCAAGAAGTGAAAAGGAAGAGTACGTCTGAGAACATACTTGATCCAGAGATTTGTTTTTAGTACAAAAATTGAGATCTCTACCTTCCATTCCCAAATATCTAGACCTGGTTTGCTTCCCTCCCCTCGTTTTTTCATCTCATTAGTCTAAAATAGAACTGGACAAAACCTTTTGTTATTGTTGTTCAACTAATGCAACTTAGAAATCCTTGATGATCCTCCCAAAATGTACTACAACATCCTGGTCTGTCTTCTACCCATAAATGATTTGCATAACTCTGGGCAAGAAGTAGTTCTTGTTCAAACGAGGGATTAGCTTCAGTGGTTAAACTCAAACATATCTCATGTGGAATATTAAAAGTGGAGAGAGTATGGTATTTCTAGCAATGGCTATAAAGCCTTTGGTTTGCTACTGGCTCTACCTTATAGACCACACAATATTGGGTCATGGAGGGTTAGACTTTTACAAGTTTCCATCTTAAGTATGTGACAAGACATTATCACCCCTCCTTGTTTCTGTGTCAAAAATCTTATTAAGTGGAATGACTACTGTGTAGTAAGGCATAGTGCTAGAGATACCCATGTCCAGCACTGCAGTCTAAATCCAAATAGTGCTACTAAAGGAAATATTCTTCATAGTATAATTGTGCAGGATTGCACTTTTGCACACACACCTGGTTGCGGAAAGAGGTAGCTGACTGCACGATCATTTGCACAACTAATCACATGAATACTTGGAACAATTACTTCTGTAGCAAAACTGTATTACAATAATGGGCAAAGTGAGAATCCTTCAGCATAGCAAAAAAATATATATTAGGTTGCTATGAGTTTTCTGGGCTATATGGCCATGTTCCAGAAGCATTATTTCCTGATGTTTTGCCCACATCTATAGCAGGGATCCTCAGAGGTTGTGAGGTCTTTTGGAAACTAGGCAAGTGGGGGTTATATATCTGTGGAATGTTCAGGGTGGGAGATCTCACTTGCCTAGTTTCCAACAGACTTCACAACCTCTGAGGATGCCTGTCCTAGGTGTAGGTGAAATGTCAGGAGAGAATGCTTCTGGAACATGGCCATACAGCCCTGAAAACTCTCAGCAACCTACGAAAACTCTCAGCAACCTAGTGAGTCCAGCCATGAAAGCCTTCCACAACACAGTGTGTGTGTGTATATATATATCTTCAAATTATATAGTAAACCGCAAAGTATAGAAGTGATTAAATTATTCCAAAGTAAGAAGCAGTTCTAGCCATAAGAAACCTCCAAGAAAGCAATCTCTCATGCACTTCTAAGGTCCAAGCCTAAACATTTTCTAATTTTGAAAAGGCTGGATAACCAAAATAATGACAGAGGGCATGTTTCTTTCATTAACATAAATAAATATTTTATAGTTAGCCTTCCTCCATGTCGGTATTATCATGGGGCCAGCAACCAAAGACTTCCAGGTACTGCTTCCTCTGTTGCAATTAAATGCACATCTACATGGGCACTATACCCCAAAGTGGGTAAGAACCTCCTCCATTGCCTACATCTCCCAAAGCTCTAGAGCAGCCCCACACTTCTGGATAGCGTGAACTGTTCAGCTGTTTTGTTTCAGAATTGGCCTCAATGTTCTAATGGGTCAGTACTGCCACCTCACTTTTCCCATGCTCCACATGACTCTGAGAAAGGAGGGTGATTACCTCTCTCCTTTATCCTTTCCCCTCTCCAAGTCACATAGGCACCTTTGCTTATATCTGCAAAGATGTCCAGGTACAGCCAGGAGTTTTGGGACTCAGCTATGGAAACAACAATGTAAGGGTGGACATCCAGTGGGGCCAAGCCACCAGATGGACTGGATTCTGTCCCACCCTCATAGTCTGTCTTCTTCATGAACTTTGCCTGCACTCCTGAAATTTCTAGCATGAGAGAGAGAGAGAGAGAGAGAGATTAAAATAATTCATACCTACAACTCTGACATTTGCGGTCTTCACATTCCCTTGGTCAGTTTGCCTACCCTTTTCTTTGTAGCAATCTTCGTTTTAAGTTGCTATAATGTTAGAAATTTGAGGAATGAAGGAACATTTCATGATGGTAGAATTGAATTTTGGGGCTCAATAAACCCCCCTCCCGCCATACCTCTATCCTGGGACCCTATATAGCAGTGATTCTCAACCTGTGGGTCCCCAGGTATTTTGGCCTTCAACACCCAGAAATCCCAGCCAGTTTACCAGCTGTTTACCAATGCCAGAAATACAGCTTAATGGTGTAACATTAGAAAATGTTTACCATTTCCACTACCTTGGCAGCCACCTCTCCACCAAAGTCAACATCGACACCGAAATACAACACCACCTGAGCTCTGCGAGTGCAGCGTTTCTTCAAATGAAACGGAGAGTGTTTGAAGACCAGGACATCCATAAGGATACCAAGATACTTGCTTACAAAGCTATTGTCCTCCCAACCCTGCTATATGCCTGCGAAACATGGACTGTCTGCAGACATCACATGCAACTTCTAGAACGATTCCATCAGCGCTGCCTCTGGAAAATCCTTCAAATCTCTTGGGTAGACAAGCGGACAAATGTCAGTGTGCTGGAAGAAGCAAAGACCACCAGCATTGAAGCAATGGTCCTCTGCCATTAACTCCGCTGGACCAGCCACACTGTCCAGATCGCTGACCACTGTCTCCCAAACAGTTGCTCTACTCCAAACTCAAGAATGGAAAATTGAATGTTTGTGGGCAGGAAAAGAAATTTAAAGATGGGCTCAAAGCCAACCTTAAAAACTCTGGAATAGACACAGAGAACTGGGCCCTTGAGCGCTCCAGCTGGAAGTCAGTTGTGACCAGCAGTGCTGTAGAATTTGAAGAGGCATGGAGGGCGAAAGAGAGAAAGGTGCCAAGAGGAAGGCGTGTCAAGGCAACTCGGACTGGGACCACCTTCCATCTGGAAACCAATGTCCTCACTGCGGGAGAAGATGCAGATCAAGAATAGGGCTCCACAGTCACCTATGAACCTACCACCAGGACACTGACCCTGGAAGACTATCCTACTCGGGCAACGAAGGATCGCCTAAGTAAGTAAGTAACCAGCTGTTAGGATTTCTGGGAGTTGAAGGCAAAACATCTGGGGACCCACAGGTTGAGAACCACTGCTATATCGCATATCTCAGAAGAAACTCCTTCCGTTCCCAATAGACCATTTGACTTACCTAGATTAAATGTCCACATATTAAAATTGTATTAACTTTTCAATAAAGCTGCAAGATATTGTGCTACCAGTGTCTTTATCATTCATTACGGTTGTATCTTCTACTTAGGTATTTTTCGCTACTATGTATTGGAAAAAAATATTCTAGGCAAATCTTTGATTCATTATTTTTCTTCGCATTAAAGTCAGTAAATAAATGTGTGTGTTTATGTGTAGAGAGGAGGGAATCTTCACAGCTTTCCTTATACATATGCCTATGCAAAATAACATGTATGTTCTCAGATAATCAATATTTTGGCACCTATAATCTAAATATGATTATCTTAATGGTCTGTAATGAAGCAGTATTTTTGACAATATGACAGTCAAAAGAATATGCATGCTAACAGTACAATTTAGCTCACTATTTCAATACTTCTTGTTTTGACAGTGAGAATTTTTAATGGTACATAAGGCTACTAAGTATGCAAATGAATTCTATATTCATGAAGACCTTTATTATAACATTAAACAAAACAAAAAAACCCAGCCGTTAAGAGGAATCTGTTCTCAGAGAACTGAAAGCTTGTTTTTTGTTAGATGTGCAATCATGCCTATCAACAGAGATTCAAGAATGCAACAAAAAGGCAATAGTAATAGATATTTTGAATGCCTAAGTGTCCTCCTGCCTTAACTGTCTATCCTGACCCTTCTGTAATGTAAATTGATAAAAGTTAGGGATGTTCTCTCCTGCCATGGCCATATAGCCAGAAAAAACCTACAACAACCCAGTGATTCCGGCCATGAAAGCCTTCGACAATACAGTTAGGGATTTTTCCCACCATGTATATTCTCACCAGTAGAATGAAGTTAGCACCCTGAGTAACTTTCCTATGTTAGAATGGAGTTTCTATAAGAAAGTCATTCATTTGTTTCTCCAAGCCATTGGTGTCTTTGCTCTTTAAGCAGGATCACTAACTGCTGCACACACTCTCAATCAGGTTATGGGCCCAGCAGCTATAGGGATATGCTGTGAAGAGAAGATTTTAGATCTTGGTTTGAAAAGCAGGTTGCTTTACCTAGTATCACAAGGAACTTGACCTACTGTGCTTCTGCTGTGAAGAAGAGCCTTGTTTCAGAAATGGGAAGCTTCATAGGGTTGGAGAAAATTTTAAGGTCATTTTCAAAAGAATATCCAAAACTTTGCAAATCTCTTTATATTTGGAATGAGATGAATTTGAGAGTTAGAGTTAGAGATGGTGGGATATTGTTTTTAAAAAATCAAATGTGGAAAAGATTGAAAGGAACAGATTTATCCATGGAGTCCTAGGGCTCTGTGTGTTTAACACAGTAGTCTTGCTTTGCATTTCTGTGTATTTAGTCTTGTTAGTGGGAATTTGTTTTCCTTTTTTTTATTAGAGTCTCTTTGTTTTTAACATATATATAGCAGGAGATACTGGGAGTAGCTATGAACACTTCTACACTGTCACTATAACCCATTTTGAAACCAGTTTGGGAGGAATTGGTTTTGCTGTGTGGGTGATTAGACCGACAAATCTGAAACCTTTGAAACCAGAAAGGTGATTACATTTACCATGGAACCTGGTTTCAATCCACTTTGCAGGATTTTAAAATATATGCTTTTTATTGTACACATATTTAATGTAGAAAAATGATTTTATGTCACCACTCCCAGCTCCTTCAAGGTCAAGCCAGTCACTTCAAGGATGCCATCCATCCATCTTTCCATTGGTTGGTCCCTCTGGGAAAATCTTTTGTTGAGAGGTGTTAAGATGTGCCTGGTTATTTCCTCTCTGATGTTTTGCTGTTGTAATTTTAGAGTTTTTTTTAATACTGGTAGCCAGATTTTGTTCATTTTCATGGTCTCTTCCTTTCTGTTGAAATTGTCCACATGCTTGTGGATTTCAATGGCTTCTCTGTGCAGTCTGACATGGTGGTTGTTGGTGTGGTCCAGCATTTCTGTGTTCTCAAATAATATGCTGTGTCCAGGCTGGTTCATCAGGTGCTCTGCTATGGCTGACATCTTAACACCTCTCAACAAAAGATTTTCCCAGGCTCAGCCAGGCCTTCAAATGCTAATGAAGGTGGTCAGTTGAAACATTAACACCTAGCTCTAGCAGAGAAGAGCTCTTTGCCCCACCCCAGCCATTCCACAGATATATAAACCCATTGTCCTATTTCCAACAGACCTCACTACCTCTGAGGATGCTTGCCATAGATGCAGGCGAAACGTCAGGAGAAATGCCTCTAGAACATGGCCCTATAGCCCAAAAAAACCCACAAGAACCTAGTGATTCCAGCCATGAAAGCCTTCGACAATAAACCATAGGTATGTTTCAATGAAATGCTGGGGCTATCTGCAACTTTCTGCTTAATTTCTCCACGCAGACCAAAGGGGAAGCACAAATAAACAAATACTGTATTTACCTTTGTATTGCTTTTGCCTATATTGGCTTAAGATCTTATGTGTACATTGGTGACCCTGTGAAGTCTACCAAGATGTCTCAGCAAAAAGATAAAAAAAGGATCCTGGTGACGGGTTTTGCTGCCGTCATCAGGATCTTTCTTATCCAGTTTCTCTCTGAAATATTGTTGTTATAAATTATTTCAAAGTGGAATGTATGGATTCTTCTTTTTTTCTGTTTTTTAAAAACAAATTGAGAGATTTTGTAGATACCTTGTTTTCTGCAGATTTCATTTCTTTAGACTGTTTAGTGCTTGGATAGTAGATTTTCAATGGATACTGGATGCTGCAGGCTATATTTCAGAGGAAAGGACAGGCGAAATCACTTCTGCATATTCCTTGCCTAAGAAAACTCTATGAAATTCATGGGGGTCATCCTAAGTTGACAGGCAACTTGAAGGAATGCAAAAGATAAACGAACACACACACATATCTCAGCAATAAAGAGCTGTATGTGAATGAAGAACCTTAAAAGCTAGAATTGCAAATATTTCCATTTCAAAATTCATTTCAGAAGTTCTCATTACTAAATTGGACTTTAGTGGGAATGTTATTCAGGTCAGACCAGAAAAATGGTAAAGGAACAGAACAGGAAAAACCATCTCATCCCTAATTAAATGGCAAAAAAATGAACTTTGAAACTGCTTCTGCATAATTCATCACTTAATGTGAGCACATCCTTGTGTATTGTTTAATGATATCACAGCTATACACTTTAGCAAAAGTCCAAACCTAGGTAACCATAGGGTTTTTTTTTTGTAGCCCTTCCTTCCTTTATTTTACTGCTTTGTCAACAGACTGTTACAGACCAGCATTTTGAAATACATTTGGTTTATGATGTGTGAGCCTTCACATTTCAGCCATCTCCTGCAGAGGCTCCCTTAGTACCATATGCTTCTGTTTTTCTTCATTGTGTGATGTGATCTCTTCTGACTGTTACATGCACGTGAAAGGACAGTGGGCTTTTGGGGGAAGAGAAGCCATGCTTTAAGAGAGTACACGTCAGTTGGCCTTCAGCCATTTGGAGCTGATTGGAACTGACAAGTGTTGTAGCTACTCATCGTAATGGATGTCTCTGCTCTAGAAGAGAAGAGGTGAAAAGGATGTAATTCCCAGTGAAAGAAGGCAACGTGAACTATTATTTAATTACTAGCTAATAATAAACTCTCTCCTTTGGAATCTAATATTTAAGAATGAGCAAGTGAGGTTCGTTTTTCAAATCTTTGTAGATCCAAATAGCATAGTACACATGGCTATTATCTCTTTCACAAAGCATCCCCCCAAATGTATATGTACGTATAGGGACTTAGCCAATCTTCTCTGATTTGAAAATAAAATAAAATCTTTACATTCAATCCTGCTTAAAGGATTATGGCTCTTAATACATGGTCTGTAGCTGTAATTTCACATGTGGGAGCAACTTTCTTTTGATTCTAGGTATGGGTTTAGGATTTGAAAGCTTGATTGGGGTGGGAACAAGGACTTTATTTAGGCACCTCCTTCCTTATCATATATTTGTTGTTTGTAGTCTTGATCTATATTGCTATCCTTTTCATATGCTGGTGTTTCCAATCTTGCTTGGCCTACTTCTTGTAGCATTTGCAAAATATACTGGAAGCATATTGTCTGGCTGTTGTTGTTGTTGTTGCTGCTGCTGCCATAGGAGAACAGGAGCTTAACCTTTGGCTTAATCTGAAATATCTTAGTAATGCACTTACCATTTGTGCATAAGGGGAAAAATGCATGCCCCAGAGGGATAGCTGTAGCTTTAAAATGTAAAATATTAAGTAAGTGCTCCTGCATAATATAATAATATAAACACATTGCACAAGATATTAAGTTAATGGGTAAGGTGAACATGGAGAGCTCTGAAAAACTACAAAGAAGTAATGCAGCTTTTAAAATGAGTTCTTTTGATAATTCTTCCCTCTTTAAACTTTGTCTTGCTGAGACTCTGAAAGACATGGCTACAACCAAGAAATTACTTTAGTATGTTATCCTTTGTAAAATAAAGAAATCAGTAAAGAGATACAATATATCTCTATAGTATGGCAAAGCTATCTGTAAGAGTGTAGAAATTGTAAGAAAAAAGAAAAAAATTCAAATCAGCAGCCCAATCATAAAGGTAAAGGTAAAGGTTTTCCCCTGACATTAAGTCTAGTTGTGTCCAATTCTGGCAGGTGGTGCTCATCTCCATTTCTAAACCAAAGAGCTGGCATTGTCCGTAGACACCTCCAAGGTCATGTGGCCAGCATGACTGTGTGGAGCACTGTTACCTTCCCACCAGAGCAGTACCTATTGATCTACTCACATTTGCATGTTTTTGAACTGCTATGTTGGCAGAAGTTGGGGCTAACAGCGGGAGTTCACACTGCTCCCCGGATTCGAGTCTGCGACCTTTTGATCAGCAAGTTCAGCAGCTCTGTGGTTTAACCCATTGCGCCACTGAGAGTTCCAAGCCCAATCATATTCAAAGCAAAACCATGGCTACCTCTTCCAGTGATACCTTCCTAATATTCACCTAGTAAACTATGCAGTTTGGGGATTATTGGAAATCAAGGGGATCAGTGTTGACACCCCTAGGTATTTTCCTTTAGCTGAATGTGATGTGACATACATTTGCAAGAGCTTCTGGGAGTCATTGATATATCTCTGTAGAAAACATCCTTTCAAAATGTCCAGCTAAAGAGGGAGAAGTTGGGCATGTTGTATCTAATTCCCTTGCTTACTAGCAACATGGAAATGGCCATGTTGAAGAAGTCCAATGACTTACAAGGTAGGGTTTGAGACAGTGCATATACAGTGGCCAAAGAGGTAAGTTCCCATGCTGGCATCTCACGCCATTGTAATATACTAACAATATGCCAGTCCATTTCCAGTTGTGGTCAGTGAAAGAAAAAGACTGCTAAGAAAGTTGGTGGCTTCTATGTCAGTAGTACAGTGAATCCACAGTAGATTTTATTTCAGTCTCCCAAGGTTCTTGAGCCGTACCTCAAATTTATATTCATTATTTCAGGTGCCTACTCCAAAGTCTGGGAAAAAATCCAAAGCAGTTTCACTGTACCATAATGTGGATACTTCCCACTAAGCTAACCAAAAGGATCATTGGACAAATTCACTTGTTTGTTGTTTGCATGTTCTGCTGGATAATTTGCTAGAAAAGCCAAGGGCAGGGTCTTTATTTGCCCAAGACTGTTAATATACATCTCAAGTTGAAAGGTAAATTTTCAGCTGAGTTCTGCTTCCCAATGTACCCCAAGATGATGATGATATTATTATTATTATTATTATTATTATTATTATTATTATTATTATTATTATTATCCCTCTTTAACTCACCCACAGGAGACTCAAAGTGGCTTAATATGAAAACATCAGCATACAATTTATAATATACAAATATATAAATATAAAAACAACATTAAACATAATTAGTATTTAAAACAATTCAGATTAAATCCTATACACACACACACACACACACAGCAGCCCCTGACACGATTTGTAAACCTTCTTCCTTTAAAGCCTGTTTGAATAAAAAGGTTTTAGCCTGCTGCCAGAAGGACAACAATTAAAGGCCCATTCTGGTTTACCTGGGCAGGGAGTTCCAGAGTTGAGGGGCAGCCACTGAGAAGGCCCGCTTTCTTGTTCCCACCAACCATGCTTGAGATGGAGGTGGAACAGAGTGAAAGGCCTCTCTTGATGATCTCAAGGTCTGGGCAAATTTGTACAAGGGGATGCAGTCAGCCAAATAGCCTGGACCTGAACCATCTAGGGATTCAAAGGTCATAGTTTCTGGTCATTTTGAATTGTGCCTGGAAACAGACTGGAAGTCAGTGGAGCTGCTGCAACAGAGGAAGCCCCGCATAAAGTGCATTACAATAATCCAGATGGGATGTAACTAAGGCATGTACCACTGGGGCCATATCTGGCTTCTCAAGGAACAGGCATAGTTGGAGCACAAGTTTTAAATGAGCAAAGGCCCTCCCAGCCACCAGAGACACCTGGGCCTCCAGGTTGAGTGCCGAGTCCAGGAGGACCTCTAAACAGAGGGTCCTGGAAGCTTCCCCGACAAACACCAGATCGAAACCAAACTCCCCTGCTTGTAGTTGTGACAGGAACACAAGACACCAGACTCCAGATGCACGTTCCAAACACAGGAAGGCTTTATATATTCAGTTGCAATATATATAAAATATTTCCAACTCCTCACAGCTCTCCCCAAACTCCAACCACCAAAGTCTCCAATCTACAACCAATCCACATCACTCCAAACTCATTCTCTCCACAGCACATTGGGAGGTGCTTCCCTTTTGTACCCTCCTTCAGTGCATCAACCACAATCTCCCCCAGTGCATCAACTACAATTCAGGCTAAAATTGTAACCATATTCACCCCATATATGCTACCAAGGCTTATGGATCAGGAGATCATGAAGGTTTCTTGAACAGTCTGTAATGGGAAAGTAGAAGACACTGTAAACCCACAGGTCTACTGGAAATCTCTATGCGCCAAACACAGCTTGTGGATCACGAGACCATGAGGGTGAATTGGCAATTTTATGATGGTGGCTAGACCTCAGCTAGGCCTCAATTTTTCTGTCAATTTACCATCCGGATCCATAAGCCTCCTGGGATGGACCATCTTAATCAGTCCTGCCCCTCCCCTACCACAGAGTTTTGGAGTCCCGGTGAATCTAGACCTGACCAAGTAGTGCTTGGTTCATGACAACAGAACTGTGACAAGTTCCTCCATACCACATTCACCACCAACCTACCTGCACAGAAAACAATATCCAAAGTGTGTCTTGAAACACAGGAGGCCATGAAGTCCTGAACCACTCATGACAGGGCAGTCTCAGCATGGACATTGAAGTCTCCCAGAACTATTAGTCAGTGAGACCAATGCCAATCCCCGGCTAGCTCGGGAAGGGTGACTGTTGAGCAGCGAGGTGGGTAGTACACCAACAGAATCCTGTTCTGTCCTGGTTACCTACCTTTAGTTATATACACTCAAACTTGAGTTCTGCCCTGGATTCTAGGAACCAAGTCCTGCCTTGTCTCCCAAATTATTTTTGTTTGAAGGTTGGCAGTTCTTGTCTGTGCATTAGCAAATTTCCCTTGGCAAAACAATTAGCTAATAGGATTGTGCTTTCGGGGTAAACCTTGACCTGTTTCATGTCCCAGCTTTCAGTGGGGGCCTCAATCCATTTTTTGAAAGTCTCCCAGGATCAGGAGGGCAGATATCTGTTTTCACTCTTGGGTGCTGAAAGATCTGTTTTCCATTGGCCCATTATTGGGGGGGGGGGGGCTTCCCAGGCTCCCTTTCCTTTCCTGTCATTTTAGGTATTTCAGCTGTTTTATTCTAAAGAAGAAGTGGTCAGCTGCAGGCAGGCCCACACTTTAAAGAGGCTTCTCACCTGTTTCTACTCTAGAGGAGATGCTTGGCTGCAGGCAGACTCGGGTCATGAGCCTGCATGTCACATAAGTACTCTCTCAAGGAAAGGAGACAAGTTTTGACTTTATTATTCTGGAGGAGGCATTCAGCTTCAAGCAGGCATGCGCTGGGCCAACACACCACACACACTCTCTTTCAAAGTAAGGAGGCAAGTTCTGACTTTCTTATTTAGAGGAAGCACTCAGTTGCAGGCAGGCTCGCTTGCTGGGCCTGCACACACCACACACACACACACACACACTTTCCAAGGCAAGGAGGCATGGAGCACCAAGTGCTCATGAAAGCAGAGGGGGAGCCAATGATCAGCTCCCACTTGCTTTCATGTTAAACTAATTTTCATGGAAGTGGAGCTTCCAATGATGTGCTCCCGAAGGTAATGAAAAGTATAAAAGAATGGATGAAAAAATGAAAACAAGTTCCACATACAATTCTATTAGCTAATTGATTTATAATTGGCTTTTATATTTAAGTGATATTATTGATGTGTTGTTGCTGTTGTTGGTTGCAGCATTGTACTATTACCACATGTTCACAAGAACTCATTCACACATGCATGAACATATCGGTGACTACCACTTTAAAAAATCTGAGTCACACTGCACAGTACAACACAGCCCTTCACAGTTATGAGAGGGTGAAATTGGCAGGAGATGACAGGCAAAGACCTGGATACAAATAACATATATTTACTGCAAAAAAGAGGGGTGCTGAGGAATATGTGTATTTGACTGTTGTACCTTTGTTTGACTGTTGTACCTTTGTTGTAAACCGCGTTGAGTTGCCTGTTAGGCTGAGAAACTGCGGCATACAAGTAAAGTAAATAAATAAATAAAATAAGTATTTGATATGAAATAGGTGTGAGGACTGTGCAAGCGGAGCAGATCTTGGTCTAGCACTTTTATATTGACTCTGTAAAAAGAGGAAAGTCAGGAGAAAGGCAAGATGCAGAGAAATGCAGATACAAAATAATAACAATAACAATAATAATAATGCAAAAATAATAGTCCAAGGACAGGGCATTAGAACCAATGCCATCAAAGCAAGAATTGAAAAGTCAGTGACAGATCCCAAATGTAGACTCTGCAAGAAAACAGATGAAACAATAGATCACATTCTCAGCTGCTGCAAGAAGGCCGCACAGACAGACTACAAGCGGAGACATAACACTGTTGCTCAGATGATTCATTGGAACGTGTGCCACAAATACTATCTGCCTGCGACAAAGAACTGGTGGGATCACAAGCCGGAAAAAGTTACAGAGAATGAACACGTCAAGCTACCCTGGGACTTCCGAATTCAGACAGAGTTTTGGAGCACAATACTCCTGACCTCATAATTGTGTTAAAAAACAAAGTATGGATTGTCGGTGTTGAAATCCCAGGTGACAGCAGGATTGAAGAGAAACAACTGGAAAAGCTGACACGATATGAGGATTTAAAGATTGAACTGCAAAGACTTTGGCACAAGCCAATCAAGGTGGTTCCAGTGGTGATCGGCACACTGGGTGCAGTGCCTAAACACAATCAGTGCTGACAAAATTACCATCTGCCAGCTGCAGAAAGCCACCCTACTGGGATCTGCATGCATTATTCGCCAATACATCACACAGTCCTAGACACTTGGGAAGCTAGACACATGGGAAGTGTCTGACGTGTAATCCAATACAACAGCCAGCAGAGTGATTTTGTCTGCTGTGGACTCATCTTGTTGTGTTAATAATAATAATAATAATAATAATAATAATAATAATAATGGTTTTACTTCTTGTCTGCCTCTCTTCAGGGCTTGAGGAGGGTTACAGAATTTCTCAAACAAACAAACACATAATCATTTTAAAACACTCTATAAGATATAAATATTAAAATATACCTCCATAAGAAGGCCTAGAATAAGGCCTAGAAGATCTAATTGCAATGGAAAAGAGCTTGGGATTGTGAAATGGGATTTGGAGTAGCAATTGCAAATTGTGAACAAAAGATATATGCATGAGGGGGAAAAAGTTTGGAAGCTGGAGTACAAAAAATTACATTTTCCATAGCAGTGGCAGTTCAAGAAGCTCATATGTGATCTGGTCCACACTTTGAAGGAGCTATCCAAGGTACCAAATCTATTTGGAAGGACAAGGTTCAGCAACATATATAATCCCCTTAAAATTAAAATTCAGGCTAAAATCGGAACCATATTCACCCCATATATGCTGTCACTGTCCTAGAGAAAAGAAGAATCATTTCAAGGAAGGCTTATGGATCAGGAGATCATGAGGGTTTCTTGAATAGTCTGTAATGGGGAACTAGAAGACACTGTAAACCCACAGGTCTACTGGAAACCTCTATGCGCCAAACACAGAATTTGATAAATAACATAGTCTATTCCCATGGGTTCAAAAATGAACCAAAGAGAGGTTGGATTTAAAGTGGACAACTGAGAGGAGGTAGGGAAACATTTACTTAAACATGGTAGATTGTGAGGACAATGATTTTTGCCAAATATCTTATGTAACAAATGGGCACATAAATGACTATATGTGCTAAGAAAGGTATGTTACAAGTAAGCTACTGACCATAGGTTAAAAAGAAAAAGCAATTTCCAATCTTGCATGGAAGTCTAGCTGTGGATAACACCACAAGTGAAGTCAAAGCAACTAGGAAAATTCCAGGGCATCCTGGTATCAGACTCACTGTACTTAAAAAAATCTGGATTAAATATTCTGACCCACTATCTACTAAAAAGCCCAGGGACTTCATCACACTAAAACATATATCCTCTTTAAATTTAGTTGCTGCCTCTTGCAGAATTCTGGGATTTGTATTTAACTGAGGCCCAGGACTTCTCTGGCTGAATGTTTCAAAGGCCCTCTAAACTACAAGTCCCAGAATTCTGCAGGAGACAGTAACCAGATTTAAAGTGGAGAGATGCTCTAGTGTGATGAAGTCCTAGAGAACATTATTATTTCCTTTTTCAGATATATGAGAAATTGGAAGGTTGAGAACAAACTGATTTTTTTGCTGCAAGATCTAATGAGCTAGTGACATAGAAAGTTGTATTTATTTGACTGTATATTCAGTGTACCCCTACACATTTTTTAATCTCATAAGATAATTGAATGTTGTTCTGTTGTATCCACAGTTTCACATAACCACAGTCTGATTGGGAATGTATAAAAGAGAAAAAAATCAGGTAAGAAGAAAATGAAGAGTAAAAAAAAAATGGGGGTCTGTATACATGGGGGTCTTACTATATTTATTGCTCATTTTGCTAATTATTCAAGAAAGGAAATTCAAAGAGAGAGGGGGAAAATATATTTATAAAGCGTAATTGACTAAATTCACTATTATAAAATAATATCTCACATTAGCTTAGATGTCATTATGACAGCTTTCACAGCTGTTAGTGAGAGAACACATGGTTTTCATGCAAAAGGCCCCATGTTCAGCCAGACAGAAAACTGGAAGGCAAGCTCAAGCCCAGGCATGTAGCCGGGGGGGGGGGGGGGGACTTGAGGGGCTTCAGCCCCCCCCTCCTGAAATTCTCATGGTGGTTCACAAAAAGGCCTTACTGGTGCATTATTTAAACTGTTATGTTTATTCATATCATGATCTGATCACCATACTCAATATATCCCATATGCATGGGGGTATTGGGGTAATGATACAAAAGGTTTGCTAGGCTAGACCCTCTTTCACTCAGACTCAGCCCCCCCCCCCCCGAAACTCAGCCCCCCCCCGAAACTCCCCCTGAAATTTTTTTGCCCCCCCCCCCCCCCCGAAACAAAATCCTGGCTACGGGCCTGCTCAAGCCAAGTACTACATGGAACAAGAAAATGGCCATTTCCAATCTGGACATAAGGCAGTTGTCAAGATGGACTGGACTTTGACTTAACACTTTGACTTAAATGTTTTTAATTGTTTCAATGTATTTTATAATTCTATTTAAATGTTTATTTTAATCGTACATCATTTTATGCCTATGTGTAAGCTGCCTTGAGTCCCCTTTGGGGTGGAGAAAAGCAGGGTAGAAATGTTGTAAATAAGTAAATAAATAAACACGCCTCAAATCACTTTAAGGGATGCTACCTATCATTTATTTTTGTGGCTTTCTTTCCTATGCATCCTCATATAAGATGCCAAGGAGATGTGGAATACTTGTATCAACAGCATATGCAACTCTGCTGACAAGGTGAGTTAGAAAAATAATGCATTGCTGAACTTTAGGTGAACCTGCCTTTCTGTTCATAGACAGAAAGTCTATGGACAGAAAGTCACTATACGTTTTTTTAAAAAAACTAAACCCAATAGACAGGGCAATCCAGGGCATGTGTAATTAGAAGTAAAACCCAATGTGTTCGGTGGAGCTTATTCCCAACAAGTAAGTGTGTTTGGGACTGTTGTTTTAGAATTTATCTAGAACTCTTCGTCATTCCTCAAAGAACTTGCAGTACACAATCAGCTTCACATACCATTGCAAGAAAGGCTAGATAAAAAGAACACAGACAGGAAGATATTCATCTGTATTACATGCTATCATTTTTTTTCTCCCACAGATGGTACATCTTTCCATCCTTCCACACTACTGCACACCATCAACGATGGCTGTCACAAGCTGTCTGGAATGGGAGGTGGGGGTGTAGAGGTAGCCGGGCAGACACAGTAGGCTAGCCCAATAAAAGAAGTCTCTGTATTTTGATGGAGCTTTCTGATGGAGACACACTGTAGTAAATCCTCCATGTCACTTTTTGTGAGCATGAAGACACATCTCTCTCCCTGTTGTCATCTGTTGGATGCTTTCAAGTTCTGGCATATACACATAGTGTCCATTCAAAATGCTAACTCAGACTTTCCTCAGCATCTTTTTAATCTTAAGGACTGTAGGCAACAATGAGTAGATGTGCCAAGAAGCAGAGTGAGGGGGAGGGAATGAGTGGATGCCTGTCTTTGGGGATAATGGAGGATATTTACCAGAGCATGAGAAGAAATAAATGCAGAATACATCCCCCTCCTTTTTATTTTACAAAAGGATGATCCCTCACAATGTCTAAAGACTTTAATTTAACGTATACTCTAGCACAGACTAAAGGCCTGGTTCCAAATCCCAAAGAAAACCTCTGAGGTTTATCAACCACTTTTCTTAATCGTGAAGCAGGGGGTCTTCTCTTCATTTGTGGGTCCACCAACACTCCAAACAAATCTGAAGCCATTACGACACATGGCAGTTGGTCGATAGTGTGGAAAAACCTCATTTACTGACTGGCCAGACAGTTTTAAAACCTTCAGATTTTTCTAAGTCTAGGTTATTAACTGTCTGACTGTAATCACATCTTCACCATAGGGAGCTTCAAAAGCTTTTCATTTGCATTGAATCAGTTGCCTTCCTCCCTGTCTTTCCCCCCCTGGAAATAAGCTTAAATAATTCAACAAACTGCACACATGGCTAGTGATTATTGAACCATTCTGAAACTCTCGAGGCAAATGGACCATTATGTGGTGGGAATTAAAACTTCCTTTCCCGTTGTCATTGGGAGGGATATGGTTGCATAGTGCAGTGGCTATCTTTTAAGTATATGAATGTGTCTGCTTAAGGTACAATCTGAATTATACAAGCATTGTGAGCAAAGTGAAGAAATATTGTACTACCCTCCCTACTGATGTTGACAGACTGTCGTCGGTTTAATCTATTGATGTATAATAATGAACATATGCTCCATGTTGTGAAAGTAATCTAGAATTTGCACTCTTTGCAATCAGAATTTGCACTCTTTGCAATCAGAATGTGCACTCTTTCTGTAGTCTGTCTTAGAGGAGACCACTGAATTCATCAGAAACTGATTTTATGGTGTGTGGTTTTTTGTTTTTTTAAAAAAAAGTTAAACAATTCAATTAATTAGCCAAAAGCATTTTGGCTTCTTCGGTTGCTTAAAATAAAAGTGAGTTTGTAGCCAAGGTGGCAGTTTAGAATACTTTATCATTTGCATTCTTAACTGGCTGATTTATTATCTTTTAGGTTGAGACCATAAGGTGTTGAAATCTCAAATCTTTGGATCCTGAAATGCTCCCAATAGAACAATGTTTCTCAACCTGGGGGTCGGGACCCCTGAGGGAGGTTGTGAGGGGGTGTCAGAGGGGTCACCAGGACCATCAGAAAACACAGTATATTCTGTTAGTCATGGGGGTTCTGTGTGGGAAGTTTGGCCCAATTCTATCATTGGTGAGGTTTGGAATGCTCTTTGATTGTAGGTAAACTATAAATCCCAGCAACTACAACTCCCAAATGTCAAGGTCTATTTTCCTCAAAGTCCACCAGTGTTACATTTGGGCATATTGACTATTCGTGCCAAGTTTGGTCCAGATTCATCATTGTTTGAGTCCAAAGTGATCTCTGGATGTAGGTGAACTATAACTCCAAAACTCAAGGTCAATGCCCACCAAGCTCTTCCAGTATTTTCTGTTGATCATGGGAATTTTGTGTGCCAAGTTTGGTTCAATTCCATCATCGGTGGAGTTCAGAATGCTTTTTGATGGGAGGTTTGACTATCAATCCCAGCAACTATGACTCCCAAATGACAAAATCAACCCCCCCCCCCCAACCCCACCAGTATTCAAATTTGGGCGTATTGGGTATTTGTGCCAAATTTGTTCCAGTGAATGAAAATACATCCTGTATCCAGTATCAGATATTTACATTACGGTTCATAACAGTAGCAAAATTACAGTTACAAAGTAGCAACAAAATAATTTTATGGTTGGAAGTCACCACAATTTGAGGAATTGTATTAAGGGGTCATGGCATTAGGAAGGTTGAGAATCACTGCAATAGAGAGATATGATAGATAGATAGATAGATAGATAGATAGATAGATAGATAGATAGAGATAGATAGATAGATAGATAGATAGATAGATAGATAGATAGATAGATAGCGATGATAGATAGATAGATAGATAGATAGATAGATAGATAGATAGATAGATAGATAGATAGATAGATGATAGATAGATAGATCGACAGACAGACAGACAGACAGATGTCACAAGCCTTTTCTTCTCTGTCACAGTATACTTTGGCACAATTGGATATCCCTTGTAGTGGATACTTCTCTAATTCTGTCTACAAAGATTTTTCTCATGTTCAAAACTGTCACTTGTTACAGACTGGGCTTTCATCATGGCTGTTCAAAGTAACATCCAGCCAAAGGAACTGTGAAACTCAAAACCTAGCTCACAACTTTATAATTTTTAGATGACCATATACATGCTTATCCTATATTAATGTCTGTTCTTTCTATATGGGCATCTTATGCACTGGAAAAAAAATCAAAATGTGTACATAAGAGTAGCATTACAGCTAAACACTGTGACACAGAGCAGGAAATCCTCAGTTCAGATGTTATGTGTGCCCTGACTTCATTAGTTGGTGTTAGAAATACAGTCTCCCTCAGCTTTAAAACTGTACTGAAAAAAACATAGCGATGTTGATTTAGCATGCAGGATTTTTTTTACAATTACAAGAGGTTGTAGTTAAAGCACAAGTGACCCACTCTCTATTGTAACATTGTAATGTGAAACACACAATAATGCAGTTTAAATGCTAAGCATGTTGTTGTTGTTGTTGTTGTTCAGATAATTATGTAAATGAAAAAACAGGCAGAGCAACTTTAAAGTCCAATAAATCTTTTCAAGACACATTGTGTTATCTCATTCTTAACACTTCTGGAACTGAAGGAATAGGCATCAGTCTACCTACTATAAAACAGAGAATGTTTCTGAATCATTCAAACTTTGTAAAACAAAGTGCAGGCTATCCTAAGTAATGCCTGATCCCTGATAACCTGAAAAATGTGCCCAATAATCCTCAGCTGTTCAAAAGATTGGATTGACTCTACACTATGACACCCATATCAAAGGAAGATATGTTCTTGAACTTACTGTGGAAACAAGAAACAATAGTTAATATCAAAGTCTATTGAAATGAATGACTTCCACTGGAACTTACCATAAAGTCACACCAGGGCATCTAGAAATTTCAGTAGAGAGGTACCCTTTCCAGGAATTTGCTAGGTATTCTGGGAACTTCTGATGGAAGGATAACATAGAATTACATAGAGGACCTTGAAAATTTCCATATTTTCTCATATGTGGATAGGTGAAATTGTGGGTACTGATTCTGTGAGTACGAGTGTCATACTGACCAAACAATAATAGCTGATTACATGGAACACATCATGGTATATGAAAATGAATTAACTTCATGATTTCACTGTTTAATTAATGAAAGGGAAGATATTTATTTATTTTGCTTCTGTGAAAGGAGGAGGAGGAGGCAGCAGCAGCAGTTCTGTACTGAGCATTACATAGTCATCTTTTCCTGGAATTCCCTTAGCATCTTAGGCATGAACAAGCTTATGGAGATATGAAGGTTTTATATTGAAGGTCCCCAAAATAGCCTGGATGAAGGATTGTTGCTTTAGTACTCAACTGCAGAAGGAGCACCATTTTCAACTGACTTTTAGGATTTAAGGTTTCAAGACTATGTTTGCTTGATACAGATATTTGTTTTAAAACTATATAAAAATGGGATTAATATTAAAGCTTTCAACAACAGAGTTTAGCTGCTTATTAATGTGCATTGTGTTTTTCTGCAACACATTTAAAGTCTGAGAAGAAATGAAATCCTTTATAAAGTTCGCTCAAGCAATGTTTAAGCTCTTAGTTAATTTTAATGCATCTCTCTCCCCACCTCAATTATGAAATAGAATTATACCTTGGGCTTCAATGCTTGAATTTTTCTCCAACACTAAGCATTAATGGAAATTGCTAATATCAACCCATTCTGTCATGAAGTTCATCTCGTGAAAGTCCACAAGTTTTGCTGTACTCAGCATTTTCATCTAACTATTGTAATACGAGCACTAATATGAAAGGTTAAAATTGCTATCTGATTTATTTCATCCTAAAAGATATAAAGTACTTTTATGGAAAAGATAAAAACACTCACAAACACATTCATTTAATTATCCTATTAAAATAATACATTATGTCTGAGTACAGCCCACATAATACACATATTTCAGTTTTGTCATTCAGAATGCTCTCAGTTTGGGGGTATCCTCTGAGATATCCGACATAAAATAAATGGCAAAAGTAAAGCAATAACATTCAGTTGTAAGCCAGATAAGGCTATGCTCACCATTAGATATTAGACATTCTAAAATACACTATTATCAACAGATAGAGCAGAAAATTCATCTATTACTTTTTGCTACCATTTATTTCTATGAGTTTTCATTTGCTGTGTTTTAGATAGTTGATGTAAACTATATAAAAGTCTATGAATTTTTTGTACTGTATTTTTCAATTTTCCTTTGGTATTCTCATTCCATCACATTTCTTGTACTGGCTTGCAAGAATCATGTTATCATATTAAAATTTGACTACCTTTTTAACATGTATACACACACACACATGTTTACCTATTTCAAATGTATACCTTTTCCTTTCATTTTTGTATTTAATAAAGCACTTTCATGTATTTTTCAAATTATGTTTTTTCAGTCATATAACTTTTCTAAATCTATACATTTAAAAGCATGTTTTCTTTGGGAAGAAAAAAAACCCAGTGATGCAAAATTCACATTACCGGAAACGTTGGGGTTGTGTTGCCCAGTGCCCCACATCTGCCACATCACTTGCTTGCCCATTACACGTTCTAAAGGTTGTTAACAGGAGCGGTGCCAGGTTGTTAACAGGAGCGAGCTCAGGGAGCACACAACTCCTTTGTTGCGCCTGCTCCACTGGCTGCCAGTCTGCTACCGAGCACAATTCAAAATGCTGGCTTTAGCCTATAAAGCCCCAAACGGTTCTGGCCCTGCTTATCTGTCTGAACGTATCTCTCCTTATGAACTCTCCAGGAATTTAAGATCTCCTGGGGAGGCCCTGTTTTCGGTTCCGCCTTCTTCACAGGTTTGGTTGGCGGGGACGAGAGACAGTGCCTTCTCAATGGGGGCCCTCGGCTATGGAACGCCCTCCCTAGGGAAATTATATCGGCCCCCACCCTCTTAACTTTTCGTTAAAAAGTCAAAAGATGGCTTTTTGAGCAGGCTTTCTCAAATGCAGTGTAGCAGATAAACCCTGATCTCGGAACGACTAGACAATTGTGATTGGATAACGATTTTGGTAATGAGATGCGGAGAATCTATGTTTTTATTGGTTTTATTACTTGTGGAATTTTATTTATGTTGAATGTTTTAGCTGTTTTTATACCATTAAGGGCATTGAATTGTGCTGTTTTGTAAACTGCCCTGAGTCGCCCTCGGGCTGAGAATGGTGGTATAGAAATATAGTAAATAAAATAAATAAATAAATAAATAAATAAATAAAGCATACCTTTTCAGTGTAATCCTCCACTGTCCCCATAATTTCCAATCGGAACACAAGTAGTCTGCAATGTTTAGAATGCCCTGTTATAGAACACTTCACTGACACAGCCATCACAGGGGCCCGCCAGAAGTAGCTGTGTATCATGTGATGCAATCCGGCTGGCTCCATGATGGCTGCATCAATGAAATGTTCTAGGATCGGGAATTTGGCAAATGTGATGAGGTCCTTAATTAGTCAATCTCTATTTCTTGCTTGAACCTCTCACAATGAGGGGAATGGTCTTAACAGGATGATCCTACTTCCCTTTGCACTTGAGAAAGGTGCCCGAGTCTCTTTGTTATTACAAAACAACACACCTTATAAAGAGCACTATGAGATCAAGCTGCCCTTGAACTGCTGACAGTTCTACCTTATACTTATACTGTTGTAGCTCAACCACATCTGAAGAGCCACACGTTGTCCATTCCTTATTTATGGTGCGGCAACTGCTCAGATGGAGGAAATGTACATGTTTCTGATGTAGTATGCTTGGTTTGGGCAGGGACTTCTCTCAAGATGGTGTGTTGCTTCTGATATAGAAGAAAGCCGTGCTCTTAGTGGCTGCACTTCCAACCAAGTTGTCATTTCTTCTGTGTGAAATCAGATCAATCCTAAGAATCATCTTTGCTGAAGCCTACGCACTTGGGAATCATCATTTATCAAGCACTGTTCCTAAGCCACCCTCACTATGGGGTGCAAAAGCAGAATAGATACTACTTGAAAGTCACTTTTAATTCCATAGTGTTAATTCAAAATTACTTTTTTGAAGTGATATCAAATCAGTTTACACTTGAGTAATTAATGGGCCGACAAAAATGAGTGACACATTGGCCAGGAAATAACCTCCATGGTTAGACACCCTTTTCAACATTCCACATTTAAATTTTATTCTGAAGTTTGTCTTACTCAGTTCCATAAAAGGAAGGTTTAATCAGATTAAATGTGAGGCCCAGCTGATTAATTACTCTGTTATTGAGGCAGGATTGGGCAGGGTTTTTTTTTAATTCTAAGAATCAGCTTCCTACTTCCACCTCCTGCCGTTATCTGTCGGATTATGCTCCATTACAAGCCCATTCATTTCAGTGATAACGTGGCTCCCTGCTCAAGTGAGGTATTAAAAAGAGAGAAATAGAAAGGGGGGGGGGGGGAGAACCAAACACCCAACCTTTCATTTTCACTAGCTAAACAAACAAATTTCATTAAACTTCAGTCACACTCTTTACACCACAGTCCAAAACATGAGCCATCAAGCATTCTAAAACAACTTGCTTTGCAATAGTATTTTATAAACTTCATTTGTGCATGTTGAATAATTGTTAGCATTGTAATATTCTAAGATTTGATTTATATTAAGTGTTCTTGAGACTAGAGCAAGGGAGGAGGAGGAAAACATTTTTCAAACAAGCTGCTCAGCTTTGCTCTTATGATGATGGGATGCTAAAAAGCCAGGGCTCCAGTCCATTTTATGAGATAAGACTTTCTAGTACTTGTACAGAAAACTACTTATTTCTACTGAACTGTGAAAGCTGTTGTATCCCTGAGCTCTTCAGCATAGGGCAACTACTTGCTCTGTGAAGAATTTGGAGAGTAGATCTATTGCTGTCCTTTATGTTTGGTTTGGTGATGTAGCATGCATCTCTTTCCAGAAATACATTATGATTATTTTCTGTCCATTTTATGGCTTAAAATACCATCAAGGCTCCAAATTGTCAAAGAAATTATGCCGTCACCTGGCACGAGAGAAGAAAATTATGCAGAATGAAAAGGACACTATTTGTTATATTCTTACTGGCAAATGTGGGGCTAGTTTATCATGTCATGACTGTTGCTGCCTCCAATATTGTATTTTCACGGTGTGTGCTGAAAACTGGCTCCATTATTTTCATTCAGAATATTTCTGTTCATTTCAAGTCTTTAAAATGTCTACAGAGGACAGATATTTGATGTCAATGGGAATTACTTCCAAATAATGTGAATAGCTATGGCTGAGTAGCCTGCCGATGCAAAAAGTGGCTGAATAACAGATATTCTGGGGGCAGCATTACGAACCTCCAGGGATACTATGATAATCCACTGTGTATGAAGATGCTATCCTATTGACAACAATACATTTATTATTCATTAGATGGCATTTACTTATTTGAAATATTTATGTATTTAATATTAAATATACTATTTAATATAATTTCCAATGTTTTTATATCTAATTTCCTTAAAGATATCTTCTAGCATAAATCTCAGAATATACTGCAGTGAAGGGGGGATGGACAACAGTTGGCTAGGCAGAGAAGAATAAAAGCAGATTGAAGGTACATCAAAATAAACAGAAATGTAATTTTTTACACATTTTCTGATTCTTGATCAGACATATGACCCCACCCCTCACCAACAATGGTCAAATATTATGAGATTTTTGTGCCGAACCAGACAAAAGCTCTTGTGTTCAGGAGAAAACGTTTTTAGAATGTTGACTTGTGTGTGATTTAATGCAGAAAAATTACGAAAGAAACATTTGTACATAAGAGTTTTGGGTTTTATGTAAGCAACAATATTTTCCGCAAAGAAAACATGATGGGGTTGCACAAAAACCTCCCTTCTTCACAAATTTTTACCTCAAAACACAAAATAGGGAAAAATGCCCAGCAGGGAAAATATGACCTAAAAATAATCTTGCACATGAGACCAAAATAATAAAACATTTGCATCCCTAGTCTTGGCACTTCATTTCTAGCTATTATGATGCATAATATCTAACATAAGCAAGTGGGATAAATCCAGATCCATTTCTTCCAGGAAGATCTTTGAACATCCTGGAAAATCATTTGCTCTTCTTCGGTGCTCACAGAACAAAGCAAGTTAACAAAACGACTGTGAAATTGTGGTCCAAATCTTTTTGGTAGTCACAGGCTGGAATAGACTCATTGAATTGGTTGTTGAATTTTGAGTTAGAACTTATATACATCCCAATAATTTAATGGATATACTATAATTCTATTAATGGTATTATTCATAAATTGTATTTGTTATCCACCTCTCCTCATGGCTCAAGGTGGGATAAAATACATTCAAAACACATCAACATAAAATGCTCTAGCTGGGACTACCAATAGGATTCAGATCTATAAGTATGCTATAATGATAATGATGATGATGATGATGATGATGATGATAATAATAATAATAATAATAATAATAATAATAATAATAATAATAATAAAAAATCCCAGGTGACAGCAGGATTGCAGAGAAACAACGGGAAAAGCTGACCCGATATGAGGATTTAAAAATCGAACTGCAAAGACTCTGGCACAAGCCAGTAAAGGTGCTCCCAGTGGTAATCAGCACACTGGGTGCTGTGCCTAAAGACCTTGGTCTGCACTTAAGCACAATCAGCACTGACAAAATAACCATGTGCCAGCTGCCAAAGTCCACCTTACTGGGATCTGCACACATTATTTGCCTATACATCACACAGTCCTAGACACTTGGGAAATGTCCGACATGTGACAGCCGGCAGAGTGTCTGTTGTGGACTCATCTTGTTGTGTTTCAAATAATAATAATAATAATAATAATAATAATAATAATAATAATAAAAAACTTTATTTATATTCCACCCTATCTCTCCAAGGGAGACTCAGGGCAGATTCCAACTTACAACGGCAAACATTCAATGGCTCCATAAACAGACAAATATCAACGTAATAATCCCAGAGGAACCCCATATATCAAACAACATAAGAGCTTAACATTAATAAATTAAGCCCAACATAATCAAACAAAATTTTTATAAAAGCATTCACCTTGATTTATGGAAGCCAACTATTAGCACTGAAAAGCAATTGAGTACAGGTCAATGACTGGCTTAGAAAATGGTGTCAGGAGGAACGCTTTGGCTTCCTCGACCATGGCCTGCTTTTCCAGGAGGATGGCCTACTGGCAAGGGATGGGGTGCATCTCACACAAGTAGGAAAACACCTTTTTGCTCACAGACTCGCAAACCTCATTAGACGCACTTTAAACTAGGTCCACCGGGGGAGGGGACAACAGCCTTGCGAACACTACTTTACCCATAATGTCTGGGAATCGCCAGAAGGCTAAATGGAGGGCTGCACAAACACAACAAGGACCAAGTACCAAAAGCACAATAATCACAATTAAACAGCTCAAGGGAAGATCCCAGGGGCTCACATGTCTTTACACTAATGCACAGAGCATGGGAAATAAACAAGACGAACTCCAACTTTTAGCACAACACCACAAATATGATATCATAGGGATCACTGAAACCTGGTGGGATGACTCCTATCGCTGGAATGTAGATATCGAGGGGTATAACCTCTTTCACAGAAACCGAACAAAGGGGAGAGGAGGCGGAGTAGCCTTATATGTCAAAAACTCTTATGCTGCAGAAGAGATTCAAGACAGCAATCTGGGAAACCAGCTTGAAATCATCTGGATAAGAATCAAGGGAACTGGGACTCAAAAAGATGTCGTTGTAGGCGTCTACTACAGACCCCCAAGCCAGGAGGAAGAACTTGATGAAGTCTTCTGCCAACAGTTGACCAAACAGGCACAGAAAAGAGATGTAGTAGTCATGGGCGATTTCAACTATCCCGATATTTGCTGGAAAACAAACTCGGCCAAGAGTACAAGGTCCAACAAATTCCTCGCTTGTCTTGCAGACAATTTCATGGTCCAGAAGGTAGAAGAGGCAACAAGGGGATTGGCTACTCTTGATCTCATCCTAACAAATGCGGAGGACCTGATCGATGCGGTCGAAGTGGTAGGATCCTTAGGGGCAAGTGACCATGTGCTCCTGCAATTTGAGGTACAAAGGAAGGCCGAAACTAAGACAAGTCAAACCCGCATTTTGGACTTTAGGAGAGCTGATTTCCAAAAAATGAAGGAAACGCTGAGCAGCATTCTGTGGACACAGATATTAAAAGACAAGGGAGTTACGGATGGATGGGAATTTCTCAAGAGTGAAATACTCAAGACGCAATTGCAAACCGTGCCAACAAAGAGAAAAAATAGGACAAGTGCAAAGAAGCCAGAATGGATGTCCAAAGAACTTCTAACTGTGCTAAGACACAAAAGAGATATGCACAAGAAGTGGAAAAAGGGAGAAATCACCAAAGAAGAATTCAAACAAATAGCCAACACCTGTAGGGAAAAGGTCCGCAAGGCTAAAGCAAAAAACGAGCTCAGACTTGCCAGGGACATTAAAAACAATAAAAAGGGCTTCTATTCTTATGTCAGTAGAAAAAGGAAAAACAAGGAGGCGATAGGACCTCTTCGCGGAGAAGATGGGGCAATGCTGACAGGGGATAGGGAAAAGGCAGAACTACTTAATGCCTTCTTTGCCTCGGTCTTCTCACAAAAAGAGAGTCTTCAACCTCAGCAAGATGGAGTGGATGAGGGATTGGAGGACATCCAACCCCAAATTGGGAAAGAAGTCGTCCAGGAATACCTGGCCGCTCTTAATGAGTTCAAGTCCCCAGGGTCAGATCAACTACACCCCAGAGTATTGAAGGAACTAGCGGAAGTCATTTCGGAACCGTTGGCTACCATCTTTGAGAGTTCTTGGAGAACGGGAGAAGTTCCAGCAGATTGGAGGAGGGCCAATGTGGTCCCAATCTTCAAGAAGGGAAAAAAGGATGACCCAAACAACTACCGTCCGGTCAGCCTCACGTCGATACCGGGCAAGATTCTGGAAAAGATTGTTAAGGAAGCGGTCTGCAAACACTTAGAAACAAATGCAGTCATTGCTAATAGTCAACATGGATTTATCAAAAACAAGTCATGCCAGACTAATCTGATCTCTTTCTTCGATAGAGCTACAAGCTGGGTAGATGCGGGGAATGCCGTGGATGTAGCGTACCTGGACTTCAGTAAGGCCTTCGACAAGGTCCCCCATGACCTTCTGGCAAGGAAACTAGTCCAATGTGGGCTAGGCAAAACTACGGTGGTAATTGGTTAAGTGGACGAACACAGAGAGTGCTCACTAATGCTTCCTCTTCATCTTGGAAAGAAGTGACAAGTGGAGTGCCGCAGGGTTCCGTCCTGGGCCCGGTCCTGAGGACAGGAGCAGAATTCAAAACGATCTTGACAGATTAGAGAGATGGGCCAAAACTAACAAAATGAAGTTCAACAGTGGCAAATGCAAGATACTCCACTTTGGCAGAAAAAATGAAATGCAAAGATACAGAATGGGGGACGCCTGGCTCGAGAGCAGTACGTGTGAAAAAGATCTTGGAGTCCTCGTGGACAACAAGTTAAACATGGGCCAACAATGTGATGTGGCGGCAAAAAAAGCCAATGGGATTTTGGCCTGCATCAATAGGAGCATAGTGTCTAGATCTAAGGAAATAATGCTACCCCTCTATTCTGCTTTGGTTAGACCACATCTGGAATATTGTGTCCAATTCTGGGCACCACAATTCAAGAGAGATATTGACAAGCTGGAATGTGTCCAGAGGAGGGCGACTAAAATGATCAAGGGTCTGGAGAACAAGCCCTAGGAGGAGCGGCTTAGGGAACTGGGCATGTTTAGCCTGAAGAAGAGAAGGCTGAGAGGAGATATGAAAGCCATGTATAAATATGTGAGAGGAAGCCACAGGGAGGAGGGAGCAAGCTTGTTTTCTGCTTCCTTGGAGACTAGGACTCGGAACAATGGCTTCAAACTACAAGAGAGGAGATTCCATCTGAACATTAGAAAGAACTTCCTGACTGTGAGAGCCGTTCAGCAGTGGAACTCTCTGCCCCGGAGTGTGGTGAAGGCTCCTTCTTTGGAAGCTTTTAAGCAGAGGCTGGATGGCCATCTGTCAGGGGTGATTTGAATGCAATATTCCTGCTTCTTGGCAGGGGGTTGGACTGGATGGCCCATGAGGTCTCTTCCAACTCTTTGATTCTATGATTCTATGATTCTATTTTGAAAGCTTAGAGAAAACTTGTTATTTCAACTTGAAAGGGTAGCACTGTGGGCACTGCGCAAGGTTCCTTGGGGGAAAAAAATATGTAGGGAGATCCCTTGGTCTGTTTTCGACCTTATATAATGAAGATACCAAGAACTGAGCCTCTGAAAATGAGCTCAATGCACTGGTAGGCTGTTACTAGAGCAAATGTTCCCGTTAGAATAAATATGTAATTGTTTTTTCACAGATTTGTTAAAGCACACACACAAAAAAACAAAGTTGTTAGTTTGTAGGAAAAAGAGCTCGGGGTGGCCAGAGGTTTGAAATGTTATTTTCCTCAAGAAGTCCCACATTTTTTTGAGAATTCTACAGCCACTTCATAAGAGTTATTTTATAGGTAAATGCTACAAATATCTATATTTAACATCCCTTATTGAGAATTCAAAATCCTGAAATACTCCAAAATCTGAAAATGTCCACATCAGTGGCTGAAGTCACAACACCTTTGATTTTAGGTGATTCAACATATACAAGTGATTTTTCATGCACAAAATTGTAAAAATTATTGTGTATAAAATTACCTTAAAGCTATGTGTATAAGGTGTATAGGAAACATAAATGCTTTTAGTGTTTAGACTTGGATCCTATCGCCAAGATTGTCTATACAAATAATAAAAAAGCTAAAACACTTCTGGTCAAAACCATTTCAAATATGAATAGTCAATTTGTACTTAATGTGCATGTTTTCAGTGCTACCATGTTAACAAGTATTTTAACTAGACAGGTAAAACTATATCCCCTGTAATCTCATGAACTTCAGCTCTGAGTCAACTGATTTCAAATATTTTCTTGACAATAATAACTTAATATTGCTTTATTATGTATATATTTTTTCATATATATTTTAATATTACAGAGTTAGGTAGCACTGAAAACATGCACATTAAGTTACTAGTATTCTGACAATTAAGCTTAAAATATCCACTCAAGTCCTTTCCCTATCCTATCTGTGTGGGCAATGTAGTATACAATGGAAGCTGTGGCCATTTATATGTGTCCTTCACATCTAATACATGCATTTTCTAGCTAGCTACCGTCAGCATTTAAGCACAAAATTACATCCAAGGAGTAGCCCATAAATGTTGGAATGACAAAGGTTAAGGGAATCGAAAGGCAAGCCCTGAAAGGGAATACTTTTTTGTGTAAAGATCACCATAATAGATGAACTCAGTTTTACTGCCTTCACAAAGCAAGGGAGAGTGAGGTTGAGGAAAGAAATCAGATAAGGCAGAATTATAAAATTTTAGTTTATCAATTTTTCTGAGTTTCATTCTGGAGACTCTACAAAGGGATGCTCACAGTTTACAGCACACAAAAAGAACATCAAGGGTTGCAGAGCTATTGTAGACAATGCAGTGCTAACAAGAAAAGGAAACAGGAAAAGTTGAATGCTAAACTCTGCATTCAGCATTAGTTTGCTGTAAGTTTTATTCCCATTTAAATACAATTTGAATATTATGATGTAAGATCATCTTTGCCTTTTAGCAGTCCTCCTCTCAGGCACCTTTTGTCCAGTGTACAGGTGCATTTATACCTGCTGTTTGACATTTATTAATAGGCCTTGAGAAACTATTTTAATGGGGACACTCTCATTAAGCCATTCCTTAGCCGTGTTATAGACCGGTTCATTGGCAGCTCCATTGCTCTCAGATTCTTTTCTGAAAGTGATGCTGCTGAATTGATTCTCTGCTTTTCCCCTTGTGAAATACAATACAAATGTAAATCTAATAGGTAATTTTATTAACCACATAGAATTTTTTTTGCCCTGACAAAAAACAAATGGCTTTCTTTTGCTTCCATAAACCTTCCTGTTCTTCTTAAAATTGTATGAAGAACTGTGTTTATTATTCTTCCTACCATTGAAATGAAGTTGTAGCTACTATTCATATTCATGTCTATATCATTAGCAATTCAGATAAAAGTGGATGACAGAAGAGCCATTGTACTGTAACGATGTTATCCAATTGAGCACCCAGACCGTCAGAAATTTTGAATGTTTGATAACTTGGGAAAGAAACTTAGAAACTAATCCTAATCATTACTTTTTATTCCATTTCCCCATTCCTCATCTGAATTCTTCCTATTGTAATGGCAGGACAAATGTTATTGGAGAAAGGGGGAAAAGACAGAAGCTATTCAATGATATTCTTGTATTCATTGTACAAATCTTATCCTGAAAAGCTCAGTAGCCAAATTGGTCACTTGGACATTTTGTAAGAATGAAAGCTACTCTGGAAATGTATTAATTGTGCTTATTCATTATATGTAATTAAAACAATTGTGAGGAATTTATTACAATTCTCAAATATCTCACATGTTTCTCATAATATTCTTGTTTGATATTTTCCACTGGATATGTATTAACTTTTGAAAAATATTGGAAGGCATTTTGGAGCTGGTTCTGAATTTTGCTTTGAGGAATGGAATCTTTAACCATATATTGTGGTCATGGGTCACACAGAGAAGTTTGAATATCATAATCATCTTTCCAAGACTTCATAGCTTTTTCTTTGGGTCCACAATAAATGACCTCAAATTTATTTTTGCATGTTAAAATGTAGCTCAAATCGCCCTTATGGAATATTCAATAGTACTGCTACAGTATCTGGACAACCTTTCTTTGTTAAACAGATCACTCATTAATACATCAGGATAGAGAGCAAATGCTGTCTCAGTGGCAACTAATATTTTCTAGAAATCTGGTGATCATTTTAGCACTAACAGTGTTCAGTGATATCATTAATTTATACAGTTGGCATGTTTGCATTTCATGGATTGATATCCAGTTGTCTTTTTCGTGCTTTCTGGAACTTTGGGATACTATTTTTGGCCCAAACTCCAATATAACATTATTGATAAAATGTGTAGTTTTAGTTATGCTGCATCCACAAAATGCAAGTCGGGGATAAGATTAAGACAAAAATGTTTGCATAAGAGAAAGTGCAGTCCCAAGAGCGCTTTTTAAAAGTCTCAGATTAATTACATTTTTTAATGTTTCATTGAGAACTGGCATGTACCAGAAATAGACTGATCTATCTGAAGTGTAAACCATCAGAGTTTTGGGAAGGTGACACTGACAGAAGGTTTGATGAATGCTTCTTTGTACAGAAGGATGAAAGAGAAAAAGGAGAGAGAGAGGAAAAGAGCTGAGAACTGAAGACACTACTGTTAGGGGTTCAGATGCCTCTCTTTAGAATTGTGCTGTAAGGCTGCAGATTTTTCACCTTTGAGAAAGTCTGCAACTTGCATCTACCTCTGGTCTCTGTGTATATTTGTAAATACAGTATAATGTCATAAGAGCTGTTAAGTTTCTAGTAGACTCTCCTCCAAATGAAAGAGAAACCCAAGATTCGTTGCCTTAATAACATCCCTTTTGGAAGTAGAAATATATAGTTATGTAAACAACACTCCAGTTGTAGAAAGTCTTCTGAAGGAAGGTGAAATTGGCTGTTTCTTTTCTTGTTGAGAAGAGCACTATAGATTGTTTTGTTCCGGCTGCTTTTTAACTTTGTATAACAGTTTCTTGCTCTTTAATTTTTTTAATCCACTCTGTTCTTATGGCACTTGCATTTTCTTCCCTCCTGGAATTTGTGTGACACTTTAATGTCTTTATTGCTCATCACCCTGGACAATTGGGAAGGAGTAAGGTGCAATTTGTAACTCTACTAAATTAGTAATAAGAAAAGAGACAATGATCCACTTGATTTTATTCCAATAAAAGCAGAACAAAAGCAATCTCCAAATGTGACATACTTACATTAAATATCAAATACCCACTGGATACTAAGAGTACCCAGAAAATATTCATCATCAACATTAGCAAGAGATGCTTTTGAAAATAATCCTAGGATCACTATCTTTTGTTCTTCAAAATGTAGTTGTCTAGTCAGGCACTTACAATATACAATGTGCTGTACTAAAAATATGCTAGGAACAACATTTGTCTTTTAACTGATTTCAGTAATTGTTTTTATTCATTATATTAAAGTTTTATCATTTTGTTTTAAAATACATGTAATTAGGCATGTGAGACCTTTGGGACACTCTTTCATACAAGCCATACATACACTGAGCTGAGGTTACATACAATATAATTAAAGACATAGGATGTATCCACACTGTAGAGTCAATGCAGCTCGACACCACTTTAACTGACCTAACTCAATCATATAGAATCCTGGCATTTGGTGAGGTACCATCACTCTTTGGCAGAGAAAGCTAAGGATCTTTCCATGCTTCCATGGCATTGAGTCATGGCCGTTAACTACTTCATGTTAAATATTAATTTGATAGTTGAGAAGCAACTTCAGTTACATGAGCTTTGAAAGAGGTGTTACACAGACACAAGTTTCCTTAACCTTTTGATTAAACTTCCAATCTGCATTTCCTATCATTCTGTTCGCCCTTTCTTCTTTTTTCTCTGGACATAAAGCCAGTTATCCTAACAGGGACATGCCATGATAGAAAGCCAAGAAGATAACAAGGAAGGGAAGTGACAAAGGGGCGATATTGCCACTTTTTACAAGCACATACTGGCAATTCAGAAAGTAAGAGCAAAACATAGTTTTCCTCCCACTGAAGTTGAGACAAAAATCCCAAACAATGGAGATGGTGCTCAGTATTAAGAGACACATGTAATTTGCAAAGCTGAAGAATTAAAGTAATCATCCGAATGCAGACTGAAACTTTGCCAACCAGATCTGTGCAAGGGATCTATTATCCAGCAAAGATCTCTTTTCCAAATGAGCAAGACTGTTTGAAGCACTGTGCATACATAATGTTATCCTAAGATATTTAGATGTACATCAATGATATTCAACATTTAGATGATGGCTAGTAAACCAGATTGTATTGCTTCTGAAAAGGCACTATGACGCAGTTGTTTATTCAGCAACATATAACTGTGCCTTGTGTCTGTTAACAAGGAGGTCTTTGTGAAACACAGACTTCGACAGCGCTGTTCCTCTTTGGAACCATTTCTCACTAATTAGAAATCAGAGAAAAGGCCGTGTTCATAAACAGTTCAGCCTGAGACTGCTTTTCCAACCACTCTTTCCAAAAATTAACTCAGTTGTAACCCTGCGTGAATAATCGTTTTGCCCAAACAGTTCAGGAAAGATTTATTGTGAATAATTGTTTTCTTGCTGTGCAGAACACTGATGCAAATTTTATATAACAGCAAAACACCCCGAGAAATGATGGGTTTGAAAATGCGGTGTAATTTTATTTTCTAAGGCTTATGCCCATAATGACTGTGACATCTCTAACAAGTGCAGGGAACAGGTGACAAGAATAAGAGGAAGTCAGAAGGAAGGAAGGGGAAGTCAGAAACTTTGGGGTACATTATGGATTTTTTCTAAATGATTCAGAAAGAAATAGGTTGCTGACCAACCCATGAAATAATGAGACTATATGTGTAAATTGGATTGGAATACATGCCATTTTATTTAAATAATTACTTATTTAGTTATTCCTAGAGATGAACAAATATGAAATAACAACCTAGCTTGGGAGCAGTTGGGGCAGTCAGTCTTTACCATGTTTTGATGTGTTGCTGGGCTTGGCCCCATGTAAGCTGAGTTCCTTGGGGAGATGGTGGCTGGGTATAAATAAAGTATTATTATTATTATTATTATTATTAATATTACTACCAGTCCTCCTCCCCATTTCCCTGGAATTGACACCTGAAAATACTCAGTCTGGCTGGACAGATCTTAGAACGTCAACCTGATGATCAAATCTTCATATCAGGTGACTTTTGTCATGGTGAGACCTTCAAGCCAGGCATAAGGGCAATCTCCTTCCCACCCCTTGTCATGTGACATGTAGTGATATGAAATTCCAAAGAGTCAATAGACCTAGCAAGAGGCAGAGCATCTCAATATAATTTTTGCTCCCCCCTATGGTGATATTATGGTGTTAGACACCATGGCATGATTAATTGTGATCACTTTTCATTGGAGGTCAGCAAAAGAACCTGTTTCCCAAACATACTGAGACAATAAAGTAATCTTTAATATACATACAGTAGTATTTACTGCTATCATCACCACTACTAATCTCCATCATTATCAATAACAACCACAACAACACTTCCATGAAGTTAGGTGCTTAGGTGCATCTAAGATGCCCACACACTGGAAGGTATGTAGTCACCTTACTATGTAGTTTTCAGCTTTTAATTTTGAAATTCACTAATTCCTGAACATTCCAAGCATGCACCAATGGGTTAAAATGTACATTGAGCAGCCAATCAGAATGACCTGATGGAAATCTGAATTTATTAGTATGGTTCCTCTGTCTGGAAAGCTAATGTCTAACATCTTCAGTGTACATCGATTGCTATAATGTTATGGCTAGCAATTGTATTAGCACCAGCTCTCAAAATGGGTACCACACGGCTTGAATTCAAGGTCATTTTCAGGGGGGTTACCTTTTCTGGACTAACCTGTCATGGCCAGCAGTCACCCAAGCTGGATGATTCTGAGAGCTGTGATTTTTTAAAGTTACTTTTAACTCTATCTGCCACTAAACACAATATAACATCAAAAATATTTGGGTGTTTAAGGAAAGCAATGTTGACCATAAAACAAACAAGCAAAAAGAGGGAAATCCAAAATCTATCCTATGGCAATACATTTATTGGACAACCAAAAGGCATATACATTGCACTAACTTTCAGATATTCAAGGCTTCTCATCAGGCAAAGGGGGTTAAATTTCTTGTAGAGAAATAAAAGTGCAAGTGTTGTGCTCGAGGCATCTACATTTTGGATGTTACAGACTGTTTAGGCCAATTTTAAAAAGAGCATGGCAGTAAACTGGCTTAGATCAAAAGCAATCTAATAGCCAATAAAGTTTGGCTTCTCCATTTGAAGATACAAAGCACACATATACTTGAGACCTCTATTTGTTTTCTGTCCAGTATGAGCTATATGCACCCTGTTGATGAATAAGTGTGTTGAATCCCTCAAGAAAATATGTATATTCTTAGATATGGAGATAACTTCAGACAATGGAATAAGCAAAGTCTATCAACTGAGGCTGAATTGGGCGCTATGTCTTTAGAACAGAAGTAGGCCCTCCAGATGTTTCAGACTACAATGCTTGTCAGCGATAGGCAGAATGGCCAATTTAGGGGACTAATAGTCCAAAATATCTGGAGGGCACTAGGCTGCCAACCCATTTTTAAATGTTCTCTTCACAGCAAGGCAGGGACCCCTGGAGAAGAAGCAACTTTGCTAGCAAGTGTATATCTAAAGGGGATCTTATGCAAGGTAAAGTTCACCAAGGTTTTTTCTCAGAGGAGCTTTTCCCTTTATCCTTTCACAGTAAGCAGTAGCAGAAGGCCTTCCATCTTTCCTTGGCTTCCTACTGCTTAGGAGCAGCAGAAGCATGTCCATGATATTCATTAGGAAGGGAAAGCATCCTTTATCTGCTTCTGCCATCAAAGTGCTTTCCTAGGTAGCACCATAGGATCAGGGCATTAAAAAAATCTCTCCAACCTTATGAAGTTATACCAAAAGAAAATGAACACTGAATTTTAAAAATATTTTAAAGTATGTTCCTCCTATCCTAAACAATAGTTCATTTCTACACCAGATTAAGTTCATTTCTGTTCCAATACATCTGTTTCTGACTTGTCCACCTAGACTCAATGTCTTTTTCTCTCAGAGTCAAAGGACTGCAAGTGCATAATGCAATCCTGACCAGTTGTACTCAAAAGTAAATCATGCTATAATAAGTATGTTCAGCACTGCAGACTTAGGACTTGTCTAGGGGAGATAGATTGGCATTGAAGCTGGATAACACCATGTGCATCCTGTTGATGGTTTGCCTCTTAGCTTTAGTCACCCTCCCCCACTATGTACAGGCAAACCTAACAAAAATTGCCAGTCCTGTAACACTTCCATCACTTAATGGGGTCGTGCCACTTCTGTGTTTGGCAAGCCAGCATTGAAGTGATATCATGGGATGGGTTTGTCCTCCTTTCCCTCTTGCTATTCCAGAGCTACATTTTAACTTTACAGTAATTTTTGAAAAACATTAACCACTCCTAGAACTGTGGAATTGCTTTTGAAATATTTTAAAATTATGAAGCAGAGGAAATGCAGGAAGGTGAGGTTATAAGGGAGTGTACAAGTATGGGACCATGGATTGGGAAATTGGCAGTATTACAGAAATGTAGTTATATCACAATACAGGGAACTAGCATTTGCTTCCTCTGAAAAGAATGCAAACTCTTCTAGTTCAATACTTTGGATAATATGATGCTAGCGGGAAGAGAGGTAAAAGTCAGATCTTTCAACCTAATGTTTTTTTCCCTTTACCATCTGACTCCCTTACCTGTAGTTAGCCTAATTAAACTAAATAGAGGGACTGTTCTTAATTGGCTCCCTGCTCTATTTAGTAGTGCAGATTACGCTATTTAAGAAAACTGCATTTCTTGGAATCAAAGGCATCAGTTCAGTACACTCCTTTTCTTTAACTGTTTTGTGTGAGTTGAGGAGGTCCTGAAAGGCACCATGTTGACAGCCCTAGAGACTGTCATTCCCTCAAAGCATTTATCCATAGAAATAGACTCAGCAGGGGAAGCACACTAATACAGTTTCTTCATTCCATCCCATCTATGACTTTACAGTCCTGACCTAGAGTAATTTGCTGTTCTTTAGACTCTTCACAAAAATCAAGTTTACAGCATCCTAAGGAGATGCCTCTTGAAAATGGAACATCATTTGTAAATGAACGAAAGTTGAATCCTAAATGACCACTGGAGGGATGCGGATCTCTGAGAAGAGGATGAGTAAGCTATTGGCTCTGGACACTGATGGGGTGGGGTGGGCAAGAAATGAAATCTTAGATTGGATTGGTAATTTGTATTTATGCAGAGGAAATAACAGTCGCATATGTGCATATGCTAGAACAGGACAGTGTTGCTTATGAGATAAATGTGTTACATGAAAAGAACTTACTTATGTATTGACATATTGAAGACTTTTTTTCAGCTTTATCCTTGTGTTTGCCTACATTGACTACATTACAAGTGACAGCACTATTCTGATGGTGATCTATGTTCAATGGGTGAATAGATAAGGTAGAAAACCTTTGCTTGTTTTAGGACCATGTTCTCTCCAAAACCCACTGCGGGCTATTCAGGCTCAGAAATGTCTTAGTTTTATCCTAAGACAGGGCACACACTTTTGCTTTCAGTAGTTGTTCATTCTTAGGGGAAGGAATTGGGTTTAGGTAAGCTGTAATGTAAGGGCAATGTGTTTTGAAATAAATGAAAAATCGGAAGTGATAGAGGTTCATTGTGTTCTGGTCAGCTCTTCAAAAAACACATTCATTTTAGAATATTTATTGAGAATAACTAGGGAAATTATGAACTGGAAACAGATTTGAACTAGAGATGGACTTTCCAGCACTGAGGGGTTTTTTTGCACTTAACCACTATATTACACAAGCTAAATGAAGCCAACTCATTATGCTAGGACATTAAGAACATTTTTGCATTCTCTTTCCAAGGAAAAGGTACAATCATATTGGTCTTTGAAATTATTTATTATAGAAGCTGTCCTTCATGTTCCTAGACCAGGAACAATGTATGAATAAGGAGTGAACCACTTCCTCTCAATAATGCAAGGAGCCACACATGGTACCCATTTTGACCAGACCTGACTAAATGTTTGTTCTTCAGTTCCCATGAATGGATGCCCAGATTCACCAAAGCTTTCTAAATCCAGAAGAAGATTCCACTGATCAAACTGTTCAGGATCTGAGTCTTACTGAAATCACTTTAATCCTTAAAGATAAGAACATATACTCAGAAAGACTATTAGGAAAACACAACTCTTAAGTTTGTTTTGTATGAACATTTGAAGTCTGTCATTTGTCATAGGACTGATGTTATCATATTAATGATAACCAGAAAGCCCTGTTATATAAGGTGTGAACAATAGAAACCAATGACTTTTTTCTTTACCGCAAAATATTGTGCCTGATTTCATTATTGCTATTATTATTAGTATCCTTTAGTAGTACTTCATTAGTTACCTTGAAAAAAAAATCCAGTTTTACCTGGGAAAATTGTTTTAAAGCCACTATTTTCCATTCTTTGTTAGCTGAATACATTTAGTTCAGAATAAAAGTTGTAGGAGGAAAAAAAGTCCTTGGCGGCATAAAAGTCCTTTGTTGGTGCTTTTGAACTCCCTAGTTGTGGACTACAAAGGGTTCTGTGCTCTCCCTCTCTCTACCACAGAACAGAAGCAGTGTCTTTTTTGGATCTTGATATACAGGATATATTACCGAATGCCTATCAAAAGGTTTGTGAACCTTGATGGAAATCAGAGGTGAAATTGACAGTTCAAATGTCTGGTCTCAGTTTAAAAGACATATGGTAATGTATTTTTTTTATATCAGACACACATACAAAAAAGCGGGACAACTATAGTAGTGTACTGATTTATACTCCACTACATCTCAATTCATGACCTTTTAAAAAGGATCTCAAGCACTAAGCATTCTACTGTGGCAATTAAACCACTCCCTTGCCTCTCGTTATTACAAATCCAATCATTTTCCTCATTTGCAGAACCTGTTTGATGCTTTGCTTTGTAAATAATGAATTAAAGCATTTACCTGATTTAGAAGAAAATTATTCCCACAATTGAAACATGAGGTTTTTACCTTTGTTGGAGTTACTTAATGATGATTTGGAAAGGCATTTTTCCGTTGTAGAGCTCTACTAGATTAAAGTACACACTTTGCAGGTAAAGCCCAAGCTTTGTGTTACAAGAAAGGTATGGCAAAGTCTTGTCAGTAATATACCAAATCAGAATTCTGGTGTTCAAGGTCATTTCAAACTTACCTTAAGAACTAGGCTAGGATAACTTTTTCATACAGTTCTTTTAGGAAGCTTCTTCTTCTTCTTCTTCTTCTTCTTCTTCTTCTTCTTCTTCAAGCTGCATGAAATCATCTAATCCTCCCAAGGTATGCTTTACCATCTTAGAACTATCTAACGGACCTTCTCCTATATAGGGTTGCCCTAAGGACCTGATAGAGAGAAACTAGAGCAAGGAAACTGAACCACATTCAGTTGCATGGTCAAGTGCTAGACTGATGTTGGTGGTTTCATTTTGAAGATAATGCCAGTACATCCTTGTTCTTCCTGCAACCATTTTTACCTTATTTTTTTTTACTTTTGCCCAACAATGGGTCTAAATTTAGGCCCCATTTACACTGCCGTATAATGCAGTTTCAAACTGGATTATATGGCAGTGTAGGTGTGGCCACAGTCTGAAGTTTGTCTATATAATCTGCTTGAGACAAAAGCATATGAAGATGAATCACCAACCCATTTCCTAAGACATTTTTTTCCAAAGGTGACAATTTCTTAAGGAGTGGTTCATACAATCATCTTTAACAGGTGGGATCACACTTTTTTGTCAAGATTCATCAATTATCTTCTGGAATCATGAAGACAATCCTTTTCTCTTTCATCCCAAATGTTAACAATGAAGATACAGAGAGAAAAATAATAAAGGCAGTTGGCCATAAGCCTTCAGGCTCTTTGTTCATGCTTTTAGACTGGATTACCTAAAATTACTCCTACAATTGCAGATTGAATGATGGGCTGGGCAAGCCCACTGAAACCTCCATCAATAAATGCACTATATTCAAGAAGGATATGGGAAATTTTATTCTCAAAGTATCTTACAAACATGTCATTACATCTCTGTAAGGCTTCCTCCAAATCCCTGCCAAATTCATATTTCAATAACCCATTCACCAGATGGGGAAATTCTGCTGGCTGGCTCTTTGATGCACAACAGAGGTGAAGTATGAACACTATTAACAAATATTTCACTTCTCTTCAACCATAATCATAAGAGATATATACCATCTGCATTCTAGTCATTGTTCTAGCCTTTTCATAGTCCACTGCTTCCTGGTAAAGTTTGGAACTTTGTGGCAGCCATTTACATCAATATATCAAAGAAGATAACTTCAGTTCCTGATCGAACAGCATTTCTGAATTTTAATATTTTTGCATGATCAAAATTCCATAAATATCTCCAAGTAATTGTTTTCACCCATGCAGGAAACAATTACCTTGTGCATGGTGAGGACTATAGACTCCTCAGCATCCTCTTTTAATATGAATGGTAAGCAGAAGTAAGTCCTTGCAATTCCATTTTTCTTCTTTTAAACCACTTTCACTCCAACTCAAACGAATTGTTTGGGAAAACCACAGATGAGTGACTTTTATTCAAATCTGAATTGTAAAATATTTCACTGACTTGTACCCAACTCTCCACAGAGATACACTAAATCTTAAGTTCCAGGGGACTAAAATGCTATCTATTTATTGAAGAATTGAAACTAATTATTATTCAGCTTAACAATATTTTCATTTATAGAGTTTATCTGGGGAGGTATCCTATAAATAATAAACCACAAATGCATGCATTAATGTTGAAAGGATTCTCATTGTCAGTGCTCTGGAGAAAGCATCACCCTATATATGTTTTATGACAACAAAGCCATAAAGTTTTTGATTTGTTTAGAAGGGAATTTTCCCCCTATCTCATACTCCAAAAGCACAAACAGCTAAAAGTCAAAACTATGTACAATATGCAGAAAATATTAAGTAGTACATGGAGCACATGTTGTCCTCAACCTAAAAAGCCTGAATTTTTCAGGACAAGAAACACTGGTACCAATTAGACTTGTGAACAGATCCATTTTAGCCATTTTCCTTTGGCTTGTTTGGCATGTTCGGCTTCTCCAGAGGGCCATAACCGTAAGGGCTCAGTCACCATGTGTTTTTTGCCCAAAATGGCCCATGTGGCTGCCGGGCACAGCTTCTTCCCTTCTGTTCAGGAGCACCCCATTCCTCAAAACCAGGCTCCCATGAAAGGAAGAAAGAAAAGGAGCCCAGGAAGGGTGCTTCCTTAACCCAATTGCTCAAACCTAGATTCCCTTGAAAGGAAGAAAGAAAAGGTTCCCAGGAATGGAAAGGGGGGCCTTGTAAGTTTCCTATTGCTGCCAACGGGCCAGATCTTCCCTGGTCTTTCGGTTGCCTAGCTGAAAACAGATTTTTTTCCATTAGCCAATTTCTGGGAGGCTCCCCAAAACAGATTTGGATACTCAAGGAAATTCAAATACCAAAAACGGATTGCCCTCCAGCCGAATTGCACAAGCCTAGCACCAATCTGCATTACACCATGTTTCCGAGAATCAAATTTTCATTGTAATTTCATTGTATTGGTACAAGGGTGTTTCCAAAATTAGCAAACAACAGTGCCCAATTGGCTCTACTTCAGACTTTCATTAACAGACTCATTAGACAGGGTCCAAATTGGTGGCATATGCCAGTTGACCTTCTCTTTTGTGATAGTGCCCACTAGCTCACATCTCATGACATCAAACTACTTCAGATGGGGCTCTTTTGCAAAAGGGAAGTTCAACCTATGTATGCCACCATGGCGGCAACACAGGAGGACTCCCATGTCCCATTGAGATTAATGGGGGAAGCTGGGCAGCCGATGTTTCCCCCCAATTGGCAATTGATTTCACCCCCCCCCCACACACACACACACAGACCTTGGTGGGTACTGCCAGAATCACAACAATTTGTGGTGATTCCAGTAGCATGCTTGATGAGGTTGTAAGTCGAAAGATGAAATCATTCTGTAGTAACCAAAGGAACAGGTTCTGCAGTGCATGCCTGGCAAATTAAGTATATGTATCACTCCTTACTACTTTGGAGTTTGCCAGTCATGTGAAGGCTCAAGGGTGGCCTCCAGATGTTCCTACCACTTGTTTGTCCAAAGATCTCAAGAGTGCTGGTGCAAACTGTGATGGAGGGATGGACAGCAGAGTAGAGGGATGGATAGCCTGTCTGACATGTGCAACCAACCAATCATAGCCCAACAAAAATGGTCTTCATTCTTCTGAATATGTGCCCAGTAGCTTATCTTTCAACAATATTGTTAATTTGTCCATTTCTATTATTTCCCACATCTTGACTGTCCAGTTTTCTACAGTTGGTATGTCTGTTGTTTTCCACCTTTGAGCATAGAAAATTCTTACCACTGTTAACATGTATTGCAGTTTTGTTTTTGTTTTGTTTTTTTCGTGTCAGAAGCAAGTTGCTTCTTGTGTGAGAGAATTGGTCATCTGCAAGGATGTTGCCCAGGGGGCACCCAAATATTTGAGATTTACCATACTTTCTCTCATGTCTCTGCATGGGGAACTGTGACTGACAGAGGGAGCTCAACCTTCTCTCTTTGGATTCAAACTGCTGACCTGTCGGTCTGCAATCCTACTGGCACAAGGATTTAACTCATTGCGCATGGGTATTCTCTTCTGCTCTTTTTTATTTGATCATCCAACAGTCTTAGTAATGCCTTGAAGTTGATTCTTGTTTTAAGAATGTCTTGGGTTACCCTATGATTCTATATTTTAAATCCTTTTTAAAGGTCCACTACATATGGTAATTTTTTAAAAGTCCACTACATATGGTAATTTTTTAAAAGTCCACTACATATGGTAATTAGACCCTTCATGAACTTCACATTTCCAGCATTTATTATTTGCCCCTTTTATACTTTTTTTGTTATTTGGAGTGTGTGTGTGTGTAATCTCCTTTGATTCCTTGAGAATCAAAGATAAGTCTCCTGCTAATTTAAGTGGGAACCAAGAACATAAATGTTTCTACAGACATTGGAAGAATGTCTTTTTTTGCTTGATAGTTCTGCTGTCAAATAATGCTGTTTGTTTCCTGTACACAGCTTGAATATCTGCAATGCTATTCTCCTTGCCAGAATAAGTTTATGCAATGTAGAGTGCAATCTAAGAACTGCTTTATTCAAATTTATTCAGCTGCTTAGAAAGTAGGTAAGATAACAATAGTCTTTGCTGTGATAGCAATAACATCCAGCCACAAAATCTCTACAAATGCCATTATTTTACAGAAGCACAGAGAATTTAGGCACTCTATCATATATTTTTCTGCTGTCCTGGTGGATATTTTACATCTCAGTTGTGTTTTTCTTTTCTCTTCTCATCACAAAGTGCATTCATCAGCATGATGCATTGTATAGGTGAATGCACCTGATCCATTTGCTGGTTTGTTCAGCCTAATGACAAGCCATCAACAACAATACAAGTAGTAGTTGTTGTAGTAGAGCCTGTAAGCAATGTTGCAAGCAGTAGAATGGGTGCCAGAAGGGGAAAAAGGGTTACTCGAGAGCAGGAGTCTGATGAGTAACAACAGAGAAAAAAGATCCGGGATATACTTATGGCACCTACAGATGAAGACTCATTTGAGGGGTTCTCTGGGAATGGTCAATGAGTGAAGGAGAGGAAGGAGACACAATGGATTGAAATAGGGGAAGAAAGAGGGTTACTCGGGAGCAGGAATCGGATGAGGAACGGCAAAGAAAGAGGATCCGGGATATACTTATGGCACCTATAGATGAGGAATCATTTGAGGGTTTCTCTGGGGATGATGAGTCACAGAGTGGGGAAAACGGGGATGACACCGTGGATTGGACTAAGGTAAAGGAAGGGCAAGCTATTTGTGCAGAGGATCTAAGCCTTGACAGGAGTTGGAGGGATGGGCGTAGGGCTTCAAGTGAAGAGTTGGGAGCAGCTGCAAGGGATAATCATGGAGCGGTGGTCAGTTCATCTTATGATGATGATGATGATGTGTAGATAAAAGTGGGTTCAGGAATGGGGGATCTTTGCAGAAGGCAAGGTGTTGGTATACGTTCGTGCATTGGGTACTGTCTGGAGTTGTTGTTGCCTGTTTCGTGTTTGGCATTGGGTTTGGGATCTGCAGGTTGCTGCTCCTGTTTGTGTGTGCTTTCAACTCGGATTGGATTCTCGTGAGTGTGGATTTCCCCCTTCCTTGACCTTGGACCGGCTTGACTATGACGCTGCTTCTGTGGACTTTGGAACTTCGCTACTTCAGATTTCTCTCGCTACGACCCTGGACTTCGCTTGACTATGCTTCCCTCCCTGCGGCTTGACTGCTTTTGTTTACCAGTTGCATGCTGTGTTTTCTTTGTGTGACCTCGGAGAACTGCGTTTGATTCGGTTCTTTTATCCGGTTAATCTGGATTATATTTCTGTTTACCTTTTGAACCACGTTTGGTTTTACACTTGAGTTTTGACCAGAGGCATTGAGTTTAAGTGTCTCTGTGTCCTTTTCCTTTGCTTCAGTAAACTCTGTTTTGGAATTAACTCTGAGTCTGGCCCTTTAAGGCATCTGAGTCTGCTGTGCTTGCTGTGAAGGGGCAATAAAGATCTCCAGCCTGCTCCCAGGACTCCTTGTGAGTAGCCAGCAGCCCTAGCCTCCTCCAGTGGGGTGTGACTCAGCAACTGCAAGGAGGCCTCTACATCTATAAAGCTGAGCCCACAGGCCTGCCAGGGACTGAGTCTGCTGTGCTTGCTGTGAAGGACCAGTGCTAACCATCTCGCCATCTGAGACGCCTGTCATCGCGTCTTCCATCTCCACTCCTGGAAGGACTAGCATTGACCATCCCACCATCTGAACTTGCTGCCATCCGACTGTCCATCTCCATTCCCAGTTAAGACTGGCGATAGAGTTTCCCCCCTTGGAGCCTGCACTGGTTGAGGAGCTCCTTTGGACCGGTGACCACCTACTTCAGCCAGCGGGGTTGCCTGCAGCAGCTAGAGGCCAACTGGATGAGCTGCAATACCTACGACGACTGGTGGTGCTGTACTATTGGGGCTGTGACAGTGTGCTCCATCTGCAGTTAAGAACTTCTTGTGCAGTCCTCCAGGGCCCCCCAATGTGCGGTGGTGGCTGCGGGCTTGCTATCCATCCTGGTTTGGTTATGGTGTAATTGTGAAGCTGCTTTTTTACTGCTTACTGTTTGTTTGAGACCAGTCGCCAGTTGCCAACTGTCATTATAGACACCCTCAGCTTGCCAAGGGTCAGTTGCCCTTCTATCCACCCAACAAACAGGAATATATTCCAACCTCCAGTAGTACAGCCGTACTCCATCCTGGGCAGTGGCTCTAGGGGGGTTACTGTGTGTTTGGTGCTACTGTACCACCTATGCGCAGAGAAGACTGTCAACAGCTGCAGATTGACTGAAGGCATCAGTAGAGGAACTATACGGCTCCCTCCTGGAGCCCGAGGTCCTGCTGCGAATATCTCTCAAGCTACTGTGATTTGCACCTGGCACTTTTTCCTATGCCCCTACTTAATGTCAATTACACTGCCAATCTGCCGATTTCTTGCCAATAAGAATTGCACTGTGTAGGAATACCTCTGTAGTCTAATCCCCATTGCACTGTTATGAAAGATGACTTGTTAGCACTCCAGCACTTTAATTAACGGTGAGATCTCTGTTAGTTACTAATGTCAATGGTGCTATTGTGCGGTCACTTTAATTTTGCATTTGCACTTTACATCGTGTATTATATAATCACTCCCAACAATGGTCGAATGGCCGGGGAAAATTGGAGATGGTTTTATAAGGCAGAGGAATTGAACTACAATAATGGCGGAAATGATGGTTTAACAACTGCCAGGGCTATTGACATATCATATAACAGCGCACTAGTGAACTACCAGGATGTGGAGAATGATAGAGGGGGGAGGGAGGGAGGGAGTTCCGGTGCTTGGGGGGCCCCCATCGAGGTGATGATGCGAAGGGGGAGATACGGGAAAGGGAGAGTTAAAAAACCAATTCGGCCAATTCGTGAGCAAACCTTAAGGAAAATTCCAAAATGTCCTCCCGACATGGTAAACTTGGGTTCCAAGGTAGACGGTCCTCCCGGATTAAAGGTGGTGCTGTTGAACGCCAGGTCTGTCAATGGTAAAACATCAACCATTCAGGATTTAATCCTGGATGAAAAGGCAGACCTGGCGTGCAGCACGGAGACCTGGTTGGATGAGGCTGGAGGGGTTAATCTCACCCAGCTTTGCCCACCAGGTTATGCCGTGCAACACCAACCGAGATCCGGGGGGCGGGGAGGCGGAGTTGCAATAGTCTATAAAGATTCCATCTCCTTGGTCAGGGGCCCGGCCTTACAGTCGACCTTGTTTGAATGTGTCCACCTGAGGCTAGGAGACCGGGACAGACTAGGGCTGTTGTTGGTGTACCGACCACCCCGCTGCACCACGGCCGCCCTACCTGAGCTTGCAGAGTTGGTCTCAGGCCTGGCATTGGAGTCCCGGTGGCTTGTAGTGCTGGGGGACTTCAATGTCCATGCAGAGACCACTCTTTCAGGAGCGGCTCAGGACTTCATGGCTTCCATGGCAACTATGGGGCTGTCCCAATTAATATCTGGCCCTACCCACTGTGCTGGACACACACTTGACTTGGTCTTCTGTCAGGGCTGGGAAGAAGGTGGCGGTGTGGAGGAGTTATCAATCTCCCCTTTGCCATGGACTGACCACCACCTGATCAAGTTTAGACTTGCTGCAACTTCTAACCTCCGCAGGGGTGGTGGACCCATCAAGATGGTCCGCCCCAGGAGGCTTATGGATCCAGAAGGACTCCTGATGGCTCTTGGGGATGTTTCCGCTGCCTTGGATGGTGATTCTGTCGATGCCCTGGTCGCTCACTGGAATAGGGAGTTGACTAGGGCAATAGACACGATTGCTCCGGAGCGCCCCCTCTTAAGTCGCCGAGCGAAACCGGCCCCTTGGTTCAACGAGGAGCTGGTGGAGCTAAAGCGAACAAAGAGGTGGCTAGAGAGCGTGTGGAGGAAAGAGCCCAGTGAGTCAAACCGAACACGCCTACGCCTCTATCTAAGGGCGTATGGTGCGGCAATAGAGGCCGCGCAAAATGCTTTCTACTCGGCCAATATTGCATCCGCAAGGAACCGTCCGGCAGAGCTGTTCCGAGTAGTCAGAGGGTTGTTGAATCCCACCTTGAGTGGGTCCCCTGACGACTCGGCAGCGCGCTGTGAAGCATTTGCTCAGTACTTTGTGGACAAAGTCGCTTTGATCCGCGCGGGCTTTGACACCACATTAACTGCAGTCTCTGAGGATGTAACTCAAGCATCTGCTTGTCCAGTTTTGTTGGATTCGTTTCAATCTGTTCAACTCGACGAGGTCATCAGGGTTCTGGGAGAGGCGAGGCCCACCACATGCATCCTAGACCTCTGCCCTTCCTGGCTGGTAAAAGAAGCCAGAGGGGGTTTGGCAGAGTGGGTAAAGGTGGTGGTTAATGCCTCCCTTCGGGAAGGCAAGATTCCAGCCAGCTTAAAACAGGCTGTCATCAAACCGCTGTTGAAAAAACCATCACTAGACCCCACTCAATTCGTCAACTTTCGGCCAGTCTCCAATCTCCCCTACTTGGGCAAAGTCCTGGAACGTGTGGTGGCCTCGCAACTCCAGGAATTCCTGGTGGACACGGACTATCTAGATCCGTCACAGTCTGGCTTTAGGCCGGGACATGGTACTGAGACAGCCTTGGTCGCCTTAGTTGATGATCTGCGCCGGGAACTGGACAGGGGGAGTGTGTCCCTGTTGGTTCTGCTGGACCTCTCTTCGGCCTTCGATACCGTTGACCACGGTATCCTTCTGGGACGCCTCGCGGGAATGGGTCTTGGGGGTACTGCCTTGCAGTGGCTCCGGTCCTTTCTCGAGGGTCGCTCCCAGAAGGTGTCACTAGGGGACTCCTGCTCGACTCCTCGGCCATTGCACTGTGGAGTCCCGCAGGGCTCAATATTGTCCCCTATGTTGTTTAACATATACATGAAGCCGTTGGGAGAGATCATCCGGAGTTTTGGGGTGCGATGTCATCTGTACGCAGATGATGTCCAACTCTATCACTCTTTTCCACCTGCCACTAAGGAGGCTGTTCAGGTCATGAACCGGTGCTTGGCCGCTGTCTCGGACTGGATGAGGGACAACAGATTGAAACTAAATCCAGACAAGACAGAGGTACTCCTGGTCAGTCGTAAGACCGAACAGGGTACGGGGTTACAGCCTGTGCTGGACGGGGTCACACTCCCCCTAAAAGCACAGGTACGCAGTCTGGGAGTTCTCCTGGATTCATCGCTGAGCCTGGAACCCCAGGTTTCAGCGGTGGTCAGGGGAGCATTCGCACAATTAAAACTTGTGCGCCAGCTGCGTCCGTACCTTGGGAGGGCTGACTTGGCCACGGTAGTACACGCTTTGGTTACATCCCGCTTAGATTACTGCAACGCTCTCTACGTGGGGTTGCCTCTGAAGACTGCCCGGAAGCTGCAGCAAGTACAACGCGCGGCAGCCAGATTACTAACGGGTGCGGGGTACAGGGAGCACACCACTCCGCTCTTACTTGAACTCCACTGGCTGCCGATTAGATTCCGAGCACAATTCAAAGTGCTGGTGTTAACCTATAAAGCCCTAAACGACTCCGGCCCTGTTTACCTCTCCGAACGTATTCTCCCCTACGAACCATCAAGACCACTAAGATCGTCGACTTCCGGTTGGTGGCGGCATGATGGTGGACGTGTTCTGAGGTCGGGCAGATCGGGACTTTGGAACAACCAGGTTTTGTGGCGTAAGGGGGGGAGCCCCCACCCGCTGATGGTCGGAGATCACGGGGGAATACCTTGGGGTGCCATCGGCCGACGGTGTCGAAGAGACATCCCCCTCAAGGGGGTGTCCAAGACGCCCGGCAACGGGGCACACCAGGAGAGCACAATCTCGAGGTAGGAGGCCGCGGTAGCGGTAGCCTCCGAACCGCCATCGACCACCAACACATCGATTGAAAGAACGGAACCAAGAACTCCAAACACAAAAGCGATCAGTTTAACCGGGACTATGCACCCGACAAGAATCGGAAAGAGGTGAAAACATCTACCGATCGGCAAGACAGGGAACCTCAGATAGATTACGACCCCGGAGCACCATTCTTTGTGAAATTTCAAAGGTAAGCAAGAACCAAGCACCAAAAGAGCGAGTTCACAAGGCGAGAGCCAGAGAGAGTGTGGAATAGAAAGGAAAAGAAGGTGCAAAATAGAGAGGGGGACAAGAGAACGGGAGAATCAAGGAGAATTAAGGAGAATCAAAAGGCGAGAGGGCCGAGTGTAAGGAGAAGAAAGGTACAAGAAGAGAAAGAAGAACGAAGGATAGTGGGATCAGAGAAAGTAAGCCACCACAGCCGGGTTGAGCAGAACGCTCCCTCCCAAAGGGACAGCAGAACCGCGAGCCCCGCGCCTGGAGGACCGGCCGTAAGGCAGGGACAACGGGCGTTTGGAGGCCGGAGGTATAGCGGGCTGGGGTGAACTGAGAACTCAATACGATCCCAAAAGTAAGGGAAAGCACAATACGGCCCCAAAAGAGAAAAAGAGAAGAAAATATTGGAAAATATTGTCAAACTGTGTATATAGACACTCGGAGACCCCGCTCCCTCCCCCTTCTCTAAAAGACCCATAACGCTCGTTTTTGTTTCTGTACTCCACACTACTCTGACCTTGAAAACGCGCAGAGTGAGGGACAGAAGAGAGGCAGAAAGTCCACTCTTATCGGAGGACATCCAAACTCGTCCTTGGAAGGACCTGCCTCCACCCACGCGACGGAACAGTAAACAAATAAGAAGCAAGCCGCAGGATCGGACTCCAAGCAATCGTGAGATAGTCCGGGATTCCGTCGGCGAGCATTAAGATCTCAGAGGAGCTCCCGCGAGAAGAGGAAGCCAAGGGACGAGATTAAAGTAAACCCCGCGAGAAGCGAGTGTTTGAGAATAATAAGGAAGCAGGAAGGGGGAATAGGCGCAAATTGCGACACAGCGAAGAGCGCCTTCCCCAAGGAGATATCTAAGGAACAGGAAGGAACAGGAAGGAAAACAGGACCGGGAAAGTACAGGAAAGAAGAAAGTTTAAACGGCAGAGCGGCAACAGAAGGGCAAGAGCGGAGAAAAGTGCACAGAAGGAAGGCGAAAAGGTGGAAAAAGGTAAGGAACCCAGCTATCCAAACTAATAATAATTAATAATAACGCTGTAAGATTGATCAAGGATTAAGGATAATAAGAAGACAAAGCTGAACACCAACTTATAGAAAAATAGTTGTAAAAATAAAGATGGCAACGCAAAGTACTAAGGGGAAAAACTTACAGGCAACCAAGGGCCAAGCGAGGAGAGACTCTCTCTGTAAGTTAGACCCCACAGCAGAAGGACAACTGAAGAAAGACCAATCAGCAGAGGACTCCGTACTAGACAACATTTTAGCTGAAATTAAAAAGCTCTCGACTAAACATGAAGAACAACATAAAGAACTGAAGACTGAAATACAAAATATGAAGAAAGAATTGAAGGAAGACATCTGCAAAATAAAAGAGGACGTGGACAAGATGAAATTAGAGAATCAGAGAATAGCCAAAACCCAAGGAAAAATGGAAGCAAAAATTTCTAAAGTTGAAACGCTCACATTAAAATTACAACAACAAACGGAAAGATTGGAATTCAGAGAGTCAGAATTCCAACTTAGAATACGAAACCTGCAGGAACTAAAGGATGAAAATGTGAAGCAAAATTTAATTGATCTTTTTGCAGAACTACTTGAGGTGAGCACGGAGACCATTGGGCAGGATGTCGACCGGGCTTATAGGGTGCCGACCGGATATGCAAAAAAATATAAGACCCCTCGGGACGTGGTGGTGAGTTTCTGCCGTAAGAGTACGCGGGACGAAATCCTTAAAGAAAATACGAAAAAATCATTATTTTTCAAGGATCAAAAAATAACGATCATGAAGGAAATCCCCCAACAAGTCCTAGCGAAGCGAAGGAAATTTTATTTCCTCACAGAACAATTAATAAAGAGAAAAATAAGATTTCGGTGGGAAAAAACAGAGGGGATAACGGTCACGCTGAATGGGAAAAAATATTGGCTGAACTCCGAAGAGAGCGCCCGGGCCTTTTATCATTCGCATATGAAAGACAGTGTGTCTGAGCCTAAGCAGAGGAAATTCCACAACAACCCAAAGAGAGATGATCCAAAAGAAGGGAAAAATGACCCCAATACGGAAAGAGAAAAGGAAGACGAGGAAAATGAAGGAGGGAGAAGTGTATTTAAATGGACAAGGGACCCACTGGAAGACGAAGAAGCAAGAGAACAGAAAAGGTTGAGAGAGTTCTCGCCCGAGAACTACCAACTGGTGGTACCGCAGGAGATGCTACAGTGGGAAATGCCGGAAAGCAACGATGAACAAGAAAAATGTCAGAATATACTCTAATAATATCAACGGGCTAAATTCACCCAGCAAGAAGAAAAAACTCTTTAACTTCCTAAAGCAAAAAAATTATGATTTAATAGCCCTACAAGAGACCCATATAGCCGACAGGCACGTAAAACACCTGACCCAGGACAAATTAGGGAAAACATTCCAAGCCTCTTACAAGGAAAAAAAAAGAGGAGTCGTGACTTACGTTAAAGAGTGGCTAAGTCCAAAGCAATTATTCAGAGACACTCAAGGAAGATTTTTAGGAATAACAATTAAAATTAAAAATCAACTGGTTTTAGTATGTAACATTTATTGCCCAAATGGGCCAAAAATTAAATTTATGAAAGAATTGGTCAAAGAGATAAATAAAACAGAATATGATGAACTAATCCTTATTGGCGACTTTAATGGGGTGGTTGATGGGTCACAAGATAAATCCCAGCATAAAGGAAAAAAAAATAGTAGTACAAATAGATCTGGCCTATTACCCAAAAAATTTATACACCAATTAGAAAAATTAAACCTAATAGATGCTTGGAGACACCATAATAATAGAACAAATGATTACACATTCTATTCAGGGAGACACGATTCGTGGACACGAATCGATATGGCTTGGATCAGTAACTCACTTAATACAAAAATTAAGAAAATTGAGATAACACCAAGGGTTTTCTCGGACCACTGTCCACTTGAGCTCCTAATCAGAGGAGAAGATATATCATATAGATGGAGACTGAATGAAAATTTGCTAAGGAAAGAAATAGACATTGAGAGGAATAGGAAATTATTAGAGGAGTACTTAGAAATAAATAGGGGAGAAGAAACCGCAAAAACTACCCAATGGGAAGCAATGAAGGCAGTCATGAGGGGCTACCTGATACAGCAGGAAGCCATAAGAAGGAGGGAAAAAAACAAAAAAAAAACACGGAAATAATGGAAAAGCTAACGGAAACTGAAAACTCCCTTAAGGAAAATCCAAAAGACAAAAAATTATCACATACTGCCCAAATGCTCAGAAAACAATTGGATTTATTACAAACAGAAGAAATAGAGAAGCAAATGAAGTTTACTAAAGTATATCATTTCCAAAATGCCAATAAGATTGGGAGATGGTTGGCCATAAAAACCAAAAAACGAAAACAAAAACAGATAATTGCAAAAATAGAATCTAAAGGAAGAACATATACGACGAATAAAGATATAATGGACCAATTCCTCCAATTCTACCAAGAATTATACAAAAAAATAAATATCCCACCTGAAAACATCTCAAGATATCTGGGCAACTTAAAAATACCAAAACTAACGGACACACAAAGGGAACTTCTGAATGGTAATATCACTCCCTTTGAAATAGAAGAAGCAATTCGAAAACTCAAACCGAATAAGGCTCCAGGCCCAGATGGCTTCACTGCCATTTTTTACAAAACATTTAAGGATGAACTGAGTCCTCTACTAAAAGATGTCCTGAACAATATCCTAGAAAATACAAAAATACCTAAATCATGGGAAAGAACTAATATAGTTCTTATACAAAAAGAGGGAGCAGACCCAGTAGAAGTTAAAAATTATAGGCCCATCTCGCTTTTAAATAATGATTATAAGATTTTCACAATAATAATGGCAGGGAGGCTGAAAAATTTCCTTAAGAATTGGATCTCAATGGACCAAGTAGGCTTCCTCCCGAATAGGCAAATAAAAGATAATATTAGGGTAATCATTGACACCATAGAATATTACGAGAGTAATAATGAAAAACAAGTAGCTCTAATGTTTATTGACGCCGAGAAGGCTTTTGATAGAATCAATTGGAAATATTTAAAATTATTAATAAACGAATTAGATATGGGGTTTCATTTTAAAAATGCCATAGAGGCAATCTATTCAAATCAGACAGCCACACTCATAATAAATGGGACGGAAACCAAAAAAGCCATACAGTTAACACAAGGAACTCGTCAGGGATGCCCCCTATCCCCTTTACTGTTCATCTTGGTCATGGAAACACTAATTAGAACAATAAATGAGGATAAGACACTAAAAGGAATCAAAGTAGGAGGCTATCAATTCAAACTGAGAGTCTACGCAGATGACGTGGTATGTATAGTAGAGGACCCAATAAATAATATCAAGAATTGGCTAAACAAAATTGAAAGTTTTGGGGAAGTGGCAGGATTCAAATTGAATAAACAAAAAACCAAATTGTTGACCAAAAATATGGACCAAAAGGCAAGAGACACATTACAAGAGCTCGCAGAAATAAAGATTGAAAACAAGGTAAGATATTTAGGGATAAATATTACAAAAAGTAACATAAATCTAATAAAAAATAATTATGAGCCATTATGGGGGAAAATCCAAAAGGACCTAAATAAATGGAAACACCAAAATTTCTCTCTATTAGGACGAATCGCCATAATCAAAATGACAGTCCTTCCCCAGCTTCTCTTCCTTTTTCAAGCTCTCCCGGTACTCAGGAACGACTATTTATTTAAAAAATGGAAATCGGATATAATAAAATTTATTTGGAAAGATCGGAAAGTAAGAATCAGTACAAAATTATTAATCGACGAAAAAAAAAGGGGAGGCCTCGGACTGCCAGATTTTAAACTTTATTACGAGGCATGTAATTTGGCTGCACTAAAAGAATGGGCCACATTAGAGAATCGGCCTCTCTTAGCACTAGAAGGATACGACCTCAGGACCGGCTGGCACGGGTACCTGTGGCGTAACAAGAGAAAGGTAGAAAAAGCTTTCAGCAATCATTACATCAGATCTGCATTAATAAAAACATGGGAGAAATACTTACCCAGATTCTATACGAAAACACCTTTGTGGATCTCGCCAACAGAGGCGAAGCATAAAAGAGAGTTAGAACAAGAAAAATGGCTAACATATCAGCAGTTACTAAAAAGAGATGTGGAGGGCGTCGGCAATAATCTAAGGTTAAAATCATGGATAGAAATTAAGCAGGAAAACGAAAGGATGACATGGCTTAACTATCATCAAATCTATCAAGAATTTAAGGAGGACAGTAAATTGGGCTTTAGCGAGGACCAAAGAATTTGGGAATTGGTAATGAAGAAGAAAACAAAGCTTATAAAAATCCTTTATCAACAATTACTCTCGTGGAGCACGGAGGAGGAACAAATAAAAGAATGTCAGATAAATTGGGCAAGAGATCTAGGACATAATATCTTAACTAGACAATGGGAGGAAATTTGGACATGTAAATTAAAATATACAGAGGCCAGTGACCTTCGGGAGAACTGGTATAAAATGTTCTTTCGATGGTACTTCACTCCGGTAAAGATAGCAAAATTTAATAAAAAAGGGTCAGATAGATGCTGGAAATGCGGCAAAGATAAAGGGACGTTTTTCCATCAGTGGTGGGAATGCAAATTAGTCAAAAGATACTGGAAGGAAATCCATATTGCAACCCAAAAAATTATGAAAATTAAATTCCCTCTAGCGCCAGAAACATACCTATTAGGAATTACAAATACAAAATTAGATAAAAACCAAGAAAAGATGTCCTTCCTCCTCAGCACTGCTGCGAGAATGCTCCTCGCGAAGGTGTGGAAACGAAAGGAGATCCCAACCCTAGAAGAATGGACTATAAAAGTCTTGGAGATTATACAAATGGACAATCTCTCACAGAGACTTAAAGGAAAACATAAGGACACAACCTGGATAGGTTTTATTGACTTTCTTAAAACCGAAGGTGCTCCGTTACACATAGACCTGTCAAGCCTCTGAAACAGATAAAATACAAAAGTCAGAACTGGCAAGGAGGAGAAGAAGAAAGCAATACAAACAACAATGGAAGAACCCGGAAGACTGGCGGGAAGTCACCGCCACACCCCCTAACCTTACCCCACCCCAGCCCAAACTACCCCCCCCCTTACCCTGTTCTATCCTACCCTCCCTCCCCAACCCTCACTCTTTATGTAATATTAAAAGCACAATAAAAAAAAAAGACCACTAAGATCGTCTGGAGGGGCCCTGCTCTCGGTCCCTCCGCCTGCACAAGCACGGCTGGTGGGGACAAGGGACAGGGCCTTCTCGATGGTGGCCCCTCGACTTTGGAACTCCCTGCCATTAGAGATCAGAACTGCCCCCTCCCTCATGATGTTCAGGAAACTAACAAAGACCTGGTTGTGGAACGCGGCATTTGACAACTGATTTAATTCTTTGCCCACATGAAAGGAGGATGATGAATGGGATTGTGATGGTGTTGGACGAGTTGGCTCTTTTAACTGTGATGATAATGTTTTAACGTGTATAGTGCTGATATTTTAACCGTGTAATGAAGTGGCATTGTGTTGTTATTGTATATTTTTTGTATGTTAACACATGTTGTGAACCGGTCCGAATCCCTCTTTGAAGGTGAGAGGGTCGGTATATAAAACCTCGAAATAAATAAATAATAAATAAAATCTGTGATTCTGACAGTAGTAGTAATAATAGTAGTAGTAGTAGTAATAATAATAATAATAATAATAATAATAATAATAATAATAAAGCATTATTTATATCCCACCACCTCTCCCCAAAGGGATGTCTGAATGTTAGCAGCAGCTTTCCTGCATTGGTTTTAGGATGCATATATTAACATAAATAGAAGGCAGACCCAGTGCTCTTGATTTTAATGTCAAGCATTGATGACATGAACAGAAATTCACATATGTTCATAAGGGTTGCACACCCATAGTCAATGACTCTAAAGTTCATTTAGAAAATACTGGATGGGACAATGGCAATTGATTTTATTAATTGCTTTCACCAATGCAGTATTAACTCAAGAAGTCAGTTGGCATATTTAATACATTTTTAGAAGATGTACAGGTTTGAGATGGGTGGAGAAAAAAAAGGTGGTGGGATCTGTAGTAAATAATGCACTATGTTGGAAATTGATAAAAATAGACTAATTATTTGTAACCTTTCCTTCTGCCCAGAGGTGGCCCTATGTAATTTTCAATGGTAAGCAAACAGTATTTTGGACCCCACCCCCAACCAATCACTGATATATATATTCTGTTCGTCGTGGGAGTTCTGTGTGCCATATTTGGTTCAATTCCATTATTGGTGGAGTTCAGAATGCTCTTTGATTGTAGGTGAACTATACATCCCAGTAACTACAACTCGCATATGTCAAGGTCTATTTTCCCCCAAGAGAGCCTCAAGAGCACCCCTGGGTAAAATCAACTATACTGCAAATGCTTACTTTGCGTAATGGGTTGAGCCGTCCCTGCTTCTGCCATAGACCCAAGGATAGCATAAATTGTTCATTCAACTGAATTTTCATGCCACTTTTGTAAACATTCATAACCACCGCTTGAGTTGAGATCTGGACCATAGGTATCTCTGATCCAGGTCCAGCAATTCATCCAATGTGCTGTACAGCCTAACTCCTATTTTTGGGGACAAAGTTTTCTTACAGGATCTTGCCTAGAATTTCTATCAAAGTAAAAAAAAAAAAAAGGGGGGGGGGGCATCTAACAACAACAACCAAAAAAGATGCTCCTGTATTGGTAAGGAAGTGACCTGTCTTCTCGGTGTTGACTCATATAAGCAACAGATAGTCAGTTCTATATAGAAAATATCACACGCACTCACATACAGACATTTTAAGCATGTGAGCAATACAGAATGATGGCCAATTTCAAAGGTTTCTGACAAGAAATGATTACAAAATAAAGCCATCCCCATTTCCTTCAACTGGCTGTACTGATTCCTTTTCCCCCTGTAAAGTTAATACAGCCTTGTGGGTATTCTTATTGTTTGATATGGCACGAATTGCAATGAAAGCTCAATGTGGGAATCTGAAATGCAGCATTTCAGAATGACTACCACATGCAGAGTAGCAGTTGTAATATTTCTATTTCCTCTTCCATTAGTCTAGAAACAGTAAAACTCCTGCTGACATTCTTATCAGAACTGTGGACAAACTAAAGGAAAGATCAAGATCACCTTTGGTAAAAACAAGATGAACATCTCTGGATTTGAAAGGAAACAGGCAGCACCATTCTGTGTTTGTGTGATACAGAATCCTGTGTAAAAAAGAAATGCAGAAAGTGATTGGCTTCTGAGCTTGAATTTTATTTCTTAGACTGTGTATTCTCTTCCCCCCTCCCTACATATTTCATTATTCTTATCATACATTGTATGCAACAATTTATGTATGAATTGAAATAAACATTTCTTCTGAAAGAGGACAAGTCAAGAGAAATAATAAAAAATAGTCTTTTAAAAGGATGGTGTGAAATCTAAAGCAAATACATTTTCAATGACTTTTTATATTAAATTTGGAGTATTTACAAAGGATTACCAAAAAAATCCCAAATAGAACAAACAAAGAGTTAAAAACACAACAAACCAATAAAATAAATTAATACTAACACATGAAAACAACATTTACTTACACAACATATTTTTTTACAATGAAAACTATAGTTGTTTACAGAATTAAAACTACTGCATTATAAAAGATTGTATAAGGGATTCAAAACCTAAGACAATTTAAATGTCTTGCTTGGGGATTTCTTTTGTGTGTCAAGAGCACCTTGAGAAACTGAAAGTTGCTTCCGGTGTGAGACAATTGGCCATCTACAAGGACAGTTGCCTAGGGAACGCCCAGATATGTTATCATCCTGTAGGAGGCTTCTCTCTTGTCCCTGCATGAGAAGCTAGACTGACAGATGGGAGCTCACCTCAATGCCTGGATTCAAACCACTGATCTTTCAGTCAGCAGTCCTGCCGGCACAAAGGCTTAACCCATTGCGCCCCAGCATCCCATTCAGGGGTAGTATGGTTCTACCCTTGAATAGGATCCACCCTTTGTAATCCTCACACTGCACCTCAGATAGTGGGAACATACGAATGAAGATCTTGTTGAAATATTTTGATATAGGCAGGCATGTATAAAAAGAAGCAGTCCTCCAAACCATAAATGGAATTCAAAGTCAGAACCAGAATTTCGAACTATATTTAGAAAGAATTGGGCATAAAACTATTGGAAAATAATAGATGTAAAACTATTATAACACCAAGCCCTGACCTGTTGCTGTATTTTAGATTCATAGGGATAGTCAAACTGCCTTCAGAGATAGCCTCACATATAAAGCATTATAGTAGCATAGGAGCGAGCCATGAAGCCTAGATTGGGTCTGCCCATGCAGGGTTAAGAGTTACAGCTAGTAAATCAGTAGCAGAAACCATAAGGTACTGTGCAAAGGAGGGAGTATTTATTTATTTATTTATTTGCCATATTTATATACTGCTCTTCTCAGCCCGTGGGTGACTCAGTATGAATCTCTAATGCCACATACAAATTAAGGAGCACCTTCTGACTGTCCAACACAATCAGAAGCCCTGTCCAACACAGGATGAACAACACTACTTTTGACAAACTTATCAACTTCACTGTCTTGGTTACCTGGTCTGAGTTCCAGCTCTTTTTCATATTTGGGACCATATTTTTCCTCTCTTTTTGTTGTTGAAAGGATCCCTTTCGGGAAGAGGGTTATAGCACAACCAGTGCGTTCCCCACGTAACAACACAATGTTCCTTAAGACTCTTCTATAGCAGAATACCAGACATCTGATGATGCTTTGGCATGGATTGGCTCCTGGAACAAGGACAAAGAGATGATGTCAGCAGCAAGTAAAATATCAACTAACAGAAGTATGTCTGCCAACTTAGCAGGAGATACGCATCTATATTGCCACCTCCATTTCTCATCATGTTAAAGCTAGCACTGGTAAAGAAAAAAAGATGTATGGCATATGGAATTGGTTCCTGGAAAAATTGCTCATGGAAGCATGAATTGTGGGGACATGAGTATGAGAAGCACAAATCAAAGGAGAAGAATTATCCTGGAGAGGGATAATTTCTTCTCTCTCCCCCCCCCCCCCCGCTTCAGCAAAAGTGGTGACTGAATTGAAGTGTGTGTATTACAAAAGCAGAACAACTCTCTCCTTGAGATACAGTCTCAAAATAGGTACTGAGGTTCTGAGCATCTGCCAACATAGCTACTATGCTTGGCTGCCTAGTTTGATGAATGTGGATCACACCAACAGAAACATGGCTCATCAGCTCAGATTCTTCCTTGTGTTCATAGAATATGGCTTTCAGGACAAGATGGTGTCCAATTCAATGAATATTACATTCATAAATACAACTGGCCCTCCACATTTGCAGGTTTGACTTCTGTGGGTTTGATTTTTCAGAAATTTGATTAAAATATTCTCTCTAGGAATTTCTAGATCTTCCAGTGCAACTCCATAGCCCATATCTGCTAGAAATTGATCATGAAATAGCACTGGAGGTCCTAAAGTTTCCTAGAGAGAACACCTCTCTAGGAATCTCTAGGTCATCCAGTGTGATTCTATTGTCAGCTAGAAGTTGGCATTAAAGTTGTACTGGAGAACCTAGACATTCCTAGAGAGGTGCTCTTTCAAATATAAAAATAGCATTTTTATGTGCAGTGTTTTCCTTTCATGAGGGTCCTGCGCCCCTGACTCCAGTGAAAGTGAGAGGACAGAATATACCTTGTTTTCAGATCTTCAAGTATAATCTTTAATGAATATGTGATGTTAACCATGAGGCCATTTGCCCCCAGGCTTTCACTGTAGAATATGGATTACTGTTCCATCTTTGTCAGAGAATAGAAATATCTTATTGACCTATTAACATGCTGTGCTAGTAACTCTAACAGGTGAGTTAACAGGTGAGTTACCTTATTTTCCCTCTTTCTTTTTCTTCTCAGACGTCTCAATGTATTCTTGTTGAAGAAGTAGGCATATAATACAGTCTCATATAATGCTTATTGTCATGTAAAGGATTCCTCCTACTGTGTGAGTATAGTAGGTGCAGTGGTGAACTGCAGAGCTCCAGGGAACCACCTCTCAGCACTTCTCCCAGCATCTCAGTAGAATGTATTTTAAACGTATGAACATAATCAGTGTGTCTTCCATTTCTATGTTCTCTTAATCTCCTTCCATACATCACCTCCATTTATTGCCTTCTTAATTGCCAAGTCATGACCTCATGTTTTGTAACCTTTTCTTTCTATCCTTTTATGACCCTAAATGATTTGCACATATCATCTTTAATTGACACCTCAGTGTGACATCACCAGATGGAGGCAATTTATACTGCTTAGTAGAGTGGAGAGCAAAGGGAAAGTACTGTGGTCATTTGAACAAGTTTTTACAGTTCTTTAAGTCCTTTTAATTCCTGTCTTGTTGCAGGGTTGGTAAAAATTTGCATATATTTTTACAACCAGGAAATGCATAAAATACAATGTCATAGAAATACAGCAGTATTTTCTGGGAGTTGTGGCATAATAGTAGGTCTATAATGCACCAACCTAAGGAGGCACAAAACATTTGGATGAAAACATGTGAGCTGAGTGGTTTAAACTGATGCAAAGAAAAGGTGGACAAAGAGGAAGACATTAGGATGGGTGGGTTGTAGTACATACTTTATTGTTATTTCTTTAATCTTGAAATTATATTGTTGCTATTCTACAAAAAAAAAATCCAACAGTGCAGCTGTTGTACCACTGAAAACTGAACAATTAATGACCTTGGGAGTGAAACAGTATTTTGAAGATATCATTATTATGGACATTTTAGTGAAGAGTGGTGGGATAAGGGTTTACTATGATTCCTAAGAATCCTTATAAAACTAATGGGGTTGCCATAAATTGACAGGCAGCTTGAAGTCATACACACAAAGTGTTACATTTAATTTAAGGCCTAATTCACATACTGTTATTAAGCCATGCCCTTTCTATATATATATATTGATTTTTCTTACGTAAATATACATTTTTCCTTGTTGAAATCTAACTTATTAATATTGGTCCAGATAATAGAAAAGTGTGACAGTGGTAACTGTGGACAATTAGATTCAAATAATGCTAGATTACATGTGAAATGTAATTATTTTTTAGATAAGTGAATTGATCTTGGTCTATGGAAGTAGTTGCTGACTCTTGCACATAGTACACTAGCATTTTGCTAAATGTTCTTGAGTCTTAACATGCATGCTGATGTGAAAGAGAAGTAAAGAAGTTAATTTAACCAGAATTCCAGTAAATTTCAATTGGATTAAATATTTGGGGATCCATATATCAAGCAGGCATTCGCATTTTTAGCTGTTTTATGAACTTTTAAATATGGTGAGATAGGACAGAGAATATCTTTTATGATTTGGTTAGGTGAGAGAGTATAGACATTTGTTAATATGTCTATACTCTCTCAACTAAGTTTTCTATTCCAAACTCGATCCGTCTCTTTTCCTGTGAATATGTTAAAAAAATGCTTTTAAACTTTATTCAGCAATAGTACAGTCAGCTTTCAAATTTTAAAATGGAGTGCTAAGCATCCCACTTATTGGTTTAAATCTAGATATTTTCAAACTTCAGCAGCTTCTGAGAATTATGTTGGAAGACAATGCTCCCATTTGGTTCTCACTAGAACAATAGAAATATTGAAGGTTAGGGACTTGCCCCTTTCAGTTGGCTTTGAAATATAAAGACCTGACATATTTGGAACTCAGTTCTTGTGGGTTTTTTCGGGCTATATGGCCATGTTCTAGAGGCATTTCTCCTGACGTTTCGCCTGCATCTATGGCAAGCATCCTCAGAGGTGAGGTCTGCTGGAATTGGGAAAAAGGGGTTTATATATCTGTGGAATGACCAGGGTGAGACAAAGGGCTTTTGTAAGTTGGGCTAGGTGTGAATCTTTCAACTGACCACCTTGATTAGCATACAATGGGCTGACTGTGCCTGGAGCAAACTCTTCTTGAAAGGTGATTAGATGTCCCTGCCTGTTTCTCTCTCTGCTGTTTTTGCTGTTGCAATTTTAGAATTTTTTAATACTGGTAGCCAGATTTTGTTCATTTTTCATGGTTTCTTCCTTTCTGTTGAAATTGTCCACATGTTTGTGGATTTCAGTGGCTTCTCTGTGTAGTCTGACATGGTGGTTGTGAGAGTGGTCCAGCATTTTTGTGTTCTCAAATAAAATTCTGTGTCCAGGTTGGTTCATCAGGTGCTCTGCTATGGCTGATTTCTCTGGTTGGAGTAGTCTGCAGTACCTTTCATGTTCCTTGATTCGTGTTTGGACGCTGCGTTTGGTGGTCCCTATGTAGACTTGTCCACAGCTGCATGGTATATGGTAGACTCCTGCAGAGGTGAGAGGATCCCTTTTGTCCTTTGCTGAACGTAGCATTTGTTGGATTTTCTTGGTGGGTTTGTAGATTGTTTGTATGTTGTGTTTCCTCATCAGCTTCCCTATGCGGTCAGTGGTTCCCTTGATGTATGGCAGGAACACTTTTCCTCTGGGTGGATCTTCATCTTGACTCTCATGGCTTGTTCTTGGTCTTGCAGCTCTTCTGATGTCTGAGGTGGAATATCCATTGGCCTGTAGAGCCCAGTTGAGGTGGTTCAGTTCATCTTGGAGGAGGTGGGGTTCACAGATTCTTTTTGCACGGTCTGCCAAGGCTTTAATGGTGCTTCTTTTTTGACTTGGGTGATGGTTGGAGTTTTTATGTAGATATCTATCTGTGTGTGTGGGTTTTCTGTAAACAGTGTGACCCAATTGTTGATCTGGTTTACGGATGACTAGAACATCTAGAAAAGGCAGTCTTCCTTCCTTTTCTTTTTCCATAGTGAACTGGATGTTTGGGTGGATGCTGTTAAGATGGTCCAGGAACCTGTTGAGTTCTTCTTCTCCATGGCTCCAAATGGTGAAGGTGTCATCCACATATCTGAACCATATCGTGGGCTTTTTGGTTGCTGTCTCCAGGGCTTGTTTTTCAAAGTGTTCCATGTAGAAGTTAGCTATGACCGGGCTGAGAGGGCTCCCCATAGCTACTCCATCTTTCTGTTCGTAGAATTCATTGTCCCACTGAAAATAGCTGGTGGTGAGGCAATGGTGAAACAGCACCGAGATGTCTTCTGGGAACCTCTGGTTGATGAGTGCCATGGTGTCTGCAACTGGGACCATGGTAAATAGAGACACCACATCGAAGCTGATCAGTTTGTCATTTGTATTGAGCTTGAGATTGCTGATTTTTTCAATGAAGTGGGCTGAGTCCTTGATGTAGTGTGGAACTCTATTTGGAACTCTTTTTTTATAACACTAACATGTAGATGAAGTAGAAAGAACTGAATTCTGGCTTTGTTGAGAAAACTTACCAAGGCAGGATATGAGAAACATAAACACAAGGAATAGGTACCATCATGATATACAATGTATATTTGCTATTTATGGAATACATAAATGAATAGTCTGGTAGATTTTATTCTCCCAGAACATATGTGAGTTTATGGAATGGTGTACTTTCTTCAGGTAGTCCTGGCGACTTAGGATGTTTGCATGTTGCCAAATGCCTATTTACTCTATTTAGGGAGCTTACGGTATTTATGTATATATGTATTTATTTAAAATATTTATATTCCACTGGTGAGAAGGTGCTCTCCCATGTTCCAACAAAGTGTGTTGTCTTCACTGGTTGGGACTTCTCTGTGTCAAGTCCCTCTCCCCTGCCTCAGATCTTCCTCCTTCAGAAGGCACATATGGGGAAAGGCACTTTCTCAGGTGTAGAAGTCAAACACCGTTTACAGTGTTAAATCCCATGCCTTTTCTTCCTTCTTCCTCTTTCTGTTTGGTTGAATGCTTCTTAGTGTGGTATGATTTAGTTTTGTGAAGTGCATTCTTGCTCCCAGTATTCACAGCATTCTTTCCAAAGTAGTCATTCCAAAGATATATAAACCCCTTTTCCTAGTTCCAACAGACCTCACTACCCCTGAGGATGCTTGCCATAGATGCAGGCGAAACATCAGGAGAGAATGTCTCTAGAACATGGCCATATAGCCCAAAAAAACCTACAACAACCCAGTGATTCCGGCCATGAAAGCCTTCGGCAATACTTTGTTCATAAACTTACTGTTTAAGTATCTATCCTAGAATGTTTCCCATTATTAATGTGAGGGTGAACTGTTGGTAGCTGCCTGGATCATCTATTATTTCGTCTTTTGAAGATAGGTCCACTTGTCCCCTTTCAATCTGTAGAATCTTGTCTATTCTCCAAAAGTACCCATGAATTATTGACAGAGAATCTGAATGTCCATCTACATAGGCCTAAAGCCCGTGTTTTCTTCCAGATTAGCCTGAGGTGTCCAAGGAATGCCTCAAGGTAATCTGGTTTAACATGGAGTAAACCTGGATTTCCAGGTTTGCTCCAGGCTAAATAAAATACCTAGGGAAGTGGGGACCTTCCAGAAAGGACCGCACCTTTCCAGCTATGGGGCCTGAGGAGTCTGACTCTCAGGAGCACCTTCACACAATAGGAGATCTTTCCCAGAAGCCTGCAAATGGAGTCTTTACAATAAGTTTTTTTATCTAAAACGGGAGGTAGGGGGTTGGCTGTGATACCCCCAGGTCAATTTCAGATCAACCATGGATGGTATCTAGGAACCATCCCACCAAAATGACAGGGTTTTGAGAAGCAGTCTGGTTTCTAACTCAATAGAAACTGGCATTTAAAATACTGGTTTCTCTCAAGATAGAGATCTGTGTGGAAGGGCCCTAAGATTTATCCTATAGTTGGATGAAGTTCTTCTGAAACTGGGGATTTAGATATATAAAGTTGCTAGCTGTTCAGATACCACCTTTTTACATCTCTGAAGTAGACTCAGTCCATGAAAGCTTATGCTACGGATGGCTTTCAGTTAATTTCAAATGTGCTGCAATATCATTATGCATACTGACCCAAACTAACAAAGCTATATATTTGAATTACCTCACCAATATAAACGGTATGTATAGCAATACTTCTTAACTCGGAATATAAAGATCATCGTGAAATTTTGCTTTTCCATTCCCAAATCTCTACACATCCCATCCAACCTTCATCTCTCAACAAATTTTAAAAAGTTTGCAGGGAGGGGAGAGAGAGAGAGCGCTTAGGAGCTGTTTTGAATCAAGCACATATTTCACAATAGGTGGCTCTGGTCATGTAAGAAGCGACTGCACAACTCCTCCTAATGTCTATAGAAGTCTTAGCAGGATTCTACATTATGGACATAATGGAAAAAATAGAATAGGATAATAAGGGCTCAAATTCTTGAATTAGAGTTGTAGCATCATTGCTCATTCAAAAGTGCTGATAGACAACCGTAGCAATTGAGAGGGATGAAATGTTGGCTTAGATATTGTTATCAAATTTCAGCCATCTTAGAATGGCCAGGGTTAGACAGGTAGAGGCATTTTGTTGAATATCCAAAGAACTTGCATTATTTTCAATCACTTAAACAACTATGGCAACTCCAAGCTGGTGTAATTAATGGGCCTAATCCCAAAGGTTCTCACTGGAATGAGATAAAGGTTAATTTGGATCTAATAGGTTCATGATCACATCCAGTGTGCCCTCTAACAATCTCGTTTGGTTTTTATCACTAGTGGAGAGACTGAGAATGGTTTTCCCATATCTATAGTTCTTTTTATAATATACTAGGTAAGTTGGAGTTTTACAAGTTCTTCAGCCTTCTCTGCCAAAGGGCTCTGGTGCCTCACCAAACTACAATTCCCATGATCCTATAGCATTGAGCCATCACCACTAAAGTGACATCAAGCTGCATTAATTCTATACAGATACATCCTAGGGCTACTGATGCTCTATCTCCAGTGGAGTACACCTGCTCTCTTCTAATCCTCTTCAGACAGCTTTTAGTTAAGTTAGAAGTGTGCTGGAAGATATTAGAAACTATGTAGTAATCTTGGCAACTGAGCTCATCACTCCATAGACAAATAAACAAAAACATCAGAATATGAATGGCAACGACAAAAATAATGGGAAAAAATAGAAGTTAAAACTAAACAAAGAACTATATTTCAATCTTTTCATGTATAAGGCACATATCATGATCAAAGAAGAACATTCCTTCTTGTTAGGCTTTCAAAAGCAATTCAGCTTTGAGCTGGCTGACCTGAATCTTTTTGTTTTAAATATTAGTATATTTTCATGCATTTTGTGGATTTATATGTCACAATCACTTTGAGCAATTTCTAGAAAAAAATATCTTTATTTTGTGGTGGAAAAGTGGCATTGAAGAACAAATATTTGAAACAAATACATACAGTAGCCCCTTCCCCCACTTTTGCAGGGGTTAGTGGTGCAGGACCATGTACTACAGTGGAAAAACAGCAACTAAATCCAGTATTTTTTTACTTGAGATAACACTTTTTTAGGAACCTCTAAGTCCTCCGGGGCAAATGCTATTGCATATTAACCATGGAAATATGCTGGAGGGCATAGAGATCCCTAGAGAAGTGTTATCTCTGTGTCCTCTGGAGGTTGTCCATAGAGTTACTTTGGGGGACCTCTAGAGTTCTACAGAGAATATATTAATCAAATCACAAATAATAAAGTCTGCAAAAGTTAAATTCATAAATGGACCATAGCAGTATTTTTCACACAAATATGATCACTTAATTTATGTACCATGAGGTTGAGTGATGTGAAAGTCAAACAGTCAGCAGCCAGACTACTAACTGGGGCAACATACAGGGAACATTCCACCCCCTGTTGTGCCAGCTCCACTGGCTGCCAGTCTATCTCCGTGCTGGTTTTGACCTATAAAGCTCTATATGGTTCTGGCCAGGCTTACTTGTCCGAACGCATCCACCCCTACGTCCCACCTCCTCAAAACCTAAGATAATCCGGGGAGGCCCTGATCTTGCTCCCGTCAACAGCACAAATGCGCCTGGCGGGGACGATAGACAGGGCTTCCTGGCGGTGGCTCCCCACCTATGGAACACATTCCCAACTGAGGTAAGATCGGCCACCTCCCTCCTGCCTTTTCGAAAGAAATTAAAGGCATGGTTTTGGGACCAGGCTTTTGGACAATAGTTGCAAGCAGCACCTTAAAGGGATGTGACTGGAACAACGGTATGGCTGACGAGTTTATTTTACTGTCTTAATGATGGCTTATGTATTGTTTAATTATGTTTTATGTTTAATTGTGGTTTTAATTATTGTAATTGCTATGTAATGGCCTTGTAATGAGGCCCATTGTAAGCCGTCCTGAGTCCCCCTTTGGAGGTTGAGAAGGACGGGATAGAAATATGAGAAATAAATAAATAAATAAATTAGAAATACAAGGTTCTTGTGGGGTTTTTTGGACTATAGGGCCATGTTCTAGAGGCATTTATCCTGACGTTTCGCCTGCATCTATGTCAAGCATCCTCAGAGGTAGTGAGGTACCTCTGAGGATGCTTGCCATAGATGCAGGCGAAACGTCAGGAGAAATGCCTCTAGAACATGTCCCTATAGCCCGAAAAAAACCCACAAGAACCTAGTGATTCCAGCCATGAAAGCCTTTGACAATTAGAAATACAGTTTATGCATACAGATCTACAAATCACACCTTCAAAACCTTGAAAGGTGAGATCTGCATCTTGGTTCTTAGGCTGGATCTACAGTGCCCTTTATCCCAGGATCTGATTCCAGATTATCTCCTTATCCCAGATTATCTGGCAGTGTAGACTCATATAATTCACTTCAAATACAATAATCTGAGATCAGATCCTGGGATATAGAGCAGTGCAGATCCAGCCATAGATGGCTAAATCTGATGTTGTTTACAGCTCCTTCTACATTGCCATCTAAAATCTAGATTATCTGCTTTATTATATACACTTGGGGTTGCCTTTGAAGACTGTTCAGAAACTCCAACTTGTCCAATGGGTGGCAGCCAGATTACTCACTGAAGCCACATACAGGGAACATATCAACCCCCCCCCCCCCCAGCGTTATGTCATCTTCACTGGCTGCTGGTCCATTTCCGAGCACAGTTCAAAGTGCTGGTTGTAGCCTATAAAGCCCTAGATGGTTCAGGCTCAGTTTACTTGTCCGAACGTATCTCCTTATATGATCCGCCTCAAAATTTAAGAATGTCTGAGGAGGCCCTGCTCTTGATCCCACCCTCTTTGCGACGTGATTTGCAGGGACAAGAGACAGGGCCTTCTCGGTGGTGCCCCCCATCTGTGGAACACTCCCCCCAGTGAAATCAAGTTGGCTACATCTCTCCTTTTCTTTAGGAAAAAAACCCCAAATCATGGTTTTGGGACCAGGCATTTGAGTAGCAAGCTTTACAGGAATTGCAAATTGATAATGAACAGTCTTTGGATTGGGTCTCTGAATGCTAAATTGAACTTGGATGTGGATACATTGGATTAAATAATGTTTTAAATTCATTTTATAATTTAATGTTCTAATTAATGCTTAACTTGTTTTATATTGTTATGTGGTATGTGTTGGCATCAAATTGTTGCCACTTGTAAGCTGCCCTGAGTCCTCCCTCAGGAGATGAGAAGGATGGGGTACAAATGTTTGAAATAAATAAATGAATACATTTGCAAAGTTAGTTTGAAAGAGAACTATTCACACCAGAGATTGAATCAAGAACCCACCTTGGCAATACAGATCTCACAATGCTTTTAAACAGCACAGAGTTTTATCTCAGGTGGATGTTATTGATCCATATGACATCTACAACTACAATAGTATTGATATCATAAGTGGCTCTACCAAGTCCCCTGTGTTGGCTAGCTGGCTGCGAATAATAAGATTGATCTTACAACAGCAGGCTCTGAAGCTTGTTGGATTCTTCAAGTCAGTCATAAGTCACCAGAACAAAAACAGATAGAAAAAAATCAAAACTGGTAGCTAGAATGGATATGTTTCCAAATAGTAAACCAGATTCTTGTAAAACAATTGATGTGCAAAGGCATATTAACATAGTTTAGAAGACTTTGGTTTGGATTAAGGCAGACAATTTTATTGTCTATTTCTAAAACTGATTGCATTGGAAAGGTAGAGCTTTGGCTCATATATGATAATCTGGGTGTTTTCTAAACACTAATGCAGAGCAAAAATTGTATCTTACAATTTTCTACATATTTTAGGGCGGCAAAATTGGAAGGTGAGGAAAATACATCATTAAATATGACAGTGACAACACATTTTTTTTAAAAAAAATATTTCTTACTATATACCACACTAACAATTTATCCCCTATGTTAGCAGTTTGTATTCACCACAATGTACTAAACTTTAGATACATTTACACTATAGAATTCATGCAGTTTGACACCTCTTTAACTGCCATGGGTCAATCTATGGAATCCTGCTATTTGCAGGGAACATTAAAGACCTTGTAAAGCTTTGACTCCCATGACTCCATAACATTAAGACATAGCAATTAAAGCAATCTCAAACTGCATTAATTCTGTCACATATATGCACACTTTGAGATGTTCTGAACCACTGGATATTGCAATAACATTCCAGTACATAAGTAGTAACAATTCCAAGGATCTATTGGTGATCCTTAGAAATATAGGATCTTTTTATACCCATATCAAAGAAAACACAGGGACTAGATGACTTATATATATTGTTAACCAATATAGTGAAGTCAGAGACTGTAAAGAAGTATCTCCAAGTTCAAAACATGGAAGCATTACTTTCTGGACTACCAGTATGGGTTTCTAGGAGCCCTTCCACACAAGCCAAAAATCTGTGATACGTTGTGATTTAACCCAGAGTAAACTGGGATTTCCCCGTTTACTCTGGCTTTTGAAAACACATGAAAAGATCCAGACCTTGCAGCAAAGTCTGGATCATTCCTTGTGTTGGGCCTGTGGTGATTGATTCTCGAGACCACCTTTCACGACACCAGGGGTCAATCCCCATTGTCATCCCAGTTCTTTAGGCCTTAAGAGTCCAAAAGAGCAAGATGGCACCTCACCTTGACCTTCCAGCCTCCATTTCCTTCCTAAATTTACCAGAGAGGCCTGGATGCATCCTCAGGCCCTTCTGAGAAAGCTCCTGACATGTCAAAATGATGCACCAGGGGCTTTGGAGGTGGGAAGGGGAAAAGCGTCAGAAAGACACATCAGGAACTTTCTCCAAGGACATAGCTAGGCCCCTCCAGTATGTTTAGTGGGAAAACAGGGGACTGGGGGCTGAGTAGTTCCCCTTCCAGGAGGGCAGGTAACCACCACCCCAGCAAAATTCCAGGTTTGGGGCTAAAATCACAGTTCCACTTGGGATTTGGGCTTATCTGGAAGGGCCCTAGGAGTTCTATTGTAAAAAGGCAATTTCCCTGGCTGCCAGGTTCCAGATTGGCTTTGCATACCCAGGCCAGCCAATTGACATTCTAGAAGTGGGGAGGAAGGACATAAAAATGATAATCATTATAATCATGAGAAGGAGAAGAGGGAAGGACATTTTGGTGCTGGGACAGAACCTCTTATTTATTTATTTATTTATTTATTTAGTCTCTTTAAATCATGCTGTGGCTCTTAATATTATTTCAAACTGCAGTTTGATATCCCTCTGCCATATCATTTTATATGGAACATTTTATAATCTTCAATTATGTTTTAACTTGCTGCATTTTGCTGTTCAATTACTATTTTTTGTTTTTGTTCTTCTATAAGTTGCCCATAGACCTTTCTGTTACAGGGTAGTTTATAAATAGTACAAGTAAATGAAAAGCCATCCCTGAACAGAGTCTTTCCCTGATGTTCCTTCTCTGCCATGTTCTTCAGTTCTGACTTCCAGCTTGGTTCCTCAGCTTTCATGCCCTGACCCCATTCTCCGCTTTCCGCCTCACTCCCCCCATGTCATTCTGTGGATGATTCACTTTTGACAAAGAGGTTGTGTCATTCCAATATTTCTTTAGAAAACTACATTTCCCAAGAGCTGCTCTGGCCTTTCTTCCTAGCAAGCTGTCAGAGAGCCAGAGAAGGTAGGAAATGGAGAGATCAGACACTCTTCCATTCCATGACAGAAAGCACAGTTACAGCTGATCTGATTGGGTGGGGGATTGGGGCAACTAAATTTTGCTACAATTATTTCCCTTCAAGTACAATTATTTTGCCTTGGGTATATTTTTATTCAAGCCACATATGAATTCAAGGATCTCCTAGGTGAGTATTAAAAGTTTCCACGGTTTATATCCAGCTCACATACAAAAGAATTTTGCAGGGCTGTAAAACAAATGGGGTGGGGGTGGGGAGAGAGAAAGAGAGAGAGAGAGAGAGAGAGAAAGACAGAGAGAGAGAGAAGAAATATTAATCATGAATTTTAAACTTGCACCTTATATTTAATATTTGTTCTATGTATTTTAATATATATTTTGTAGAAATATGTTTTAATACGTTTATTTTGTCAAATGTTTTTATATGATTGTGTGTTTTCAGCGATATTGTAACTGGCCTCAGGCCACGAGGCGAGGTGGGTAAGAAATAAAACTAATAATAATAATAATAATAATAATAATAATAATAATAATAGAACATTTACAGAGCTAGGGACTCTTTGTCCTTGATGAACACAGCCATGGTTACCTTGTGCTTGAAGCCTCATATATAGCATAGCAAAAGATACAGAAACGCTCTTTGTGCTCCCCCTTTTCATTTCTTCTTCTTTGCATTTTTATCTGAGTATATAGCTCCACCAGACCTCAGCTCAGAACGCAGCATAAAATACAACAACATGACCATCAAATAAAATATCAAAACAGACCAAAAAATCCAGATGATGCACACTGCAGAGCAGCTTTCCTGTGGAGTATTTGATATTGCTGTTGTAAGTGGAGGCGAGGGCCTTCCTCAGTGCCTCACTGAGAAATAGGTGGCCAAGCCATTCAAAGTGACTGTAACATTTCCCTCCCACTCAAATACATTTCTTGCACAAGAGGCAATCAAATATCACATGTGAAAAGGGGGGGGGGGGGGGCAAGGGAAAATGTGCATGGACCAGGCATGGTTGTGGGAAATACAAGGAAATCTGCAGAAATATTCTTAATACACGTACATGTGCTTGCTGGTAGTAGAGCAGTGGGAAGGTTTATTCAGCCTTCCACATTCCATTTGTATGGTCTTGATTACTCACCCTTTAATTAAATGTTCTTTCTAGGATTACCTACATTCTCCAGTGCAACTCTATGGCCAACTTCCTTCAATCTCGATGAAGGACCTAGAGATTCCTAGAGAGATACTAGACACTAACTAGTTTTTTTCCTCATGACTCTGTAAATCCAGTGGAATAACTTTCCTTCCTTCAAATCGTAGCGGGGAATACCACAATTGCTTCATCAATTTGTTATTTAAATAGGAAGTTTGCTGCTATTAATTTCTTGTATGATCTTCACCAACTGTGAGACATTAATCCTGATCACTAAACAGACAGCGGCTCAGTTGTTTCTGTGACACATGAAAAGAGAGCACTTAAGAAATCTTACATTCCCAGCCATGGTCTTTCCTCTACATTTATGCTTGCTGCTTTTCTTCTAGTAAACCAACAATAGCAACCATACAGAAATACTGGTCTGCTTTAAAAAAAATGCTATGAAGACTTTGAGATTTTTATTAATGTATGTGAGACAGTACAAAATATTCATCTTGGATTATGCCACAGTCTTATGTAGTCCAGTATTCTCTTACCATACTGGTCAACCAAATATCTAAGGGAATCACCCAAGGAGGACTTCACCATATCAGTCTTCTGCTTTTTGAGCTATGGGTATTTAGCGCATACTTACAAAACTTGTAGGAATATATACTGTATATACTCATGTATAAGTCTAGAAATTGGAGTCAAAGAATCAACCCTAAAACCTTGGGTCAATTTATCCATGGGCTAATGTAAGTAATTCTACCTTAGCCCATACAAAAAAAAGGAACCATCTTCTTTTTTGGGAAGGATAGAGAAAGCAAGAGCTGAAGCCATCCCATGAGAGCTGGAAAAAAGCACCGATCCCCTCTGCTATTTCCACAACTTTGCCATTTCTGGCTTTTTAAAAATGTCTGGATGGGAAAATTGTAAGTTTTTTATTATGCCATTTTAATATTTATACTAGGGTTATTTTAATGCTTTGTCTGAATGTTTACATTTTCTTTATGTCTTGTGTGTAATGGTTTTAATGATTTTAAGTCAAAGTTAAATTAGTTATTATGATTTCTTTGTGTTGATGTATGTTGGCATTGAATTTCTGCCATTAATATGTTGTAAACTGTCTTGTGCCCCCCTCCCCCCCCCCAGAGATGAGACAGGTGGTATATAAATACAGTTAATAAATAAATAAGTGGTGGCTGTCACCCTGAGTTAATTCTGACATTTCCCACTCTTCATGGAATGTCTCTCAACCTATCCATGGGTGATATCAAAATCCATAATTTTGGCCCCCAAACTTGCAATCAATCTTATACATGAGGTCAACTCATATACAAGTATCATATATAATGGTAACCATTATGAGCAGTGGAAACTGATTGTCTTCTCTTCCACACATTTTCTAATTACTTTAAAAAGTCACTCAAGTCATCAGCCATAATTGCATTCTAAAGTAACAAATTCCTTGGTTTGACCAGGTACCTTATTTTTCATCATTTAGTTCCATTGGATGACTTCTGCTATCATATAATGTGTCAGTGTGAAAGATTTCTTCTTATATTCATCATAATACTTCCATAATATTATACAGCTTTACCACCTCTACCACTTGCTTACCTTTTTTAAATGCTGAAATATATTTTTCCTCATAAGGGAATTGCTGTAGCTCTTTGATAATTTTGAAAACTCTATTTTGTACTTGCTCCAGATTTATATATACTTTTTGAAGTAAAGTGATCACACCAATCTCCTCAAATGTGTTGCCCCCCAGATATATTGGACAATTCCCACGATTCTCAACTAACCTGGTGCTGCTGGCAGGATGATATGAACTATCATTTTACACACCTGGATGGCAACACGTTGGGGAGGTCTGGTGAAGACAATTGTGAGGTATAACAGAACCAATGATCTCCCTTGATTTAAGAAATGGTTACATATCTCACATTGTAACAACTGTGTGGGTCTTCCTGTGTCTTTCTTCATCATGCTTTGTAGTCTCTTCATTAAATAAGCTTCTGTTTCCCACAGAGTCTCCAGTCTATCCATTTAGAGGCAAGGTTCACCCTCTACAGTGTAGGCACAATAGTCTAAATATTACTTTTGACATTATAACCTCCATCGAGAATTTACTTAGAAATATACTTCAAATGTTCTCTCTTTTTTTCCCTTTCCTTCTGTCAACCCTATCTTCATTCAAGTACAGAAGCATTTTCTTGTACAATGTACCAGAAACTAGCCTTTGTCTGGTAAATGTTTTTAGTCCCTGCTGCTAATGGTGGAACTTATTCTCTCTTGCACATCTACAGTGTCAATTGACCTCTTTTGTCTGGCAAATTTAGCTTCTCCAAGTTTTCTGGAAGCCAGTTTCTTAGGATCTGTTAGTTCAGCCTTGGAAAATTCCATAGAACAAGTTTAAGTGTATAATAAGCTTCAGGTAGATTAAATAGAATAGATAAAGATACAGTAAATAGGTAGATGCTGATAATTTCTTCTAGACATTTTCTCTCTCTTTTATTGTAAGGGAAATTCATATACTGAATGTCAGGTGAAATATAGGGAGCTTCATTATATCCAGTCGGGACAACTCAGACAAATACCTTCATACCAGTGATTCTCAACCTTTGAACATCAGTACCAATTCTCAAACACTGACCTTCCTATGTTAGACTTCCTGAGTACTAACCATGCCAGGTGGGATTTCTGGGAGGTAAAGTCTGGAGAACTAAAGATTGAGAACATCTGAGCAGTGGATCTCCAAGGTTCCAATGAAAACTTTCCCAGTCCTTCTCAGAGATAGCAGGGATTGAATCTTGGGGTACATAAAAAGTATACTCAATTTTCTTCCCTACCTTGTCTGAAATGCAGTTATTTGACTTGTTTCATTTAGCCATGAACTAATGATCCACATTAGTTCCATACCACACACACACATTTCAAAATAATGGAAGAAATTGTGTATTGAGTAAAGAAAAGAGGCACATTATTTAGCTATGGAAAAGCAATGTCATCATGCAACAGTCTCATCAAGGAGAATTTGGAGACCCCACACATGCACCAAGCCATATGCAGTGTCACCATTTTTCCCTAGTCTTCCCAAAGGTACAGAGTCAACATTCTCTCAGAAGTATTATGCACTAATTTGTCTTAAGTTCACCTGCAAGGCCATTTGGTTATTGCCTGCATTACAAGTGCAACACACACATCTCTCTTTCTCCATGATCATGGGTTGGAGTGTTAGAGGAATAGTGTTATTACTTTTTCATTTGCATTTTTTTTAGAAAGGGCACCTAACCAGTTCCTATTTGATTCCTAAAATAACGTCTCCCTTTGGATCCTACACCCTTCTCTATCAAATCTATTTAAGCATGTAAAGAAAAGGTTAAGGGGGTGGTTAAAAATAACAATAGGACTGAACAAAGTTTTAATTTCATAATTCTACCTCAAGTCCTGGTGTGGTATGCAGGTATGAGTGTGTGTGCTTGTGTTGTGCTACACAACAGAGAGTCTGCCTGCAGCATTGGCAACATCAGTTTTCTTTTCACAGACAGAATGGAATACCAGTATAATGGGAACAAAGACAAGGGATACCTTCAGAACTCAGAGCATAGCCTACAGCCACTCATGTTTCTATGCCTTTCTCCAAGCACCCATGTTCTTCTTTTCTTCAAACAACAACCACAGAAAATCCTTTGTAAGAGTTGTCACCTTTATATAAAGCTAACTAATTTGAGGTTTCATTTCTCCACACAGAAATAGTCTGTTTGCTTATGCTTTAAATGTTTACCTTCCGCAAATGACTTGGATGAGATTATGGGGTGGGCAAAGAGCTACACGGGGCTGCTTTTGGAGCCCCGACTTTGTATAGTCTTGTGCTTTTTCTGTCGAAAAGGAGAGTAAATGAGCTCCCCAAGAAGCTTTGTTAAATAGTGCAGAGGATTCACAATATATTTAAATAATCATTTAAATACATTGTGAGACCTCTGTACTATTTAGTAACCAAAAACACACCCTGAAACTAAATCTGGAATTCCAACCATGTTCTTTCCATGCCCCATGTCTCCCTACATAAGTCTAATCTCATCACAAAGGTCCATGGATTTGCTACACATCATGGCAGGGTCCTGGCAGGGTGTGTGGAGAACCTGTTGCTACACTCCCCACCTGCGACCCCATCACATGGGGGGAAGTGTCACCACTCAGCTTCCCCCCATTGTCCTGTAGGTAACATGTGAAGCCTTTCATACTGCTTGCTCTCCTCTTTCCTGATGCAGCCCAACTGGAAGTATGCCTGTGTCCTATAATGGGCTCCATCAGGAAAGGGGAGAGAAAGTGATGTACAATGGGGGAAAGGAGCCCGTCTGATGAGGTAGTGACTTGCAACCATTTTCTCTTTCCTCTATTAACTCTGTTAGATTGTTCTTTGATTCTGCATAAATTACTCCCATGAAAGCTTCTTTTTATATGTTTTACAAAGAGTAAACTTCTTTTATTTTCTCTCCTAAACTACTGTGTGCATGCTCAAGGGAAGGGGGGCACATGGATGGACTAATGTTCAGCTTCTTCCCTGCCAATTGATTACTTTGCTTAAGAGATCCACTACTATCTCCCACACTTCCTGACAGAAAATGTTTAGTTAGTGGGAAGATATAAAGTGAGCCAACAGCACACAGCTGGAAAGCGGTGGAATCTCAGGATTGAGGACTCCTTGCAGATGAAAAAAAAGAGTGTAATGCCTGAAAAGAAGAAAGCCATTCTCAAATAGTTCTTCTGGAACAAAACAGAATCTGGAGTTCATGGTACATAGTGCAGGAGTGTGATGGTTTGGGTTGCTTCATTTCATTAAGTGTCATTGTTGGGAAAAGTTTTTTTGTGACACTCTCATATTTAATGATGCAAATGGCATATAAATATATTGAACTACTGTTCACAGAGAAAGCAAACGGTTTCTTTTTAAAATTATGGATGGAAGGGTTAGCATTTTTATGGAACCAGTGCCCCAGAAGAAGAAGAAAAGTTGACTGAATATATGAATATGGACAAGAAAGCTTTCATCAAAGCTTTCTTCTTCTGAGAAGAAAAGAACCACTCTTATGATTTTAGAATATTTGTAATATGAAATGTGCCTCCCATCCTGAGTCAGCAGGATGCGAAGCATTTTCAAGTGGAAGAGAAACTGGCTCATGAACTAAGTGATTTGTATCTTTTAATCAACAGCTTCCAATGCCTACATCAATGCTCGTCCAAAGATTTTTAAAATGCTATAGGGATTGCATTTACAATCATCTTATTTTATTGTTTTTTTAAAAAATCATAATTAACTAATGTAGTTCCCAAATTTCTAGCACTGCAGAGAGTGAGATATGGAATATTATTCTCAGAAGTAATTATGTGTTTGCATTCCTTTGGAATTTATTTATTTATTTATTTATTTATTTATTGAAATTACAGTGAAGCCCCTACCTCATGTCATATCCACCAGGAATATGTTCCAAGATCCTCCATGAATACCTGAAACCACAGATAATAGTGAACGCTGTGAACGCAGGTCCAGAAGCATACAATATAATTGCACTTGTGGTCCTAGGAAGGCCCACAAACACATCTGGGAGGGTGACTTTTTTGGAACATGCATAAGAGAAACTGTGGATATCAAATTTATGGATAAGGGTATCATGCTGCATATGCTACCTTTCCCCTAGTTTGGGAGGCAAGGGAGATAATTTTTGGATCTTTAACCAATATTTCTAAAAGCCTTCTAAGGGCTTGAAATTTTTACAATGCTGGAAATTTGAGAATTGAAGTAAAAATTTTGCAGTGGGGAGGGCAGACTTCTTAGGCTGGATCTACACTACCCTATATTCTAGGATCGAATGCCAGATTATCTTCTTATTCCAAATTATCTGTCAGCATAGATTTATATAATCCAGTTCAAGGCAGATAATCTGGGATCAGATCCTGGTATACAAGGCAGTGTAGATCCAGCCTTAGGGCCCTTCCAGACATTCCCAAAATACAGGACATGTCTCACTTTTACCTGAGGCATCGAAATGACACCTCCGGTAAAACCAAATTATCCGTTTGCTCTGGATTACTATAATCCGTGGAAAGATCCTTATCTTTAGTTAAGGTCCAGATCTTTCCTGGTGTGGGCCCTGTGGGGATTGACTCCCAGAACTGCTTCCACAATCCTGGGGAACAATCCACATAGCCATCCTCATTCTTCAGCTCCTGAAACTCAAAGGAACAGCAGGGCATCCGCCCCTTCCCCTGCAGCCCCCCATTTTCCCAAAAGAACTTACCCAAGGGGCCTGCAACAGTGCAGACACTTCAAGTAACCTTTTTTGGGGAAAATGGGGGAATGGCATTGGTTTGGGTTGGTGTTGGGGACACAAAACCAGGAGGAAATGGGTTAAAATAACCCTCCGGGTTTCTGCCCTGTGTGGAAGGACCCTTAGTGGGAGTAATGATCTCATTTGGCCTAGCTATAGATACTGGACAGCAAGAAACATATTGCTGGAGTATTCTGGTGATATGATCCTGGAGGACTTTCTATATGTCCTTGATATTTGGATATGATTTCTGTTTTCTTTATATATGCAGTCACCAGAAAACATGAAATGTTTAGTTATCAGTCAGAAGGCAGATCGGGGAATAGGGATCCAGCCTGTTCTGGATGGGGTTATACTCCCCCGGAAGACCCAAGTTTGCAGTTTGAGAATCCTCCTGGACTCAGCACTGAATCTGGAGGCCTAGCCAGGAGGGCCTTTGCACAATTAAAACTTGTGTGCCAACTACAACTGTTCCTTGAGAAGCCAGATCTGGCTGCAATGATACATGCCTTAGTTACATTCCATCTGGATTACATGGAGCTGCCTCTGAAGAGTGCTCGGAAACCTCAGCTGGTCCAAAGAGCTGCAGCCAGGTTGCTCACTCAGGCTGACTGCAGAGAACGAACAACCCCCCTGTTGCACCACTGGCTGCCAGTCTGTTTCTGGGCACAATACGAAGTACTGGTTATGACCTTTAAAGCACTAGACAGTCCAGGTCCAGGCTATTTTAGCTGACCACATTTTCTTGTACGAACCTGCCCAGGTTCTGAGATCTTCAGGAGAGGCCTTTCTCTCGGTCTCACTTCCATCTCAAGCTCAGTCAGTGGAAATGAGAGAGCAGGCCTTTTATGTAGCTGCCCCTCAACTTTGGAACTCCCTGGTCAGGGAAGCCAGAATGCCCCTCTCCCTGCTGTTCTTCCAGAGGCAGGTTAAACCTTTTTATTTAAATAGGATTTTAAAATCTATTCAGAGGATGCTTTTTAAATGGGATTTTTAATACTGTTTACATTTAATCCTGTTTTAGTGTTTGCATGTGGTATATTTTTAATTGCATTCTAATAGTTTTATGTTAAGCTGCCTCGAGTCCTTTTCAGGAGAGATAAAGCAATAGTAATAATAATAATAATAATAATAATAATAATAATAATATCAACAACAACAACAACAACAACACAGCCATTTTCAAAATCATTAGTTTTTGCAACACTTTACACCATATCCAATCAGCTTATATTCATGTAGAACAAATCCATTGATTTCAATGGGATTTCCATTACTCCTGAGTTTGAGGGCTCTGTTCTGAATATAGGTTTGCATCAACCTATTGTATTTAATAACTGAGATCAGAAACAATCATGTATGCTAGAGCCACTGTTGCATCTGCTGCCCTCCTGAGATGACTTCAGTGGATAGGACTCTGCACTCTTTTAAACTGCCATATAATACAGTCTGGACTCCGTTATATAGCCAGTGTAGACATATAATGCAGACTGAACCACATTGAACTGGATTATATGAGGGCCATTCCAGACAGGCCCTATATCCCAATATCCGATCCCAGGTTTTCTGCTTTAAATGGGATTATATGAGTCCACACCTCCAGATAATGTGGGATAAACAGAAAACCAGGGATCAGATCCTGGGATATAGGGCCTGTCTGGAATGGCCCTGAGATTACATTGCCATATTACCCATTTAAATCTGCATTATAATGGCAGTGTAGATGGGGCCTCTCCACTGTCACCACAATGAACTGTGCCTCAGCTGGCCTTTTAGGGAGCATTGGATCGCTCCTTATTTTTATGGAAGGTAGGTCTGGAATACTCATTAAAGCCAGCCCTTCACATTCACTGAGGTTAAAAGCACAGTACCTCCACAAAACTGGTAAAAAAACATAAATAAAAAACTACTATTTTAAGATCTGAGAGAACACTTCTCCTCCTGTGCAATTCTATTGCCAATTTCCACTGGAAGAAGATCATCAAGTTGTATTGAAGGACATAGGTATTTCTAGAGAAACCATATCAATGAAATCCACAAATAATCAAATCTTCAAAAGTTAAACCCACAAATGTGGGTGGTGGACTGATGGTAAGTTTGCTAGGTGAAATAGGGAACAGGACTCCTGTCTCTTTGGGCCCTTCCACACAGACAAAAAACACAGAATGTCAAGGCAGATAATCCCACATTATTTGTTTTGAACTTGGATATCTGAGTCCACACTGCCACATATTCCAGTTCAAAGCGGATATTGTGGGATTTTCTGCCTTGGTATTCTGGGATATAGGGCTGTCTGGATGGGCCCTTTGATTGGAGTTACCAAAGGCAAAAAAGGGGTAGGGGGACACATTTACATACTGACTGTTTCAAATCATGATGACTGTGACAGCTCTCATTTTGAAATCCCCTACTATATAAACTGTGATAATTATTGTTAGAAATATTCCCAATTTTCATTTCATTTAGATAACAATAATTTAAATTGTTTATATGGTGATATTTAATAACACAGCCCCCCCCCCCACCACCACCACCACCACCACACACACACACACAATTATCTTGGTGTCTTTAGGCTTGTTCTTGAGGTTATTTGAGGTGCTGATTCAGAAAACTGCTTTGGATAGACCACATCAACTTTGCTTTCTGAGATATGGTTATAATGATTCTTTTTGTGCGAGCAGATAGCAACTGTTATATGACATATGTTCTGTATCTCAAAAACTAGAGCTGACAGGGGAAAACTGGTGCCATTTTTTGGAATCAAAAAGTCAAATATACCCAGAAACAGTTCTAACACTTAAGGCACCAAAATTTGTGTTGGCCAATGAGCAAATAATATTCAACAATATTGCAACTCAACCTAAGATTAAGGGCCCACCCCTCATGCCTGCTTATATGCTACCCTAGCACTGTAGATTCCTACAACACTGCATGGTAGGGCAGCAACAGGGATACTGTCTAAGGGACCAAAATTAAAATAATGGAGTGCAAAACGGGCAACAGATGGAGTGTTCTGAGAAGGGGAAAAGTGGAAAAACCTGGGTATTTTTGAGGAGAGGGAAGAAGAACCTGTCCTATATTTCACTTTGCAACTGTCTTTAGCATTTCCATATCTTTAAGGAAGTAACACGGTTGATGAATCCATGAGACATTCACCTCAAGATAACTGTTATATAACTTACATAACTTCTGACTAACAGCAATGTAAAGTTCTAAGCAAGCTAAACAACCACTTTCTGAAGTAACCTTGAGAGACACAATTTAGAACCAAGCTTTTATTTATCATAAGTATAAAATATGTTTGAGGATTTATGAATGTTAGCAATTGTAATATAATTCAGTTATGTTTCATAATGTGGCTAGACACTCAGCAATACTTCAGACAGCACAGAGATAGTCACAAGAGCATCCGCCTGTCTATTACTTTATAATGTGCATAATGGAATGTTCAGGTTCATGGCTACATAGCTGGAACCCAGTTGACTTCTTGGTAATTTCATTTCATCCCCAACAGTAAGTTGGGCATACTCATAATTAGTCTAAACTAACCAATTGTATCAGGGCCAGTCTGGAGTACTTCTGTTCCAGATCAACCCTGTAGACCATGGAGGTGTTCACATGCTCCGTCCCAACCTGTGACAGTGGTAGGATGGGATCTTGTCACAAAAATATCATTACAGATTTGATAAATGAGGAATTAATATATGTGTGGGTATGAATGAACCAAATGGGAGAAATTAATGAATAGGAGTTAATAATTTTGGAAACATCAGTATAATATTAAGGCCTGCAATGACTAAACCTACTGGACTGTAATTAAAAGTTGCTAATAAGAACTGAAAAGTAAACTCTGATAAGAACTGGGACAGTGATAAGGGAAATGTTTTTTTTCCCCTAAGAACAATGCCAATGTTAAGAAGGAAGTCAACACAAGGCTAATGCCAATCAAGAAGAATCAACATCTGACCAGGAAACTAAGTTGGAGTCAACATATTTCAGGATGGAAGATGCCTATCATTAATTTGCAACTTTGGGACTATATCAGCAGAATATTCCTATAAAAGACTCAATCTAATAATTCTCAAGTCTGATCCACCCACTATGTTCTGCTCCATGAAAAGGAGAGAGATAGTGTACGTATGGACAGTGGCAGATTTGCATGGCAGCAGTCTGGTCACTGTGGCCTTTTTTTCTCAGAATCTTAGATTTTGTGCAGGGAGTCAAGTTCTGCTGTATGAAAAACAGAGATCTGGTCCTTGGCATTGTTCTTAGGGAAAGAAGTTTTGGCATTATGGAAGTTTTGGAACTGTGCATTGGCAGGCTGCAGGAAAGCAGGCTGTGACCTAACAGGGGAGAAAAGGTCATGGTAATATTTGGATGCATGGCCATGGATGCATGTACATGTGTGTGAATGGTGATTGAAAATTTAATTCTCCTTTGTTTGTTTGTTAGCCATGTAATTTCAAATCCAATGTAATTGCATAGAATCTGTATGTCTGTATGTCCAATGTCATTCTTTGTGTAAAAGTTCTGTAAAAGTTCTGATATACCCTCTCATACTGGAAATTGCAATAAAAATGGTGTATGCTTTATTATTTATTTATTTATTTATTTATTTCAAACATTTATATCACATCCTTCTCAAGCCCCAAAGGAAGACTCAGGGTAACTTTCAACTGGCAACCATTAGATGCCAACAAGCAAACAATCACAGTACAAACAATTAACATTAAGTAAACCAACAAGATTATAAAGTTATTGAAAAGTTATTCATGACAATCTAAACACACTAGCCAGGCCAAAACTGATTTTAACTGGCTGGACTGCTGCTGTCACTTCTAATGGATGGCTGCAGAGCTCCAGGAGAGCTCTTGGCCATCACAGGCACTTTTCTTGACATCAGAAAATGCTCCCACATGACCAGGTGTTCTCCTACAGTTCTGCAGCAATCTGGCAGCAGCAACAAGAGCATCATAGAATTAATCCATGCCCTGTTTCTTGCATTGACAAGCAATGCAGGGAAGAGGGAATGGCAGCACTGGCCCTTGGGGAAATGCCCATTTCTCCCATTTTAAACCACTTCCTACAATCACCTATGCAGAGGCTTGGGCAAAGATCAGGGCTAGTTTTAAACCACTTCCTATGACTGCCAATATAGAGGTTTGGGGAAAGATCAGGGTTAGTTTTAAACCACTTCTTATGATCCAGGGTGATGTTTTGTTTTTGTTTTTGTTTTTTTTTAAAGATAAATAATCAAAATTCTGGAGCAACGATAGGAGGAAACGAATTTCTACCAGGTGATAGCAAACCAAATGGATACATCCTAAAGAAAGTGGAAAAAAGGAGAAGGTGTGATGGGGGTACAAAAATCCTCTGTTTAACTTCCAAACAGGGTGTTGTGAAGCTTAAAGGAAAAACAACAATTCCGAATGCTTTGCTTATGCTTATCCCATGGGATGAAGTCCTTAGAGTGGGGCTACAGTGGTTTGCCCAAGTTTATCCCTCGCTAAAGACTAAAAATTTCTTGGTGCCATGTCAACTACTAGGAGCAATTTCTGATCCACTCCGGGGGGTTGGACTCATGTAGATAAGCCTCAGTCCTCATTGTTTGGCTGGAGGATGGAGTGTCCTTAAACCTTCTAATTCTCTGAGTTTGCTAAAGCTTCTTTAAAATGTTTGGTTGATTCCATTTCAGTCACATAAGAACAGAGGCTTGAAGAACTGAGATCTGATTGTTTGACTATCCATTTTCCAATTTCTTTCTCTCTCTCTCTCAGTACATATAATAAATAATACCATGAACTTTTATACCTGCTCTCCTTCCTTCCTTCCTTGCTTCCTTCCTTCCTTCTCTAAAACAATTATCTAATCTTATATAGATTTTTTAAGATGTTTATTTCCAAAAGTTCTTTCTGTGATTTCCGATCTATGTACCTCATTTACTAATGGAAATGTACCATATGCCATATGTCTCATATGCCAATGAGTGTCTGTATGAACAGCTGAGTACTCCCTATTTTAGCTTGTCTATATTGAGACACAGACCATTAGATACAAGCAACTTAGCAAGTGAAAGAATTAGCAAATATTTTGAGATTTCAATTTGATCAGTACCTCTATTACTCACAGATGTCATTGTCAATGAATGACATGGTGAAGCTATCATATAAAAGGGAAAGAAAGCATGTTAAGATGGAAAAGTGGTTGAAAACAAGACAGTAGCAGGGCAAAGCAAATTCAAAGTCAGATGATATTTATAAAGTTGTGAGAAATTTAAAAAATGCATATAGGCATATACACACAAACAAACACACATATGGGGGAAAGTGCCAGGTAAATTTTCCTGGATGTCTATTTTTAGAAAGATTTCTCTAGAAGGGCTCACAGCAGTTGTGTCAGTCTCAGCTTGTAGACAATGCCTTGTAGCCTTTGGGGTCAAGAAATCGGACCTCCCCCATATTGTGAATTATATAAACTGTATAAATATATGAAGCCGTGCCTCTTTTGGGATCTATAATGAGTGCACACCCCTTTGTCCTGCAGTAACCTTTCTTAAATTGCTTTGGAATGTTGCCCAACACACCCTGGATCCCAGGAAACATTACCTCAAATTTCCATAATGCCCTCACAATGAATTGAGAGATAGGAGAGGAACACACAATGACCCTGAGTCAGAGCTCCTGGATCTTTTTCCTGGCTTCCTTGATGCAATGGGAGCTATCTTTGGGAACAGTCCTTCTCTCATTCCCCAAACTTTGTGACACTCATTGAAATGGTCATCACCTTCAAGCATCCATTGTGTATCTTGGACTAATATTATTGTTTCCACTGGAGCCAAACCATTAAGCCCATCCTAAATCCATTGGCAACTGTCACACCACATTCCTTTCTGATCATGTTCCTTACAGGGGCAGATCAATAAATGGGCAGACACTTCAAAATAATCCAATGACAGTTTATTGAGTTTCCCACCACAGCAAAAGCCAATCAGCATCAGAAGGATTCCCAAGCAACCAGGAAGTGGATCCCCATGTAAGCTACCCCAAGTACCTTTGGGGAGATGTAGGTGGGGTACAAAAATAAAGTAATTATTATTAACCTATGTAAAGCACAGGACATGCATAGGGGCATGCACAATTTAGGTAGAGATAAGGCAGTATTTAAAATGATAAAAAAGACATATGACAAATCAACAATTTGACAATATATATTTGCATATACATTCATGCGAGGATATAACTATTTCCTGGGGAAGTGCACATATAATAAATTGGGGTTTTTAAAAAGTCCCAGTGGTTGCAGCTCATCCCAATTCATCTGTCCCAAAAATATTGGATTTGATGCTAATGAGAGATTCACCTATGCACACATACTACTAGCACAATTCGTATTATTTTACACTTACATGTGGCTCATATGACTGATTCAGAGGCGAACTAAAACATTATTGTTGGCTTCTATTCTTCTCCTTTATGTGTTGGAACAGTTAGTCCATGAACTAGCAGAAGTCTTGTGTACAATTATGGTCACAAGCTGAAGTTTGACTCCCATTTGGGCCATTCTGCACTGACCATTTAATGCTGTGCAAAGCTAGCTTCAAATTTCAGTGGCCAGAAACAAACTCCCAGAAAAGTGTGCCAAAAAAATCTCTTAATGTGCATCAGTGCTTTGAGGTTTGTGTAATCCCCATCCAGGCCTCAAACTGTTTCCAAGATTCCCAATGTAATTATCTGTATATAGCAAAACCACTTTCTTCAATACCAGTTTGAAATGGCATTAAATGGTCAGATAGATGGGCCTTGATCTTGCTTGATATTTCTGCATAAATAAATAAGAATTTCTGTATAAATAGGAATAGCAATGATCTACAGCAATATCATTATTTCAACATGTCCTTGATATGGAGGCAAGGGTTTGTTGTTGTTCATTCATTCAGTCATTTCTGACTCTTTGTGACCTCATGGATCAGTCCACGCCAGAGCTCCCTGTCAGCTGTCACAACCCCCAGCTCCTTCAAGGTCAATCCAGTCACTTCAAGGATACCATTCATCCATCTTGCCCTTGGTCAGACCCTCTCCCTTTTTCCTTCCATTTTCCCCAGCATAATTGTCTTCTCTAAGCTTTCCTGTCTTCTCATGATGTGGCCGAAGTACCTCATCTTGGCCTCTACTATCCTTCCCTCCAGTGAGCAGTCGGGCTTTATTTCCTGAAGTATGGAGGCTGGAGACAACATACTAAACAATTTGGAATGTTGTTTGTGGCTGAGTCTTTATCTCTGTATCTTGTCTTCATAGCTAAATTTCAGACTCTTGGCAGTTGATAATCATTTTGACAATTTTTTTTTCATTTTCCTATTGAAGACCAAGTAAATTTGCAAATATTGGCTGGCATCCTCTTAGTTACAACGTCATAAGTCTGCCTTATGATATTACATCTAACTTTTCTTCACTTATTGCCTAGTTAGAATTCTCTTCCAACCATGCAAGAACCAATACACCCGACAGACCACTTTGTAAGCAGCACAGCTCATTCTTCCTAGTCAACACATCAATTTCTGAGTTCTCATATAGTAAGAGGATCAGCAACAGTGATGTGTCCTTTGGCCAGATGATCTGAAAGGACATAATCTGTAAGGACGTCCCAGGGACCTAAGAGTTGGATACATTGCTGCTCATCTTCTCACACACCAACAATCTGGGGGAAAAACCTGTGTATGTTAGTCTAAACTATTTGCAGGAAGGCTTTTTTGGGGGGGTGGGGGTGGGGTGGGGACATCAAGATACATAGCTGCATGTTTGTGTCCCTGAAACTGCAGGCAAACAGGAAAAAAACCCAATAATTCCTTTAAGTATCTTGTCCTTGCTTTTAATCACTATTTCTGACTTCCTCTTCAAAGAGGTCAAAGTCCTTGGGGGTGGGATTAGTCTCCCAACCAGCCAATATTGCCATCTGGTGAACAAGTTAGTGAAAAAGTGCATGTTCATGTTATCTTAAATCCCGGATTTCAGATGAAGGCACTGCACATTCAGTTTCAATATGAGTTACACATATAGAAGAGATATCACTATAAAATCACAATTGACTATACTTTATCACATTAAAAACAACAACAAAAGTAGCTGTAAATAACTTGTGGTATGATAATGAAGCACTCAGAAGCATTTCTATCTCATACTTGATTAACATGCTAAATCACAATTTTCAAAATAAGTCATTATAGTCTATAAATGGTGGTTATAAAATATAAAGCAACCATCCGCAAGCTTCCATTTGTGTGTAGGGGGAAAGATGTTATACCTGGAGGAATTGTTTTTCCATTGCATTATAGTATTTATAACATTTTTACAGGTTTATGAATACAGTTACTGCCATTAGTTCTTATTACCACAAGTAATTGCAGCATCGTGAGTTAAACTAGACCATATTTACATTAAATGGAAAAGAATGGTATCATTTATCATAGAGAGCCCTAATAAACATTGCATCAGGAAGACTGTCTGCTTCATGCTACAAACTGTCTTATTTTAAAATGTGTGAAACACATTTGCCCAGGACAAAAAAGAACTACAATTAAATCCCTGGAAGACCGTCCAAACAGGATCTGTGAACCCCATCTCCTCCAAGGTGAACTGAACCACCTAAACTGGGCTCTACAGGCCAATGGGTACTCTATGACAGACATCAAAAGAGCTGCAAGACCAAGAACAAGCCACGAGAGTAAAGACAAAGATCTACCTAGTCAGGTATGGGAAAACCCATGTTTGTGTGCCAGATCTTTCCCCTGGCCCTTGTCTGCCTCACTTCCCCACCCAGCTTGCAAATGTGGTTGCCCACCATGTCCCCAGGCTGAGAGGTGGGCCAAGGCAGAGACGTACCTCTGCTGAGAGCTTTCCAGAGAGCTGTTGGCAGAAGCATGTTTCCTCCTCTGAACCTGGGAACATGGCAGGCCACTGCCTCCCCAGGCTGAAAAGAGGACCTTCCCTCCAGGAGCCAACTATCCCCCTTGTGCCAGCCCCCTTAATGCCAACATCCCCCCATGCCAACCACCCCATCCCCCTCGTAAATTGCCCTCGGTCTTCTCCTGTCCCTCCCTTCCAACTTTGCCCACCTGCCGTGACTTGGCCTACAATGTGACCCCCACTCCAAAACATTTGCCCATTTCTGACCTAGAGGAAAAGTGTTCTTACCATACATCAAGGGAACCACTGATCGCATAAGGAAACTGATGAAGAAACACAACCTAAAAACAATCCACAGACTCACCACACTTCCAACAGACTTCCAGCCACAGATGCATGTGAAACATCAGGAGAGAATGCTACTGGAACATGACCATACAGCCCGAAAGACTCACAGCAACCTAATAGCATCTCATTTAGGAATCTCCTAATATTTGCTGCGTGCATCTAATGGCAATCATTGTCACTAATTACAATGCTGGCAGATGCATACTATATTAAAATAAACTGTAAATGTCATGCTGTGAAAGGTCATTGTAATGTTTTAAATGAATCTGTTCATTGAATCTAACCATGAATCCCGCAAAACTCTACTTGAGGGTGAATCTATTTAAAAACTAGGAAACTTTAATATAAGGTTTCTAGGTCAAGAATACCTCGGATACTCAGATTTCAGGGCTAAAACCTATTACAATGATGGTGATGTCACAAAAAGCGGGTGATGTCATTAATTGCTGTACGAACACATAACTGCTACTGTGTGCTTTTATAACATTTGGGTTGTTTTTCTTTTTGACAGCTGCTTCTTTTTGTGATTTGATGCCATTAAGTGTGACACATAAAGCATCAACCACATTCACTGTAAACATGTCGTTCAAATAATAAACACCAAGTGTAACACAAATAAGAAAATGTCCTTGGTTGGAAATTCAGTTTTCCAAGTTCTGCACTGAACAGAAAAGAAGAAGAAGAAACTACAGATGCACCAACTGTTGTTGAGCAATTTAGAATGGCTGTGGTTAGGCCCAAGCCATTGTGCGTTGCCTCGTGAGAAAGAGAAGCCAATATTACAAAATAAATCTTACCAAGTTAAAGAGAAAGCCATCAAGGTTTTTATTTCACTCCAGCTGGAAAATATGTTGATTGCAGTAATCTGCCAACAAAATCGGCATGCCCACTGGGCAAAAAGATACAATATTTATAGCCTTCAGATTCAAAAGTTTACATGCCCACCCCTCTCCCTCCCTTCCGAGCTGGCGTTACGATAGGCTATGACATCAGCAAGCCAGCAGGAGAGCCAATGGTAGCCTGAGCCCTGCTTTGGCCTCTCAGCCAATGAGGTGAAAGGGAGGCAGGCAACAGGGAAACAATGAAGAAATGTCTAGTTGACTGCATTAAGATGACCATTGTTTGTGATGACCTTTAGGCTCGCAAGCCTAGCCAGGGCTATTTTTTTAATCTTTTGAATTTATATCTTTGTCTAGCTCACGGGGCTAGATTCTTTGTTTTCTTCCTTCCTGGGTATGGGATCCATTGATGAAGACTGAGGCTGGTTTCGGCCAGTTGGGTTGGTACAATGAAAAAGGATGTGGTAAAATCCTAATTCCTCGCAGACAGGAAGACACCCTTTGTGTTGAGTGATCCAGATGGACTAGCCTTTGCCCTCCAAAATCTGGTTGGATAAGAACCATTTATTTATTGTTCATGCAAATGAGTTTTGGTTGAGTCCTTTGTCTAGGGATTTACTGGCTCAGGAAAGCTGGATTCATGAAGAAGGTGGCTTTGCCTTCATTTTTCAAATTACAGACATACTTACACATAAGGTATGAGGACTGGGTTGGGGAATATACAAGGAATTCATAGGAAAAGAGGGGAGAATCATGCAGGGTCTAAGGGAAAGTCACATCAGCCCCCCAAAGTCCATTGAAGTTCATATAAGTATGGAAAAGTTGATAAAAAGAGTTCATAAGACTTCACAGTTCATAGGGATTTGACAAAGAGTCCATGGAAGTTTCTAAAGGTCTTAAAAGTCCTCAACAGTTGATAGAAGTTCCCAAAAGTTGATAGAAGTTGGAAACAGTTCATAAGGTTTGGGTTACAGGGACGTTGTCAAGTGGGGCCATGGGGCCATGGGAAAAAAAACCCTTAGGTTCTCACATGCGGGAGAGATAGGAGATTATGGGATCATTCCAGCCTGGTGTCCTTGGCAAAACTATGAATTCCCTGATTTTGAACTATCTTTTACAGAGTCCTGGGGGGGGGGGGGCACTCCCGATCTCACAACTCTGTTTTTATGAACATTGAAAGCATTGAAGATACATGGGAAGTGTAACCACCCAAAAATGCTTTCTAAGCACTCCTTTGAACAGAAAATTGTCTATACTATATATGGGGGAACTTATATATGCACATACAGATTGATCTTCACTTCACTATTTCTTAATTAGTCGCTCTCCACCAAGGTGCTCCGAGTGACTTACAATTCAAAATAGCATTTCACAATATAAAAACATTCAACATAAAAACATTCAACGGTGACTATTTGGCAAATTATATCTGATTATTTAAATGCACAACCAAACAGCCAAGTCTTGAGCACTTTTACAAAAAGTCGCAACTCTGACATTGCTCTAACGTATGGGGGCAATGGGTTCCACAGAATTGGAGCATAGATCAAAAAAGCTCTACGCCTTGTAGCTTTCAGGTGTACCTCCCTGGGGCCCGGTATGTATAGGAAATTTTCCTGAGTGGATCGAGGTAAGCACTTATGGAAAAAAGGAGTGAGGCAGTCCCTAAGATATAAAGGTCCTTGGCCATTTAATTTATTTATTTACTTCATTTGTATACCGCCATTCTCAGCCCTAAGGCGACTCATAGCGGTTTACAACAAGCAAAAACAAGGCGAACAATCAAGGCAAAAATTCAATGCGGCATCAACAAAGTACTTAAAACAGTTAACACAGAAACAAATTAAACAATTTAACAGTAATAAACATTCAGTGGCGTCTCATAACTAGAATCATGATCCAAACTCGTCAGTCGTAGTCCCATTTCCTGAAATTCATTGCACTGCTTATTCAAACGCCCGTTCAAATAACCAGGATTTCACTTTCCTGCCTCCAAACACATCAATGAGGGGGCCAATCTGATGTCCGTGGGAAGGGAGGGCGTTCCACAGCTGAGGGGCCACCACCGAGAAGGCCCTGTCTCTCGTCCCCGCCAGCTCTAAATGTCAGTATCAGTATCTTGTAAGAGATCTGATGTCCTATTGGTAGCCAATGCAGTTGTTGCAGAATCGGTATAATATGGGATCTTATAGATGATGCCATTAGCAGCCTGGCCGCCCCATTTTGGACCATCTGAATCTTCTGGGTTGTTGACTTCAGAAGGCCGGCATATAAGGCGTTGCAATAGTCCAACCTAGTGGTGACTGTTGCGTGAATTACCGTTGCCAATGCTTCTACCAAAAGGTAGGATGCCAATTTCCTTGCCTGGCGAAGATGAAAAAAGGCCTGCTTACTTATGGCAGTGATCTGGGCCTCCATCGTCAGCGATGAGTCCAACACAACCCCAAGGCTGTTAACAGTGGCAGAGAGAACCAGAACTTTCCCATCGAAATCAGGCAGAGACAGGATTAATTCTGGCGGTTGGCCAGGCCAGAGTATCTCAGTTTTTGCAGGATTCACTTTTAGTCTGCTCGCTCACAGCCAACTCATCACTGCCTCCAAACACAGCTTAAAGTTCTCAGGAATCGTGGTTGTCCTTGGTTTGAGACGCAAGAGTAGCTTGGTATCATCTGCATACTGGTAGCACTCTATGCCAAAGCTCTGCACCAGTCCAGCAAGTTGTCGGACGTAGATGTTAAATAACAGGGGCGAAAAGATAGCAGCCTGGAGAACTCCACAATAAAGGCGGGAGCTCTCAGAGCTTTGGCCTAACCACTCCACCCTCTGTCTCCAGTCCCGGAGAAACGAATTGAACCATTTAAGGGCTAAACCTCGTACACCAGACATAGCCAATTGATGAATCAGCAAGTCATGGTCCACGGTGTCGAATGCAGCTGTGAGGTCCAAAAGTACCAATAGCGCTGATCCGTCTTGGTCTAACTGATGACGAATTTCGTCAGTAATAGCTACCATGACAGTCTCTGTCCCATGACCTGAATGAAAGCCTGATTGAAAGGGGCCCAAATCCACAGTCTCATCTAAGAATTGCTGTAGCTACCCCGCCACTGTCCATTCAATAACCTTGCTCAAAAAAGGAAACTTGGCAATAGTTACTAGGTATGGAGGCATCTAGGCTTGGTTTTTTCAGGAGAGGGTGGACCACTGCTTCTTTAAGGCAATCTGGAAAAAAGTCCTTGCTCCAAGGAGCTGTTGATGATGCTCCTTAAGGGATCTCATAGTCCCTCCCAGCACTCCTTAACCAACCAGGAGGGGAAGGGATCGAGGGAGCAGGTAGTTGGTCTTGCTGCAGCTAAAGTCTTTTCCAGGTCTTCCATTTCTAATGGCACAAAATGTTCTAGAAGTTGGCCACTAGATGGTCAGAAGGCCTCTAGTTCCCTCGATGTGTCCTCTGTGGGATGTAGCCCTTCGCGGAGCAGATTGATCTTATTTATGAAGTGGCTCTGGAAAGTTTCTGCTGTAATATCTTGACTAGCCACATCTTTGGCCGGATGAGTTGGATTTGTGATGTTACAAACAATTTTAAATATTTCAGCAGGTCGAGATCTGGCGGAAGCTATCAATGAGGAATTATATTCTTTTTTGGCCTCTCTGGTGACTGCTTTGTAGATCTTTTGATGTATTTCGAAAGCCGACTTCGATGTTTCATCAGGTTTCTTGCACCATTTACATTCTAATCTCTTCCGCTCAAGTTTCATCTGATGTAATGCATCAGTGAACCATGGAGATCTATTCCGGCGAGGGTGAAAAGCCCATTTAGGGGCAACTATATCTAAGGCAGTTGATAAATTTTTGTTCCAGTTTTCCACTTGTTCACATAGAGAATCAGCAGTGTAATCCAGTTCTTTAAGGACACTCAAAAGTCTAGTAGGATCCATCAGCTTCCTCGGCCACAAAAAAATTTGTTCAGTCTCCGGACGCTGTGGTGGTAGAATCTCTATTTGGGTGTTCAGGATGTAGTGGTCAGACCAAGGAATCTCTAAGACTGAGGATAGAGTCACTTGTATTCCGATACTAAAAATCAAATCCAAGGTGTGGCCAGCTCGATGAGTAGGACTGGTCACCATTAATGAGAAACCTATTGTTTCCATAGATTGTACTAGATCCCTTGCTATCGAAGAAGACAACAACCTATCTGCATGTACATTGAAGTCTCCCAATACGATGAGACTTGGGAACTTCAGAGACCAGTCCCCCACAAGGTCTAATAACTTGGGGATGTTTTCGTTTGGGGCCCCAGGGGCCCAATAAACTAAGAGGATAGTTACACTTTCCCTAATAGCCAATGTCAAACCTATACATTCGATACCCATAATAACTGGGGTAGGAATAGTTCTAATGGAGAAATGAGTGAGGGCTACTATTCCCACCCCCCTCCTCGACCCCCCTTTCAAGATCCAGGTTTCTGTAATGCATACCACATCTGTCTTCTGATCAAAAATAAAGTCTTGAAGGGTTGCTGTTTTGTTCATCACTGACCTAGCATTGATCAGTTGCAAGGTCAAGGGGGACGAAAGAGAAGGGTTCTCGTTATCATGTTTGGGAATATCACATAGAACAGATGGAGGCCGAATCTGTCGCTGACTTTGTCTCTTTTTAGAGACCAGTATGCTATCATTCTCATATATCCCTCCCCTAATGTTTACTGGGATCATTCTCCCAGTACTGGTTTCGTCTGTAATATCAGTTAGGTGCCCGGTGTTTGAAACACCTCCAGAAAAGGGAATGACGCGAGGCCTGAGAGGGTATGATTTTGGGCACCAACCTGTGGGCACAGCGGAGCTGGAGTAAATGCTAAGTCTCCTAAAAATCGTTTAGGGTGTGCAGGTGTTCGGTTGCACCAAGGGGACAAGCTCCTAGCCGCTGGGTTTTTAGAATGACCCTCCTCTGTGGCCCTATCTTCCCTGTTTATGTTAATAGTAGCCCTAACTGGAGAGATATTCATCCTTTGTGTTGAAGATGACTTCGGCATTCTTGTTCCAGCCCCAAAACCAGCCCCCCAAAAGGTTCTGGTTTTGTAGCCTTTCTGCTGGGCTCTGTGTTTTGATGGACTAGGACTTGTAGCTCTTTCCGATACATGTTCAAATCATTGACTTCTGAACTTTTCTTTGTTCTGTATGTCGGCGGAAGTGTTCTCCGCCTTCGCAGAAACCCCTCCAGACACGACCTTACTCATTAGGGCATCCTGAGTTGGAGCTTCCCCAATATTTTACTCAGGGTTGCCCCCCTCAGAGTTTCTTCGACCATAGACATCTTCTCCGGGGGAACTCCCAGGGGAAGCTACCGCTTCAGATGGATTCCCCTCAGGAGCAGTTCTTTTGGAGAGGTCCTCACCGGAAGAAGGGCCTTTCCCTAGATGGTGCTTCCGTCTCTTTCTCGTACGGCGTTTATGCCTATGCTGTTTCTCTTTGGGACTTAACCATAGGGAGGCTGATTCCTCTTTAACAATCCCCACACCAGGTGCCGTTTTCAAGGCCTTAATCTGAGCTCATCTTTCAGACAAAGGAAGACAATGATGTCTGTGGCAATCTTCCGGCTTTTGGGTTTCGGTGATCGACTTTGGATCCTTCTGCAGGATCGTGGAAATGTCCAATGGCTCCACTTCCATCCACTGAGGCAAGTCTGCCCCCGTGGCCTTCCCAGGTTTCTGGTTTGACCAGGGACAAGTGCCATCAGGATTTACCCCAAAAGGGCAACGTCCACCAAATGAGCATTCCAATGCTATCACCTCCTGGAACTCTCCTTTTGGGGTTATCAGGGGCCATGATGGTGGCCTCAGAAACTGCGATGACATTGGCGAGGAACTTATCCCCCTAAAGACCACCTCAGCTGGACCATCTTCAGTCCTGCCAGCACAAAGGTTTAAACCATTGTGCCACTAGGGTTTCCTAATTATATATAAATGTATACATTAAGGTTGCCAGATCTCAGAGTCATTTGAGCCAAACCGGAAAGACCAGGGAAGCAAAATGGAAGGATCGCATTTCCAGAATAAAGGGGAAAGATAAATATAAAGAATTAAATAAGACTATCCTCATGATTCAACAATTATCACAAGCATAGCAAGATTAGTAAACTCTTCCTGCGGAGAAGCAGGAGGAAGAAGGAGGGGAAATGATGTAAAATGGGATACAGGATGATGAAGAAAACAAAATGAATACTTTTGAGATCCTCAGACGGACAGTTATGTATAAGATCATTAAGACTCTGAGCTACAGTCAATTTATTTTTGTTGTGTTTAAACTATAGAATAACTGGAGAAATCAGGGGAAAATGATTTATAAATACAATATAAATATTCAATAGTATTCCTGTACCTTTGTATTTTGTAAAGTGAACAATTTTTTTTTAAAAAAAGGCAAACCACTACATCTGGCTGGCTCTCTCAGCACAAGGTTACACACTGAGATTTCCCCAAGTGCTGCTGATACTGAATAAATTAACTGTATGAGAAAGTAGGAAGTAAGGAGATAATTTTGGGAAACTGGAGTGTTCATTCTTTTCCCTAAAATTACAAAAAAAAAAATGGAAGATAAAAGAAGACTTTGCCCAGGACTGGGTTAATATGTAGCCAATCAGAACACAAGGAGGTATGTTGCATTTTTGTACACCAAACTCCATGCTTAAACGTAATTTATAATTCTATTTAAATGTTTATTTTAACTGTACATTGTTCGAAGGCTTTGAATAGTTGCCTAAGTGTAAGCTGCCTTGAGTCCCCTCTGGGGTGGAGAAAGGTGGGGTAGAAATATTGTAAATGAATAAATAAATAGGGCTCAATGGAATTCTTTACATCATTCATGGACAGAAAAAGCAAAACAGATCATTTCATTAGATTTCTGCAGGAGGAGGAGAAAATTTCTGACAGCTTTTCAGAGGAAAGACACTCAGTTAATAGTGGCAGTAACACAACTTATTTTACCTTTTCTTTTAATTACTTGATTGGTTTGGTCATACCTATAAGCTTCATTAGCAGCTGTGGCTACATTAAGAGTATATCCATTGTTCTCTATTTTCACAATGTTCTGGATTTAAAATCGTTCCAGAAGAGAGAGCATTTTTTTTCAGCAAATAGAAGGTGAGATAGTAGTCATGCAAAAATAGTGGTAGGGAATATTAAGAGGAAATTCATCAAAATGGTCTTCCTGGAAAGGTTTCAAAATGAGAAACTTCAGGCATTTTTCACAAGCATGTCTTCTGGTACAGTTTGGTTTAGTTCTGATGAAAATTACAGTCTAAAATATATGGATGTTGCCAGGTAGGAGAAAACTGACAGTAGGAAATAAAAGCTATAAAGACATGAACCAAAAGAGCTAGTTGCTAAATCTGCATGAGATCTCTGCATTGGCCAACTTTTTTTTGTGAAGGTTTGGTTTTCACAAATGAATGACTTTGTGATGACAAGTGTTTTGCACATTTTCAAAAAATCGCAAAAGACATTTTAAAATCTTTCCCAGCAAAAATAAAAAAAATCTATGATTCTTTGTTACTGCCTTTAAAAATGAAATAGGTTAAGACCTTTCTTCTTCGCATACACATACTTGTTTCCTATTTTCCATGATCCCCCAACAACATATCCAATGACCATTCTGAGGCTGATCAGTTGATCTTTCACCTTTTGCAAATCTGGACTATGAGCAATCAGAAAATAAGGGAATAATACAAAAATTGAGTGAAAATGGGAGGAAATTGCTGAAGGAAAACCTGCAAATGTGGTAACTAACTTATTCTGTCACAAGTGCATGACACCTTGCTAGATATGAAATCCACGGTGAGGACCATTCCACTGCTAGACCCTAATGAGAGCTCATAATGAACACTGAGCTGCTATCTGCTCAGTGGAGACGTGTTTGTAGTGAAAGTATTAAAAGAACAGAAGCCACAGTGATATGCCTGTTAATATTTCATTTTTAAAATCATCTCCCTAAAGTAATTTAAAGAAGGGAAAGGCACATTTTCAGTTGCCACCTAGTTTTTCTTTTAATTTAAAATATATATTTTCTAACTGGAAATCTTTGAGATTTTAGTTCTCTTAATGAATGAAAAATGAAACCATCTTTAACTATTAGAGATATTCATTGCTGGAGAATGCCCTTCTAAAACTGCTAATGGAAGAACAGAATCTTGCGCATTCTAAATACATAGGTTTTAAGAAGTGATTTGAAAAATATATGAGATATTTGATTACTTCCAATCAGTTTCTACAGGTATAAAATTTTGGAATTGTGTGTGTTGTCTAATTCCTCAGGCTATAGATGCATCACAGCAGGCTGCTGATTGTGCATTTTGCTTCTTGGATGGCTACTACACCCTTGAGACAGAAAGCCAATAACATTTTCTCTTGGGCAATTTATTGGATCAGGTTTGCCTCAGGCCAGTTTCAAAGATCCTACACAGAAGCAAGGAACATGTCAAACATCATTTCTGGAATGTTGAGATTCTATATGGTTTTGAGAAAGCTTTTGTCAACTTTTTGTAATGATTGGACAGTAAGATTGGACAGATCTCTCTCATATGATTTGGAATTTTGTGCACTGAGGGACACTACTATTCGCAGTTGTGTGAGAAATGTAATTTTGCATTCTCTTCAGGTTCCAGGGCATTGTTACTAGGGGTTTGACATGGAATATTATCCAAAAAGCTGCTATTCCGTGGCAGGTGCATTATCTTAGATAATAGATATATCTGGGATGAGTATCTTCAATGTGGCATCTCTCCTTACTTGCAAAATAGTTCTTTTTCGAAAATCCATGGTCCCATACTTCCATAAACCCTTGTAATCCCACCTTAATGCACTTCTGCCACTCCATAATTTTTATATTTTTAGTTTTTAAGCAGTTTTCACAGTTTCAAAAAGATAACTGTTAAATATTAAATAAATATTTGTAGTGAGGGATGAGTTAATATTAGGGAGTAGACAGACTGACAGTGGAATATGCATGACATTGTGCATGAGGAACCATCATCTTGTTTGCCTGCCTTGGACAATAAACTCCTTGATTTGGATATTAAAACACAGCAATTACATGCTTTTGGAATGCTGCATTGCTAATAAAAATGTAAGGAGTGTGCAAATGGGGACAAATATCAGGTGCTCTAAGAAACAGTATAGCAAAACGCGTATATTGGATCCTGAATGAGAAAGTATCTATCCTCTGGGTTCCTTCAGCCAGTTCTCAGAGTTCTCTCCCTAGTTTTCTCTACTAAGTTGCAGAGCACCTAAATATTCACATATAACCCATGAAGATGTCTCCAGTGTTTATCTGAGAGATCTGATTCTCTAAGAACTGATGCTTATCTTCTTCAAATCATCATAAGAGACCTTCTAGGGTTTATGTAGAATCTCTCCTAACAACATAATAAAGGTATTATGAGATTTTAGCCTAATAAAAGTAGCTTCGCAGGCAATGTAAGACCATAGCAGGTCCAAGGTGAAGGGTGGACAGCTAGTGGTGCTAGGCTAGTGTAGCTTCATCCTGATAACATGCAGTTCATAGTCTAATTTCAAAATTGCCTACGCAAAAATTGTCCTTTCCTTTTCTAGCAGCTCTTCCAAGTGGGAAGAAGAGGGAAATCATGAGAGAAAATGAACTGGGGACATGAAGGAATGAGAAAAGTAGTGGATTCATATACTTTTTGCTTGGGTCCCATTCAGTACTGAGATAAGTTGAATATCCTTTATCTGAAATGCTGAGGCCAGAAGTGCTCTGGGTTATGGGATACCTGTATTTCTACATACATATGTAATGAAATATCTTGCAGATGAGATCCAAATCTTAATATGAAATTCACTGATGTTTCATAAACACCTTATACACATAGCCTGGGGTAAATGTAAACAGGCAGCACCCAAATTACAAACATCTGATTTACACATTACTCATTGTCTACCAACCCCCGAAGTAAACACACAAAAATAAAAGACACAACAACCAAGTATTTGGATTCAAATTGGGTAACTTTTATTTAACGTTACCTATTTAAATTCTTAACCTAACTCAAGGGTGTCAGGAACTGGTGAAACCATACCCAGGTAGTATCACTACCCGATTTTGAATAACAATTTTCGGGCGAAGCACCTGGGTTTCCTGGTAATTAAACCGGGACCACCAACAAGGGAAATGAATGAGGAGTCTCCTCCAAAGATCTTGCATCCAGACTCCTTCCATTTCAAGGCCATTTAACATCACTTCACCCTTCAACTAAACTGTAGGTGAGTGTTAACTTAATGGCCTATCACCCCTTAAGGGGGTGCCTTAGGTGCACACCGACTAAAGGAATTTCCCTAGCTATTTTACGCTAACCTATTTAAACGTAGTCCACCATTTTATCTAGCCCCTAAACAGTATAGGGTAGGCAAAAAAAAAAAAAACCCCTATGAAATAGGAAGGGGAAAAAAATTCCTACCCAGTTCCACAGGCAACCAAAAATTATACTGTTACTGGGTGGGAGTGGTGGGCCAACTTCCAGGCGCAGAATGAGCCTGGCTGGGGCTGGCCTGACTCAGCAGGCCACGCCCCTGATCTTCTGGAGGGTTCCATGGGAACCCCTCCCAGCCTCATGGGAGGCAGACAAATTGTTTTCCTCTCCCCATTTCATGGGGAGAGGAAAATCATTGTCTACCAACCCCCGAAGTAAACACACAAAAATAAAAGACACAACAACCAAGTATTTGGATTCAAATTGGGCAACTTTTATTTAACGTTACCTATTTAAATTCTTAACCTAACTCAAGGGTGTCAGGAACTGGTGAAACCATACCCAGGTAGTATCACTACCCGATTTTGAATAACAATCTTCGGGCGAAGCACCTGGGTTTCCTGGTAATTAAACCAGGACCACCAACAAGGGAAATGAATGAGGAGTCTCCTCCAAAGATCTTGCATCCAGACTCCTTCCATTTCAAGGCCATTTAACATCACTTCACCCTTCAACTAAACTGTAGGTGAGTGTTAACTTAATGGCCTATCACCCCTTAAGGGGGTGCCTTAGGTGCACACCGACTAAAGGAATTTCCCTAGCTATTTTACGCCACGGACTGGGGGCAAATGTCTATTTCGCCCCCATCCCCCACCAATTCCTCTAACACCCCCCGGATTCCTCGTTGTAACTCTCCTAAAAATTGTTGGTTGCCCAATTCTGAAAGATGCATTCCATCAACCAGGTATAACCTTTTGTCGTCTCGTGTGATGCCTGGGTGCTCTATGTAATGACCCCTTTGTCGGATCATGAACCTTCGCATGGCCATATTCACATGTTTCCTGGCTCTCTCTAGCCTCCGCACGTCACCTCCTCTCAACCACCTGCGACATGGTATAATGGCCGACCAAGCGATGCGGACACGGGGCCATGCCCGCCAAATCTTCCGCATATCAGCACGCGCCTGTAAAAAGAGCGCCTTTGCCGTTAACAGGCCCAAATCGTTACCACCGAGGTGGATCACTAACACATCAGGAGGTCGCAAGCTCCTGGAATCAAACAACAAGGGGGCACAAACCGTCCCAACACAGGCCTCTTTCGCCTCTCCATTGTACAGCTGCAATGGAAGCGAGACCCAAATGCTGGCCATAGGCAGGCTTGTGGGCTTCTCTTCCCGCCCAGAAGACAAAACTGTGTCCGCACACCAGGACCCTCCATCTATGTGCCAGCCCAACGTGACCAATGATAACAATAACTATAATGAAACTGGACGTACGTAACTCTTAAACGCGCTGGACCTCCATCATTACCACCGAGGTGGATAACTAACACATCAGGAGGTGACCCACTCCTGGAATCAAACAACAAAGGGGACAAACCGTCCCAACGCCTCTCCATTCGACAGTTGTGATGGACGCGAGACCCAAATGCTGGCCATAGGCAGTCTTGTGGGCTTCTCTTCCCGCCCAGAAGACAAAACTGTGTCCGCACACCAGGACACTCTATCTATGTGCCAGCCCAACGTGAGCAATGATAACAATAACTATAATGAAACTGGACGTACGTAACTCTTAAACGCGCTGGACCTCCATCTGCCTAAGGCCTTAATTTTTTCTTCTTCATATCCCATTGCTGATGCTGATGAGGCCGCGCCAATCCTAAATGAATGTGTGTTGAATTTAAGGCGTCCCATCCCCAGAAGGTCCAGTGCTTTGGTTGTAACTGTCCAAAACTGATAATTGGTCAGCGGTGTTCCGTTCTGATGACGGAACAGGTAACTTCCCTCCGTGCCCCTGAGTGCCGTAAATTGCACCATAACTGAAACTGGGCACAAATCTTCTTCCCCACATCTTAGCAGGCTGATCGCCTGACCCTTAGCCCCCTGATCTGTTTTTGAGGTTCTGATTTTGATTTCAATTTTATCTTGGAAAACCTTAACATCAGAAACGAGCAGAGCGCGGTGTGAGGTATCAGACTTGGATAATGACACCAATTCACTTCACACGAAGGGCTGCAAAAAATGCCGTCAACGCTGCTGCATGAAACAAAGCCTGCTCATATAGTGATGCGCACAAACGGGGCCATATTTGCCTAAGTCCCTTAAGAATTTTAGGTGTCAAGGGCTGGCGGTCATCCTTGGAATGGCCGCACTGCCTAGACCATCCAGCTATAATTTTGTGGATGCGAAAGTCGTCAGTGGGATCGCTAAGGCCCTGGGCCTTAAACCAATATGCGAGCGCTGACAACTTTGATTTGATGAATTGTGGGGCCAAACCTCTCCTTTTGTGGTAAACACAAAACTGAGCCAAGTGCTCATAAGGCACCAGCATGGACTTGGGTATTTATAATGCTGCCTAAAGTGTCCCTCAAAGTAAACTCCAAACCCTATGGCGCCTGAAGCGTCCGATGAGACTTGTAAAGCATTCTTAACCATCAACTCCTGTCGCCAAAACAAAACTCCATTAAATTGGCGAAGGAATTGTAGCCAAATGAACAAATCAGACTTTATAGCTAGCGTTATCCTAATGTGATGGTGGGGCATGGCTACACCCGAGATAGCAGCACAAACTCTGCGAAGAAACGCCCGGCCAGGTGCTATTACCTTACAGGCAAAATTTAAATGGCCAATTATCTGTTGAAACTCCCGTAAGGTAGCCTTCTGCCGTGACAAAAAGTGTTCTAACTTATCTATCAAACCCTCAACCTTTGCCAACGGCAGCCTGGAAAATTGATTAACTGTATCTAATTCTATCCCCAAAAAGGTCAAAACCGTATGAGGACCTTCCGTTTTTCCTCAGCCAGAGGCACAACGCCGCAGCAACCGCGCTGCTGAATCAAAAGATGTGTAGCTTGCTGAGCATTGCTCATCGGGAATGGCGTCATTCACAGAGCCCCCTCTGGGGTAAGACAAATGATGAATGAGGCAATATTCACCGATGGCTTTTTTGGGCACTATTCCCAACGGGGAAAACCTAAACTGAGGCGTGGGGGGTGCAGAAAATGGTCCCAGAACCCTGCCCTCCTTTCTCTCTTTATCCATTTTTTGTTTGACCACTGCCTCCAAGCCTATAACAGATTTCAAATTAGGAGATAAACAGGGGGAACGCGGCCCAAGGACCGGAATCCAGAAACCATCCATAAAGCCACGAAGCAAATAAATTGCCTCAGCTCTGTCAGGGTATATTTCCAGCCAACCACTAAGAGGACCCACCTTGACTGGGCTGGGGCCCTTTCTGAACATTAGCCTGGGCAGGGTTCTTTCTATGAAACTGGGCGTCCCTTGGATTAAATCTTGCGGGCTTTCCTTTATAACAGGTCTTAGCTGCGTGGTTACCCTGGCATATTGTACAGGTGTGTTGAAATCTGCAGTTCTTGCGGGAGCAAGCTCCCTGCGCCGCATATTCCCGGCACATATGCTTTTGTCTTTTTGGCTGTTGTGCTGGGCCTCCTTGCCGAAAGGGCTGACCTTCCCTAGTGTTTTGGATGGTGTGGCCACTACCGGCCTTCTCACCAGAGACTGATCTGGTTTTATTCATTACCTCCATCCACAGCTGACTATCAATGAGGTCCCATCGCTTATTAGGCATCGTGGCAGCCTCGGCACGAAAGCGGCTATCATAAACCAGCCACGCCTGACCGGAGTAGTTAACATATGCCCCGTAAATTATATTTTGATATTTAAACAAGGACTTAGCCCTATATGGATGAGCCTCAACTATCAAGGATGCATAAATGGTGTAGCAAGCTATCCAGTTTTTCAAATTTTGCTTCACCCTCCTCTTCTTTAATTTTTCCTTTGCGTTCCTCATCCAGATCCTCTTTTTCCTTCTTCTCCAATTCTCTAAAGTATACGGAAAAAATATCTATATATTAATTCCTGAGGATCTTATCAATGGTTTTTGAGACAGATGGGCCCCTAGAGAGGCTGAGGCCACCGTAGAAATTATCGGCAGAACCCATTTGTCAGTTCCCCAAAATTGGTTGGCCTCCCCCGTTCTAGCCACTTCTAGGGATATTGGGGCCACAGCAGTGTCATGGGAAACGGCCTTAATGACCGAAACCCCAGGTGCAGCCGGTGCTGAATCCGTGTGAGTAAGTGATGTAGTTTGCATCTGATTTGGGCCCCAGGGCCAAACCAGTGTGGTGCTGTTACCTGTATACGTGGAGGGTCCCTCCGGGACAGCAGGTTGCAAAGAGGGGTTGGTCGACACCATGATTTCAGGCGCGGGAGGTTGACTCTGACGTGCTGGCAGCACTGGGTCAGCCAGCTTGGGCGTAGATGTCGCGGCTGGCCTCGCTGTCGGCACTTGACCAGCTGTTGCAGTGCTCTGCGGTTCTGCTTGGGCCACCATGGGCCCAGTTGTTATCGTTGAACTCGCCGCTGGAGCTTGGACAGCCATTGCCTGGGGCTGAGATAAAGCCCGAGCCCCGGGATCACCGTCTGGCTGGTTGGACTCCGGCTGGGTGGCCCGCTCTCCTTCTTGAGTCCCAGCTTTTTGAGCAGACTCTAGTGGAGACATGTGAGAAAGCAAACTCTTAAAGATTAGCTTAGTACTAGCCCGTCGAGCCGGGTGCGGCCCGGCCTCCCTCACCGGCAAACCCCTCTCCCTCTCAAACTTATCCATTCTGGCCATTAAGGCCTCGATGTCCTCGGCCGAAATGCCCTCATCCTCCGATGATGACTCGTGAGGAGGGGGGGTGTTTCGCCGGCGTCTTCTTGGCCAGCCCCTGTCCCTTAGAGCAGCCCATGTTCTTCTTTGGTGCCATCCTGAAAGAAAAATTGATGCTGCTCCATCAAATATAGCAAAGAATGCTGGTCTCCTCTAAAATGTCATCAGTTCAAGCTGGAGCTAACCTCAGCAGCTCACTTCCCACCTGTGATCTCCTATCAATGGTAAACAGACTATGAACCTGACTCGGTTTAAGCAAGCCCTATGCTCATGTGGTCTGCCTGATGAACTGTCGCTGACTGATCTATTGATCTACTCACATTTGCATATTGCAAAGATATCCCTATCAGAAGCTGGATCTAACAGCAGGAGCTCCCCTCCTGGCGTAATTAATTTTTTTGTTGCTATCAGAAGCTGGATCTAACATCAGGAGCTCCCCTCCTGGCGTAATTTATTTATTTATTTATTTATTTTTATTTAATTTTTTTGTTATCAGAAGCTGGATCTAAGAGCAGGAGCTCCCCTCCTGGCGTATTTTTTTTTGTTGCTATCCGAAGCTGGATCTAACAGCAGGAGCTCACCTCCTGGCGTAATTTTTTTGTTGCTTTTCGAAGCTGGATCTAACAGCAGGAGCTCACCTCCTGGCATAATTTTTTTGCTATCAGAAGCTGGATCTAACAGCAGGAGCTCCCCTCCTGGCGTAATTTTTTTTGTTGCTATCAGAAGCTGGATCTAACAGCAGGAGCTCCCCTAGAATCATAGAATCAAAGAGTTGGAAGAGACCTCATGGGCCATCCATTCCAACCCCCTGCCAAGAAGCAGGAATATTGCATTCAAATCACCCCTGACAAATGGCCATCCAGCCTCTGCTTAAAAGCTTCCAAAGAAGGAGCCTCCACCACACTCCGGGGCAGAGAGTTCCACTGCTGAACGGCTCTCACAGTCAGGAAGTTCTTCCTAATGTTCAGATGGAATCTCCTCTCTTGTAGTTTGAAGCCATTGTTCCGCGTCCTAGTCTCCAAGGAAGCAGAAAACAAGCTTGCTCCCTCCTCCCTGTGGCTTCCTCTCACATATTTACACATGGCTATCATATCTCCTCTCAGCCTTCTCTTCTTCAGGCTAAACATGCCCAGTTCTGTAAGCCGCTCCTCATAGGGCTTGTTCTCCAGACCCTTGATCATTTTAGTCGCCCTCCTCTGGACACATTCCAGCTTGTCAATATCTCTCTTGAATTGTGGTGCCCAGAATTGGACACAATATTCTAGATGTGGTCTAACCAAAGCAGAATAGAGGGGTAGCATTACTTCCTTAGATCTAGACACCTCTTGATGTAATTTATTTATTTATTTATTTATTTTTGCTATCAGAAGCTGGATCTAACAGCAGGAGCTCCCCTCCTGGCGTATTTTTTTTGTTGCTATCCGAAGCTGGATCTAACAGCAGGAGCTCCCCTCCTGCCGTAATTTTTTGTTGCTATCCGAAGCTGGATCTAACAGCAGGAGCTCCCCTCCTGGCGTAATTTATTTATTATTATTATTATTATTATTATTATTATTATTATTATTTTATATATTTTTTTGGCTATCAGAAGCTGGATCTAACAGCAGGAGCTCCCCTCCTGGCGTAATTTAAATTTTTTTATTTTATTTTATTTTAATTAGAAGCTGGATCTAATAGCAGGAGCTCCAATTCATTTGCAAAGCTGGTTTAAATCATCAACCAGCCAGCTGCTTGCACTGACAAAATGCCCGACCCGCCCCAGCTCGAGGTTAGCCCAAAATGGCGGCCGCCTCTTCTCCTAAAATGACCGCCATCAAGTGCAACCAAACCGAAACCAAAACCGGTATCAGGAGGGCCCAGCCGGCATATGAAACAAAAACCTGCTGCAGTAATGACCTCACACCAGGCCCACCTGGCGACCCAAGGCCGAGCCCGGCCTAAGCCTCCACGAGCGGGCCTGGCCAAAGGACGAGGAAAAAAGAGGCAGGAAGCGGGAGGGGGGTGGGTGCTCAAAACCAGACCCCCGATGAAGCGACCCACAGGCCTTCCTGGAGGAGGGGGTGCCGCCCACCCCCACAGGGCCCAGACACAGACCTGTAGGTATTCTTTTTCCCTTCTGCTTCGTCTGGTCTTCTTTCTTGAGTTCTTCACTCCACTCTCCTCTTCACTCAGATCTTCTCCCAATCTTCAGTCCTCTTTAGTCTGCCTTCACTCTAGTCTTCTCTTTTCTTCTTTCTTCCCTTTTCTTCAATCTTGTCTTCTCCTTGGTCGTCGCTGCGTCCTCACTCTCCAACTTCCAGGCGCAGAATGAGCCTGGCTGGGGCTGGCCTGACTCAGCAGGCCACGCCCCTGATCTTCTGGAGGGTTCCATGGGAGCCCCTTCCAGCCTCGTGGGAGGCAGACAAATTGTTTTCCTCTCCCCATTTCATGGGGAGAGGAAAATCATAGTTAGCCACTCTAAGTCCATCAGTGAGGGAGAGAAGGTGGGGTATAAAACAAAGTAAATAAATAATTAAGAATGGAAGTTAAACAACAGGAAGGGAAATTCCCTCCTGAAAGAGTTATCATGGGTAAAAGGTGTCTCAAGTAAAGTTCAGCACCAATCTTTGTTTCTACAAGAAGACAACTTTTTCAAAATCCAATCATCACAAGGACAGAAAGTGAGGTGAAATCTTCTAAGCACAGGCACAGACAGCAAAACAAACACCACAAGGCTGTTAAGCCTTCCATGTGCTATCCAAAATGTGTGTGTGTGTGTGCTGGAATTACACTAAAATTGTACCTGTTCTAACTTTTTAAAAAAGTTCAGTGTAAGAACAAACCTACAGGACCTATCTTATTCACAACTTGGGGACTGTCCACATACAACATTTATAATAATTGTGTGCTTGAAACAAAGTTTGTATGCATTGAACCATCAGAATGCAAAAGTGTCACTATCTCAGCCACACATAGAATCATAGAGTTGGAAGAGACCTCATGGGCCATCCAGTCCAACCCCCTGCCAAGAAGCAGGAAAATTGCATTCAAAGCACCCCCGACAGATAGCCATCCAGCCTCTGTTTAAAAGGCTCCAAAGAAGGAGCCTCCACCACATCTGGACACTTTTGCATTTTGGAGTATTTCAGATTTTGAAATTTCATATAAACAATGATCAATCTATATGTAGATGATACACATTATGGCTAAGAGAATGTAGGCTTCAATATGAGAAAAGGTACCAAACAAAAGTTGCATCTCTCAAAATGAGAAAGGCCTCATTTTGAGCAACTTGTAGATTCTTCATTCCTGCAGCCTCATGACATTTTAACAACAGCAACAACAACAACAACAACAACAACAACATATTAATATGTTAAAGTGCTGATTTTATGGTCCTTTAGTATAATTGTTGATCTTGGGAACTTTTCTTTTTAGATCAGACAGCAATTTCACACTTGAGCTTTGTTAATCTACCATAGTATAATAGAGTGGTTCACAATACTTGGCCATTATACAGATTCCTCAGGAGACAGACAAGGTGACTTGGTATCACCATACCACCTGACTTTATACTTTAGTTAAATTCTGAAGGTTCTGAACAGGTACATATTCATATAATTTACTGTACTAATTGTTCACTGCACATGTGTAAAATCCAGTATTCCCTTAAAGGAAAAAGAGGTCAATATACCCTTCTATTGTCATGCTACTGAACTCTGGAACACATTGTCACTATTTGCCATCTCAGTGTTTTACAATCTCGCCCTTAGACATTTTGCTTTGTGTTTAAAAATAGGTTCTGGCTGTTAACTGTTACTGCCTATGAAATGCTTTGCAGTGGCCTTTGTGCTGAATGCCCTATAAAAAAAGAGAAATTGGTGTCAGTGATAAATGCCACATACAGAAAATCAGGCATGTTACTAAAATTGGGTCTCTCAGCCATAGTGAGGTATGTAAGGCCCTCCAAAATTAAGGTCCATGGACTGGGTTGGCTTTATTCTTTTACCCATAAGTGACTCTTGATACAACTTTACTTTGTATCTTATTATAGTTTGGAGAAATCATTTCTCTTTCTAATTTAAAAGCCTAAGTAAATACCACAAATGGTCGTATGGATACACAAATAAAATGCAATGATTACTATTAGTGTTTTCAAGTGTAAAAAATTAAAGTGCATAGTCCTTATTCCAAGAGATTTCTGTGAGATGGCTGGAGAAACCCTGAGTGACTAATGTACATTGGGATGATAATCCAGATGGAGGTCTAAACTTAATTTTGGTCAGAGATTGCACTTCTGCTAAAAGGCGAGGTATACCATCTTGGGGTGCTGATATCTTGCTACTATTTACATAGTACAGGAGATATTTATTACTAAGAGTACCTTTCTTAATCTGGTTCACCAGCTGGGAATCTATTTGGAGAAAGCAAACAGGCCTCCAGGTACACTCATTCTAGTCACATCTAGACTAGGATGCTAGCATGTGCTCTCCTTACAGACAATGGCTCAAATTCACCTTTACTCCAAACTAGAGAACACCCATTCAGTCCCCTAGAATTATCTACACATGTTGATTCACCATTCAACTTGTATTTCACTGTCATTTTTGACATATGGTGACCCCATGAATTAGAAACCTTCAAGTCACCCTGTCCTTAACAGTCCTGCTCAGGTCTTGCAGACTCAGGGCCATGGCTTCCTTGATTGGGTCAATGCATCCAGAATGCAGCCTTCCTCTTTTTCTGCTGCCTACAATCTTACCAAGTATTATTGTCTTTTCTAGTATAATGTCTTCTCATAATATTGATAAAGTGCAACCATCTCAGTTTAGTCACCCTACAATATGTATAGAACTCTTCTCAGACACCACATTTCAATTGAGTTGATTTTTTCCTTAGCAACTTTCTTCACTGTCCATCTTTTACAATGTTACATACTGGAAATATGATGGCATGGACCATCCTTACTTTAGTATTCATTTACCCTAGATTTTCTCTATTTCCCTCATGGCTGCATTTTCAAGTCCAAGTCTTTGGATTTCTTGAATGTGATCTCCATTCTAATTAATGACTGGACCATAATAAAGCAAATCTTAAATAATTTTAATGCCTTTATTGTCTGTTTTAAGTTATGTAAACTATCTGTGATCATTATTTTTCTTCTTTGACTTTCTTCAGTAATCATTCTCAATATTTGGTATTTCCTTCTAGTATTATGGCATCATCTGTATAGCTTAAATTGTTGAAATTCCTCCATCCAGTTTCCATGGCTCTTTCCTCTGTATCTAATTTTGTTTTACATATAATATGTGCAGCCAACAAGTTAAACAGAGAGGGTGATAAAATGCAGACCTGCTTGACCATGTTACCAATTAAACACTTTTCTATTTCTCTGTTCTGTCTTAATAGTAGTGTCTTGTCCTGAGCACAGGTAACACATCAGGACAATAAAATATTATGGATCCAGTTGGGGCTGATAGAATGCCGACCAATGGATTTTAATCCTTTGCTTTTTTTACAACTAGAATTTCACAAGGGATAACTCCACTCCTTTTGCATTGTAAATATACTTATTAATTGCTTGCAGTATTAGGCTCATTTGAAGCTTTTAATGGTTAATGTTTAAATTTTATCAGTTGATTAATTATTTTAATACAATGTTCACATTTATAGTTTTTTGAATTTGTATCATTTTAATCTGTATTGTTTTGTTAGTCACTTTGAATAACATTTAGGGTAAGGTGAGGTAGAAATTAATAATAATAATAATAATAATAATAATAATAATTTAATAATAACTAAAGACCTTGGCCTGCACTTAAACACAATCGGTGCTGACAAAATTACCATCTGCCAGCTGCAAAAGGCCACCTTACTGGGATCAGCACACATTATTTGCCGATACATCACACAGTCCTAGACACTTGGGAAGTGTCCAACATGTGATCCAATACAACAGCCAGCAGAGTGATCTTGTCTGCTGTGGACTCATCTTGTTGTGTTTCAAATAATAATAATAATAATAATAATAATAATAATAATAAGGTAAAGGTTTCCCCTTGACATTAAGTTCAGTCGTGGGAAGTGGTGCTCATCTCCATTTCTAAGCCAAAGAGCCGGCATTGTCCATAGACACCTCCTAGGTCATGTGACCAGCATGACTGCATGGAGCACCTTTACCTTCCCGCTGAAGCTGTACTTATTGATCTACTCACATTTGCATGTTTTGAACTGCTAGGTTGGCAGAAGCTGGAGCTAACAGCGGAAGCTCACCCCTCTCCACAGATTTGAAATACTAACCTTTCTGTCAGCAAGTTTAGCAACTCATCGCTTTAACCTGCTGCACCACCAGAGGCCCATTGTTGTTGTTGTTGTTGTTGTTGTTGTTATTATTCCCTTCTCTAAAATAAAAATGTACTCCATATTAATTTTTTCATTCATTTTAATTTATTCTTGCTAATTTTATCCTCGATTCAGTTTTGATGTCACAATTTAGAGGTTTACCAGTAGTTCACTGACTTATAAAAATGTTGTGGTATATTATATTTATCAATTGCCGTAGGCTTCCTTGTACAGACAATACCCCAAAAATTTGAATATAAATATATTAAATTAAAAAATCAATTTAATTTGGAAATATAAATTACAAGCAGTTTAGATTCATTTGGTACTCTGCATATTACTTCGTGTGAGATAGTGGGAATTATCCAACAGTTCCTGTGAGTCATGCTACTCTATTACGCAAAGCATTTCTATGATGACCTGTATATAGATAGAGAACAATGAATACTCCTGGGTAGTTAGGGCTGCTCTTTCCCTGACACAACCATGAACTTTTATTTTGAGTCACATCCAGCTACAGGGAGGTGTCTAAGTCACATTGAGCAATGTTACCAGGAAAATCAAATGAAGGATTCGATTTGTCTTAAATGTTAGTTTAGGATCTGACCAGCAGTGTACCCTAACAGTTTTGTAAGTTCAGTTCCTTCTGCTTTATGTAACTTTCACTTTTGCATTTCATTTTACTAGTAGTCCATCTACTAAGACTTATGGAATGTGGATCTGGATTAATATATGCCCTTTTATATCATTTTATGTTACAAGCTGTGACATGCGATTTTAACAAAGCTAGAGTGACAGCTTGTCAGGAGAAAGTCCTTATCTGCTGACAGCATGAGTGTTGATTGAAGAGTAACTCTTTAGGCACAACGTATAGAAAATACAGTTTACAGATTTCTGTAGGGACATCTCACCCAAAGTTTTAAAACTTGTTTGTTTAAAATATTTACATTCCACTAACACTGATTAAATAAAATAAATACAATAAAACATAATGTAATGTACATTAATTTAATATGGAACAGGAAACACACACCAGAATTTAACCTTGAAATTGAATTTACCCTCTGTAAAAAGTATCTTCAAATCTACCAACATTTGCTGTAGCAATCAGCAAAGATTTTTATGTTCTTGTGGATTCAGATCTTTTTATAGGCCTGAAAATAAGAGCCCTTCCTTGTAGATGAATACGCCATTTCCAGCAAAGCACACTTGCAAATGTAAACATCAGTTTGAGACACAGAAGAATGTTGCATGTATTGTACTGTAGAAGCCTCTTTGGTTGCATAAAATCCTACTGTCATCTTTGATGAAGATGGCCTGTTTAACCCTATGTTGTAGACCTAAATTTGAAGTGAAGTACTGAAACTTATGAAGGTAGTTCCTATGGGATGTGGTTGTGGGTGTTATACAACCCACAAAAACCAATATTCATATGATAAAGTTGAATTACGAGCAGGAAGAAAAAAAATTCCAAAACAAATGTTGAAAAAATGTGAGTTTCAGGTGTCAGAAAACCCTGACATGGTGAACCGCAGACTGACATGAATCTTGTGTGTGTGCAGAACATTTAATGAACAGAAAATGCTGTTTTCTGCACAAAATATCACAAAAATAGACATGCACATCTTACACAAAAGAAGTCCCAAACAATAGCCTTTTCTGCACAGGAAACAGCATTTTCTACACAGAAAATGATATTTCTGGAAATAAATATATTTCTTTGTAGAAAATAATTTTAATAATAAGAAACATTTTTATTCCCCACACAGAAAATGCTGAATGTGTGTAGACTATATATATATATATATATACACACACACACACAAAAACTTGTGCACAAAATATACCCCAAACTGCAAATCATCTTCCAAAACTGCAGTTTTTGAAGAAATTATAGCAGAAGAAAGAATATTGCTAAGAAATCTTGTAGATTCCTTCAAAAATGAAATTAATGAAACATTCAACTCCTATGTTGAATCCGTCTCAGCAGAGCTTTGTCAAGTTTGCATGCTGGTAATTATTCAGAACCACCTCCATTGGGCTAACTTTGCACTAGCATCCTAGTTTTGCCCTGCCTCATCTTCAACCTTAGCAGAACCGATTTGTCAGTACTTACACCTCTAAGATCAATTGCAGAAAGTCATGCTGGCAAAAGACCCTTGCACCTAATCCTAAACCTCTACTGTCTATCCATCTTTAACTAAAATCACAATGCCAATGCAGTTGAACTTCAGGGGACAAATGCTGGTCTGTTTCATTGTGCAGTCTGTACTGCTGTTGACATTGCTTATTCTGGCAAACATATTTGGAGAGCTATTGCCCCCCAAAATGGTAACTTTATCAAGCTCTCCTTGGGTGCACCTACACTGCAAAATTAATCCCGTTTGAAACCACTTTAACATCTATGATTCAATGTTGTGGAATCAGAGTACTGCAGTTCTCCAAGACATTTAGCTTTCTCTGCTGAAGAATGCTGATGCTTCATCCATCTACAATTCCTATGCTTCCACAGCATTGAGCCATAGCAGTTAAAGTGGTATCAAACTGCATTAGGTCTACAGTGTAAATGCACCCCTTGACAGACACTACACTCTTACTTCTCTTGGTTAGTCCCAATTGGACTGGTTTCACTGAATCAATTGAATGACCAATCATACTTATTATTATTATTTAGTGACAAGCTATTGCCAATCTTGATTTACCAGTGGATGCGAGTCACAAGTTAAAGGGTATTTGTCTATATAAAATGTTGGCTGTTTCAAAGTAATGAAAGGCATTACACTACAATAATTCTGATCAGAACAATGAAGCTGCCATACCAAAGGGATCTTGTAGCACTAGTAAAGACTAAGGGCTTTTCTACACTGGCCCTTAAATCAAAACTGGATCAGATGTTCAAATGTCCTTAATGTGGAATACACCACACTGAATTGGACCCTCTGATGAGCTCCTGTCTATCACTGAGTGCCTTTGTTGAAATCAGCAAAGATTCCCACATGGCCTAGGAGAAGGAGGGGGCTGTGGGGAAAAGGAAATGGTGACTCTGGTTCATGTGGACAGCAGACCAATTCACATTGGATCTGCTCGGCTGTCCACATTCTATTTGAACTGCAGTGCTGTTCTGGAGTTTTTTATTTATTTATTTATTTATTTATTTATTTATTTATTTATTTATTTATTATTTGAACTTATATGCCACCACTCCCCTGGGGCTCGGAGTGGCTTACAAGAACTGAAACCCTTGAGCATTCCCTGACTTTGCTTAATGTGAGGCTAAACAGATTCGCTCTGGTACACCTTTATGGCTTCCAGGACCAGCCTGGAGCATATTTGGTAGGCATAGATTAGTCCTAACTGAGGAATTGTTACCCCTTTCACCATGGGTTCAATGCAAATAAACCCTTTGGATTCATTGGGTGGTTGGTAAGAACAATAGGATTCCGGCTGATATCTACTTAGCTTTTCTTCAAAAAGATGACTGAATTCCTCCTCACTCTTGCACAAAGAGTTAATATGCTTTCAAAAAGCAAATAGATTATCTGTTGTTCTGAAAGTCTCTGACATAGCAACTCCTCTCCCATAAAGATTGCACTTTCCTCCCGATCAGAACCATTCTACTAGTAAATTCAATGAGCTGTAGCCTTGACATTATAGTTGCAACAATTGACATTTTATATAGACAAATAGTGCTGAATTGTGAGCGTTCAATACATTGATTCACATAACTAGTAGGTGAAGATTGATAACAGTTTGTCACTTTAAAAAATAACATTCCTGTCTACATTCAAAGAATAAAAAATCCTTGGATTCCATTATAGCAACGAAGGTAAGAACTAGTGCTTGAAAAAATGTTCACAGTCTGATGCCAAATCTGGATATGGAAGTAGGTTCTTCAAAGCCATGGGTTCAGAGCCTTACTCATCTCTCCTTGGATGGGCTGTAAAACAGGAATAAGTGCCTGTTTTGTATAATTGTTAGAAAGACAAAGGATTTGAAACAGGTGAATAGTTATGTATCAACAATTAGAAGCTAACAGCTGAATAGAGGTTGGGTAGCAGTATATTGCTAAACAATAAATGATAGAGATAAACCAAGAGGAGGATTCTGTAGACCTGCTCCAGTTCTGAACGCTCAAAGAGAATCTGGTTGGATGGTACTGGAAACAAAATGTTGATTTAGATGGAAATGTTACTCCAACCCAGAAAAACCTTTTTTTGTTGTTGTTGTTTCTAAGCATGACACTAAGCAATACAGCATCTGCATCTAATAGATCTTCAGAGTTGTTCTGGGTTGTTGGGGAACTTCTTCACCCCCCCCCCCCCCTGAGGTGGAGGAGACCTTCGACGACCCGAAAACTCGGTGCTGCGAATTTGCACAGCACTTTGCAGACAAAGTTGCTCAGATACGGCTTGAGTTGGACTCCAGTTTGATCGCAGCTCCAAGAGAGGTGACCGAAGCATCTGCTTGTCCGGTTTTGTGGAATTCCTTCCGGCTTGTTCGTCCTGAGGACATGGAGGTGGCCCTTGGGGCAGTGAGAGCTACTACATCGGCTCTGGACTCTTGCTCATCCTGGCTAATTAAATTGGCCAAGGATGGTCTGATTGATTGGTTTATGTTAATCATCAATATACTGTTGGAGCAAGGAATTTTTCCATCACGCTTAAAACAGGCTGTGGTCAGACCACTCCTGAAAAAGACTTCCCTCGAATAACTACAGACAAATCTCAAACCTCCCTTTTCTGGGCAAGGTGTTGGAGCGGCTGGTTGCTGCTCAGCTCCAGGATTTCCTGAATGACATCAATTATCTGGAACAGTCACAGTCCGGCTTCAGAGCTGGCCATGGCACCGAGACGGCTTTGGTCGCCTTGGTGGATGATCTCCGTAGAAAGCTGGATGGGGGAGTGTGACCCTGTTGGTTCTCTTGGACATCTCAGCGGCTTTCGATACCATCGATCATGGTACCCTTCTGGGACGACTTTCCGGGATGGGCCTTGAAGATACGGCTTTGTCGTGGCTCCGGCCCTTCCTGGAGGGTCAATCCCAGATGGTGAAGCTGGGAGACGCCTGCTCGGACCCCTGGCCTTTAACCTGTGGGGTCCTGCAAGGCTTCATTCTGTCTCCCATGCTTTTTAACATCTACATGAAACTGCTGGGAGAGGTCATCCGGAGTTTTGGAGTTGGGTGCCATCTCTATGCAGATGACACACAATACTACTCTTTTCCACCTAACTCCAAGAAATCCCCTTGAGTGCCAGATGGTGAAGCTGGGAGACGCCTGCTCGGACCCCTGGCCTTTAACCTGTGGGGTCCTGAAAGGCTTCATTCTGTCTCCCATGCTTTTTAACATCTACATGAAACTGCTGGGAGAGGTCATCTGGAGTTTTGGAGTTGGGTGCCATCTTTATGCAGATGACACACAATACTACTCTTTTCCACCTAACTCCAAGAAATCCCCTTGAGTGCCTGATTGCTGTGGCTGTCTGGATGAGGACGAACAAGCTGAAGATTAATCCCGACAAGACAGAGGTCCTCCTGGTCGATCATAAACCAGACCGGGATATAGGGTGGCAACCTGTGCTGGACGGGGTTGCACTCCCCCTGAAGTCACAGGTCCGCAGCTTGGGTGTCCTCCTGGACTCTTCACTTACGTTTGAGGCTCAGGCGTCGGTGGTGGCCTGGAGGGCCTTTGCACAATTAAGACTTGTGCGGCAACTGCTACCGTACCTCGGGAAGGCGGATCTGGCCAAGGTGGTCCATGCCTTAGTCACCTCTAGACTGGATTACTGCCATGCACTCTACGTGGGGCTGCCCTTGAAAATGGCTCAGAAATTCCAGATGGTCCAACGGACGGCAGCCAGGTTGTTAACCGGGGCTCCTTACAGGGAGCGGTCAACCCTCCTGTTCAAGGAGCTCCACTGGCTGCCATTCATTTTCCGGACCCAATTCAAGGTGCAGGTTCTTACCTACAAAGCCTTGAACGGTTTGGGACCCGCCCACCTACGTGACCACATCTCTGTATAAGAACCCACACGATCTCTTTGATCACCTGGAGAGGCCCTGCTCTCGATCCCACCTGCATCGCCGACACAATTGGTGGGGGCAAGAGAGCCTTTTCGGTGGTGGCCCCTCGACTCTGGAACTCACTCCCTAAGGACATCAGGCAGGCCCCAACCCTGGCAGCTCTGCCCTAGTGCTGGGGTATGCTGTTGTGCCCTTCTACCAAGTAGCCCAAAAACCTCCAGGGTCTCTTTATCCAATCAAACACAGGAAGCAAGGCAATAATTCAACAGGTTTATTTGATCAAACCACCCTGCTGGGTGAACAAAGTAAAGTGCCATACAATACTGAGACAAAGCTCAGTTTTAAAGTCAACACTTTGAGCATCCATGCCTCATCTCTATCTCTTCCTTCTTGGTGCCAGTTCTTATCAGTATTCCTCTGCCTGCTTTTCTCAGCAGCCAATTCCTCCTCTTGTGCCCCCTCCTGCGCCTCCCCTCATGCACCTGTTTGTTACTAGACTTTTGAATGTTTCCCCTGTCTGAATTCTCTGCTTTTGCTGATAATTTTCCACTCCAAGCCCCCTCTAGTTCTGGCTGGTAGTTTTCCACTCCAGGCCCTAGTCCCTTCACTAGAGTCATACAGAATAACAGTAACAACAATAATACCCCTTCCTGACTGGTTCCCTTCATATTTCTAAAACTTGAGGATTTGAAGTGAAGGGGCAAAACATTAAAGAAAGACTAATCATTTTGTTAGAAACAAGCTGACTTTCACTACCCTTTGGAAAGTCACCCTCACTGTCATGAGAATAAGGCACCACTATTCTCTTCAAATATTACAGGGATAAAAACTGAAGAGAGTAACAATTCAGTTGTCTGCAAGTAACGATTTTCATTTATTATTAAAGAGATTTCTGCTCATGCCTTTGACAAAAATGAGAGATTCTCTTTTAAAAAGTGATGAAATAACATATTAACATATAGAGGTGCCGGAGTCCCATTCCAAGAATCCAGAGAAGTACTTTTTGGGACAGCAACTACAGCCCTCCCTCTGGGTGTTGAGTTCTGGGAGTTGAAGACCACACCCCAACTTTCCATGTTCTATGAATTCTAACATTGTCAAAATGGATCTCAAACACTGTCAGTTTTGATCTGGAATATTAGGAAGTGCATTATAGAAGCAAGCTAGTATTACAGGAGGGATTTATTCATGTTCTGAAATTTTCACTTTTGAAATATTAGATACGCTTTAGAAACAAAATGCCAGTGTCCCCTACTTTTGTAAGTACTTTAAAACCATTATTTATTTATTTATTTATTTGCTTCATTTCTATACCGCATTTATGGATCACACATGCCCAGTAAACAGCCTTAAAGCCTCCTTAATGTCTCGACAATTCCCTCCTGCAGCTGCTCAGGGAGTGCCTTATCCAACCCATGAAGCAAAGGCTCCTCTCCTCCCTCGATTTTCCAGACCCTCCCTCCTCATCCTTCTTTATTTCTTACTTTCTCTCTTTTGGCTGGGAGGAGGGCCGCCAGCTGCAAGAAGGAAAGGAGGGGAGGAAGAGATGCACAAAGGGGCTGTGGATCCCAAGCAGGAGGGAGAAGGTGGGGTGAGGATGCCCCCTTCCTTCCTTTCCCATCTCCCCCCCTCCCCTCTCCTCCCAAACTTGATACAAGCCTCAAGGTAACAGCTTCCCCATGATGAGAAAAAACCTGCCTAAAAGCTCAACTTCAACCTTGACTGATTTGAAGCAAGAACATTCTTTCCATTTGCCCAAACACCCTGTGCTAGCTATCCTGGATTAGGCTTAGCCGTCAAAACACAACACAAATCCCCAGGAACAACCCAGAAATATTTATTATTCTCACCATTATCGTCAGTATTATATTTAGATATCTCTTTTCCCTCAGAAAATAAAAAAAACTCAAAGAATGTGTCCTACCTTTCCTTCATCACTACACTTCTGCTATTGCTCGCCTCCTTCACTTGCCAACCTCTAAAGAGCTGGGTTTCCGTCTGAATCCAAGGTATTTTGCAGGCCTTCCCAGAGCACCTCTCCAGTCTCCTCTGGAGTAAACAGCTTTAAAGCCTCCTTAAATCTCACACACCTGCTTGTAGTGGCTCTCCAGTCACCTCTAGAATATAAACAGCTTAAATGCCTAAAATGACAGGAAGGGGAGCCTAGGACCCCCCCCCCCCCCAAATAATGGGCCAGATAGAAAACAAATATTTCAGCACCACAGAGAGAAAACAGATATCTGCCTTACTGAATTCAGGAGGCTCTTGAGAAATGGATCAGGACACCACTGACATCCAGGTCATCGAAAGGGATCGTGGTTTATCTGGAATACACAAGCCATCTTTTGAGAGTGCTATTATTATTATTATTATTATTATTATTATTATTATTATTATTATTTCCGCCCCACTTTATCTCTCTAAAAAGAGACCCAAAGTGGTTGTGTAGTTTTGTATTCCTGCATGAGAAGGGGTTGGACTAGATGGCCCTTGCTATCTATTCCAACCCTATTATTATGTGATAGCTGAATAAGAAAAAAAACTGAAATATTTTGCACTGTGGAACCATGAAAAAAAAATCTACAGCACAATTGCTATGTGTGCTGAGAAAGATGTGGCTGTTTATGCCTATAGTACCTTATTGCCTGGGGTGTATTGCATTTCATGAAATAGGGAGGACCAGAGAGGCAGGAATATATTAACATCCTACCTGCAGTATCTCAAAATCCTAACTCTGTTCTTTTATGGTGACTGTTATTTATAAGAAACATTAAAATACTTTAATTCATTAGATAGTTTGGTCCTAAGATGACTTTAAAAAGGTCATCTACATTCATTCTGGACAGAGCAGGAATGAAAGCTAAAGCTAGCATTGAGGATAACTGAATCTGAGATACTGCCTGAACATAGAAACATAACTTTTAGTGAAACAACTCTGCTGATTCCTTAGCCTGCTTGGCCATGAGGATTCAGGAAACTACAGTCCAAAAATGATTTTTCCAAGGTTTAGTATTATTCTACCCACCTACACCACTTCTTAGTACCATTCATTTACAAGCATTTCCATGGTAATCATTATCTGTGGTGACTGAAAAAGAATAGAAGTACAATTTAGTAAAGTGAAGCTTTATGGGAACATATTCTAAAAGTCTGTATAAGCAACTATATCAGGCAATATAGTTCATAATAGAGACACTTATTACTTTAAAACAGTAAATTGCTTTCACCAAATAAGGAAAGGCAATAAAATGTTTTACTTAGTGGCTTTTCTTACCCATTTTTTCTTGAATTCTGCATGTCACAGATACCATCTTTTTACACAATCATTACTGAGAGAGCTGCGACATGGTATAAGCCAGACTTCCTCAGTAGATAGAAAGGGGCAAAGCAGTCACTTTAGTCAGAAGAGAAGCTGCCTTCAATTCTGCCTTTGCTGGTCTCATGAAAATGATCAGAGCAACACAGCCAGTGGGCTCGCCTGAAGGGGTTTGCAGGTGAGGTCTGAAGAATGGGAGTGACTCAGAGGAAGATCATTCCAGATAGATATGGAAGTACAAGTAAACGGGGACACTCAAATGTGGAGTCTGAGGAAAGAGACAGCGAGGAGGCCAAGATTAGAAGAACAAAAAGGGCTGCTAGGAGATCAGGGTCAGAGAAGTACAGGAAGGGGCAGTAGGTTCATGAAGAGATTTGAAGTAGGAGGACAAATCTGAATTGGCTTCTGAAAATAACAGAAATGTAGCCTGGGGAATAAAGACTGAAGGCATCAGAGTCATGTTTCCTAAAGTATTAGAGTGTTCTGGACACATAACTTTGGACCTCCTGAAGTTCACTGAGGAGGGAATTGGGATTTTTGCACAGGCTGGGTGAGACAGGTAACACAGATTAAGCTAGTGCAAAAAATTACTTCGGTTTCAGGTGTCCAGAGAGATATATTTTCAGTGGATAATTTAGTGTGTGTGTGTGTGTGTATAATATTAAATATATAGTTCTGTGAGAAAATATATTGTAGAATATTAAATTATGCCAGTGTTACAGTAAAGATTGTAACAGGATTCAGGTTAAAGTTACAAGTTAAAACTGAAACTTCTATTGATGCAATGCATATGTTCTAAGAACCTTAGGCAAACTAAGAGATGTTATTCCATTTGGAAGTAGACCAAGTAGTAAGCCTGTATTTCAGTTATGTAGATGGTACATCAGGAAGGTGCAAGAACCTTGCACCTACTTTTTTAGATGTATGCTTAAATGAAATTTCATGCTATTAGAGCTTGTGGATTTCATTTAAGAGCTGAACTACATTTTCCCTAATGAACCAAGCAAAGGGGCCCAATCTGCCTGGCTTACCCAAAGAAACAGAGGGACAGCAGGGTGAATCCATTGCCTTACACACCACTCCCTCACAGCAATGCTTCCCCCACCACATGTGGGAAGCATCGCCTGAGAAGTGAGGATCTGTGCTGGCTGCATTGGAGCCAGCACAACACGGGCAAGCTACCATGTTGGGAGGAAAGCATTATACGACACTTCCACTCTGCTTGTGGGTGGCAATCCAGCAATGTTGTTGGGTTGACAGTGTGTCCATCCATTGCTGGACTGGCAGAGAAGCATCCTAGGACACTTCCCAAACCCTTTCTGATGAGGTCATAAGTAGTAGTTGGGTGTTTCTTTTGAGTAAAATGCATTAAATTTGGCCTGTTTGGGTCACTCCATTTTAAAAACAATATGTGATGTTCTGAACTTCTAAAGAAGTACTTGGGATTAGATTTGCAGACAATGGTATAAGATAGCAAATCTTTCTCTAATAAAATAAATGCATTCATACAAAGATACCACCAAACTCCCTACTTCTCTTTCTTTGTGTGTAGACACTATAGAGTTTCTGGACATTCTGGACTATCCCCCAACTTTGCTTACCACAAAGCAGGTTTAGATTAAGGAATAAAATATCTAGATTATTGCATTGGGAAGATTGCTACTGCTGGCAAGCACTCACAAAACTATTAATTCCAGAATTCAAGTTAAAATTGTTCAACCTGCTATAATTTTGCAATGGCACATACCCCTTTAGTCTTTCAGGTTTCCCCCCCTTCACAATATAAGTTCTTTTCATCAAATATATGAAAAAATCATGAAGCAAATGTTTTTTTCATCAATTCATGGAGATTCCCACATACTGGGAGCAGTGCTTCAGTACAAGTCTAAAGCTGGTAGCAGTGAAATCATGTATAGTCATGAGCATCTTTGTATACTGTTAGAGTTGGAACACCATTGCATTCTGCCTTTCATGGTATAGATTAATAAAGTATCCCATCCACATGCATTGAAAACAGAGGGGGAGGGGGACCTCCGGAAGAAAGGAAAGGAACTATCTACTGATCTTTTACTGTAGTACATATATACACTTGAAAAATTTAGAAAAAAAGATATTCCTACATGCATCAAGGAGGTCTGCAAAATTAGCAGATGCTTGTGAAACAATTAGCCTAGAAATATTCCCCGAAGAGTTGAAATGTTCTGCATACCAGGAGTATTCACCTTCTCTCAAGGCTTTCATATCCTAGTTTCTTGATGCTATTTTGTACCCTTCTGGAGTGATCTGCGGGAATCTCAACTGCAAGAATTTTTCTGTACTATATTGTAGTACTAAAGATAGAAGATTCTTAGGGGACTATGGATTTCAGAGGGAAAAGGTCGCAAAGAGCAGCCATAGGGAAAATTGTCTTATTCATGCCTTTAGCATGAAATATAATGAAACTAAGAGGAGATAAGCACTGCATAATGCAGCGTTGTTGCTATCAGTTTGTATGGCATCAAGACCTACTTAATTCATGGAGTCGCTCCCCCCTCCTTCAGTCATAAAACAGAATTTATTTGCAAGACTGAAATGCCTGATTTGCTTTGTGAATAAACACAGTGTGAGACCTCCCTTTAAGGCTCAGAAGTGTAAGCAAAACATTCAGATAACTAGATGGAGAATTCAAAATATGTTCTAATGGGATTATGAATAACTAGATGTATCAATCACATTCCATTCACTTTTCAGTTGAACTTTGCATCTCTTGCTTCTTTAGAAATGACCTTTTTTTGTAATTAGTTCCAAGATCAAAAACATGTAGAATCAGACTTAGTCCCCTGGCCTACAGTTCTGTTCATCCCTTCCACCAAACATAGTGGTTCACAATAAACCAGAATTTGGTTGGAATTCTGGTTTACATAGTGGAATCATTTACATTGCTGTGGGTGATGCAAACCACATTGGGTGACAACAGCAGGGTGATATCAAAAGATTTCTGAAACCACTCAAAGCTGGGCAGCCAGGTAGTAGGGGGAGAGAAACCCACTCCTCCTCCACTACCACCACTATAAATAGCAGAGCTTGCTTTGGAAGCAACAACTGCAGCTGATGGAGTGTACCTTTTCATTAATGGGAAAAGCCCATCATTGGCTCCCAATGTCACTATTTGAGGAAGTGGACACAGTTCTTTACAAGCTGTGGCACATGTTCTCTACACTTAATATATAAAATGAGAAGTTCTATACATGGCAGGTATCTTGATAGGGCAGACTGAGAGTGGCCATACATAAAGGAGGAAAGATTCTTTGTCTTCTAAGCACTTGTGTAGAGATCTTAGCAAGAACAAGTTATTCCATAGGATTATCATGAGTTCCATCAAATGAAATTCTTTTCTAAGCAACTATTTTACATCTGGCTAAGCTAATATTGTTGCCTGAGAATGAAAGAATAAGTTCTTATAGATCCATTTTCTAATTTAGAGTTTGAATCCCCTACTTCAGTTATCAGTTACCATATAAATCTATTCCCATCTGAAATGGAGTAGAGATTTGTCTGATATCTGGTAAGTTTCATTACTAAAGCTAAGAAAATATGGATGAGAGACCACTCAGGAAGCATAGGTTAAGGTGCTATGAGCCTTCTTTACTAACATCTGGGTACTGTAGAAATAATTATGATTTACTACTGCTGTTATTTATAATGAAGAATAATCAGTGCAGTGCTGTACAGCATCTAACCTAGAAATATTCTAGAAATATTATTTACGGGGTCTCCTCTGTATTTGTATGTATAATAATAGGGTTCCTAACCATTCTTTTATGCCTTTAACAATAATATTACAAGTGTAGGCATGATAAATCAGTAAGGGGATCATATCTCAATGCTGCCTTTAAAGAAAAATATCACCTAGTGAAAATAGTACTTTTTTGATAATTAAACCACTATGAAAGACACAAGTTTATAATATTTTTGCTACCAGGAGGTAGCTTAAACACTGTATAGGTCAGTGGTTCTCAACCTGTGGGTCCCCAGATGTTTTGGCCTTCAACTCCCAGAAATCATAACAGCTGGTAAATTGTTTGAGATTTCTGGGATTTGTAGGCCAAAACACCTGAGACCCACAGGTTGAGAACAACTGGTATAGGCAGTACAACACACAATCCACAGGCAGTAGCTAAGTTACAAACAACTGACTTACATCCAACATCTAGTTACAAATGAAGGTGAGCCAATACGAAGTGAGAGGAAATTGTCCCTAAGGAGGGAAATTCACTATTATAAGAGTTATCATGGGGAAAAGATTTCTCCACTGAAGGTTTATCACTAATCTTTGTTTCCACAACAAGTCAAATTTTTCAAAATCCAATTGTCACAGGGAAAGAAAGTGGGGTGAAATCATCATCTGAACAGTGGAACGGACAGCAAAGCAAATGTAACCCCTCCCTACACTATCCAAAACTTTAAAAAAAAAATGGCTGGAGTTCTATTTAAAAATGTACCACTTCCGACTTAAGTTCTATAGGTTTGTTCTTAAGCTGAATTTGTATCTATACCTAGAAACTGCCTGTACTTAGTTCCTATCCAACATTCCCCTGATACAGGACTCATAAAATGCTAAATGAACAGATAATATAGTTGCTGATGCTTAGCTTGTGCGCCAGCTGCGCCCGTATCTTGGGAAGTCTGACTTGGACACGGTAGTCCACGCTCTGGTTACATCCCGTTTAGACTACTGCAATGCTCTCTACGTGGGGTTGCCTTTGAAGACAGCTCGGAAGCTCCAACTAGTCCAACGCTCGGCAGCCATGATTTTAACAGGAGCGGAGCGCAGGGAGCATACAACCCCCCTGTTGCGCCAACTCTACTGGCTACCGATCTGCTACCGGGCTGAATTCAAAGTGCTGGCGTTGGCCTTTAAAGCCCTAAACGGTTCCGGCCCAAGCTACCTATCTGACCGCATCTCTGCCTATGAACCCACCAGGACTTTGAGATCTTCCGGGGAGACCCTGCTCTCGATCCCGCCTGCTTCTCAAGCTCAGCTGGCGGGGACGAGAGATAGGGCCTCCTCTGTGGTGGCTCCTCGGCTGTGGAACGCCTTTCCTACGGACATTAGACTAGCACCATCTCTAATGGTATTCCGCAAAAAGGTGAAGACCTGGCTGTTTGAGCAGGCGTTCGAATAATTAGTGCAATGATTGGTTAATGAACACTGGAATGGAACAATGGATGACGAATCTGGAGCATGTTTTTGATGACAAGACGACAGTGAATGGGTATTGTAGTAACTGTTTATTAATTGTGTAATGTGTTAGGTTGTTAACTGTTTCTATACTGTAGCACTGAATTTTTGCTGTTCGTATTTGTTGTGAACCGCTGTGAGTCGCCTTTGGGCTGAGAACAGCGGTATATAAGTAAGGTAAATAAAATAAATAAATAAATAGCTAAAAAGCTTACTAATAAATACACTATTATAACTATAATAGAGTCTAACTTAGTTCTTATTAAGAAGGCATATGTATTTTCACCCAACACTGCCCAAGTGCTCACATGAGTATACATTATGCTTATCCCTATCCCTTCAGTTAAACTATCTCCACAAATAAAACAAGATGCCATGAAGCAGGCCCGTAGCCAGGATTTCGTTTCGGGGGGGGGGGGGGGCTAAAAAATTTCAGGGGGGGTTCAGGGGGGCTGAGTTTCGGGGGGGCTGAGTCTGAGTGAAAGAGGGTCTAGCCTAGCAAACGTTTTGTATCATTACCCCAATACCCCCATGCATATGGGATATATTGAGTATGGTGATCAGATCATGATATGATTATAGGCCTGTTTGATCAAGAAAAAATTTGTTTCTAAAATCGATTTGTAATTGGGGTGTTTTTTTGTTTCGATATTTAAAATATTTACAAAACTTTCCAAAAAAATGTTTTGTTATTTACGAAATTTCGTAAATATTTACAAAACATTTTAGAAACAAATTTTTTCTTGATCAAACAGGCCTATATATATACACAAACAAGCCCCCCTGGCCTAGTTTCCCGGGGACCCCTCAAGCTCTGAGGAGGCCTGCCTGCCATAGTTGTGGGCGAAACGTCAGGAGAGAATGCTGCTGGGGGCGTTTCCTGGCAGCCCGGAAAACGCACAGCAACCCGTTGATATATGATTGGCGTGACTAAAGCCATAACACGTATACTCTAATATATAAGCTCACATGGTAATCATAATAATGAATATTGAAGGCAGCCGGCGCCGCGAAGCCTGCCTGCGAGGCAAAGGGGGCAAAGGGGGGCCAGGGCGGCGAGGGAAGGAAGGCCCCCCAAAGGCAGGCGGGCAGGCGGGCAGGTGGGGCCCCCACCCAAACACCTGCAGCGCCCTTCCTCACCTCCACCTCCACCTTCTCTTCCTTCTCCTTCTCCTTCTTCCTGAAACGTGGACAGGATCTGGCTGCGGGGTCTCCGAGCTCGGCAGCAAGGGCGCGCTGACGTCACTGCGCTGGCCTGGCCCGCGGAAGAGGAGGGGGAGGGGGAGGAGGGGGAGGGGGAGGGCGCAGCAGCCGGAGCCGATCGGATGGCGCGCGCGCTCCTGCGCCCTCCTCCTCCTCCTCCTCCTCCTGGCACTTCCTGCAACACAGCTGGGAGGAGGAGGAGGAGGCGCGCGCTCCTGCGCCCTCCTCCTCCTCCTCCTCCTCCTGGCACTTCCTGCAACACAGCTGGGAGGAGGAGGAGGAGGAGGAGGGCGCAGGAGCGCGCGCGCCATCCGATCGGCTCCGGCTGCTGCGCCCTCCCCCTCCCCCTCCTCCCCCTCCCCCTCCTCTTCCGCGGGCCAGGCCAGCGCAGTGACGTCAGCGCGCCCTTGCTGCCGAGCTCGGAGACCCCGCAGCCAGACCCTGTCCACGTTTCAGGAAGAAGGAGAAGGAGAAGGAAGAGAAGGTGGAGGTGGAGGTGAGGAAGGGCGCTGCAGGTGTTTGGGTGGGGGCCCCACCTGCCCGCCTGCCCGCCTGCCTTTGGAGGAGGAGGGCGCAGGAGCGCACGCGCCATCCGATCGGCTCCGGCTGCTGCGCCCTCCTCCTCCTCCTCCTGACACTTCCTGGGAGGAGGAGGGCGCAGCAGCCGGAGCCGATTGGATGGCGCGCGCGCTCCTGCGCCCTCCTCCCAGCTGTGTTGCTCGCGCCGCCCCTTGGCCCCGCCCGCCCCATTTACTGCTGGGGTGCTTGGGAGCGCCGGATTGGCTCCCAGGCACCAGCAGCACAGCAGCCTCCATCCCATTAACGAGACGAGCTGAAGCTCGTAAAAAAAATGGGGCTGCTGTTTCGATATTTTTAAACCCTTCCGGGTTTGAAAATATGTTTTGACATCGCGTCGGATATGGTAAAAATAACGATTAAATTACGAAATAACGAATTAACGAACTAAAACCGACAGGCCTAATGAATAAACATAACAGTTTAAATAATGCACCAGTAAGGCCTTTTCGCAAACCACCATGAGAATTTTGGGGGGGGGGGTGAAGCCCCTCAAGCCCCCCCCCCCCCCCCCCGGCTACATGCCTGCCATGAAGAGAAGAAGCACAGACATTTTTCCCTTCTACAGGCAAAGATGTATGTATTTATTTTGAACAGAATGGGCCTCTTTACAATCTAGAGTTACCATCTGAGAAAAAATGAAACTTCACAGTGTTAACTTAACCCCCCCCCCTTTTTTTTAAGTTATAAGATTGTTGGTGTATGTAGAGATGTCAAAGGGGACCAGGATAAAAATATATTTTAATCATAGCATTGGGAAACCAAAACCAGGAAAGGCAATGATCTAATATTAGTTCCAACTAGATCAGATGCACTGGATGGGATTCGTATGAATGCATTTCAGGATGTCTGTTCTAGTTGGGACTGACAGACATTTTCAGTTATAAGCCAAATTTACCTAACTGAAGGTATCATGGTTTGGGCATATCAAGAGGAGTAATCATTCATTGTAAATGAGAATTATGTTCAGTAAAGTAGAAGGCAGGAGGAAAAGAAAGGCACACTATAGCTTAATTGATTCTGTCAAGTGATGTATTATTCACACTATAGAATTAATGCAGTTGGACACCACTTAAACTGCCATAACTCAATGCTATGGAATCTTGGCAGTTGTAATTCAGCAGAGAAGGCTGAAGACCTTGTAAAACTGCAACTCCCATGATACCATAGCATTGACCCATGGCAGTTCAAGTAGTGTACAACTACATTAATGCCACAATGTAGATGCACCTTAGGAAACAATATCCTTAGATTTTCATGAACCAGTCAAATTGAAGACTCAGACTCATTGACGATTCTCATATTCAGAGGTTCACCAAAAGTCAAAGCTCATTTAATGACAATAAACAACACTGCACTTCACTCATGAACAACTGTACTATCAATGAACAGCACCCTTCAACATATTTATTCCTGATTTATTGTACTTCAATGTATGCTTTGTGTTAATATGTGTACAATTGTTACAAACTAGGGCTGGGCGGTTTCGTTCGTTAATTTCGTAATTCGTTATTAATTCGTTATTTTTTTGATAACGAAGCGATATTGAACCATTCAGGAGCAACTAAAAAACAAAACGAATTTTTTCAATTCGTTTCGTAATTGTTTCATATTTGTTTTGAAATCGATTCGTAATTGATTCGAAATCGTTTCGTTATTATTTCCGCATGTCTGGTGCAAGTTTTATAGTCGTTGTTTGTTTTCTCAGTGAAAAAAAAATTATCACACCAACAGTCAACAACAGAGGGAGAGGGAAGCTTCCTGTCCCATTTGGAGGTTTTTTTAGCATATTGCGCGATCGCGCCCGCCATTAACGAATCAATTCGTAATTGTTTCGAAATCGATTCGTAATTGATTCGTAATTTACAAAATTTCGTAAATATCGAAAAAAATTTAAGGAAAATTTCGGAATTAATTTAAAAATCGAAACGCATAAACCCCCTAAAAACGAATCGAGTTTAGAAACAAATTTTTCCGTGGTTGCCCAGCCCTATTACAAACATATTACAAATACAGAACTTTAGTATATGGAATACTGTAGAGGTGGGTGAGCCGTTATGTGACCAGTGGGCCACATTTGGACCTTCCACACTGTTTTTAAATGGCTGCACTCCCATACACTACATGCTTCCATATTAATCTGGAATCCTACAGTGTTCTATGAAGAAGGGCACTTGGATATCCTCCAATACTAAAAAGATGTGGCACTAGTAATTCTTTTAGGCACCTGTCCCTAAGTTTGATCACAGGAGGCAGTAGCAGAAACAAATTCAAATGTGATGCACTCCTAATACATTCTGAGAGGACCCAATGCAGCCACAGAAAATACTGCCTCTGCTGTAGATCTGTTAGATCACATCTTGTATGATGTGGCATAAAGGCAGAATTTTTTTTGAATGAGGCAGACCTAGTGGTTTCAGAGACTAAGAACCATTTCATACTTCACAGTAATAACACTGTGATTCCACTTTAGCTATCAGGCTTCTAACTGGAGCTAACTATAGGGAGCACACAATGCCCCTACTAAAGCAGCTCCATTGGCTGCTGATAAGTTGCCAGTCCCAATTCAAGGTGCAGGTTATGACCTACAAAGCCCTAAATGGTTTGGGCCCTGCCTATCTTCGTGATTGCATCTTCCCCTATGAACTAGCGCATGCTCTAAAAGCTGCCAGGGAGGCCACCTCTTGCTCCCACCATGACCACAAGCATGGTTGGTGGGAACAAAGGAGAGGGCCTTCCTGGTGGTGACCCCCCAACTTTGGAACTCCCTCTCCAGAAAGATTAGGCAAGCCCTCACACTCTCCTCCTTCCATAGGGACCTGAAAACATGGATGTTCCAGCAGGCTTTTGAGAATGATTAGTCCCTAGGCCCTTCCCTAGTCTATCAGATAGCACTCTGTTCTGCACCTTATCCATTTCCCCAGCCCTATGATACACTATTATTTATTTATTTACAATATTTGTATCCCACCTTTCTTGAACCCGAAGGTGACTCAAGGCGGTTTAGGACCAGGGAGCAATTTGATGCCTAACAATATACAATTAACAGAAATAAAAATATATTCAATAAAACCTTTAAAAACATATTGTTAGTCTCATTGTCCATAAATCATCATCTGATCCATTCCAATGTCCACTTTTGTCTAATACCATGTTTTACTGTTGCATTAGATTCTGAAGGCTTGTTCAAATAGCCAAATTTTCCCTTTTTTCTGGATGGTCAAGAGGGAGGGGGTTGATCTAATATCCCTGGGGAGGGTGTTCCACAACTGAGGGGCCACCATTAAGAAGACCCTGTCTCTTGTCCCTGCCAGTCATGCCTGTGAAGAAGGCACGAGAGAGAGCAGGGCCTCCCCTGAAGATCTTAAATTCCTAGCTGTTTCATAGGGAGAGATGCGTTCGGACAGGTAAGCTGGGTCAGAACCATTTAGAGCTTTCTAGGCTAAAGCCAGCACTTTGAATTGTGCCTGGTAGCAAACTGGCAGCCAGTGGAGTTGTCGTAATAGAGGGGTTGAATGCTCCCTGAACGCTTGTATGCTTCTTTGTCCAGCCCTTTATAGTTGGCCATGTCCATTTTGTAATCCTGGATATTGGTATTTTGAACCTGTCTGATGGAGTTACAATGAAATTGGGTTTTAATTTTTTGTGTATGTTTTAGCAGGATTTTATGTGTTATGATGTTTTATTTTATCTGTATGGTTTTTTTTTTCCTTTGAGGCAATTGGATGTTTTGCCTTATATGTTAGAAACTGCCCTGGGTCCCCTTGGGGAGATAGGGCGGTATACAAATAAAGATTATTATTATTATCATCATCATCATCATCATCATCATCATCATGGCGGTATCCTATGGAATCCTGGGATGCATAGTTTGGTGACACACTTGAGTTTTCTGGTTGAGAAGTCAAATGGCTCTTCCCTAAACTGCAAATCTCACAATTCCATACAATGTGGTCATAGCAAGCAGTTAGTGAAACCCTTACACTATAATTGTGCAGTGTGAAAGGACCCTGTCTTGTCTGAAAATGTGGGTGACCGCCCACAAAATTAAGAATCTCTGAATAACAGCACAAATGGATCAAGAAGGCTAATGTATTACACTCTATAAAGGACTGCTCTTAAAATCCACTGTGTAAAGTTATTGCCAGAAGTAGGCCTGTGCGATTTCGTTTGTTAATTCGTTATTTCGTAATTAAATCGTTATTTTTACCATATCCGAAGCGATTTCAAAACACATTTTCAAACCCGGAAGGGTTTAAAAATATCGAAACAGCAGCCCCATATATTTTACGAGCTTCAGCTCGTGTCGTTAATGGGATGGAGGCTGCTGTGCTGACTGAGTGCTGCTGCTGGTGCTCCCGGCGCTCCCAAGCACCCCAGCAGTGCACCGTGGCAGAAGCCGGAGCCGATTGGATGGCGCGCGCGCGCTCACCTTTACAACCGGCCTCCGCGCGCCATCCGGCTCCGGCTCCTGCGCCCCCCTCCTCCTCCTCCTCCTCCCAGCTGTGTTGCAGGAAGTGCTAGGAGGAGGAGGAGGAGGAGGAGGAGGAGGGCGCAGGAGCCGGAGCCGGATGGCGCGCGGAGGCCGGTTGTAAGGGTGAGCGCGCGCGCGCCATCCAATCGGCTCCGGCTTCTGCGCCCTCCTCCTCCTCCTCCTCCTAGCACTTCCTGCAACACAGCTGGGAGGAGGAGGAGGAGGAGGAGGGCGCAGAAGCCGGAGCCGATTGGATGGCGCGCGCGCGCTTACCCGAGGAGGAGGAGGAGGAGGAGGGCGCAGGAGCCGGAGCCGGATGGCGCGCGGAGGCCGGTTGTGTGAGTTTTCAGGGCTGTATGTATGACCATGTTCCAGAAGCATTCTCTCCTGACATTTTGCCCACATCTATGGCAGGCATCCTCAGAGGTCTGTTGGAAACTAGGCAAATGGAGTTATCTAATATCTATGGAATGTCCAGGGTGGGAGAAATGAAAGCCATTCAATGCTAATCAAGGTGACCATTACTGCAACATTCACAGTTACAAAATGTTTTGTAAATATTAACGAAATTTCGTAAATAACAAAACATTTTTTGGAAAGTTTTGTAAATATTTTAAATATCGAAACAAAAAAACACCCCAATTACAAATCGATTTTAGAAACAAATTTTTTCTTGATCAAACAGGCCTAGCCAGAAGGCCCTAATGGAAAGACTTCCCAAAGCTTGCATTGCTATAACAGATTTTAGCACCCTCTTTTAAAAAGGGTTAGTTCTATTATACATTCATAATTCCTAGCCTAAGTGAATGGATCTGTTGTGCAGGGCATGAAATGGAGTTACTCTTCATTTGTAAGTATCATCTTTAAAAGTATTGATTAAAATTATCTAACATCCCCACTACCAAGTGGTGTTTCCCTCTCTTTCCCTCCTCACGTCTTGTTTGGACCTCTTTTTTTGTGGAACTTCATTGTACAGAATGGTCATTAGCCATGATACAAACGCCAATGTTTCCATGGCAACGCCTTGTCCACTACCGAACATCACCGAGCCATTTTTGAGCCATTTGTCCATTTGATTAATTATGTCTTTGTGCCGACAACGGCTTGGCTTGATTGTCTCATCATGCATTAGAGGAGCCCCTGCGCTAACAAATGGGGCTATTGTTTTGGGCCTATTCATCTTGGTCCATCCCTGAGAGCTGATAGACATTTCGGCAAAATAACTGTCCCTTAATGAGCTGCCGCTTGTCAGAATTGTTTAGAGCTTCATGCTAGGCACAGACCACTGTCGTGACAGCTTCAGTTATTAAGGCAATGAGTGGGATGTCTATAAAAGAGCCTATACAATGCCAGTGACCCTGGTTTTGATATCACATAGTTTGTAATTACCAGCTATATATCCTAGACGATAGATTCATAATAGATTTCAAGGCCTTGTCAAAACTTTGACAGAACGAGAGAGAGGCTTTGGACAAGCCAGCTCCCTGTTCACCATTCGAAAGAAAGGAGAAAAATGCTTCACAATCATTGGTGCCATTTTCCCAAGAGGAGTAATCTGAGCTGAGTTGTGACTTATTGATAAATAAGCACCCTTCTTCAGAGTGGCTTTTTTGGTTGATTGATAAATGGAAATACCAATAAGAGAACAATCTATTTTTCCCCGTCCTTACTATAGACAGCCATAACTTCTTGACAGAAACTGGGTGGGTGGGGAAGGGGTACTTACAATGTAAATAGATTTATAGTAAATTCCCTCGATGCAAGGAAATGACCTTTTAATAGCATTATTATTGCTATTCTCCACATTCCTATTTGCAGGGGGGGGGGGGGGACCATAAGTTTTCAACTGAATATATTTTACTCTGAGCCCTCGCCTGACAGCTGCTCCTGACATTTTCTTAATTTCTGTTGGCAAATCTGCCCATCTCGTGTTTACATTAGTGACTAACCTGCTCTGAAATGTAAACACCGCCACTGGAGTAAGGTCAGTGTCAGACACATATATTCTCATTCCTGGCAACAGGTTAGCCATTCCTTGCATAACAACAACAACAGTCCTGGAAATTACAAGCACCTCTTCTCTCCCTTCCTTCCCACCGACTCTGACTATTTTCTGAGGTTAACTGCACTAGCTTCCCTCCTCGCTCAACAGATGCATGCATTATCCGTAAGTGGGTGGAGAGCCAGCGTTTATCAACAAATGAAGAAAAATAAGAATGGCTCAAACCAAAGCTAATAATGAAACTTGAGAAAAGGCTTCTTCCATTTTTGAAAACAATCACTCAGTTTTGCATCTTGTGATCTTCCACTGAATGAACGGAAGCCCCAAAAGACAACATGTGCTTTAAGTATTCTCCTGTATAGACCCTGCGATTAAGTAGTGCCCCTAATAAACACAGATGGAAGTCAGCACCCTGTAGCTACCCACAGCCACATTTAATCAGTTAATAACTGTGGATTAAACTTAATTCAGATTAATTTGTATTAGTATAGAATTTGTAACTCAGTTGCTTTCATATTAATTTACATGTTGTCTAGACATGACATCATATTGACTCTTTGTTAGGCCCAAACACTAATTGCAGTCCCTGAAGCTAATGGATGCAAACTTTCTGCTGGAAAACAACAACAACAATAAAAAAGGGGGAGATTTCCGACTGTGCTGTACCCAAAGGAAGTTCGATATTACAATTCAGAGTTGCAGCTTTGGCATTGTCTGGGAAGGGACCCTCTTCATTTGCAAGGCAGCCTCCACAAACAAAGTGTGTTGTTCCTATATGAAGAATGTAGCTGTTAGAAAGGAAGGCTGCTATCATCCATCAACAATTGTTAGCCTCAAATTCTTCTGGGAAAAGGGTAGAGAGAGGAAGAAAGAAGGGTTAAAAAAGAGAAGCAAACAATAAATTGCTGTAGTGTAAATTGGACTGAACCATTGTCAAGGTTATCCTGTCATTTCCAATTGCATTTGGTGAAGAGCCCAGCCATAGTTGGGGATTTGCTTATGAATCTCAGATCAATGGGGGAGTATCATGTTCTCTAACCCCTATGTCTGGCTAGAATACTTGGCCAAACTATCTTCAAATTGTCTACTTAGAAAGAAGGTAATGGTGCAACTGACTATTTTAAACCTTTCTTCCATTGTTTCTAAAAGAAATAACTTATGCTCTTTTTATATGTTATTGTCTTTCCTGGAGTTTTTAAAGATCACTGTATTTTAAAGGTTCAGAGAAAATAACGTCCTCTTATGCTAATTCTACCAAGTTCTGTGCAGATTATGTTTTGTTGTGCATGCTTTTGTCTATATTATTTGGACTTTCTCTAAAGCAACAATAAATTATGGCAGTAGTCATGTGTACAAAGTGTTTCCCATTCTCCATCAAATGTATATTGTTCAAATAAAGTGTAATAAATGGGATAATTGTATACAAAGGAAGCACAAGCAAAAATGTAATTACTCTTTCAAAGCCACAAGTGGAATTACCACAGGGAAGCTACTACATAGCCATAACTTCTCATGGTGGCCAACTGAGTTACATGAACTGCTTACCATCCTGATTGCTCTATATAAAGAGTTCCCATGGTGCTACAAGAAAGATGTGGCAATGATGTGGAAGCACTCTGTGTAATTAATATAATCCACACAACAAGCTGGTCTGGGATATTGCCGTTGCTGTAATAATTCAGTTAAACAGAGAGCCCATCCAGACAGTACCTTTATCTCACAAGCATCTGCAGCAAACAGGAGGGTGGACAGATGCTGTTCCCTGTAAATGTGGAAGCAATCGCTACAAAAGGCAAAAAAGTGAGATTTCCAGAGGTGGGAATATTGTGGTTTTCAGCCAAATATCCTCATCTTTGAATGTCTGTATGTCCCTGCAATTGGAAATCATGGGATTTTTTTTATCTAGGTTTGTTCCTGGGTTTAAAATGTTTGTTCCTGATGGGTTGGTTTCTAAAACGAAAGTGACAGTTGAGTAGAATGAGAAAATTTATGAAACATGTGGAGGGCACATTTTCTCTGGCCAGGACAAATAATGAAATTTTTGTAGTGATTTGCTGCACTGATTCTCTACATATCTGCAGAAGTTTCCAGTGGAAGTCCTGTGGTGGCCATCTTGGGAGCCTCTAAATCTCCCAACAAAGTATCATGTCAGGAGAATGGAGGCAGATATCGCTGAACCAACAGGTCTGTATGTGGACTTCTTCTGAAGTCCCAAGATTTTTTGCCACTGTTTTAAACGAGTGATTTAGTGCTGTCTGGAAGAATCCTCAGAAATCCCTTGCACCAGTGACTGTAATGTGAGAGTTATGTGAAGGAGTCCCATTCCATTTAGTAATGTTAATTACAAGTGCAAATGAGCAGAGTACTTAAAAAGAGCTCTGCTTTCTTGTAGTAACTCAAATTTTGCAAAGTTTATTAAAGAAATATTATTTCTAGACAAAGAAAGCACTTTGCTGTGCCTTTCGTTTGCCTATTTTGATACCTCATACTTTCTGCCTAAAGAGGTATTTATAACAATCTATATCAATCTATATAAAAACACTAAGCAACAAAACTGCTAAGAAAGGAGAACAGAGAAAACTAACACAAAACTATAAAATCTAAAAACATTTCCAAAAGGATAAATGCAAATAGAATTATACTTGTGGGATGAACCCTTCATTGTTGGATATGGGAAATAGCACTGTACACAATCTCTTTAGCTAACATTTATTTACCTTTTTTGGAATTGAGATGAATACATGGATTTAAATAAATATAATTGCTTAATTCAACAAGTTTCTCATGATTGTCTATTCTCTACCTACCCCAAAATTCATAGAATACATATAACTCAAGAAAACATGGAATCCCAGGAAATGTAATCACATCCTTTCTCACAATTTGTCCCACAAGACCCCCAATTTTCTATTTCGTGGAGAGACACACTCTAAACTATTGCAGTATTCTAATACAAAACCATGTTTACATGTAATTGTTCCTCCATGCCTGCTGATGGCTCCCATTTTTAATGACTAATTGTATTTTGGATTTTTTTTTTTAAAAAAGAAAATATTTGGAACATGCCTAGTGTGACATTGTAAAAACAGCACTTGGGTTAGGAAGAAAAATTAAGATGAGAAAAAGAGACAATGATATAATACATAAATTTGATTTGTGATCTTGGATTTTCTTATTTGAGTAATGTCTGTGAGAGCGTGTGTGTGCTTCAGTTGCTGCACACTGCAATATGAGTATTGGTTTTCATAAATTCACGTAAATGCAGCAGTAGTTTAATATGAAATCGAAAGAACTATTCTCCTATTTCTTCCCCCTCTACTACCCTCTCTTCTAGTCTTGGAGGTTGATGCCATCACAGTCAAAGGGGATTGCCTTTGCCAGCAGGCTTTTTGGGCAGGATCAAAAGAAAACCTTTGTAAAAAGCCAAACCATCGTAGTGATATTTGCCTGCCCAGTGTGTTCGATGGAGCTTACAAATAGGAAAACATGATAACCTACAAGCTATTCTAAACACTTTTGAAGAAGCATATGAGAAGCTCAGCCTCTCATTGAACACTGAGAAAACAAAATTCTCTTCCAGCAGTCACCAGCCAATCCCACCAGCCAATCCCAATGCCATAAATACAGTTTAATGGTGTAACATTAGAAAAAGTTGACTATTTATGCTACCTTGGTAGCTACCTCTCCACAAAAGTCAACATTTACACTGAAATACAACACCGCCTAAGTTGTGTGAGTGCAGCATTTTTCCGAATGAAGCAGAGTGTTTGAGGACCAGGACATCCATAGGGAGACCAAGGTGCTTGTTTATCAAGCTATTGTCCTCCAAACCCTGTTACACACCTGCGAAACATGGACTGTCTACAGATATCACACTCAACTCCTGGAATTATGCCTTCAGCTTTGCCTCTGAAAAATCCTGCAAATCTCTTGGGAAGACAGGTGGACAAATGTCAGCATGCTGGAAGAAGCGAAGACCACCAGCATTGAAGCAATGATCCTACGCCATCAACTTCGCTGGACTAGCCACTTTGTCCAGATGCCTGAACACCATCTCCCAAAGCACCAAGACAAGAATGGATTGCAGTTCCCCAGATATGTCAGTCTTTAAAACAGATACAACAGTTTTTCGTTTCTCTCCTCTGACTTCTTAGAGAGGAACCATTTTTTTTTTAAAAAAAAAAAGCTGGCTCACAATATTTTTGCATCAGCTTTTTCTGTTTTTTTGACATACAGAGACTTACATGTGGATCTCTAAAAAATATCTGGGGTTTTTCTCCTTTATTTTCCTGTGCTGCTTGCTTGGAGGAGAGATGGATCCCTTTTAGGGGCACACTTTTTAAAATTAGTGTGCCCCACCCTTTACTGCTACAATTACTTTACTTCTTTCAAAACCTCTGTCAGGCAGCCAGCTTTAAAAAAAATCTCTGAGACATGGCTCTTATCCTTCACCTGTGTGCATATCTGCATGTAACTGAATATTACAAAGAGAATGCTTTAGCAAAGGCTAAATGTTTATTAATATTTCACTAATACATTTTTTCCTAACTCTAGGAGGGCAGGGAAAATATCTGGAGGGGAGAGGGAGTGGGAACTCTTTAAATATGACTTAAGACTGGTTTTTTGAGTCTGAATGCTTTTCTTCTCTGGAATGACTGTTGAGAAAAGCTTTGTTGCAGGCTCGTTGTTGTACTCTATGAAGTGGGCTAGAATCTACAAAAGCATATGTCAAATAAAACCGCTTCACCTTTAAAGTGTCATGAGTCTCTTTGTTATTATTACTGCAATAGCCTAATATAACTACTTTTTAAAATTCCATTTTTGTTAATCATTTCCAAATATTTTTCCCCAGAGAGCATGTTAAGCAAAAGAGAGTAGGTAGGCTACTCGAGATAGTGTTAGTAAATTAAATCTTACGAGATAGCTATTAAACCAATGGGGGGGGGGCAGTATAGAGGGCAAGGGGGGGGGGGAAATATAGCTATTTTTATTGAAATCCTCCCAGCCCAAAATTTTAAAATGTATGCCTAGGATAGTGTTTTAAGTGTTCACAGCGTCCTGGGCCACATGTTGTCCATGGGTTGTGGGCTAGACAAGCTTGGTCTAAGGAATCAAATAACACAGAATTTACCCTTGCACATTGTGTCTAAGTAAATGTGGCTTCCTGTGAGGTGCGAGGGGAATTTTGCCATGTTTTTGTCACCTTTGAGACAAATTAGAACTCAGAAGGATCTCTTGTTTCTAGAAGGTTAAGATGCTTTCAATCTAATACAGCATAATTTTCATAGTGTCATTGCAGTGGTGCATTGGAAAAGACAGGGAAACTATCAAATCACAATCCCTACTAAAAGCACGGTGAGTGGAGAGCTTCTTCAAAATGTGTCCTAGGATTAGAAGATGGAGCTATCAGTCACTCAAGTCCCTTTCCCTCTCCCTCCTATTTTTTCCCCACAGAAAAGATTTTGTTTCAGGTATAACTTTCCTAAATCTAAAACCTGGTCAAAGTTTTGAGTTGGGTCTAGCTTAGGCTATCTGATTGACATGAGATAGTAATGGGACTATTCTGAAGGGGACTACTTGTGCCTGAATATTAAGCTTCAGTTGAATCTAGTAGACATCCCTAGTAGAAGCCATGTGCTACTTTTAATATCTCCATAAGGCATCTTAACCAAGATTTTGACATCATTCAGATTTATTTCATGCACTGAATTTGTTATGATAGTGATTAATTTAAAGTTTAACTTTTAAACTAATAATGTTAATTAATTTAAAGTGTACCAATTAATTAATCCATTAAATGCCGGGTCATAAATCAACTTAAAATCTTTATTCAAACTGATACCATGCATTTTATGTGTTAGCTAGTAGAAAGATGAAACAATGTCAATGTTTCTGGCTTGCTTGGCCACTACTTATCTAGTGCATACTTTATCAAAATATCATAATTAAATGTCTGTTTTTATTTAATTGGAAGTCTGTGAAGAGTTTTCAGTTTTAGTGTTTGGAGGGCCAAATCCCAACACTGTAAATTAACTTTTACCAGTTATAATTCCACACTGACAATGCAACGGGTCCTCCATTCAAGGTTCCTAGATATACATCTACACCTTCCGTAAGCCCTATAAATATTAGCAGTGGTGTAGTGCTACATTTTGAAATATGGACATTCACCATTAATATGTCCACAGTCATATCCCCACATTCCTATGAATCATCTGAAAAGCAGATTTGTATTGCTCCATTTTAGCCAATTGGTTTCAGTATATAGTATTCTTTTCATACAGAAAAGGGGTGTGTGTGGGGGGGGGGATTGGTATGGTGAAAGGATCCTAATTTCCTACAGAAGATGAACCCAACCCCAAATACCTTTGCTTAAAACAGGAATGATTCAAAACCACACAGTATTGGTCAGGAAACAGACACACTGCTATAAATATAATGAGGACTGCAACTAAGCTCAGAGGGAACAGTGAGGTTTGATGGGGTTAGCAAGTGAAATTGTCATTCATACTAAACAAAACGTTCTCATACATCCATTTCCCAAGTTACTCTTTTATATCACTAAATATTTGGCATTACCACCACAATCTTGTTGTGTACCTTCAAACCATTTCCAAATCATTGGACTTTAAGGCAAACCTATCTCAAGTTTCTCTTAATGAAATTTATTCAGAAGGGTGAATCTGAATGAATATTTTGATATGTTTAACCCACTAAAAACCCTGTCAGGACATGAAGAACTGGAAAATCCTTCAAGGTGTAGGTAAATTGCATTAATCCAAGAGATGTAGATAAGAGTTTGACACAGGACGCTTCCAGACAGTGTCAAAATTTGGATTAAATGAGTGGGTTTAAAAATCACAGGATCTGACAGTAAATCCAGGCACAAATCTGTCAATCCCAGGAAATGGTTCCTTGCCTTCCTGAAACCTTCCTTTGTAGTGGATTTTATAGGTCTGCAAGATGAATGGGTGACATCCGGTGGAAGTTTTTTTTTAATATTTCCAAGATGAGCTAGATCATATATGTGCTCATGTGGATATCTTAATATAAACACAAGCAGATTTCTTATCTCTCTCCTCACCCTGTGTGTACGTGCTTCCATTTTTTGACAGCCCTGATCAGCTGTTTAAAATGTGTGCATGCGCTGGAGCAGTCTACACCAGGGTATAGGAAGGAAGTCACGTGTTCACTGCAGGGATATACCGTCATGTGAACATGCAAATTTTTTGGCTGGAATTGAGTTAGAAGAAGAAGAAGAAGAAGAAGAAGAAGAAGAAGAAGAAGAACTTTATTTATTTTTCTACCCCACCTCCATCTCCCCGAAGGGACTTGGGGCGGCTTACATGGAGCCAAGCCCAGGCAACATACAATTAAAAGCAGAACAATAACAAATTACAAATTAAAATAGCATAAAACAGCATAATAGTAAACAAGCATCAAGCAACAACAGACTAGTTTTGGAGGGGAGAAGAAGGCCAATATGTGAACTGATTGAAGGGTAAGTGGTTCAAAATGGTGGATAGAAACATATAATAGCATAGGAAATATAAAGGAAACATAGCAATTTAACAGGATCAGGATCAATTCAGCTTAACTTACAAAATAGGAATAGTAATGTAATATAGGCCCAGAATTACTTTTTATCAGACTACAGTTTTAATGGCCAATTTGGGGAGCTGTAATATAAGAAAATAACTTTACCAAACTCTGTTGCAGATGTGTTAGTTTTGTACAATGACACACTAAGATCTTATTCTTCAAGCACCACTGTTCGGGCTAGTTTAGAGTAATGAGTGTCATCCACCTTCAGTTATGGAGAGAGTGCATTGTCCCCTTAATGGTACCTATTGCTTAATGCCTAAGTAATGACAATAATCTGAAAATGAACATAGGCTTGTTTTGTGCACAAATATGGGAGGCCATGCATATAAAAGATATACTAATAATGAATTTATTACCCTCCTCTCCCTGCAGCTTGATGGATTTTAAAGAAATTCATTGGGAATATTCAAGATCTGCCAGATTCCTTTGCCATTGCTTTTACCTGCAGTCTACTGAATAAAAAATGCAGCAAGCCAGTCTTCTGGTATTTATGGAACTGGTTTTCTTGAGTCTGATTTCCCCACCTTCAAATGCAGCAAATATCCTCAATAAAACCCCATGAGAGCTACACCTGATCACAGATTAAAGTTCGGGCAGATTTTCATGTCAATTGGCAATGAATGAAAAGATGCAGACTGAATGAAGCAATCTTTCACTTTTGGAGGAGGTAAGGGAGGAAGGCAGGAGTACTTAGAATTCATTTCACCATCCAGTGTAACAACAGGGGAAAAGACTAGAAATGCCCTCAGCAGAAAATGGTGGGCACGGCGAAGGAGGAGTATTTTCCTCTCATCTTTTTTCTGTAAGATGTCTAAGTACTTTATCTCTTTCCCATAGCTGTCAATGTCAACTTTGATCACTAATATAGTACCTTGGCAGAAAGATAATCGAACAATGTCCTTAAAACTTTGTGTTTATGCAGTCCACATCTTCTTCCTGCAGTCCCAATGCTCTAACTAAGCTTTATTTTACATTTAAAACACACACACACTGAGAGAAGAGTTAAATTGAGCCACTTTCAATGGTGAGGAATATTATAGATCAACTGAGATGCAATTGTTTATGCTTAAAATAACATTGCCTTTCCCCTCATTTAATTTGCTTTTAACTGCATTTGGAAAGGAAAAAAAGGAAATCAGGAAACATTGACAGCCCTTAAATTATGTTTCAATTTAGCTTACTTTATTGGACATTGCCTCAATGAGCCTTAAGGACCTTCATGGAAATGCTTGGTAGTGAGAATATTTTTAAACGAGAAAGACTGAGAATCTTCTTGAGCTCATTTTTTTATAAGAACTTTTCAGAGTGGAGACATTTCTTGAGTGATTTTTTAAAAATGGGATGAATTTTAGAAAAGGCAGAAATGGAAGACTTCCCTATCTGGACAGAGGGTTCCGACTCCATATTGGGTATAATCCAAAACTACATAATTTTTCCAGTGCCATTAAGTGATACTTGTTTTTGGCTTGTTTCTTTTTAAAAACATATCAACCATTCAAACATTTCCAAATAACATTATTGAAAATTACCTGACATTTTGAAAGTTGGATGTGGGTGAAAGGAAAACTATGGATTCTTCCATCTACTTGGAAAGAAGTGACAAGCAGAGTGCTGCAGGGTTCCGTCCTGGGCCCGGTCCTGTTCAACATCTTTATTAATGACTTAGATGAAGGGTTAGAAGGCATGATCATCAAGTTTGCAGATGACACCAAATTGGGAGGGATAACCAATATTCCGGAGGACAGGAGCAGGATTCAAAACGATCTCGACAGATTAGAGAGATGGGCCAAAACTAACAAAACGAAGTTCAACAGTGACAAATGCAAGATACTCCACTTTGGCAGGAAAAACGAAATGCAAAAATACAGAATGGGGGACGATGCCTGGCTCGAGAGCAGTACGTGTGAAAAAGATCTTGGAGTCCTCGTGGACAACAAGTTAAACATGAACCAACAATGTGATGTGGCGGCAAAAAAAGCCAATGGGATTTTGGCCTGCATCAATAGGAGCATAGTGTCTAGATCTAGGGAAGTAATGCTACCCCTCTATTCCGCTTTGGTTAGACCACACCTGGAATATTGTGTCCAATTCTGGGCACCACAATTCAAGAGAGATATTGACAAGCTGGAATGTGTCCAGAGGAGGGTGACTAAAATAATCAAGGGTCTGGAGAACAAGCCCTATGAGAAGCAGCTTAAGGAGCTGGGCATGTTTAGCCTGAAGAAGAGAAGGCTGAGAGGAGATATGATAGCCATGTATAAATATGTGAGAGGAAGCCACAGGGAGGAGGGAGCAAGCTTGTTTTCTGCTTCCCTGGAGACTAGGATGCGGAACAATGGCTTCAAACTACAAGAAAGGAGATTCCATCTGAACACGAGGAAGAACTTCCTGACTGTGAGAGCTGTTCAGCAGTGGAACTCTCTGCCTTGGAGTGTGGTGGAGGCTCCTTCTTTGGAAGCTTTTAAACAGAGGCTGGATGGCCATCTGTTGAGGGTGCTTTGAATGCAATTTTCCTGCTTCTTGGCAGAATGGGGTTGGACTGGATGGCCCATGAGGTCTCTTCCAACTCTTTGATTCTTTGATTCTATGATTCTACTTCTAACCACAGAACAGAGATAGCTTTGATTGCCTTGGTGGATGACTTCCGCAAGGAGCTAGACAAGAGGAGTGTGTCGCTGTTGGTTCTCTTGGATCTCTCAGTGACTTTCAATATAATTAATCATGGTAAGGGGCCACGGTGGTGCAATGGATTAAATCGTTGAACTGTAGAAACTGCTGGCATAAAGGTTGGCAGTTTGAAGCTGCGGGTCGGGGTGAACACCTGCTTTTAGCCCTAGCTCCTGCCAACCTAGCAGTTTGAAAACATGCAAATGTGAGTAGATCAATAGGTACCACTTCGATGGGAAGGTAAAAAAGGCACCCATGCAGCCATGTTGGCAACGTGACCAGGAGGTGTCTACGGACAACAGGCTTCTCAGCTTGGAAATAGAGAATGAGCACCTCCCTATAGCCAGAGTTGAGCATCGCCTCTAGAGGTTGGAGGTGAAAGGGGAAGCCTTTGCCTTTGTTCTGTGTATTTGTGTGTCATTGTTATTTCATTGTATTAAAGGCATTGAATGTTTTCCTATTTATGTATGTTGTAATCTGCTCTGTGCCCCCTCGGGGAGACAGAGGGGAATATAAAGTGAATTTTATTATATTATTTATACTTCTGGATTGACTCTCTGGGATGGGACTTGGGGGCACTGCATTGCAGTGCTCCACTCATTCCTTGGGGACCGGACCCAGATGATGTTGCTGGTGGACACCTGCTTGGACCCCTGGCCATTGGCTTGTGGAGTCCTGCAAGGATCTTCTCTATCCACCATGTTTTGATTCTTGTTTCCTTGGATTATGCTCATATTATGATTCTTGTTTTCCTGTACCATTTTAACATTTACATGAAATTGCTGGGTGAAGTAATCCAGAGTTTTGGAATTTGGTATAATCTGTATGCAGATGACGCACAACTCTATTACTCGTTTCCACCTAAATCCAAAGAATCTCCCCAAGTCCTGGAGCAGTGCCTAGCAGCTCTGGTGGCCAAACTGAGGCTTAATCCAGACAAGACAGAGGCCCTCCTGGTTAATTGTGAGGAGTATGTGCTCAATAGGATAACACTCCCCCTGAGGACACAGGTTTGCAATTTGGGGGTCTTCCTAGACTCAGCGCTGACCCTGAAAGCTCAAGTGTCTGCAGTGGCTGGGTGGGCCTCAGCACAATTAAAGTTTGTGTACCAACTGTGCCCATACCTCAAAAAGCCAGATCTGGCCATGGTGGTCCACACCTTAGTTACATTTCATATTAATTACTGCAATGCACTTTATGTGGGGCTCCCTCTGTAGGTTGCTTGGAAGCTATAATTCGTACAAAGGCTGCTGACAAGAGTGAACTATAGGGAACGTACCACCCCACTATTAAAAGAGCTTCACTGGCTTCCTATATGCTTCTGGATCTAATTTAAAGTACAGATCATTACCTACAAAGCCCTATACAGTTTGGGTCCAGCCTATTTATGGGACCAGGGGCGGCTCAACCCATTACGCAAAGTAAGCATTTGCAGTAGAGTTAATGTTGCCCAGGGGTGCTCTTGAGGCACTCTTGGGGGAAAATAGACCTTGACATATGCAAGTTGTAGTTACTGGGATGTATAGTTCACCTACAATCAAAGAGCATTCTGAACTCCACCAATAATGGAATGGAACCAAATATGGCACACAGAACTCCCACGACGAACAGAAAATATATATCAGTGATTGGTTGGGGGGGGGGGGGGGTGCCAAAATACTGTTTGCTTACCGTTGAAAATTACCTAGGGCCACCTCTGTATGGGACCGCATTTTCCCCTTTGAACCTGTCCGAACCTTTAGACCTATCGGGGAGGCCCTCCTCACAGTTGGGGAGGAAAAGTGCTTGCATCACAAGCACGGTTGATGGGGATGAGGAGGAGGGCATTCTCAGTAATGCTCCCCCACCACCACTTTGGATTTCCCTAGGATAGGCAAGCACTCACTCTCATGATTTTTAGGAAGGAATTGAAAACTTGACTTTTTAAACAGACTTTTGACTATGGTGAAATGTAAGAATACCCAATAATCATCAATTGGATTTTATGGCTTATTTTACCATATCAATGTCTGAGATTTGTTAATGTTGTGTAAAGTGCTTTTATATAATAATCGTTTATTGATGGTTGGATCAATTGATGGTGTTTTGCATTATTATTATTTTTGTTTTATATAATTTGGTATGTAATGTGTTTTTTAAATATTATTTAATATGTTTTATTTAATGGCTCTAAGCTACTCTGAGTCCCTTTTTGGGAGATGGGGTGGGGTATAAATAAAGATTATTATTATTATTATTATTATTATTATTATTATTAGGCTTGCATAAAGTTCCCACACTAAATCTAAAATTTGTCCTATCTTGTTGTAGGCTCAACATAAATACCATTTATTCCAAAGATTGATTTACTATGAGGGCTTTCTGGAAAGTAAGGTTACAAGGCATGTAGCTCTCATGAGGAATTTTCTCATGGAAAAAATTGTGAGACCATGAAGAAACTTTGCAGAGCCATTCAAAACAAATGCTGTGGGATGCTGGTGGCAGGAGTCTGTCTCCTTCATGACAATGCGTGTCCACACACCGCTCATGCAACACAAGAGTTATTGACTTCATTTGGTTGGGATATTTTAAGCCACCCCTCTCACAGCCCCGATCTCACACCCAGTGACACCTTGGTGGAAAACACTTTTCTGACAAGGATAACGTGAAAATCAAAGTGATGAACTGGCTGAAAAAAGTGGAGGGCAACTCCTATGACACAGGCATCAAAAACTCATCCCACGGATGACAAAATGTATTGAACTGAATGGTGATTATGTGGAAATATAATGTAATACCTATGCTACAATCCATGTAAGTTTTATTAAAATATATTCATTCTTTGTATTTAAAAAAATCTTGTAAACGTACTTTCTGTATAACCCTCATAGTAGAGTAGATTCATTTAAATAAATAGTATTTGTGTTGAGACTAACATAGGATGCAGGTCCCAATTTAAATCTATTCTTTTTAAAAATTATTTTAACCTTCTGCCTAGATTTCCTGCTATACAATATAACAGGAACATCTTAAAGCACTAGAATTTTAACAGGCTAAATACAAGTATGATTTTTGAGGTACCTTTTCTTTCTTTCTAAAAAGCTGATAGTGAATAAATAAAATGGGTGTATCCCACATAGGAGCACTCTTGAGGACAATAGTCAAAATAAGAACAGTACATTAGGTCCAGTGCTTTACTGATTCAAACCTTTTTATGAAGTGCAAAGGAGAGCTGGAAAACATACCTTTATCTCTGTGACAAAGTGCAGTGGACTATGTATATTGATTTAAAATATTTGTTTTATAAATAAATAAGTACTATAATTATTTAAAACCAATGAAAACGCATATATAGAATGAAGGAAGAATCATTTTCAGGAACAAATACCTGGCAGCTACAAACAATGAAACCTGAGTAGCTTAATAATCAATTTATTACACACAAGCTATGTTCAGTCTGTTGCCCTATGAAATATTATCTTGACAGTTATCTAACCAACTGATGTACCTTGAAGGTAACTTGTTCTAGTTCTCCCTTGAAGTCTGTGTTGAAATGTGTCCTTCCCTATTATGTGAGATATTCAGATTTGAGATTACCTGTAGCATCATAGGATCATGTTATCTTCAACCTTTTCTTTGACAGGCCAGATCGTGGGTTATTAGTTGTAGAGAAAATATAAAAAAACTAGTACGATATGACAACAATCATTATCTTCATGTATTGTGGGAAGCATTTTCTCCACTGATACTCTTAATACTTAGTATTCAACATTCCCTGATGTGTCAATTCTTGCCCATCTCACAGCTTATCAGATGCAAAATATGAAACTAAAGCAATCCATAGGCAGTTCAGCTTTAGTGAAAAAATTGCCATGGACTTAAAGGTTTCTGAATCCAATTCTGTATTTGAAAAGGGTGACTTTTAATATTGTTTCAGAAATGTTCTAAAAACTTGGTGTATCTTTGCTCAAGGATCTAGTGAGTCACTCCAGCCATTAATAAGAAAATACACACACAAGCTATATTTATCACACTGTCCACTCCCTAACAATAAGGGAAATACAGCCAGTTGAACATATCTTCCAACTCCTTTTTTATTCCAACATAAAAAATTGTCAAGATAAAAATCCAAAATTGAGTCGAAAGATGCCCTTCCAGGCTTAGCCATTCTGCCTTACATATCAGTTGACAGGAGGTTTTATCAAGTTTTTAAAACTACTCAAAACACAGATTCATAACAGAAGTGTTGGCATAACCTAAGCTCCTGTATAGCAACGTGAACTCGCAGCTATAATAATTAAGCAATTAGGCATGACAGAGAGTTGTGAGTTTCCCGAGATAATCACCCCCCTGGGGTATTACAAGTCATGATCCAGAGATAAGTGTTTTTAATCCCCAAAGGGTGTGATTAAGTTATGATAACCACACACCCCCAGAGAAGGCTTATAAGTCATATAGAAAGAAATCTTTTTTCCCCTGAAATAAGCCGGAAAAAAATTGTGACTGTGGGCTGAGGTTCCTGATGTATATAGCAGAATGAAGTTGGCACAAATTAATTAAGAGATTTAAAATACACAACAAACTCATAAATCGAGCCATCAATTTAATCAAATCTAATTGTGGGAGTGCAAAGAATTATTAGGCCATCTACTTCCTTTTTAATTCAACCTCACAAAAACCACTGGTTGTGAATATCACATGGAGCTGTAAGGACACTCATTAAAATGACAAACTCTTCCTTAGTGCCAGTTTCATAGAATGCAGTGAAATAAATGTGTGGCCATGTTTTCATTCACAGAGTGGGAGCAGAGGTATGTTCAGAAATGTCCATTTGAAGAAAAATGTATGTTGGAAGGAGACACATATAACACAATGGCTCATTAAAAATACTACAGCAATTTGAGAAGTCCCTTTTGAAGAAGGTGACCAAGAGTAAACTAAAGGAGCATGGTATTTTCCAAGGCAAAATTCCTGTTGACCCTTCATTTTAGTAACTCTGTCTTTACAGAGGCTGCATCTACACTGTAGAATAATGCAATTTGACATCACTTTGACTTCCATGGATCAATGCTATGAAAGCATGGAATTTGTTGCTTGGTGACAAACTCTAAAAAATATAATAAAAATTAAGCTTGTAGGCTCCAGCTGCCCACTTTTACCCAAAAGGTGAAAGGGGGCTAGTCATACAACCAGTCTGAGTTTTTCCATAAGGAGCCCTGATTGTTGTGGTTCAGACAGATGAAGATGAGGGGATTGGGGTTTCAGAGCCTGGGTGAGTAGTAGATGGTTCTTTCGATGAGGGAAAGAAGGGGACTTCAGAGCAAGATTTTGTCTGTGAGACAGAGTTTGAAAGTGGAACTGTTTTGAAGTCCAGCAGACAGGGAGGGGATCTTTCACCCACAAGGAGTTTAGCAACCCCTGATAAAGACCTGACAGACCAAGATAGTTCGTCTGAGGGAACAGCTGAGTTAGACAGGGATATCATGCTGGATGTGAGGGGGAAAAAACATCAAGCGTAGGAAATCCAAAAGAATCTGCGAGAAAGGAGTGCAGAGAAAGTTTCCTAAGCCAGAACCTCAAGGTCAAAGAAATGCATTCATGTTTTGCAGCCCTTAAATTAGAGAGCATCTCATTGAGATTTCAAATCAGGCAACACTGCTTAGGAGTATAGATATCAAGTCTTGTTTCCAGTACATGATTTAGTTTAAGTTCCTGGTAGCTTTGATTCATGTTTTAAGAAGTTCATATAGCCATGATTTTTCATGTTCATGTTTTGATTCTTGTTTCCTTGGATTATGCTCATGTTATTATTCTTGTTTTCCTGTACCATTTGGATTATCTGGATTATTCCCTTTGAAGTGTTTACTCCTCACCAGCTTGGTTGGGTTTTTACATATTGACTACCTTTTCTGGTTACCTGTTAGATTTTGCCTTTCTTATCCCTTTTGGTGATTTTTCCCTTTTTATATGTACTCTCTTCAATAAACTATTTTACCACTACTTTTGGATTCCTGCTGGTAGTAAGGGCAAGGTGAACTCTGGCTGGGATGCAACACTGATGGGGAAAAGAGAAGTGGGGGAAGATGGCTTACACCAAGGATCCTCAAACTGAGGACCGGGGGCCGAATACAGCCCTCCAAGGTCATTTACCTGGCCCTTGCTCAGGGTCAACCTAAGTCTGAAATGACTTGAAAGCACACAACAACAACATTACTATCTCAACAGCCAAAAACAGGCCCAGACTTCCCATTGAAATACTAATACATTTATATTTGTTAAAATTGTTCTTCATTTTAATTATTGTATTGTTTTAAAGTGTTTTTTTGCACTACAAATAAAAAGTATGTGCTGTATGCATAAGAATTCATTCATGTTTTTTTTTTTCTAATTATAATCTGGCTCTCCAAGAGTTTGAGGGACTGTGACCTGGCCCTCTGTTTAAAAGGTTTGAGGACCCCTGGCTTACACAAAGCCCCTGTAAAAAGCAAACATCCCAGATATTTCTGTACTCACATTCTAACTGGAAAATGGCAGCATGATGTGGGCACACTGCAAATGGTGGAAGGGTAAGTATGGAATGATCCTATTGGATGTTATCTTTATGCAATCTAAAGAAAATAAAAAAGGCCAGGATGGGAGGAGAATTTCACCTCCCTTACTGATTGCATTTTGAAAAGGTAAAAATGTGCTGACAGACTTGTGGTCCAAAGCAATTCAGATAAGGGAGACTCAACTAAAAAAAAACTGCCAGCTCTAAGGCATTCCTTTCTCTCGGGGCATGGAAGAAAGTGGACTCTTTGAAGTGGGGAGATAATTCTTCATTAATTTTCTTCTTAATAGAAGGCAAGTGTAATTTTAACAATTTTCTTTCCACTGTGAGAAAGTATTTGAAAATGGCAGTTCTCACATGTTCTGTGGAAACAGTTCTCCAATTGTGGTTTCACTCTTCATTGCCTAATCAGTGTCCCTCCCACAAGGAAAGCTGGATGGTCAGCAAAGCCATTCCAACCCAAGTACCTAAGTTGCAGGGCTGACCACACAGATGTGGTAACAACACCCCTGACATCAGATGAATTGTGAAGAGCTTTGTGTGGAGTCATTGATACCCTTACAAGGAAGATTCAACAGATTTGCTCCAAAGCAAAGGTGGACAGGACCATTTGCATGCTATGGGGTCCATGCAGCCCTTGAATCCCATCTGAGGACTCTAGAAGTCCTGTACTCTACAATGTTTTTAAACTAATCTTTCTGGCATGATTTTTAGGAAATCTTTGCTTCTAGATCATGCAAAAAGCATCTAAAATGCATGAAAATATTTCCAAACACTGACAAAAATCTTTCTACATCCAAATGTATTCCTTTTCCTCTCTAGTACCTTTCAAAATGGTGACAGGAACTTTCACAATTTCACTGCTGAGAATCATTTTTGAGCTTCCTCTTGGGACCTAGCCCGCAGGGCCCCCATCCTCACTGCCATATAATCAAGTTTCTGAATCCAGATTATCTGTTTTGAACTGGATTATATGGCAGTGTGGACTCATATAATCCATTTCAAAGCAGGTAATCTGGATTCAGAAATTGGATTGTATGGCAGTGTATATGGGCACAGGGATTCCTCCCAATTTTGTGGAATTCTATTTTGAGCTATTGCGGGGGGGGGGGGGGGGGATGTGATAAAATGCAGAGAGCCCCGTGTCTTGTTTGAAAGAAATCAACACTCCAGGTGGTTTCAATTCTTAATTTTATTTTTTAATATCCCTTTTCAGCTTTGCAATGAATAAGACACATGCACAATATCTTTATAAGTCTTACTTTCAGAAATCAGAAACAAACCTCAACTACCTTGGCTTTCTAAATATTTCTCATCACCCCCACCCCATCCCTCACTCACTACCAAATAAAACCACCCAAATTTTGTTTAAAATTTAATAAAAGGAGACTTCTTTCTTAGGATGTTAATGGGCAAAATTAGACGGGGCAGTGAAATGCAGAAAGATTATATCAAAATGCTGCCACGCTTTAACATTGATAAAACTCCTGTACTGTTGGTTATGATCAGTCACTACGACGTTCATCCTGACTGACAAATAGAATGAACCTGCTTCAATCTGGAAGTCTGCCAAAAGTGACCTTTTATACTTAATGAAAAGAATCAGGCGTCTCTGCCTATTTGGTGCATATCTCTCCTTAAGGGACCATCATAATAGTGTAAGGTCTAATCAGACCATTTTCTTTCCTTGTCATTCCAACTTCCCACCCCTTATAAAACTACCACTATGGGTGAAAACCCCATTTCTTTCCAGAATAGCCCTTTTGGTAGGGAAGGAAATTCAGTTTCAAACATGTATGCATTCATTTATTCCTTCAGTCATTTAGAAACAATACTCAGAGTATTGTTGTGCGCCTGCCTTAGGAACCATAAAACCAAAGTGATCTGCTTAAAACATGGGGGCACAACCTCCTTGACATTTTCAGGCAATAAACAAAGGAGTCAAGTGTTCTTCATAATAAGCTATGGAATCAATCAATATTTCCACCCCCTCGGAATAATAGACCCTGATTTCAATTTGTAAAGAAAACCCTCAGACTGTTCAACATCTTGGTGAAAAGGTTACCATAAATATAAGTTTGCTGACAGATTATTTAAAAGATTGGCTCATAGTTCAAATTTGCTAACTGCTGCCATCAGAAGCTGTCAGGTCTCACAATAACTTTTGTTTACTGACACTTAGCTAAATGTAGCCTCATACTACACAAATCACATTTTGGAGGGTAATAAAAATGACCAACCTGAATGGTCCTTTCTTGATGAAATTAAAATTTATGTTTCAGAGATTACATCTTTTTTCCTCCTCCTCTAAACTATTGCTGAGGCAAAGGAGATGAATAATAATTAGGGCATGTTCAAGCTTGAATTTAAAGGGCTTTGTAGGGAACTTGAACTAGAAGTAAGATGAAGTTATTCTACATTTTAAGATAAATTTGATATATTTCCTTTGTTATGAAATGGCTTTATGCTTCTCACTTCTCCTGAAGAACTGGTCTAAACAGGCCCGTAGCCAGGATTTCGTTTCGGGGGGGGGGGGGGGGCTAAAAAATTTTCTGGGGGGGTTTCGGGGGGGATGAGTTTCGGGGGGGGGGGCTGAGTCTGAGTGAAAGAGGGTCTAGCCTAGCAAACCTTTTGTTATCATTACCCGAATATCCCCATGCATATGGGATATATTGAGTATGGTGATCAGATCATGATATGAATAAACATAACAGTTTAAATAATGCACCAGTAAGGCCTTTTCGCGAACCACCATGAGAATTTTGGGGGGGGGGGGGGGCTGAAGCCCCCCGAGCCCCCCCCCCCTGGCTACATGCCTGGGTCTAAAAGAGAGAAAACATTTCAACAAGCCTTTCAGTAAGGACTCCTATTTGTTTCCTTTTAGAGAAAAACGTTTTGGTCAGTCCTCCAGACAGCATGTTGCCTATAAGGCTTTCTAGCAGTTATAACCTCCAAAAGGATTTTTTTTTTGAGATCTGGAATAACCAGTCTAGAATAAAAGTCCTTAATTAATAGTTAAATTAAATGTTTCTCCTCTAGAAGCAATATTTTATAAGTGTGATGGATTGTACTATGACTCTGGCATACAAGGTTTGAATTCCCACTTGGCCATGGAAAGTCATTGGGTGACCTTGGGCAAGTCACATTCTCTGACTCTTGGGAGAGGGCAATGGCAAACCCTCTCTGAACAAATATTGCTAGGAAAACCCTATGATAAGTTCTCCTTGGGATAGTTAAAAGTCAGAAATTACACGAAGGCATGAAATTCATGAAATTACATGAATAACAGCAGCAGTAAACAATATGCTCAACACATATGGGATGAACTTATTGTGTTTTTTCACACTGTCTTTAAACAAGAAAAAGCAAGAGATGGGGTCCCCTGATATCATAAATCACTAGTGCTGGTATTTAGCAAACCAGCTGGACCATTAGAAAGTGACATGTGCGTCACACTGCTGGTCTGTCTCCTTCCTGTGTTTCTCCTGCCCCTAACTATTGATGGGTAAAAACACGTCAATAGCTCAAAATCCCACAGTTCTAGTGACTTAGCTTGGTATGATGGATTCCTATTTCTTTTGTGCTAGCATGCATGCAATAAAGTATTTATTTATCGTGTCATCAGCAACTATACCATTGTATTACATTTCTAACAGAACAAAACAAACAAACAGATTAAAAAAACCACAAATTTTGCAAAATTGGTAGTTGATTAAATGTCCTTTGACCAGTATCTGGCCACTTGGAGTGCCTCTGGTGTTGCCGCAAGGAGGTCCTCCATTGTGCATGTAGCAGGGCTCAGGTTGCATTGCAGCAGGCGGTCTGTGGTTTGCTCTTCTCCACGCTCGCATGTCGTGGATTCCACTTTGTAGCCCCATTTCTTAAGATTGGCTCTGCATCTCGTGGTGCCAGAGCGCAGTCTGTTCAGCGCCTTCCAAGTTGCCCAGTCTTCTGTGTGCCCAGGAGGGAGTCTCTCATCTAGTATCACCCACGGATTGAGGTGCTGGGTTTGAGCCTGCTACTTGTGGACTCTCGCTTGCTGAGGTGTTCCAGCGAGTGTCTCTGTAGATCTAAGAAAACTATTTCTTGATTTAAGTCGTTGACATGCTTGCTGATACCCAAACAAGGGATGAGCTGGAGATGTCTCTGCCTTGGTCCTTTCACTATTGGCTGCTACTTCCCGGTGGATGTCAGGTGGTGCAATACCAACTAAGCAGTGTAATTTCTCCAGTGGTGTAGGGCGCAGACACCCCGTGATAATGTGGCATGTCTCATTAAGAGCCACATCCACTGTTTTAGTGTGGTGAGTGACACCAGGAGATTGGATTCTCTTCCATTCTTCTGCCTCCCCCTCACTATTTCCAAGGTGTCCATTTTCCTTTTATCTTATATTTTATAGTGATATTTGCCTCTTGCATTGTTTTTTGAAGCTAGAATTACAAAAGTTAAAAAAGAAAAAAGTTAATGAAGAGTGGTAATGTGGGAATGCAGGATTACAGGGGTATGCAGACATATAATTGCAGAACCACAGGTTTTTGAATCAGTGCAATTTCACAATTGAAGAGAAGTTCAATAACAAAGGTACTCAGCTGGCAAGTATCTGCTATAATGTTAGTGTGACTGTAGTGGAATAGCAGGATTGTGTGATAAGGTCCTTAAAGAAAGAAATGTATGACATTTAAGTTAGAATAAGGCACATACATGCTTTTCAGTCTATGTGTATGAAAGACTAGACTTGTTTTTCTAAAATCTAATATTCTAGATTTGCTAGTTCTTCTCAAATTGAAGGTCTCCAATGTGTTTCCCTGTTGACAAAGGGAAAGCATTTTTTAATCATACAAACTCTACCTACATCTCTAAAGCCCCTCCTAGGATGTCCTGGGGAGGGGGGTGATGGGGTTCAGCCTGATCTGTATGAACCTGACCCTGATCTGTGTGAACCTGATTCTCTGATAGTATTTCCACCTGAGCAAGCTACTGAACAAGTAGTTTTCCCTGTCAATGTGGAAACTGGTGTTGATGGAGAAAACGAAACTGAACAGCTGGATGAAAATGTTTTGGAATCCAGCCGTGATAGCTCTCCACCTGGGTTTGTTAATGAGAACTGAAGGGAACAGATAACGAGAGACAGGAGGGATTCACAGTTCCTACGAAGGTCAAGTAGATTACAGGAGAGACAGGCTTCAAAGTCAAGGGGCATTTCAAAGAATAGTTTCTTTGGGTTAAGGGGCCGCCTGCTGGGTGCCTCCTCAGATCAAGCAACGTTTGGGACTGTGGCTGTGCCTTGGCCGGTAATCCCAGAGGCTTCTAGTTTTCAAGTACATGGTTAGCAAGAGGCTAACAGGTTCCTGGTTCTTGTATTGTGGATTTTTGGATTTTTGCTCAAGTTCAGAGATTTTCCTGACTGATGTGTTTCTATGGTGGCTTTTTGACTTTGCATTTAACTTTCTTTTGTAACCAATTTTTCATCAATAAAAAAGGATTGTTTTTCCTACAGACCAGTATGGTGGATTTAATCTTATGGTCTCGTTTCTTGATCTGGGATGCAACAGGGGGTGTCCCTACCTCTCCAAATTAAAATCAATGTAAAGATGTTTAGTGTAGCAATTATCCATACTAGGGTTATCTCTGGCTTTGTTGTTGATATTTGGCGTCTGGTTTAGGTCATGAGCGAAATGCGTTGTTCCACTGAATGAAGTGCTACCGTCCAGGAAGAGGTTATTCTTCTCCATGCAGTCCTCCTCCATTTGCACCTAAAAACCCATTCCACAGGACAGTCAAGAACAGTCTTTCCCAAACTCTGGATGAGGTCCCCTAGGGTGATTCACCATCACCCATGAAGAATCAGCGGGGCAGTGGAGAAATTCCAGAACTCCATGCCCCACCTCACCTTCAGCTGATACTTCCTCATTCCACATGGAAAAGTATCATTGTGGTAGCTTGACTCCTAGTTTTCTACAGAACATGGGCAGTCTTCCATATTCTGAGGGAAGCCTCCTGCACCACTTCTTCCACAGGGCTCTGCTAGAAATTTCCGTACACTGTGATGTTGTCCAGTATTCAGTGAGGAGGAAGTGTCCCGAAAGCACCCTAGGATATTGAATTTACGTCATGAGAGGAGGCTGTAAGTGTTTTGGATCCTGATTCCCAGAATCCCTGATGATCAACCAAAGCACCTGAGTTGAAGTCCAAAACACATAGAGGACTAGAGTTTGAGAATCTAGTATAGGAAATTCACTGGTGTAGAGAACTGCAGAATGAGAGGAAAAGACAAAGAGTTTCATAATATTAGGTGATATCTGTGCCTCAATCTCTATGATTATGCATTTTGCTCAATTAGGTAAAGAATTAGCACATTATCCATTCCATAAATTTCCAAGTTTGGCTTACAAAAGGAAGGCAAGAGAGTGAAGAACCTGCCATTCATTCTATCATTGCATTATGTTTTCTTTAACTATATACCCTTTTAAGGAGATGAGTAGACATCCCTCAAAATAGAGGCTGGAAAAAGACTGCATCTCTCCCAGTATATCTCTTTTTGTTAACCACCAGAAAGCAACATTTCAACCATCGTTAAGGGTGAAAGATAATCCTTCATTTCTGCATTTCTGGTTTTTGCCAGTTTAATCTTGGCCTGTAATTGTGTTTTAATATAGTTTTTAGTATATAATAAAAAACAAAGCTGCAACAAATGATAACCTAAGTCCCTTGACATGTTCAGTGTTGTAAGCAAAGCAGGCATGCCAGATGTTCAGAGATTATTGATGTGAGGGGAAGAGAGTAAAGGCAGTATAGTAGGATGGGAGGGGGGGTGGAGTAACTGATTATATGTAGGCTGCTTGGTGGAGAGCATTATGACCCTCCTCTCTTCCCTTTCCAATTGGAGAAAAATAGTAACAGCTTGAATGAGTGATGGGCTCTAAACTAGAACTGCTTTCTCCCATAGACCTTCTCAAATCACACAAAACAGATAAAATCTATTCAAGGTGCTGTTTGTGTAATCAAGATGACTGTTTTGTATGTGGTTTTATTACCTTATGACTTCTCTTCTCACATGGGGGGCTATAAAACCAAACTGCTTTGGACATGTTAGAAAAATACTTTTTTCCTCTGTCAGCTGTGAAATGAGATTTTATTATGTGGTGTACTGTGTGTTGCCTTCTTGTGTCAAGATGTCTCTATTTTCTTCTCAATTTTTCAAATCACACCAAATTTGAAGGGGTAGCTAATACCCAAAAAAGCATCTCAACAGATTAGAGAGCTGGGGCAAATCTGATAAAATGAATGTCAACAGGAAGAAATGTACAGTACTGAACTTTGGCAATAAAAAAAAATACACAGATATATGTATTATGGGTGATACCTGGCTTGACAACATTACATGCAAAAGGAATCTAGAAATCTTAATAGACCACAAGCTAACAGAAGATAATGTTGTGATTAATTGACTAATATAGAATTCAATTAAATTTTAGGCTACATCAATAGAAGTATAGCACCTAGATCAAGGGAAGTAATAGTCCCACAGTATTCTGCTTTGGTCAAACCTCACCTGGAATACTGTGTCCAGTTTTGGATCATAATTCAAGAAGGATATTGACAAACTGGATTTTGTCCAGAGAAAAGCAATCAAAAAGGGAAAAGGCCTGGAAATCCTACTCTATGAGAAGTGGCTTATGGAGCTGGGTATGTTTTAGCTTGGAAAAGAGAAAGTTAAGAAGGAGCATGATAACCAAGTTTAAATATCTGAAAGGATGTTGTATGGAAAATGGAGCAAGCCTGCTTTCTACTGCTCCAGAGTCTCAGATGTAGAACAATGAATTTGAACTGCAGGAAAAGAGATTTCATCTAACTACTAGGAAGAAATTCTTGATGTTAAGAACTGTTAAACAGTGGAATATGCTGCCTCAGAGTGTGGGGGAGTACTTTTGGAGATGATACATAGGCTGGATGGCCATCTATCAAGAGTGATTTGACTGTGTATTCCTGCATGGCAAAATGGGGGTGGACTGGATGGCCCTTCTGGTCTCTTCCAACTCTTATGATTCTTATTAGAATATTTGCAAGTACCTAAACACTCCTTCTATGATTAAATAAATATGTCCACTGGAAGAAACAGCCCATGTGATTGTGTATTTTGAAATTATCCACATGGCTGGCTGAGATAGTGACACTTTTGCTTTCTGATGGTTCACAGTACACAAACTTTTTTCAGACACAAAAATATTTTAAAATATTGTGTATAAAATTACCTTCAGGCTATGTGTATAACATACACACATACAGTCCCCAAGTTACACATATGATAGCTTTGTTCTTAAATTGAATTAGTATATACTGTAAGTTGGAACAGGTTCATTTTTAAGTGTAACTCCATATATATAGATATATAGATATAAAGGGAAAAGTTAATATCTTTGTGGTGTTTGTTTTGCTATCTATGCTCCTGTTGAGAAGATTTAACCTCACTTTCTGTTCCTGTGATAATTGGATTTGGAAAAATTGAAACAAGGATTGGTGATAATGTTTCAGTGGGGACAACTTTTCTACATGATAACTCTTTCAGGGCTGAATTTCCCTTTCTAATGGTGGGTTTTTCTCATTTCCTGTTGTCTCACCCACGTTCTTAGCTATGAGTCATTTGTAAGTCAGATGTTTGTAACATGGGGACTGCCTGTATATGAAACAAAAATAAATGTCGTTGTTTAGACTAGGGTCAGATCTCCAAATTATTATTATTATTATTAGTATTATTATTATTATTATTATTATACTACATTTATACCCCACCCTTCTCACCCCAGTGGGGGACTCGGGTGGCTTACAATCCATGGCATAAAATGCCACATTACACATATAATAATAAACATAACATATGAATTTAAACAATTAACATATCAATTTAAACATACAATAATAAACATGAGATAATAATTCAAATATAAATATAATAACAAGCTTAGAAGTAATTCAAATAGAAATACAATAAGAAAACTTAAAAGTAAACAACTATAATTCAAATATAAATACAAAAAAGAGCTTAAAAGTAAACACTGAATCCCAACCAAAGAGGGCTGATGGAAAAAGTGGTCTGAAGCAACAGGAGAGGCAGGGAAACCCCGAAAATGATCGCCCGCACAGGTGTTCCAATAGCAGAATGATGGGCAGCATGGCTATAGAGGTATTCCGGCAGCCAGGCAATGGGTGGCGTGGCCATTAAAGTAGCAGCGTGGTGAGGTGGGGGGGGGGGGGGGGCATGCTGGGTCAGCTGGCTGGAATGAGGGTGTGGCTGCAGGTCTCCTCGTGGGTAAGCCCAGGGCTGAGCAGGCAGGAAAGCTGGATGGCAATACGCAGGCCCCAGGATCCCTCTTGCAGCAGAGCCCAACAAAGCTCAGGTATGTGCAATTAGTCCATTTTTTTAAATAAAAAAATGCAAAATATGGTCCAAAGCATTTTGGACACAGGATACTCAATATTAGGGCTATTAGCAATATCAAGGGCCTTTTGGACCTCATTGCCAATTCCAGTTAGGAAATTGGCAGCCACTTCTGTTCTTACCTTGTAGAGCACTAAGAATTGTGAATTGTACAACATGTATGAATGTGATAGGCTCTTAGACTCAAGGGAAGGGACAAGGCAGGATGACTGTCCGAAATGGTAAATGAACAATCAAATGGGAACTTCTCTGTATTGCCGTGTGTCCACTTGGCCTACTTGCTGGCACTCACTGAAGGTCATTACTTCATCTTGTTAATTGGCACACAGAATGCCCATAAACTGAAATGTGTCCATTAATGGCTGTGCTGATTATCCAAGACTGGTAGCAAATGCACGGAAACATGATTTTAAAAATAACAATATAAAGAAAATCTATATTAAAGCAAGATCTAATTTGCCCATTATAACAGACCAGGTAAGCAGAGCAGGGTGTGTAAAAGACTACACAGAGGGAAGCTTATTTCAGAAAATAACATTTCACACTTGCAAACTACTATAAAGGGCTTTTAGATACCAACAGGTGAGCCATTTAAACAGATTAGTTGAGCCATTTAACCATTGTTTAGAGACACTGCAATACATTGCACTGAATCTTTTTCCTGCCAATAGTCCCCATTAAGTCAGCTTGATATTTATCAGGGGACCAATTAAGTAGGCACTACTGTATTATTATGGGAAAATGCTGTAAGGCTTTTCCAGTCTAAGTACTCCACAAAGAAATGTGTAGTACACATTTTATACCAAGAGGAAAGTTCTGTATCAAACTCCATTAACTGAAAAAATGTTGTGGGAAAGTTGGTAAAATAGGATTTAAAATCTGTTATGGTTAATTCAGTACCTACTGTATATTATCTTCTAAATATCTTAAACCACAGTAGCTCTGACACAACGTTTTTCCTTAGAGGAATTTGTGTAAAATCATATGGTTTGGACATGAAAAGCTCCATAGTAGGGGAAATTATGTTAGAATGAGTTCTTGGAGTGTAACCTTTTGATTTGAGCTGTGTGCCTTTCAAGTGTCTCTTTCTCGTGAATTTGGCCAGAAGGATTTTTTTACTTGTGAATTATGAATGAAAAAAGGGACACAAGTTAATAAAGCATTACATTTTGTTCACAAAATCAGCCTGCAGAAATAGAGGCCTTGAATGGCCTAAAGTGATCCTGTACCATTTGATGGCATTTCAGGTAATAATTCGAGTAATAACAGATGGTCTTCATCCTTAGTTTTTTAAAAAACAAAGAGTTGCCTTAGTCTGGCCAGTAGGTTGCATTACTTTCTCTCACCTTCTGGATTCCAGTGTTAAATGGCTGGTGGAAAATTGCAGGGGGTTAAATGTTCCTGTAGGATTCAGTTATCTTAGAAGGTTACTGAAGATTTCTTGGATGTCTAGGCTATAGACCATAGTCTTGTCCAACTTTAATATGCTTTACATGTATGTCATCAGGACTACACTTAATCCCACAGTTGTGTGAAGGGGGCTTCCAGAGAGTGTTAAAATACAGGTATTAAAAATGGAAAAAAAATCCCGGGACCTGACAACAAGTCCACACGCAGACCTGTCAGTCCCCCACTGTCCTCACATCTTCCTTGGTTGTTTTTTTTAATTGTTTCTGAGATTTTCCTCCTCACCCCCCCCCCCCCCAAAAAAAATCCTTGCATGTCATTTCCACATGCCAGGAGAGCACAGGGGGCTTAAATGTGGCAGCTAGCATCCATCCAAAAGTCCTAGCATTTGCAGAATTAAGGCATGAAAGGAGAGAGAAACACAAACTGGAAGCTCATTCCTAAATTCTTTTAAACTCCAGCTACACTGCCTTATCGTCCAGTTTCTGAATTCAAATTATCTGCTTTGAGCTGGGTCATATGGCAGTATAAACTCATACAATCCAGTTCAAAGCAGATAATTTGGATTCAGAAACTGGATTATATGGCAGCATAGAGCCAGTCATAGTTTACCAAAACTGTGGAACAATTTACCAGAAGAGATTGGACAGCTAGAATTTTAGAGACAACTGACAGCCTATCTCTTCCAGCAGGTCTATCCAGTCAGTTTTTAACAGTGAATGACAAACTGTTCTGTATATTTTTATACGTGTATTTTACAGAAATATGTTTTAAGATATGCATTTCACTGAATGTTTTTATGATGATGCATTTTCAGTATGTTGTGCCCCGCACATGGTTAAAATAATAATAATAATAATAATAATAATAATAATAATAATAATAATAATAATAATGTGCAGACAGACTACAAGCAGAGGCATAACACCATTGCTCAGATGACTCATTGGAACCTGTGCTACAAATACCATCTGTCTGCGACAAAGAACTGGTGGGATCACAAGCCAGAAAAAGTTACAGCAATGAACACGTCAAACTCCTCTGGGACTTCCGAATTCAGACAGACAGAGTTCTGGAGCACACTACTCCTGACCTATGGATTGTTGATGTTGCAATCCCAGGTGATTGCAGGACTGAAGAAAAACAACTGGAAAAGCTGACATGATATAAACATCGAACTGCAAAGACTCTGGCGCAAGCCAGTAAATGTGGTCCCAGTGGTGATCGGCACACTGGGTGCAGTGCCTAAAGATCTTGGCCTGCACTTAAATCAGCGCTGTCAAAATTACCATCTGCCAGCTGCAGAAGGCCACTTTACTGGGATCTGCATGCATTATTCGCTGATATGTCACACAGTCCTAGACACTTGGGAAATGTCCGACGTGTGATCCAATACAACAGCCAGCAGAGTGATCTTGTCTGCTGTGGACCCATCTTGTGTTTCTAATAATAATAATTATTATTATAATTAATATTATTATTATTTATCATCATCATCATCATCATCATCACATGTGAGCAAGGTCAGAAATGCTGGACCACTCCAACAACCACCATGTCAGACTACACAGAGAAGCCATTGAAATCCATAAGCATGTGGACAATTTCAAAAGAAAGGAGGAAACCATGAAACTGAACAAAATCTGGCTACCAATATTAAAAAAAACTTTAAAATTACAACAGCAAAACAACAGAGAGGAAACAATCTGGGACATCTAATCACTTCTCAACAAAAGATTGCCCCAGGCACTGCCAGACCATCAGATGCTAATCAAGGTGGTCAGTTGAAACATTCACATCTAGCTCCAGCAGACAAGAGTCCTGTGTCCTACTCCGGCCATTCCACAGATATAGAAACCCTTTTTCCTAGTTCCAACAGACCTCATTATCTCTGAGGATGCTTGCCACAGATGCAGGTGAAACGTCAGGAGGAAATGCCTCTAGAACATGGCTATATAGCCTGAAAAAACCTACAACAACCCAGTGATTCCGGCCATGAAAGCCTTCGACAATACAAGGTCATGACATCTTGCTCACTTGTAATGATGATGATGATAAATTTAATTCATTACATTTAAATTTAGTTAATTACATGCTAAATTTAAATGGCTCAAGATTATACCTAGTTTAGTACAATTCGCTCGAGTAGAGAATGAAAGGGAAACAATAAGTCAACACATGCAAAGGGACTTCTATAATTGGGATCAAAAGTTGGGTTTTGGTCACAATTCTTGTTCATTATTTAGTTTTTGGATCCTTTAACTGTTGCTGGGTCAATGTGAATACCTGGTCTTCTATACACAACATTTAGGGTTAAATCAGTTGTTACTACATACTACAGTTGAGCTATTTAAATGATAGGGGATGTGTTCGTCACCACTTATATAAACCCATTGGCTTCTATAGGTTTTTTTTTCCAGGAGAGACAAATAATTGAATTTACCCCATATTATCTTTATCTTCATACTGTTTTATTATTAAGAACACATCACAGCAAGGCATTAATTAATAGTGTCATATTCTGTAATGTATATCATGTACATATAAATATTTTTAAAAACAGTCCATGTATATAGTTACAAAAGTGTGTAGTGCAATTAAAATAGCTAGAAAACATTTTTCCTAAATGTTTCAAGGCAACATTCCAAGTATCTTATACAGTGTTTTGTAACTTCTAGCATTGTTAAGGAAATGCCAGCTGTCTCGCAGTAATTCTCACTTTACATATAAGTAATTATCATGTCTTGCAAATTGAATAGTTCTGTAATAGACAGTTCTTTCACTTGTATCTACCAATTTATTATTAGTCAGAGATATGTTCACTGTTTGCCTGCCCACTTATGTAGAGAAATATAAATAAGAATTAAGATCTTTTGTATAAGAAATGTTCCTCACATGCTCCAAGGATTTATATAACAATACCTCTTTTTCAGTTCATGCAGTCCGAGTGCCATATCAAGGCGGAAAATCCCACAATATCTGCTTTGAACTGGGTTATCTGAGTCCACACTGCATATATTCCAGTTCAAAGCAGAAAATGTGGGAATTTATTCAGCTGTGTGGAAGGGCCCTGAGTGGCCTTGGTGACAGGTCCTCTGGGTTGAAAATGTTGTTGCTAAATGCCAGGTCAATGAATGGGGAAAACAATACCCACAAAGGACTTGACTCTTAGTGAGCACTTTGGATTGGTTGCAACTGAAAAGGTACATCTTTCCCTGTTTACCAACTCTGTGTTGCACAAAGCAAGACCAGGGAGAGGGGAGCAGAACTGCAGTGATCTTATGATGACTCTGACCAGATGCCCCATCTAAGAGTCTTTCAGTTTTGAGTATGTGCACCTGAAGCTGGTATCAGGGACAGAACTTGAATTTTGATTATGTATCACTGATCCAAAAGTCTAGAGTTTTCTGTCTTGAACTAGGCATTGTGGTTTTCAAGATGAATCTGGATTCCTCCAGGAGACTACAACTTATCAGGTTTCTTGTTTCCCATGGCAATCATGTTTCTGTTCTAGTTAGTGCCTGGCTCTATGGAATACAGTCTTCACTTATCTACATGAATACTTACCCTTGAAGAGTATGGGATCAGCTCCATGACACAAGGAGCTGTTTTGGGTTAACACAGGCCAAAGCTGCTTAACATTTTGTTAACCATGTTCACAAAAGTCACAGGTTGTTCTGGAGTTTCCCCAAGAATCCGGAGCAAACTACAATTTCCCATGTAAATAATTGGCACATGTAAACAGTTGGCCAGCTCCGAGATGGAACCAGAAACAACAGCTTGCATGGCCATCCCATATTCCCAAGCTCAGGTAGCCTGGAGAAACAAAACAACACCAGCCTTTCCCCAGATGGCCATCCCACTGTTTCACCACCACCACCACCACCACCACCCACCCCCCGGGTCCTCATAACTCATATTTTATCTTCTGGGGCTTTTTCAGATAGGAATGCACATACCATGAATTATTTAATAGTATTTCAACATTTCCAAAACATTCCAACAGTTCATCATCATCATCACCACCACCACCACCACCAGCGGCTATCAGTTATGGCTGATTATGATTGCCTTCAAAGTGTAGTTTCCATAGCCTGTTCTTTTCCCCCTTTTTGAAAAGAGTGATGATAGTGACATCAAGTCTGCTGGGATTTTCTCATTCACCCACAATTTTTCAATGAGCTAGTGTTGTTGTATCAGCTAAGGTCCACCCTCTTTCAGGGATCCCATTGGGTCCGCTGTCTTTGTTATTTTTTTAGATGGTTGATGGCTTTGCTGACTTCCTCCAAAGTAGGCAGTGCTGCAAGCTCATCCCTGATTCGTTGCTGTGGGATTTGCGAGATAACCTCTTTGGCCAATTTGGAGCTCCGGTTAAGGAGGTTATGGTAATGCTCTTTCTAATGTAGTATCTTAAATGTGAATAAATGAAGCCACAGATAACCTGTCACAGGGGTGCAAGGGGTATGCTGTGTTGTTAACACTATCTGTATATACTGGCATTTTATTGTAACGAAAGTATTTTTGGCCATTGTTGCAAACAGCCATACAGTTTTGGCTAGGTTGCCTGAATGGGAAGACCAGACTTGACATGCTATAAGCTGTATGCTTTTATATTTGTTTATACAATTCGTTAGCCCTAAAGGAAACGAGTTTCACTGTATCCAGGAAGTAGAAAGAGCTGGGTTGGCTTTCAGCCCAGTTTTCATTATAGAATAATTTGTCTTCTCTCCTATTGAGAAAAGCTGCCATTGACTTGTGTTATTCTCTTTAAAGAAGTCAGCCATTTGAACACTACATCATACAGTTTTGAATTAAAAAACAAGCTGGGTCTGACTTATCTTTTATTTTGTTATTATTTGCTGGGTTGAAGCCCACATATAGTCTGCATGTTTAATATTTACCTGTCTGCTATACAAACCAATTTCAATTCTTAGATTTCACTCACAGGGCCTGAAGTGGCCAAAACATTGACATTATTGACAGAATTCCTATTACATCTGCAGACTAGAAATATCTCCTTTGACCTGAAGTCTCCAAGGAAAACTCAACAAAGTGCAATCCAGAGGCAACATCCAACTTCTCAAGGCTGCTTTTGCAACCCTTGACTCTCTCCTCAGACTCCTTGAACCATCCTTTTTCTGCAAAATAAAAATAAAAATGGGGGAACGGTTAATCGCTAATTTTGCAAGTAGTCAGAGTGGCAACTCATGTTTGGATTGCACTGCAAGACATGTTTGCATTGTTGAACCTGAAAAAAGCACTCTATTTTCAACAACTAGAAGCAGTGTAGACTCATATAATGCAGTTCAAAGCAGGTAAACTGTATTATATGAATCTACACAGCCATACAATTCAGTTTCAACATGCTTTATATGGCAATGTATATGGCGGCATTGTATAACCACAGCATGCTTTAGAAACCAACACAAAAGATTTGTTTCCCCAGTCCTCCTTCACTAATCCCCCTTATGATGATGGTGCTAAAAGAAACCTTCTAGCTTGACCAAGGACAAGGAAGAAAGGGAAATTGGATGGTATAAAAAACCTTTTTTATATATAAAAGAAGCTTTGTTAACTGAGTTATGCTTGTATTTCAACCTGTCATCTTATTTAATATGTCTGGAGGTCCCTGCAGATTTCTGACACCTTTAATATGGGAGGAGGACTCACAATCTGTGCAGCATCCATGGGCAAAAGATTGCTTCAGTCCTGACTACACAAGGGTTTAACCCATTGCGTCACTGGGGGCTCCCGAGCATTCTAGGTAAGAAGGGATGATAAAGAGATAACTCCTTGGAGGTAATACTCCTAGTAATAATAGATAATACAGTGACTAGTTGCATAAAGTGTATGTTTAATTGAAATCAAGTACAGATTTCTAGCTCTTTTATGTCTTTTATGCTCCATTGCCCTCCTACATGAAGGAAAGACAAAAATTGCGGACCAAAAAACCAGAGCCAACCATGGAAAGGAAGTGCTCGTGTTGCTCATATTCTTGTGAGTATCTTGATCATACAGCCTGGGTAGGAAGGACACCACGACTGAGTAGACGGAGCTGAGCTAGAGAGGAAGTGAGAGTCAGAAATAGTTCATATAGGGCATGAAGGTGCCAGCGAGGGACTAAGACTGAATCTACACTGTCCATTATTCCAGTATCTGATGCCAGATTATCTGCTTTGAACTGATTATATGAGTCTACACTGCCATATAATCTGGGATAAGAAGATAATCTGGGATGAGATGCTGGGATATAGGGTACTACAGAAGGAACCTCAAAAAGGAAATTAAGAATGCAGAAGGGAGAGGGGAAAGAGGAGGAACCACACTTCTTCAGCCAGTGATGGTACTACTGCTCATGCAGCACTAATGTCAAAGAGGAGAGGAGTAGAGCAACATACAACTGAGGGTGGGCAGGAGCAAAAAGAGGAGGAGCACACACACGTCTATTCATCCATGCGACTAGCTATCCCTTTCTGTCTCACCCAACCAGCATTCTTTATCTCCTCAGGCAATCAAAATCCTTTGGGGGGATATATGAAACTTGTGGATTGTATGTTGTGTGACTGCATTCTATAGTATTTATGATTAGCATATATTTCACCATACACAGACGTGCAACAAACACAGATGGAATATGAACTAGTTCCATAGAAATAACTTTTTCTTTTCTTTCTTCTCCCCCTCTTTTTCTTTCTTTTGAAGAGGAAACACCAGAAGAAGAAAAACTGTTCATTTTTTCTCTTATCCAAATAAAGAAGCCAGCAGAAGTTGACAACCATGAGACATTTTCAATTCTGTACAGTTTAGGGAGTTTGGGGGATATGGTGGGTTTTCCCATGAATAGTGGCTTTTAGAACTTTTGAAGACCAAAGGGAAAGATTAAATGTCTCTCATAACTTCCAAATCATGTGAAAGCCTTCATTAGGAATAGAAGATACATCATATGATCCCAAATGACTGAGATCAAACCACAATTTTCTAAACCATGGTAAAATCTGCATTTTGATGCCTTTGCTCCAAAGTTAAATAAGAATTTGGGAAATGTACATGTCACATTCTTGGCATAAGTGGACTTCACTGATTAATTGCACCGGGTGACATTATTTTTGCCTGATTCAAAAATCATCAGGTGATCCTTATAAATGGATCTAACTAACTTCACTGTGATCACTATAGTAATATATGTCTATTGTATGGCCAGCATTCTGTTCATTTGGAGCAATTTGTTTCCCACGTGGGATTTTCAGGAAGGTGGAGAGTCCTCACAACCTGTTGATTTTTATAGCTTAGTGGTTCTCAACCTGGGGTCCCCGGATGTTTTTGGCCTTCAACTCCCAGAAATCCGAACAGCTGGTAAACTGTCTGGGATTTCTGGGAGTTGTAGGGCAAAAACAACTGGGGACCCCAGGTTGAGAACAACTGGCTTAGGCAGTGGTTATAGGATACTTTAACCAGACTATGTGACCTCGGGCAAGTTGGGCAAGTCACATCCTCAGCATCAGAAAAAGGTCATGGCATACCCACTTTGAATAAAGATTGCCATGAAAACCATGTTATAGATTCACCTTAAGATTGCCGTTAGTCAGAAAATAATTTAAAGCCACACAAAAACAAGTAATGAACACTCAAGCACTAAAATATAGTTGAGCAATTGACTCATAGATATTATTAGATTCTCTGAGACCTCCAGAATGATACACCAGTTTCTCCTCCAACAGACTTTATTAAACAACTGCTCTGGCTAGAATGAATAAGTTCTTGAATCTTCCCTGTCATTTTTTCCCCACAATAAGCACAAAAGTTTGTAAAGTTCAGGATTATGAAGTAGAACACACAGTATCTAGTCAATATAAGACATTATTCAGTCTTATTGTCAGTTCTGTCATTACATCCCACTTCCAATAAGACAATATCAAGGCAAAGCCGATGATAAAAATTGTTAAAAATAGATTATTGTACATACTCATGTATAAGTTAACATTATGTATAAGTCAGGGGTAGGTTTTGGGGCCAAAATGTTGGATTTTGATATGATTCATGGATAACTCAAGAGTCATTCCACAGAGAGGGGAAAGTGGCAATGCTGACTCAGAAAGCGCCAATGCTGACTGCTGCCTCAATTTTCATACCTAGGAATGTAAAAGCTACAGTAGAGATAGTAGAAGGGGTTGATGCCTCTTTTGGGTTCTCCCAGGGCAGACTAGCTCTTGTCTTTGGCCACTCTACTCAGAGAAGGGGGTGGTTTATTTTTTTGATAAGATACACCATTCATATTGACCTCGTGGATAAGTTAAGGTTTTGGGGTTTGTTTTTTCCCAAAAATTTCTAGACCTCTGCATAGCTAGATAAAATTATGCAAATTTCAGCAAAAGAAAGCTGTTTGTCTTGATTTAGACTAACCAACTGATGTGAAAAATATAGCTAAGCCAACAAATATAATCAACAGCTATTCTTAGTTCATAGCTATAAAAATAATATTATTGTGGTGGGAGTTCATTTTGGATCCAAGGAGTCTAAACAAAGCCATCAAGAGAATATTGCACTTTAAAAAATACAGACAGCTTCTATGTATCAAAAAGTTTCAATCTGATATTATGAAATATTTATTTATTATTATTATTATGTTTATACCCTGCTTTTTCTTTCCACAAGGAGACTCAAAGTGGCTTACATTAAAAGCATTTCAATACAATCTAAAATCTAAAAAGATACAAACATTAAAACGGGATTAAATATCATTGCTATTTAAAAATTCAGTTTAAATCAATTAAAAATTCATTCAAAATTAAACACAGTACTCTCTGATTTGATAAAACCTTCTTCTTTAAAAGAAGCCTATTGGAATAAGAAGGACAGCAGGGAGGGGGCTATTCTGGCTTCCCTGGGCAGAAGCGAGTTCCAGAGTTGAAAGAAAAAAGGTCTTCTCTCTCATTCACACCAACCAAGCTTGAGATGGAGGTGGGACAGATAAGAGTCTCAGGGCCCAAGCAGGTTTGTATAAGATGTGGTCAGCCAACTAGCCTGGACCTGAGCCATCTAGGGCTTCAAAGGTCATAAACAGCACTTTGAATTGTGCCCAGAAACAAACTTGCAGCCAGTGGAACTGATGTAACAGGGAGGTTGTCCGCTCTCTGTAGCCAACCCTAGTGAGCAACCTGGCTTCAGTTCTTGGACCAGCTGAAGTTTCTGAGCACACCAAAGGCATCCCCACTTAGAGTGTGTTACAGTAATACAAGGTCTGGATCAAGATCGGGCTTCTCAAGGAACAGTTGCAGTTGGCACACAAGTTTTAATTGTGCAAAGGCCCTCCTGGCCACAGCAGATACCTGGGCCTTCAGGTTCAATATAGAGTCCAGGAGGAACCCCAAACTGTTGAACAGTGGAGTGGGCAGTACACCAACAAAATCCCTATTCTGTCCTGGCTACCATGTTTAGGTAAATAAATACACTCAGAAACCATTGACTGTGGGATGGGGAACCTGGTCAGGGGGATGGAATCATGACAGATCACAGCAACTCCACCTCCCTGCCCCCAGCCTTGTCTGCTACTGTACAGAATCTCTCTGCAGGGCAGAGCTGAGAGAGATTAGCCCCACACAGTCTTATCCAGCCAGGTCTCTGTGATACAAACTTTGGTCAGCATGCTCATCCAGATCACGTCCTGGGTGGTACTTGTTTTTCCATTTACTGACCTGGCATTCAACAACAGCATTTTCAATCTAGACTGTCACCCTGGTTACTTAGGATATTTGATATAGGAGACAAAACCAAATTGGGAGGGATAGCCAATACTCCAGAGGACAGGAGCAGAATTCAAAATGATCTTAACAGATTAGAGAGATGGACCAAAACTAACAAAATGAAGTTCAGCTGTGACAAATGCAAGATACTCCACTTAGGAAGAAAAAAATGAAATGCAAAGATACAGAATAGGGGAAGTGTGGCTTGAGAGCAGTACATGTGAAAAAGATCTTGGGGTCCTTGTGGACAAGTTAAACACGAGCCAACAATGTGATGTGGCGGCAAAAAAAGCCAATGGGATTTTGGCCTGCATCAAATAGGAGTATAGTGTCTATATCCAGGGAGTCATGCTACCCCTGTATTCTGCCTTGGTTAGACCACACCTGGAATATTGTGTCCAACTCTGGGCACCACAATTCAAGAGAGATATTGATAAGCTGGAATGTGTCCAGAGGAGGGGGACTAAAAGGATCAAGGGTCTGGAGAACAAGCCCTATGAGAAGCAGCTTAAAGAGCTGGGCATGTTTAGCCTGAAGAAGAGAAGGCTGAGAGGAGACATGATAGCCATGTATAAATAAATACGTGAGAGGAAGTCATAGGGAGGAAGGAGCAAGCTTGTTTTCTGCTGCCCTGGAGACTAGGACGTGGAACAATGGCTTCAAACTACAAGAAAGGAGATTCCATCTGAACATTAGGAAGAACTTCCTGGCTGTGAGAGCCATTCAGCAGTGGAACTCTCTGCCCCGGAGTGTGGTGGAGGCTCCTTCTTTGGAAGCTTTTAAACAAAGGCTGGATGGCCATCTGTTGAGGGTGCTTTGAATGCAATTTTCCTGCTTCTTGGCAGGGGGTTGGACTGGATGGCCCATGAGGTCTCTTCCAACTCTGTGATTCTGTGACATGAGAGTTTGGGAGCAATAAGCACTGTATTTTACTTCCCGTTTTGTTAGTACTGAGACCATCTCCTCCTTTCACATCTCCCCTTGCCCTGTATAACTCCAATGGCTGCACTACCAATCTGGGGACTCCCTTCCTCCTCTAGGAAACACATCCTTTCTATATGGGGCAGGCTAACAGATGAAAAATAGAAGCCTTATATAAAATCAGGCAGGCAGATGTTTAAAACGAGGTAATGGACAAGGTCAGTCAAGCAAAAGGGCAGGACCCCGCCCTTGTGCTATCCCTGAAGTGGCTCCCCCAAAGTGGCGAACCCTCTTTGGTGGTGACCCCGCCTCTACAGGCATCCCCCTTGCATTTAGTCAGGGCCTCAGTCCACTAAGAGATAGACCTCTGCACCAGGAGCTGAGGCCAGAGGCATCCCATAGCAAGCAAATGCTGCCTCTTCTTTCCAAGCTCCTTGCTGATGTTCCTTCTGGCTCTTCTGGATGGTGCTGTGTGACTTGAGGCCCCTGCAAGCATCCTCCTTTTGTCCCCCGACCTCTGGAAGCAAGCAGGTGTTTCTTTCTGGGAGACCAGACCTTACATTCCGTCAGGAACACAGTCTGTGAAAAGCCAGCCCTGCGCACCGGCCACTAAAGTCAGAGAGGTTTGCCAGACCAGGAAGTGAAACTCATAAAGAATTTGACAATAACTATCTTTTCCCCAAGAAATGACTTGCAGCTTTTGATTATAACAAACATTATTTTTGCCTCTAAATGTAAACGTCTGTAAAGGAAGAGGAATGGTCTGGTTTGAATAGTATTTTAAAAGCTAAAGCTACTCTTACATCCAAACAGATGCAATTGCAAGGTTGCCCTATATTGCAGCAAAAAAAGAAAAAAAAAGAAACACCTTTTCTATGCTTCTAAGCAGGGAAATTCTAACTTCTATTGGCAATCAGCAATGGGAGACATACCCTTTGAGATAAAAATTGGGGAATTTGCTGCCTAGTCACATTAGAATATGGTCAAAACAGCATGACGACTTAACGAAAGGGCAATTTGTTATGAATGACGAAGAACATACAAAACGACTGCTTCAAGCAGAGAAACCCCAAAAATTATGTTCCAAGATTCCCTTCATTCACCCTTTCTGCACATTGACCTCAATTTGCAGTAATTGAAATCAACTGAGAATGAAGTGGGAAAGTGGGAAAAGAGGTCAAAAATCAGGACATTTTAGAAGCAACAGAGAATGTGGGACAACAAAGGATTATCTCAGACTGCCCCTGCCATATCAGGACAGTTGGAGGGTACTATGAGAGGTGTGATTGATTTTTTGTATGTTTTTTGCATGGCATAGGAAGAGGAAGATTGAACCTGCTGAAGAAGTTTGTGGGCCTGTATTGTCGAAGGCAAATCAAGGTGGCCAACTGAAACATTCACACCTACCTCCAACAGACAAGAGTTCTTTCTCCCACCCTAGACTTTCCACAGATATATAAACCCAATTTTCCTAGTTTCCAACAGACCTCTGAGGATGTCTGCCATACATGCAGGTGAAATGTCAGGAGAGAATGCTTCTAGAACATAGCCATACAACCTGAAAAACCTAAAACAACACTTTGTGGGTCTAGTTAGAGAATGGGGACCTTTGCAGACCAAATCCAACATCTAGGCCAGGGTTTCCCCATTCCTGCTCTAAACTGATTCTGTTGAGAACTACTTTCAGACAATGTGTGTGAATTTGTCCTGCAGTCTTATCCTATTTGTATTGCCATTCACAGAATGGCTGTCTGTCTTCCCTTTCACTCCCAGATCCTGTACTCTATAATGCTCCAAATCAGAAAAGTTTTGAAAGGCTCACCAGCAAGCATCCTCCTGAGGGAATGTGGAAATTACCTGCATGTGACAGGTAACTTGATCAATTAATTATGCACAACATTTTGGGCTGCTGTTCACTTATCTGCATTAATTACCCAACAAAGGCTTCTCATGCCAGGTTTGTCAGCAAGATGAACACTTTTTTAATGGAAATGTAATGATCATCAAAGAGGCCAGGCTGAAAGTGCTTCTTGCTTGCTCTGAATGGGTCTAATTATCCACATCATTAGAGTGGCCTGGACTGGAAGAGAATAAAAGTCCTCTGCTTGCAATATTGGCTCAGGCTGTTACAAACAAGAACATTCACACCACATGCACAGCTCTTCAGAAAGGCAAGCAGGGAGGAATTGCTCTCTCCATAATTATTTAGTATTAGGAAAGAAAAGCAACCTGATCAGACATACTTATTTCTGGATTGTACTGCTTCATGACATTGTTGTTGTTGATTGATGGAGGCTCTATGAATCAGAGACCTCCTTGACACAATATTCTCAACGGTTCCAAGGTCCCACAGATCAGCTTACTTTATTGAGTTTATCTGTCTGCATTGTAGCCTTCCCATTTTCCTACTGCCTTCTGCTTTACCAAGCATTATTGTAATTTCTAGTGTATCATGTCTTCTCATAATTTAGCCAAAGTATGACAGTATCAGATTAACCATCTTGGTTTTGAGGGAGAATTCAGGTTTGGATTACTATAGGATCCATTTGTTTTCATTTTAACAGTACATAGTATTCATAGAGCTCTTCTTCAGCACCACATTTCAAATGAGTTGATTTTCTTATCAGCTTTCCTCATTGTAATGACAACAATAACAACAACAACAACAACTTTGTATCATCATCATCATCATCTGGTTTTGGCGATTTCTCTTTTTTTAAAATGCTCTAAATGTACTGTATCTTCACTTTTTAAAATGGCAACTTCATCTTCAAATGCTTCCTGTCTAAAAATAATCTGTCTTCTTTTATTGCCACCTTCCATTTCTCTGCATTGATTATTGTACTGGTTTGCTTTTTCCCTGCATGCAAGTCACTAAACAGTAGCATTCAGAGTTCCGATTCTATTTCTATCTTTTAAAAAAAATGTTTCTCATCTTTACTTATCATGCTAAAGAGTTTAATCTATCATCCATTGAGTCTTCTCTCTTTTTTTGACTGCAGACAATGCCTTTGTTTGCATTTCTCTATGATAATTCAGCATCAGTTCTGAGTCTCCATGACATAGTAGATTTATGTGTGAGAGGATGGGATTCAACTTCCATCTGCAATCCAAAATTGTGTAGTCCAATAACAGATATCTCATCTTAGTAATAGAAAGACTCAAGTGTGTGTGTGTGTGTGTGGGGAGAGAGAGAGAGAGAGAGAGAGAGAGAGAGAAGGGTTAACTGAATGTAATGGCTTGCAGAAGGGCATGGCCAGACAAGAGACAATTATCACATGCTTATAACACTTGCACCATGTTGATATTACCCCACAGGGCTTCTATAGGACTGCTGTGTTTGGCTGCCCTCCACTCCTCCTGTATGACCACTGACCACCACCCATCCATGTGAGCTGGTGGGAAGCAAGGCAAATTAGTTAGCTGAATCTCATCTGTCACTAACTATAATGTCTGTCAGCAGATGATCCTCCTTGTTTGTCCTCAGAATGACAATATTCTAAGGAACCATGGCTGAAACAATTTTTTTTCATGTCAGGAGCAACTTGAGATACTGCAAGTCACCTCTGGTGTGAGAAATTGACCATCTACAGCAGGGGTCCTCAAACTAAGGCCCGGGGGCCGGATATGGCCCTCCAAGGTCATTTACCCAGCCCTCGCTCAGGGTCAACCTAAGTCTGAAATGACTTAAAAGTACATAAAAACAACAACAACAACAACAACAATTCTATCTCATCAGCCAAAAGCAGACCCACACTTCCCACTAAAATACTAATAAGTTTATATTTGTTATATACTACAAATAAGATATGTGCAGTGTGCATAGGAATTCATTCATGTTTTTTTCAAATTATAATCCGGCCCTCTGTTTAAACAGTTTGAGGACCCCTCATCTACAGGGATGTTGCCCAGGGGATGCTCAGATGTTTTTGATGTTTTACCATCCTTGTTTAACCCACTGCACCACCAGGGGTGCCTGAAACAAATATAAAGGGATAGTTGCTGTTGAATTGTTGTGATTTCATTTATCTCACTGCTCTTGTTGTGTGCATATGGCAAATTGGATGGGCATGGCTTCCTGGATCATTTTCCAGAATATGGATGTCTTGCTAATAACAAATTCAAGAAAATGTTTAGTGAGGGTTTTTGGTGGCTTGTTGCATCACTGCCATCTAATCATCCACAACAACTGAATTTGCTGAGTGTAGCCTACTTGGAAATTGACATTCTGTGTGATTTTACTCCTCTTGGTTTCTGGACATTAAAGGAATAATAAAAGCAGAATATTTAAAATGTTTAAGTTCTAAAATATTTTTTTCAAGCATACCCAACACATTCCAACACTTTTGGTGCCAATCTTTTTACAAATATTGCCAGTTCTGGCCTCTTCTGTTAAACTTTTAACCACTTTCAGAGTTAGATCCATTATTGTCACATTCTTTCTATCTCACCTTGCCCTGCTTCCCATTGATGTTCCTGCTACCAGCTCTCCACATCATGTTTTCTTTCCTTCTGTTCTTCATCTTTGTCTTTCAGCAGAGGCAGCCCTATTGCCTTTACCCGATTGCTTTCCTGACCTCTCTTTAAAGCAGCAGTGTCAGTTTTGTGCAGCTATTGCTTCTTTAGAGTCTAGGCAGAAAGTGATGCAGGGTAAGATGAGGAGGAAGAGAGGGATGGAGGTGAAGCTGTGGCTATGAAAGTGGTAAGCATTGCAGAACTGGGGAAAATGTCAGGAGGATCAGAGGTACAGAAAGATACTGGAGAAGGTGAGGGGAAAGGGCAGGGAAGTAGGGGAGAGAAGGGAAGGAAAGATCCACAAGGTAATGGAAAAGTGGGGATTGTTAGAGAGGGAGGCATGGCAAAAATATGAGTTGAGGCAAGGGAGGAAAAAAGAAGGAAGGAAGAGTGGGAGGTGTAGTGGAAGATGCAGGAACAAAAAAGATAGGCATAACATGATTGATAATGAAACAAACAGAGGGGGTATTACCAAGGAGGGGAGATGCAAGTAGTTCAGTATGAAAAGGAATGGAATATAGCAAATATTGAAGGTAACACAATAAAGATGAAGAATTGCATCTAGTAAGAGAGAAAGGCATTCTGAAGGTCCAAGGTGAAGGAAAAGTGAAAAAGGCGGGAAGAGCATGAGAGGTCCTATTCTGTCGCCGCTGGAGCTGAAATTAAATGCTTCTAAGAGAGGATGCAAGGCTTACGTCCAGTGGGGCCCCGAGAAGGAACTTTTAGAGGAATTTTTCCTATTAAACAGGCTTTAGGAGACTTAAGCTTAAATACAACAGTCTTTATTAATGAACAAGCAGGGATTGTAAGCTTTCTAAATAGTCCATTGGCTCTTGCAGTCTTGTTTACAGGAAACAGGCACTATCTTCAAGAAACTTTGTTCAAAGGAAAATTCCCCTTTAAAGCTCCTCCCAAGCTGCTGTGAACTTAAACCCGACTGGTTTTGGTCTGCTACCGGCTGAACTGCGTCTCAGAACCGAACAGACATACCAGCAGGCTTGAAATCACTTAGCTGAAGATGAAGAGCTGTTATTCCCTCCGGAGGTCCTCATGGCTGTGAAGCTGTTTCCTGGAGCCCTTTGGGAATCGGTAGAGGCCTTTAATCTGTTCTCCCCCAGGAAGTCTTAAAAGACGAAGCCTTTGCACAGGAGGAACGTCTGTATGCATCCTCTGCCTTGGCTTCCCTTGCTGTGACTTACTGAAAAATGGCCCCTTCCCTCCAGAAAGCAAAAAGGGGGCGGGACCAGGGATCCTAACTATAATTGGCAGGTGGCTTACCCTGTAAATGCAAATTTTAACAGGAAACCCCCTGCTGCAAAATCCCAAGCATGGGATTGCACACAAACATTTAAACACAGCAAATAAATCTGGAGCTCCTGGAACAGCTGTTCCAGAACAGGTCCAGTGGGAATATACAAGGACCAAAAGAAGTCAGTAAAATGTGAGACAAAGTACAAGGGATGGGGTTTTAGGTTTGTCCCAATTTTTGTTACATTTTTCTCCTAAGAATCAGATTTTAGGGACTTCTTGCAATATTTTCTTCAGCTCTGTATCTTTTGCCTGAAGAAAATGTGTACACACACACATAGAAACCACTCTATGTGATCTGAGGAGAAGATCCGATGCATGACAAAAAGGTGGTCATTGTTGCTTACCACATGAGAAATATACATAACCATTGTACATGGTTCCTATCCTGATATTAGAACCTATATATTTCATACAAGTGTTAAGAATCTTTCCTCCTGTTGGGCACATTGCTCCTTGAGAATTTCATTGGATTTAATTTTCCATAAGAATTTTTGGAAATTCACTAATTTCTTCACAAATTTGCTAATATGTTATAAATAACTCAGGGCCCATCCAGACATGGCCTTTACTGTGGGAACTCCTGCAATAAAGGAGGGGCCATCACCTTGGTTTGTAGTGAATTAATTTGATAGTGCTTTTATTCCTGCCTTCTTAAATGCACTATTTAAGACTGCAGTCCAGACAGTATTCCCACAGTTTACTGGGCTAAATAAGCCCTGTAAACTGTGGGAATACCCACCCCTCTCCCCCAAGCCTCTAGATCCCTTAGAAAATGAAGAAAAACTTACATGGTCTCCATTAGAAGCGCTGGCTCGTAGAAATGATGCACCAGGAGAGCGGGGAGGAGGAGGGAGGAAAATTGCTCTCCCTCCCCCACGCTTTCTTGGCACATCATTTTTACGTGCCGGGAGAGCTTGCCAGAGCTTCTAATGGAGACCATGTAAGTTTTTCTTAGATTTCTAAGGGGTCTGGGAGCTTGGGAGGGGGGCGGGCTCCCCACAATCTCTCAGACTAGACCCATGAGAATGTGTGGACAAGTCCGCCAAAAACATCCACTTGTAGTCAGTCCGCCAAAATGTGTAGTCAGTCCGCCAAAAACATCCACTTTTTAAAAAATTCAGATGCTTTTGGGATAAAGGGCTGTCTGGAACCACCCTAAGAAATGCCTCCTGCTCTGGCTCATCTTATTAGTCAGCAACCACATCAAGTAAATGAGATCTATTTGGTCCTGAATGTTACTGGATAGCAGTTATCATCTTTCATCATTTTCTGTGCTGACTGGCGCTGATGGGAACTACAATTCTATGGTGTTGGGTACTCTTCTCTTTTACCCTGACACAAAGCCCCTAATGGATGCAACATGTTCTGTAGTTCAGAAAAAATCCCCATTCTTACTTTAGTATAAAAATGCTCATTTTGTCTGGCAGAACATTTCTGGCCTATCTATTTGGCTTTTGCATAAGTGTCCTTCTTTCTCCCAGTTAATTGAAAACAATTCTCAATCACCCTCCTGTGTTTAAAGACCTAGCATTAAGATACGTTTTCTGCCACTCTATCAGGGGTTTAAAGACATATAAACAACATCATTGTTTGAAGAGTTGACAAATAAATTCAAACTCCCCAGGATGCTCTTGTTTAGGATTTTCCCAATTAGGCATTTTATTTGATCTTAGGGTCTGGGTGAGCCACAATGCTTTAGAATTGAAGAAGAGATTAATGGACCAGATACAATGTCTAATGCATCTCCAGGGTTTTGTTCATTGCTTGTCTTTGCTAATTTAATAGTGATATAACCAAAGTCAAATAAATCAAAATGAGAATTAGGCTTACAGCATCCTGTGTTCTGAAAGAAATTCTCTTTTAAATAAAATACATACAAATCCTATAATGTCTACAGATGTTTTACAGACTTTTTTTTTTAGAAAAGAGAGAGATTTGTGTATCAGAATATGCATATGTATATGTATATTTAATGGAAACATGATGTCCACTTTAAATTAAAGCAATAGTTTTTAATACATATATATTAGTTATTTCAATAGAGTTTGAGGGGATAAGTCCCAGGAAAATATCAGAGAGAGGTTGATGCAAAGTAGGGCACAGATAAAGGAGCAAGCAGGTTTTCCTTAATGGCTGCACTAGAATCTGAAATTAAGCACAGCAGGTAAGAAGGCGCTGCGGGGAGTTTAAAAGGTATCACACATCTGTATGCTAACAAAGTTTCTTAGAGGCCCCACACTGTTTGTATTGACAAGGGGGAATTGTGTACATTGTGCTGTTTTTTATGTTGACCCACTCTACACAAAATGCAAAGTGTACTACTGACGGCCCCATGTCGCTCCCCAAAAAATACTCTCTCTGTTTTTTTTAACTGTTTTCTTAACAGAACTGCACATTTGCCCATCTGTATTCTGTTTCCGTTTCTATCCCACATATTGCATATCTTCAATATAGATTGACATTAAATCCTAGTGTATTGCACAGGTCAGTAGTCAGCATGGTATGTTTACAGTGCAATTATTTATTCAGCAATTTAATTAAATAGTAATCTTAATAATATATTTTTTAAAATCATTGTAACATCCAAGTGCTTTCTAGTTATCCCAGGTTGGTACTGTCCTATATTGTTTCTTTTAAATTGCCTCTCCTTTTTGCATGCATGCACACTGTGAAGCAAAATCAGTGTAGTCCAGCATTTTCTTTGTTGTTCCATTGCGTTATGTTGTTCAGATTTTTAAAACTTTTTTGTGTGTGTTCAAATGAACAAAAGGGAAAGGAAGGGGAAAAATTATATTTGTGTTTCTTTCCTTATGGAAAGATTGATATCACACCTAAAAGAACTGCCAATCTTACCTTGGAAGTACACACTTTTGCTTTGTGCCTCAAGCAAGAAGAAATGCAGGGAAAACCAGTTAAAATGTAAATAAATAAAATGTATTTTTTTTAAAAAAATATGAGAAGTTGTACATACCTTATTCACAATTCCAAAATCCTAAATACTCCAAAATTCAAAATTGTCTATGTGGGTGGCTCAGACACTGAAATCTTTGTTTTCTGATAATTCAGTGTATACAAACTTTGTTCCTTGCACAAAATTCTTTAAAGTATTGTATAAAATTGCCTTTAGACTATGTTTATAAGGTGTTTATGACATACACACAATTTTTGTTTAGGCTTCAGTCCCATCTCTAAGATACCTTACTATGTATGCATATAAAATACATGAATCTGAATCTGAAAAAAATCTGAAATCACATCTGGATCCAAATGTTTTTTGACAAGGGACGCTCAACTTCTATGTGCATAGCTTTGCCAATAGGTAAAAAGGTGCATGCAAATGTATCTTCCCTGTTACAAAAATAAGCAGGGGTGTGGAGTAGAGAATATCTTACACTCTGATACAGAACTAACACAAGGAAGAATACTTGCGAGGTCTTAAGAAATGCAGTGAAAAATAAAACTGACATTTAGAAATGCAGGACAAGGGTAGTAGGTTTGTACATTAGTGTAGAGTCGCTATTAGTTTCTGCTTGTTTGAACCAGAAGCCCCCCATTTCCATTTTCGCATGCCTCCTGAAAGCGGGCGTGTTTCTGAATGGATGTTTCATTCTGTGTATGAAAACATGAAAAATTCAGCTCATTGGCAGCAATGGGATTAAGAAAGCACCCCTTATTGGGGGGAGGGGACTTCCTACAGGCTCCCCTTCCATATTCTTCATTAAGACTTTGATTTTAAAAAGCATCAGAATTACCACTCTTTCTGGATCCTTTCCCTTTGTAGAGGAGGAGACCAGGTTTAATGCTACTTAAAGCTGTTCTACTCTAGAGGAAAGGCAGGGTGCGAGTTGGCTTTGAGACTCCTGAGGTGCCAGGACTGTCTCACCAAGAGAGAGGTTGCGGGAGGGAGAGCTCCTTGGCCCTGGACTGTGTGCACTTAGCCTTGCCCCCCCCCTCCTTTGAGCAGGAAGCCTGTCCATTGCTGTTGTTAATGTTTTCCATGTTGGTGGAGGAGGAGTAGGAGGCCAGACCTGGGAGGGTTTAAGATACCCCCTCTTTCTGGGATTGTTTGTTCTTATATCCTTCAGTAAGAACTGGATTAAAAAGCATCAGAGTTAGGAGACCCCTCTTTCTGGATCCTTTACCTTTTGTTTGTAGAGAAGAATGGGTTTAATGCTTCTTAAAGCTGTTTCTACTGTAGAGGAGAGGCAGATGCACCTGCCTTCTCTCAGCAGCACCAGAAGCCACACAACTTTCTAACAGGCATTTCAAGGAGGCACAGGGAAGGAAGAGCTGATGACCTGGAGCTCAGTTGAGCTAGGATTGCCACATGGTCGCAAAACCAGAAGGGGAGCTGGTGATCAGCTCCCACTTGCTTTCATGTTGAACTGATTTTCATACCCGAAGGGTGCTTCCCGTTACTTGCTTCCCAAAGTAACAAAAGGCATGAAATAACAAATGAAACAGGAGAAACAAATTCCATGCATAACTCTACTCTGAAGACTAATGGACCAGAAACACACAGAACTCTGCAGTGAAGCCAGGGGTATTTTTTTTAGGAAGGAATGAAAAACTGCAATTATAAGAAAAGAGAAACCTCAATAAATGACAGTTAAATACATATGAGAAGTAAAAGCAAAAGGTGACAGAAATAGAGTCAGAATCCTGAATGTAACTGCTCAGTGACTTGTGCACAGAGACAAATACAACTACTACAATCACAATTTCAGAGAAATATAAAATAATAACAAAAGAAAAAAAACAGAACACCTCTTCCAGGAGATCCAGAAAAAAATCAAAGGTATATCTAAATCAAATGTGGAGGTGATATATGACCAGCAAGATGGTATATTACATGACCAAGCAAAAATAGAAAGACAAAAGAAACAATACACTGAAGAACTATATAAAATAGATGAAAGGATGACAAATTCTTTCAAAGAAGTACCACTTTAAGACAAAGCTACCATTTTAGAAAGAGAAATGGAAGAAATAGAACACTTGGGAGAGAGAAAATTCACTAAGAGATAGAATACTAATTGAGCTGCTTCAAACTACAGAGGCAGAATGCAATTTAGTTCTAAGTACATTTGTAAACAAATATGAAAAAAGAATAGCCCATAGATAGGAAACACTCAATATACATTCTTGTCCCCAAGAAAGGAGCCACCAGAAAATATAGTAAGCACGGAACCATTGCATTAGTATTCCTGCAAGCAAAGTTAATCTCAAGATTATGCAACAAAAACTTTTTCCATGTAATTCCAAAATTTTCATATGGCAATCACAGCTTCATGAAGTAGTGGAGGTGGCACAAGTTGTAAATCAGAACAGTGAACGTGGCTGTAAATATAAAATTATCCTCCTTGGTAATTTATATTGTCCTATCTCCCAGTGTTTTAAAATTTTATCATTTAATTTGGCCCTGCCCAGTCTAATCCTTTGTGTTTTAATGTTTGATTTTATATTGCTGTGTCTCTTATCATATTGGTTTTGCATTCTATATATTTTATTTTCTGGCTTTGTTATGCTTTTGTGTTATATTGTGTTTTCTGTACTGATGGGTGTGGCCTCATGTAAGCTGCACCAAGTCCCCCTGGGGGAGATGGAGCAAGGTATAAATAAAGTATTATTATTATTATTATTATTATTATTATTGACACAAAAGCACAGTTTGTCACAGCAAACGAGATCTCTATGCTGGATTTCGTATCACAAAATCACAAGTCGAACACTTCCCAAGCATCTAGGACTGTGTGATGTATTTTCAAATGATGCGTGCAGATCCAAGTAAGGTGGCCTTTTGCAGTTTATTATTATTATTATTATTATTATTATTATTATTATTATTATTATTAAAATACAATAAAATTAAATGAGAAAAATACATTTAAATTCAGTTAGGCAAGTGCAATGGGACAACATTAAAGACATGTATCAGCATTGTACAGAAATAAATGGAATACTTAATTTGTCTCTTTCAGTGAGCTTGCTTTGCCCTTTTCTCTCCCACATCATCTTTCTCTGAAGACAATCAAGTCACAGAAAGCCAGACCACCAGAACCAAAACACAGGTAACACAGGTAATAGCAAATATCTTGGGGACTTCTGCTGCTTTCCCTGTGGGCAGGACAATAGACAGCCTAGAGCAGAGGTGACGAGCCTTTGTTCTTTGTTTAATTTCTGTTTTGGGCATTTAAATGTGTATTTTATGGAAATACATTTTAACATGTGTATTTATGGTATTTTTACAATGTGCTTCTGTTTTAATTATTCTGTAACCCACCTCGAGCCACAAGGAGAGGCAGATAAGAAATAAAAGTGCTGGTGTTGACCTATAAAGCCCTAAACGACTCCAGCCCAGTTTACCTGTCCGAACGGAATCTCCCCTACGAACCATCAAGGTTGTTAAGATCTTCTGGAGGGGCCCTGCTCTCGGTCCCACCATCTTCGCAATCATGTCTGGTGGGGACGAGAGACAAGGCCTTCTGGGTGGTGGCCCTTCGGCTGTGGAACTCTCTCCCAATAGAGATCAGATCTGCCCCCTCCCTCCTGACTTCAGAAAGATGGTAAAATCTTGGCTCTGGAACTTGGCTCTGGAACTTCGATCATCAATTCTCAGATTGATGATCAAATCAATAACTGTTGACCACAAGGCGGATGGTGGTGAATTTGTGATTTATCTTGACGAATTGGCTTTATGTAATTCTTGATCTGTATTTTAATGTGTTTTAGTGTATTAATGTACTATTATGTTATTATGCTTTAGTTTATTTGTATATTGATTCTCTGTTGTTAGCCGGCCTGAGTCCCTCCTCAGAGGTCGAGAAGAGCGGATTATAAAAGCTCTAAATAAATAAATAAATAAAATTATCATCATCATCATCATCATCATCATCATCATCATTATGGCAGACATTCAAGAAGGGGCACACAGTGCCCTCTCTCCTGGCATGTGAGCTTTTGCCCTCCTTGCTCACCCGCCCCTCCTCACTCACCCTCCTGCTTGACACCCCTTACTCACCATCCCCCGCTCACTGCCTCCCCAAGTGCCACTGTACCCATGTGTACTTCATGTACCCCTGGTTTGGGCACTCAGTCTCTAAAAAGTTTGCCATTACTGGCCTACAAAATCTGCCGCATCATTATTGGGGGCGGGGGGAGGCAGTAACAAAGTGCAAAATTCCAGTCTTCTGCTTACTAGGTGAGTTGAGTGCATTGGGAAGACCTATAGTCTGATGGTGCACAAACCCAGCTTAGCCAACTGCACAAAATGAATGAATGTAACCTCCCTGACAACATCATTCCCAACACCTAGAATTTCTCAGCAAGAGCTTGACATTTCATTGAGTACTGGGCTTGAAATGGAAACTGAGAACAGAGTGGTAGCTTCAGAAAAGTTCCAGTAGGCAATCCCACTGCTTCTGATCTTTTCCCTTAACTATTAAAGGCATCTTTGAAGTCAGTCATTTGCAACTCATTATGTGCTTTGTAGATGTCATGTGCTTTATTGATTTGCTGGGTAAAGAAGACCTTTGGGCTAGCTTACCAGAAGTGGTTTACCCACAGTAGCCACATGCAATGGGCATAATTCATTTTCTGGTAGTGCAATTGCCATAATCATCCCTGCCCATAACGGCTTTCTGATATTACTGAATTACTGGGAAGGGATACATGCATTTTTGGCCTTTCACCATATGTTTCACAATCATCACATGCCATCCGTTAAAGCAGTAACCACCTGAAAAGATCGTTATATTCCTTACACATAGAAACACAGTTGCCCTTTATGTATTTGGTATGCATGTTTGTATATATGTATATATGTATTATTATTATCATCATTATTATTATTTCATTTTTATGCTGCTCTTCTCCCATGGGTGGGATTTAAAGCAGCATACAGTGGTAAAAAATAGCAATTACATTAAAACACATTTAAATAAACACCATAAAACAACTAGCACAAATACCCAATTAATGAAGTCATATATAAAAAATTAATCACTTACAACAAGACCACTAAAAATTTCTCTAACCTCAGGCCACTGAGGTTATTCATAAAACTGGTTATACAACATCTTGAAAAAAATCTTTCCAGGTTTAATATAGCATTTACCAACCTCTTTCTGGTAGTCGTCTATTATAATTCATCTGAGAAGGCCTGGCTCCACAAAAAGGTCTTAATTTGAGATCAGAAGTCCAGCAAAGTGTGAGCTGATTGCACCTCTCTAGGAAGGGAGTTCCAGAGCCGTGGGGCCACCAACGAAAAGGCCCTCTCTGTTATTTACATCAACCATGCTTTTGACGGTGGCAGAATCGAGATCTCCTGATGACCTCATGGCACAAATGGGCTGGTAGGAGGAGATGCAGTCCCTCAAGTAGGCTGGGATTGAACTGTTTGGGGCTTTATAGGCTAAAGCCAGCACCTTGAATTGCACCCGGAAACAAACTGGCAGCCAATTTGTAGAACTTGTGGAGATCTTGGAGATCTTGTGAGGGAGCAGGGATTCCACTCTATACATCTTATATACAACTGTTCATTATTAGACTAGACTGTTGGCTCCTATTTCATAAAATAGTGTTAATGATCACTTAAATATCATTTAAATATTTTTTCTACAGTGAAATGTAAATAAAATTATGTACTTACAATAAGTATGTTTCCACAACAGACATGCTGGAACACTATCCTAACCGGGTCATTAGATTATTCCTAGTACTGTAGATTGTGCAACCTCTTACAAGGTAGATATTACTGAGGGACTATGATCATATTTGCCTAACTTTATGACAGCATTGTGGCTAGGATTGGGGCAAGACTCTTCTACCATGTTGTGTAGAAGTTTGGATATTGGACTATAATTCTGAGTGCCATGGTTCAAATTCCAGTTCAGCCATAAAAAACCCAGATGGTGATCTTAGGCAAGCCATGCACTCTCAGCCTCAGAGAAAGGCATGGCAGACCTATGGGGGAGTGTGCAAAAGATCCCCCATAATCAGAATCCTTCTACTTGGATCCTGAACTCAATCAAATGCACACAATGCTCCAAATGGCCTTAAATGGCTTGTACAGTTCCATTACTTTTAATATGTTGTTGCTAAGAATTTAATTTTTGAAGGAAAGAATGAGTTATTTTAGCAATTGTATTCCTGCTGCAAGGTCTTAAAGCTGTGCAATTTTTGAAAACTATTCAGTTTACTACTTATTCTGTGCAAAATATGCATATGGATTTTTCACAGCAAGCCTTTCCTGTGTGAGAAACAGTTTTTGGTGTATAAATATTGCTTTCTGCACACAAAATATTATTTTCAAGCAAATTTCCTTGTAAAAAGATTTTTTATTTTCTGTGCAGAAAAAAGGAAGCATGAATTCTGCACATAATAAGTCCAAAATTGCCAATATTCCCATCAAGCCAGAATCCTATAAATCAACGAGTAGAGTCATAGCTGTTCCCAGAGGGAGGGGAGAAATTGATAGGTTTAAGTAGTAGATGTATGGAACTGTAAAGGATGGAATGTAAGCAATAGAATGTGTTATATGGAGTAATAATAATAATAATATATCACTGTGTATATGTAATTATGACAGTGTTACAAATTCTTACATCTAACCAAATAAAAATTAAATTTTAAAAAATCCAGAATCTTGCTCCTCAGAGTTACTCAGAGAAGCACATTTTCCCTATATTTTGAAATATTTTTGAACATGCTTTCTAAATGTAATATTTTCATTTATCTCCAGTAGCGACACATCCCAAACAGAAGGTGTGGGAAAGAGCATCTAGAAGTGGTCAGCTGTGAAATTCGAGTCATGCCCCCTATTATTTTTACCAGACGTAGAGAAACAGAGCGTATGGTTTCCTTCCGAGCTCATGTTGTCAGGGGCGCACCTGATGTAAATTGTCCTACTTATCATAAGTGTTGCTTTTAAATAATCTCCTTCTTATCTTGTTTGTCAACACTGTGTTTGATGCCCAGAAAAGATTTATTCCAAGAGCAAACATTATCAGATACCTACTGTTCTTCTGTAGTTCCACGGGGGAATTCAAAATCGGCCAGCTTAGATCTCTGCACTTCAAAGGATTCCCCCTGAAACCTTGTTTACAGCATAAGCAGGGGGAAAAAACTAAAGCCCCAGTCCCCTTTTGTACAACTATTAAAACCACATTAAAGCACAGTACTCTGCTAAAAATTCCTCCCTAACATACATAGCAATACCACTGACAGCTAAAATGGGTCATCTGCTTCTATTTTAGCATGTTAATTCAGCATTACCAAACAAAAAGCCAGAAGACGAAGAGATGGGGGTGTTTGGCAGTAATCCACCCCCCCCCCCATCCGACCCTCTGCTGTTCATCTCTATACTTTCACACTTTCCCAGTGCTTAGGTGACAGGATTTACCTTCATAAATTACCATGTAGATGGAGGTTTTTGTTGTAACCCTGAAGGCATTTTCACGAAAGATGAATGCATGTCTGTTGGGCTTCTACTTCCTTAAGAAAAGGATTTGGAGTCCTGAGAGATAATTCTTGAACAGATGCAACCTGTGAATTGGCAATTTTAAAATCCAGAACAGAGACATCATGGTTATAACCAGCAATGGCTTTCCACTAGAGAAAAGTGCATTCACTCATGCCATGAGGGGCATCAGATTTTCACCAAACTACTTTGTCTTTTACAGCCTTGTGTGCAATTTTCCCCAGCATTTTATGGTCTTGTTAACACAGTGAGAGACTCTTTTGGGAAACATGGGTAGGTGAGGTTCTCTGCATAGAGAGGGAACAGTAGCAAAAAATTAATGCATGTCTGCTAGAGAAGAATTCTGCAAAAATTGGGATTGATAAAAAGATAAATAAATGGCTACTGGAACAAATCCAGCCTGGACTCTCTCTAAATGCCTAAACTTTCACCATATCATGAAAAGAGACGATTCGCAAGAAATTATGATAATGTTTGGTAAGGTGGAGGACAGAAGAAAAATGTAAAATTGCATTCCAGATGGATAGATTCAATCAAGGAAGTCAGGGCCCTATCTGCAAGACTTTAGCAGGACTGTTGAGGATATGGTGATTTGTAAGATTCTCATCCATAAGATGGCCATACATCGAAGTTGTCTCAAGCTTCCAGCCAAAGTATATCATAGAGCTGTGCAGGAGGAACATTGGATGCCTGGAGAAGGGTTCTCTGAAGGCTTCCAACATGATTCTAGGTCAACTTCAGGTGAAACAGTTCAAGTTGAATCACTCTGGAGGCCTACAGAGAACACTTCTATAGGTATCACTAGGTTCCATAGGTAATGCTAGGTCATCCTGTTTATGGTATTCAAAGCTGTTCAGGTATAACTAAAACCAACAAGTTCACATGATAAACAGGCCTTCTGTAAATGAATAAGGCATAAAGTCCAGGTGCCAGCGCTTATCTGGGAGTAGCTCCCTTTTAACACTAGTTAAACAATTGTACTGTCAGTTATATAGCTGTTTTGGAAAATTTCTTGTGAGCACACAGCTTTGACAGTATTATACCTTATGGCTCATTGCAGTGCTGAACACTTTATCTAAGACATGACAAAATATGAGCCTTTCTCTTTGTTATTGTTGCTGCTACAAAAATTGTAATCAGACACACAAAATTGTTCTAATTCTGTTAACCAATACTCTTCAATTATCTAGAACCGGACAAGTGTGGACAAACTCTGATACCCATCTTTTAAAAATGAATAGCTCTTTTCTGTGTCGGTATATTGTATGGTAGTTTTGGGCAAGGCAAATGTAATTAGAAGCTGGGAAACAGAGAGAAAAGCTCCCACTAATAGAAAAAAGGTTCCTCCCTCTACTTTCTTTGTACAGCTATCAAGCTGTTTATCTTTTCCACTCCAAGATCAGATGAAGTCTCTCCCATTTCCCACAGAAACACTTGGGTGTGTGTGTACATCATTTGGGAATATAACCAACAAGAGGAAATAACAGATAACCTTATTGAACCCAATGGGTATTTTTCAAAGTAGATATGCATAGATAGGCTTATGTGGTAGTAGAGTTTGTGACCTAAGTCTTCAGTCATATATGGATATACCTAAAAGCAATACCTATTGACATCAAAAGTACTTATTTCTGAGGAGACACATAATAAATTACATTATACATAAGTTTATTCGTACTTTAGAGCTGTTCTGCAGATAATTCCCAATATTTTACCAAAATACAAATTTAAAGATTTCTTAAGATTTAACTATCGGAATGTAAATGGTTCCCAAACTGTTGTAAATGTGTAGCATAGATACTGTACATAGTATGGACAAACTAGAGATGTAAACATTTCTAAATTTACAGGGGAAATAAATAATTTTCTCTGTTCAGATTGTCATTGAAATTGAACAGTTTTCAAAGACTATCCAGTTTGAGACGTACTAAGTACAAAATTCTGCATGGTTCATTTGAGCAGAAAAATTTATTTATTACACAAGAAAACCACATTTTATATCCAGAAAGTAATAGTTTTCTATTCAGAAAAAAATCCACATATGATTCAGCATTTTAGCTAGTTTTAACTATTTTAACTCTTTAAAAGGCACAGGAGCAAGAGACCAAATTGTTTCAGAAAAACATCTGTTTCTGTTTTAATGATATTCTAAAGCCTTTGACTGTGTGGATCATAATAAATTGTGGCAAGTTCTTGGTGTTATGGGCATACCAAATCACCCTGTCTGTCTCCTGAGGAATCTGTATAAGGACCAAGTAGCAACAGTAAGAACTGACCATGGAACAACAGACTGGTTCAAGACTGGGAAAGGCATATGGCAGGGTTGTATACTCTCACCCAATCTATTCAACTTATATGCAGAATACATCATGCAATGTGCAGGGCTTGACAAATGCAAGGCTGGAGTTAAAATTGCTGGAAGAAACATTAACAACCTTAGATATGCAGATGACACTACTTTGATGGCTGAAAGTGAGGAGGAGCTGAGGAGCCTTCTAATCAAGGTGAAAGAAGAAAGCACAAAAGCTAGGTTGCAGTTAAACATAAAGAAACCAAGATTCTGGCAACCAGATTGATTGATAACTGGCAAATAGAGGGAGAAAACGTGAAGGCGGTGACAGACTTTGTATTTCTAGGTGCAAAGATTAGTGCAGATGCAGACTGCAGCCAGGAAATCAGAAGAAGTTTACTTCTTGGGAGGAGAGCAATTACCAATCTTGATAAAACAGTGAAGAGTAGAGACATCACACTGGCAATGAAGATTCACATAGTCAAAGCAATGGTATTCCCCAGCTCTCACCTACGGATGTGAGAGCTGGATCATAAGGAAGGCTGAGTGAAGCAAGATAAATGCTTTCAAACTGTGGTGTTGGAGGAATGTTCTGAGAGTGCCTTGGACTGCAAGAAGATCCAACCAGTCCATACTTCAGGAAATAAAGCCCGATTGCTCATTGGAGGGAAGGATAGTAGAGGCAAAGATAAAGTACATCATGAAAAGACAGGAAAGCTTAGAAAAGACAATGATGCTTGGGAAAATGGAAGGAAAAAGGAAGAGGGGCCAACCAAGGGCAAGATGGATGAATGGTATCCTTGAAGTGACTGGCTTGACTCTGAAGGAGCTGGGGGTGGTGACAACCAACAGGGAGCTCTGGCGTGGGCTGGTCCATGAGGTCAGGAAGAGTAGGAAGCGACTGAATGAATAAGCAACAAAAAAACTCTTTAATCATGTATGTATGTTTAATGTTGAAAGCAGAGTAGGGAGTCCGGTATAGCCTGTCAGTTACCGTGCTCATTGTGACCTTCATCCTGCCAAGTGTATTTATTTATTTTACTTACATATTAATATATTTATATCCCTATATCATATATTATGATATTTATCAATGGGATTCAGTTAACCCACTGAGAACAGCTTACATTTTAAAAAACAAAAGTAGCCTAAAGAAACAAAAAAACATATTTAAAATTAACAGGTTAAAAGAGTTCATAAACATGGAAGTGCAAAAGGAGGGCTCTAGTTCATGGGGTCACCTTAAGTTTTGATGGAGATGAACAACAACAGATTTCCATTAATATATATATATTAAAGGGTGGGGATAAAATATAGAAGATGACACCATAAAGTAGTCATTTAAAAATCATTTCATTCCTATTTCAACAGTGGTTCTCAGCCTGTGTCCCCAGATGTTTTGGCCTTCAACTCCTAGAAATCCTAACAGCTGATAAACTGGCTGGGATTTCTGGGAGTTCTAGGCCAAAACATCTGAAGATCCACAGGTTGTGAACCACTATATTTCATAATGCCGACTACAAAAAAAATATTTTTCCTACTGCCTATTTTATTTCTCTACTGCACAAAACGTGTGCAGCAACACAATAGAATAATGCCTGCTTTTTAACCTAGTAGAAGAGGCAAGGGGCCAATAGTGCCCTGTGCCACACTGTACTTTAAAACTGCAATTCCTAAAATTGTGATTTTTCTATTGAAGCAACTTTTTCAATACAAACTGAACTAAGAGCTTAGAATGCTTGTTTTTTGAACTATAACACTCTGGGGACGCACAGGTTGAGAACCACAGCCCTACATGAACTAAGGGTGCACTTGCACCGCAGAATTGAATCAGGTGACACCCTTTTAAACTGACATGGCTCAATGCTTTAGAATTGTGGGAAGTGTGGGCCTTTAGCCTTCTCTGTCCAAGATGAACCCAATGTTTGCATCCAGTAATGAACCCTGGCCAAACACTGTAATACAGACTTCCTACTTTCCAGGTTGCTTTTTCCCATGGTGTCAGATTTCAATGGAAAGCTTTGCCTTCAACTTTTTATTCCAACCCTGAACATTATTTTCCCCATGTGTAGCATATTATTTTGCCCATACTGATTTAATATTTTCTTACCTGGCTACTAATGTTTACAACACATATTCAAACTCTTCTCTCTTATAAAGAAAAATGCATACTGCTCAACAGTATCAATGTATTTGTTTATGAGTCTATTCAAAGTATAGATCCATGAATATAGATTTCCTAAGTAGGATTTCATTTTTTGAAATAATGCATTAAAATACATAGTTTGAAATTTTCAGCTTTTCATATCTGGGTCTGAATCATAATACTTTCAAGCATGTTAGGGCTGAACTGGAGTTTCCATGTCTTGTTTTTTCCCAGAGATAGTCCTCAACTTTGCCAACTATAAGCAAATGAGTACCAAATAATCTTCCCCATATTTGGCCAGAGAAAATGGAAGGCACATTAAGTTCAATTTTAAAACTAACATATTGAATTATATCAATTTCTTTGTAAGTGGGATGGAAAATTTGACAAAAGTTTGATAAAACAAAACTGGCAGATATTCTCACCTTTACTCCAAAAACATAATTAGATATAAACTGAATGATGTCTCTCAGAATATGCGTTTATGACACCTCCCCCTCAGCATTCCAGTCATTTATACAGGCGGTCCCCAAGCTATGAGCAAGATAGGTTCTGTAGGTTTGTTCTTAAGTTGAATTTGTATGTAAGTTAGAACAGGTATATTTTAGGTGTAATTTCAGCCATCCATATATCTATTTATATATCTATAACTATATCTATATCTATATCTATACACATACACACACAGAGAGAGAGAAAGAGAGAGAGAGTGTGTTTTGGATATCATAGGGAAAGGTTAACACCCACGTGGTGTTTGTTTTGCTGTCTGTGCCCCTCTTTCAAAGATGTTCTCCCCACTTTCTGTCCCTGTGACAACTGGATTTTGAAAATTTTGACTTGGGTGAGAAAGCTTCAGTGGAGACACCTTTTCCCCATGCTAACTCTTTCAGGAGTGAATATCCCTTCCTAGAGGTAGATTTTTCTCACTTCCTATTGTCTCCCCCACGTTCCTAACTATGAGTAATTTCTAAGACAGATGTTTGCAACTCAAGGACTACCTGTACTTGGAGAAGTTTTATTATTTGTATCTCAACTGTTTTGGATTTGGATCTTTCTATACTAATTATAGGGGGAAAAAATGAAAAGCATCCCAGGATTCCAGTTTCAAATATTTGCTCAATTCATGCACTTCTGGCTACATAGGTAAGGGTTAACATCCTGACCTCATCTTGGCAATTTATGTCCCCAACCAGGCCCCTTTAGTCAGTTCTTCTGCTCTGAGATGCAGCTAATCTTTGACAAAATGAAGTGACATTTCACCAGTCTCAATAACACCTAGTAAGTGCCTCCTGTTGACAGTAGTACTGTGTTTTAATGAACAAATAAATGGCTTATCTACCATTCTTGGCAAGCACCCCCAGTTAGTGAGGCAACGCACCAGCTCTCCCAGTGTTACTTGGGCTAATTGACTCCTTGGATAAAGTTAAATCACACTATCCCCAGTGGGACGTATGTTTGCCAGTAATCAATAGCTCAACAAGATCCACATGGCAGGTAATTAAGTGGAAAGTAATTAATACCCATCAAATGTTTTATTAACTGTTTGCCATTCCTTCACTCAAAAAGTCCCACTGTACTGTAAATAAAGTTGTGATGGCAGCAATAAAGGCAGACTGTGTGGAAAGATGCAGCTGCAATGGTTTGTCCTGCTTCCTGGCACAGCATTGCTCAGAAATGAAATAGGAAACACCAAACTAATAAAGATGCCTGTAGATTTTTTTGCATGAAAAAGGGCAAAGTATTTTGTACTTAAAAGTCCAATGAATATGCCAAAAATATAGAAGGCAGACCAAAGAATATCTATGTGTGAGAGAGCTTACAAATATATGTATATACATTTCTGATGCCTTGGAAGCAGTCTGGATTTTCCTAAACCTGAACAAACTGAACTATCATATATTGTTGAAGGCTTTCATGGCCAGAATCACTCGGTTGTTGTAGGTTTTTCAGGCTGTATGACCATGTTCTAGAAGCATTCTCTCCTGACGTTTCACCTGCATCTGTGGCAGGCATCATCAGAGGTTGTGGCAGGCAACCCACAGAACTATCATGGTGGTTTAAAACAATTCAGTCCTCCTAACAGTGACATTTCTCAAAGTCCTTTCCAACAAGGAAATTGCTACTGATATTTCTCCTAAAGCAGCAGCCTAATAAAAATATGGGGAAAACAAAGACAATATTCATAAGCATATATCTGGCTTGCCACCATTTTGCCTAACATAAAGCTCAAAGGTATTTCTCTGTAGGTGTAACTATGAATGTTTTAGCATAAAAAAACATTATGAGACTAAGTAACATCTCAAGTCCATTAAGTACATCCAAGACTGCATGCCAGATGTACACAAACATATGATTTGTCAGCTTATCTATCTATGTGAATGTTGATCCAAGGGTGGTCTCTACTGTATTCTTAGAGGGGAAAACATACAATATTTTATAAGGTGACAAGGAAGAAAGTTTGCTTATTCATATTTGCTGGATCTTTCTATGAATATATTAGTTATAGGGCATATTTACACAGACACTTTAACCTGGAGCAGGCAACAAACAGCTCCATGGCTTCCACATGATGCATTACCTCCAATGTTGGGGCAAGGCTGTGTGTAGACAAAGTTGGGGAATGCTTTGGCCCCACTGGACAGCTACCCATACTGTTGTCATCCTGTCACAATCATAGAAATGACCACAGAGTTCAAAGATATCCTGTTCATCCCTGGGCACTTTTGCTGATGTTAGCAGAAGTGCCTTCATGATTCAAAGAGAGGAAGGAGGAAGCGAGAGGCCATCATCCTCTTTCCAAGTTGCAGAGACAGCTTTGCTAAGCATATGGACAATTTCAACAGAAAGGAGGAAACCATGAAAATAAACAAACTATGGCTACCAGTATTTAAAAAAAAACTATAACTCAGGAGAGTAAATAAAGAATAACACTCAGAAAGCTGGAAAATTAGAGACAGGAAACAATCATGGCCAGCTAACACCTTCCAACAAAGGATTCCCCCAGGCAGCCAGGCCTTGATACTGCAAAGCTATTCAATGGTAATCAAGCTGACCAATTGCAACATTCACACTTGCCTCAAACAGACAAGAGTTCTTTCTTCCACCCTGGACTTTCCACAAATATACAAACCCCACTTGCCTCCTTTAATATAAATAATAGCTTGGGTAACTGGCGATGTTCAGGTTATTTGAAAATTTCATTTTGTAAATTTTATGAATGATCTCATTAAGAAAATGTATAAGATTGTGGGTGAACTACAACTTACATTATGCCAAGTTAATCCCTCAAAATTAATCAGTGCTTAAAGTTGGACATGTTGGGCATGTGTAGCAACTTTACTCTAGATGTGTCATTGGTGGGGTTCAGTGTGTTCTCTGGCTGCAGTGTGAACTACAACTCCCACGATGGTGGATCGGTCCCCTCAAACCACTACAGTAGGTTCAGTTCATCCAGGAGGTTCTGTGTGTCAAGTTTGGCCCCAGTCTAATATAAATTAGGATCAGTTTCTCTGGATGTAGGTGAACTATAACTCCATAAATCAATGTCACTTTTCCCCAAACCCCTCCAGTATGTTCAGTTGGTCATGGGGGTTATGTGTTCCAAGTTTGGGCTAGGTCCATTGTCAGTGAGGGTCATGGTTTCTCTAGATGTAGGCGAACTACAACTCCTTGAGATTAAGATGAGTTCCCCTCAAATACTTCCATTAGGTTTATTTGGTCATGGGGGTTCTGTGTGCCAAGTTTGATCCAGGTCTACTGTGGGGATCAGAGTTTATCTGGATGTAGGTGAACTACAACTCCCCAAAATCAAGGACAAACCCTCTCAATCCCCTCCATCATTTTTGTTGGTCACTGGGGTTATATGTGACAAGTAAGGTCAAGGTCCACTGTGGATGAGGTTTAGAGTGCTCTTTGATTGCAGGTGAATTATAAATCCCAGTACCTACAACTTCCAAATGTGAAGGTCAATCCCCCCCCCCCCCCCCCACAAAAAAAACCCACCAGTATTCAAATTTGGGCATATCAGGTATGCATATCAAGTTTGGTCCAGAGCCATGATTGTTTGGGTTCACAGTGCTCCCTGGATGTAGGTAAACTACAACTCCTATAAACCAAGGTCAATTCCCCACAAACCTGTTCAAAGGGTCATGGAGATTCTGTGTTGCAAATTTGGTCCAGGTCTTTTGTTGGTGGGGATCACAGTGTTCTGTTTTGATGCAAGGTGAACTACAATTTCCATCATTGCGTTGTCAAAGGCTTTCGTGGCCGGACTCACAGGGTTGCTGTGAGTTTTCCAGGCTGTATGACCATGTTCCAGAAGCATTCTCTCCTGACGTTTCTCCCACATCTATGGCAGACATCCTCATAGGTTGTGAGGTTCGTTGGAAACTAGGCAAGTGGGGTTTATATATCTGTGGAATGTCCAGGATGAGAGAAATAACTCTTGTCTGTTTGAGGCAAGTGTGAATGTTGCAGTTGATCACCTCGATTAGCATTGAATAGCCTTGCAGCTTCAAACCCTGGACATTCCACAGACATATAAACCTCATTTGCCTAATTTTCAACAAACCTCATGACCATAGTTGTGGGTGAAATGTAAGGAGGGAATGCTTCTGGGACATGGCCATACAGCCCGGAAAACGCACAGCAACCCAACTTCCACCATGTTGAGTCAATTCCCCAACCCCCTCTAGTATGTTCAGTTGCTGATCCATTTGGGTCTGTTTGCTGTGTGCCATAGAAAAGAGTAGGAAAGGGTTATGGGAGAGGCAATGGTTGGGATCATGCAAATTCCACACCAATGGAGAGAGTAAGAAACACTGAGATGTTTGTAGTGGAGGAAACACATAAAATCTACAATGAAATTGTCCCCATATGAAAACAATCACTTGGGCAGTATTTTGTTTGTGGAGGACATTGGCAGGGGTTGGAGGCTCGGTTCTTGTACATGGTCACACCACTCACTATAACCTGCAATGTCATTGGAAGGAGGGCCTTTGGTGTCTCCTCATTGGCAGGGATCATAGTTGTTTGTGGAAGTGGGAGCCTGTCTGTAGAAATGGGAGCCCCAGCCACATACATGACTGGGACTCTGTGAAACCAGGGTTCAAATCCTTAGTCTTGAAAATCCACTGGGTGAACCTAAATAGGTCACACATCTTCAGCCTCAGAGGAATGCCAAAGAAAATATTTACTTCTCTGAGAAAATGTTGCCAGGAAGCCCAATGATGGGTTTGCCTCAGGGCTAAAGGGAGCCAGTTTGCTATGGAGTGCCTACACAGGCATCTCACAATTAAAGACTGGGTGAGTGGCTACAAAGAACCATTGATTGCAGATTGATCTGAACCCAGGAATATATTTTCTTCTTAACTGTCTGGTGAGATGTGCTGATGGGATGCATGTCTGATAGAGATTAGCACTGGGAGGGAGGCATTTGTTTACCTTAGGTCATTGTGTTTCTGTCATACAGACTGCCCCCCTCCCCCCCCCCATGCGCGCCAGTGCTTCAGCACTTGCCCTATCCTGACAGGTCTCATTTTGGGTTCTTGTAGGTTTTTTCAGGCTATAGGGCCATGTTCTAGAGGCATTTCTCCTGACGTTTCGCCTGCATCTATGGCAAGCATCCTCAGAGGTAGTGAGGTCTGTTGGAAATAGGAAAATGGGTTTATATATCTGTGGAATGACTGGGGTGGGGCAAAGAGCTCTCTGCTGAAGCTAGGTGTGAATGTTTCAGCTGACCACCTTCATTAGCATTTGAAGGCCTGGCTGAGCCTGGGAAAATATTCTGTTGAGAGGTGTTAAGATGTGCCTGGTTGTTTCCTCTATGCTGTTTTGCTGTTGTAATTTTAGAGTTTTTAAATACTGGTAGCCAGATTTTGTTCATTTTCATGGTCTCCTCCTTTCTGTTGAAATTGTCCACATGCTTGTGGATTTCAATGGCTTCTCTGTGTAGTCTGACATGGTTGTTGTTGGAGTGGTCCAGCATTCTGTGTTCTCAAATAGGTCTCATCTTTCTCCTGAGTCTGCCGTATTCTGGAATTTCTGGTGAGCTTTTTTAATACACTGTTTCTGGCTGGATGTGTACTGCAGCGGGCACCAGGGAGGTATGTTTTGTGGACAACCAACCTCAAGACAGCTTGGAACTGAATGTTAATGTCCATGTAGAACAGACCTCAGTGTATATTTTGTTGATTAGATCATATATGATGATATCATTCATTCTAGAATTGTTTATTTCTTTCTTGCATTTAAGGATGTAGATTGAAAGCATTTGTCATTTGGAGTAGATTAATTTGACATGTGCTTTGCTGCTTGCTTACTCACAGTATTTTCCAAAGAATGAAACGTTACAGGAGTAATGGCAGCTAAGGAAATGCTGCTGTCCAACTTGGAGCTCAAGTGCCACCCCACTGGGGCCAACATTTTTAACAGTAGTGGAAAAAGTGAATCGTAGGAAGGTATTTTCTGATCCCAACCCAAATTCCAGTGTATTAAGATTTAGCTGTCAGCTTAGCATTGCTGTTTGAAGTTAGTAGAATGATTTAATGTATATGTCTTGTATTTTCTAGCCTCACTGAGAATTTCACTGCCCTGTCTGCCTTTATTCATTTCTGCTTCTCAGCCTCATGGTTCACCAAAATGTCATGTCACAGTTTATTTTTAAAAAATTATGGCAGGAACAAAAAGTGTCCTTATTGTAAAAATCATTACAACTGACCCTCCACATTTGCAGGTTAACTTTTATGAATTTGATTTGTTTAAGGCTTTGATTACAGTAATATATTTTCTCCAGGAATCTCTAATCCTCCAGGATGATCCTACAGAATCATAGAATAACAGTGGAAGATTTAAAGATTCCTAGAGAGATGTTATTTCAGGTTTAAAAAAAAGGCTTTTTTAATTCACAGTTTTCCACTTTCATGGGGGTCCTCTACCTACTGTAGATTTGTTGGGACATTGTCTGTGAAAAAGACCTGGAACATGACAAGTTAGTAAAGCATGAGAACATGCCTACTAATGTTCATGTGACCAAGATTTTATCATTATGTGAACTGAACAACTATGTATAATTCTACAGAACCAAAATGACTGATACCTGAAAATTAGGAAGAATAAATATGGTAATGTGTTAAAGACATTTGTAACTGAGCAATGGTAGAATGGTCCTTGGAGCCAATTTGGTGTACTGCTGTACATGTATGAGTATTGGTTCAAATTCCCACTCAACCATAGAAACCCACTGAGTGACATTGGAAAAGTCACATTTATTCAGCTTCAAAGGAAGGAAATGTCAAATTGCATCTGGTCAGCTCTAGCCAAGAAGATCCTAGGACAGCATTGTCCTGAGTCAGCACCATCTTGAAGGGAGATAATAAACAAGACTGAGTCTTTGGATCATAAGTCATCATCCCACCATGATTCAATTATGGATGACTTTAACATATTATCATCTTTATTCTTCTTAGAAGTAACTTTCCAAGTATTTGAACCAATGTGGAATCTGTGAAAAATTAATTAGGGCACAAATTCTCTAGAATGACACCTCGGAGGCAGGATTTGCCAACCATTCTGTGGGAAATACTTTTTCAAACTGACCTCAGGGTAGGAATGATTTTTGTCAAAGACTATAAATGTGCAGCTGAGAGCGACCTATGTGTCGTGTGCACTTTCTAGCAAGGAACAGCAGAAAGTTGGAGCAAATGCTATAGGCCCAGCAGTCCTGACCTACATGAGAACAAGTGGTATCTGCATATAGAAGCACAATGATGTACTTCTACTGTATACTAAAAAAAAGAGAATAAGAAAGGGAATTCCTGCCTTTATATTCATGTGTGGGGAGAGTTGCCAGAATAGTTTCCAAGGATGTGCCAATACTTAACTAGTCACAATATAATCCACCAAGCTTTATCCAACAGCCATCACACAAACTAAAATGTTGTGTTCATCTAGGTGAGTGTCTGACTGAGGTTAATTAGAACTGCTCGCATTTTGGGAAGAGGCACAGGACAGATCTCATCTTGTTTTAATTCAATTGCTAAGGTACACTGTTTGTTCACCTCTACTGACCCAAATCAGCCATAAGTCTGAACAAGAATAGGGCATGCATTTTTGAAAATCCTAACCATGTGTTACAGATGAAACATATTCAATTACTTTCAAGTCAAGAAACTAAAAAGAATCAAGTGCTATCATGAGATGGCCAGAAGAACATGCCATCTTTGGTGGCGATTCACTGGGTCAAACCACTTTCTCTTCCATTCCATTTCTGTTATAATCTGCTTGTGTGCACTTTAAAAAAAATTAAAAAATCCTCTTACAATACATATTTATTATTTCATCAATTTATGGACTGCTTCATATAGCTTGGAGGATTCCAAAATGGTTTACAATACAATTTTGAATATTAAAATACAGAAATTATCATAATATTTGTGAGCACTTAAAATATTTAAATCCAGAAAATGGAAGAAGCCATAATTAACAAATTGTTTGGGAAAACAATAGGGGCAGGTTGGTCAGTGACAATATTGGCTAGAAAATTGCTTGATACATATTCTACAATGTGACTTTTGCAAGCTTGCTAAGCACATCATAGTTGGATTTCCCAACTACAAGGAGGGAATGCCACTATAAGGCAATCTGCAAATTATGATAAAACAAGGCAGATTTCTTTCAGTGACTGTATAGGTTTCTATGGAAAAGGAACTAAGAGAGATTGATTCTAAAGATAGATCCAGACAGGCCCTTGTCCCAGAAGCATCTGTGTTAAAATAATGTGGATGTTTCTAGGGGTCTGTCCATGTGCTTTCTGGGGGGTTGTCCAGACGTTCTCTCAGGACTAGCCCGAGAGAATGTCCAGAGGCCCTACCCTCTCCCCCCAAGCCCCCAGACCCCTTAGAAAACTATTTTTTTAACCAGGCCTGCAGTATTCCCTCGAAGCAGCTCTCCAAGCATGTACAAATGACATGCCTGGAGAGCGGGGGGGGGGGGGCATTTTCTTCCTCTCCTGCTCTCCTGGCACATCATTTGTATGTACTGGGAGAGCTCTTCCTAGGGAATACTGCAGTCCTGGTAAGTTTTTTTTACTTTTCTAAAAGGTCTGGGAATTGGAGGGAGGGGTGAGTATTCCCATAGTTTACCAGACTTATTTAGCTCGGTAAACTTTGGGAATGTTGTCTGGACTATAGTCTAAACACCGGAAACAGTGCATATATTCCATACCATCCAAGAAGGTCTGGAATAAATCCACTATCAAACTGATTCTCTACCAACCAGGGTAGAGAATGTTGTCTGGACAGCCCCTCCTTTATTGTGGGAGTTCTCACTTTAAGCATTATCAAAGAGCTTTTGACCTCCCATTCACAGAATGTAGGTAAGATGCAAAGGGAATATAGACATGTTCCCATTGAAAGAATGACAACCAAAGGCTGCTCAAATATGAAGCAAGCATGTTTTTCATGTGGCCTAGTAAAAACCCTACAAGTGCAGGATCCTCCTGATAGTGGAAGGTAAGCAAGTTCAGCCCTGGTTAGTAATGAAAACCAGGTGTCATAGGCTATATTTCAGAGGAAGGACCTGGCTAAACCATCTCTGAACATTCCTTGCCAAAGAAAAACCTAAGAAATCCATGGGGTCACCAGAAGTCAACAGGTGACTGAAAGGCCGACAAACATATTTCTCTGGAGGGAAAGATTTCATTCTTTAAGCAGAAATGAATTCTGCAATCGCCACTGCCATGCCCTGTTTAGATCTAGGGCAATGTCGGAGTTGCACCTAACTTTGTGTGAGCAACTTATGACCTTCTTCTGAAATGTTCTGAAAGAAAGGGTGAACTGAATCCCAGGCATGTTTATGTAGACAGCTTGATGTTGCAGCTCCTCCAAATTAAGCAATTAACATCTACAACTGAGGCTCCTTAATTAGCTGCAAATGCTAAAAAGTAACAGATATCTCCATTACAATCCATTCGTTTCAATGGTTCAAAAGCAATTTTACTTGAGCTTTCTTAATTAAGCCATGCAATTATTTCTACTAAACTTTAAAGGGTTACCAAAGAATGGCTTAGAGATAACACATTTTAAATCCACATCTTTTGACCCTGGAGGGGGGGGGGGGGGCAGAACAAGAGAAGCAAACAGAAATGTTTAGGGCACAAATAAATAATATTACAATCAATATTCCTCTTCTCAAATCAAATCCTCAAAGCTTCCCAATCAAGGGGATACAATGCTGAAATGAGTAACAGCTCAAAGGAGGCAGCGACCTTTTAACCCAACCACGGAAATAGCAATTTCTCGTGAGGCTGATGATTGCCCCATCTGCCGGGGGGATGCTTTATGGGAGCTGACTCCAGCAAAGTAGTTACTCAAGTTCCATTTGTGGCCCGATTTGCACAAAAAAAGCCAAAAGAGGAAGAGAGTCCTTTTATTCTAAAGACCTTGCTGAAATAGTTTTTCGTAACGAACTTGTACTTTTCAAAGCCGAAAAGAAAAGGAGGGAAAGTGCTTACATATTGGCTACCTGGGTCTCTGCCACTGCACTTCTTAATGACAATGCTAGAGCCACGGTGAGACACAGGAGGTGAAAACATACAGGAAGCAGACCTACAGAGCAGCCTGCTCACTGGCAAGCTATTCACCATTTAAATTATTCCATTTCATTGGAAGAACTCTGTTGGATTAGGACAGGGAGGGGGAGGAAGAGAGCGGGTGCGATTCAGCTGTTGACTGGTCAGTTAGATCCACACTTGACTTTTGTCAGCATGAAACTCAAGCAATGTTTTCACCACTGAATAGGAAACTCTATCTTCCGATCAGGAACAGCGAAATAGAATGGAAGGAGTTTGAAGTACACAGTATCATGTACGTAAGACTGGACAATGACGGAAAGTCATCCAGCCCCACGGAAGATTAAATTGTTATTAGCATCTAGCATTTCCTGGTTCTTGTTTTAAAAGTAAATCAAGAAGCTGAAGGTTTGGATTTGATGTGAGAGGTCCCACAGTCTGGAGATATATATATGTGTGTGTGTGTGTGTGTGTGTGTGTGTGTGTGGCTCTTCTCCACAATTGGACAGTACATATCCTTTCTGAAATTAAGAGAAGCAGGGAGATACTCATTTATCTTTATTGGAGAAGAAGCCATTCTGTATTACAACACTTCTTTGCCTTCCCATCAGAGTAATTGTCCCATAAAGCTCATATTAAAGGCAGTAAATCAGTTAAGAATTATCTTTGATTATGCTGGATGTAAGGTTCTAATGAGTTACATTCTAATACTATCTGGGAGGACCAGGCATTTTCTATTGGTACTACTGTATATTGTATAATTTTACAATTTATCTACAGATGCAAAAGCTAATAAAGTATTTTTCATGTCTTGCACAGGTAACACCAATATTCTAGGAAAACAAGCTATAAAATGAAAATTGTATCTTCTCTTTTGTGTTTGTTTTCAATTGAGTATATGCACACATCCTTGTATTTTGTGATGTACTTAATGCAACACAGTCATTCTCTCAGTTGTCAACTGCATGCCTTGTCAGTACTCATCTACACAATTTCTCAAGACACCCCTGACATGACACCCCCCCCCCCACAGTGATTATGTCCTCCCACACCGAAATAACGAGACCACACAATTGCTTTGGGTTAAATATGGGCAACTTTATTAACGTTACCTGATTAACTTTAACTGCTTTAAATTTAGAACTGAATTTGTTGAGGGAAAGCCGAGGCAGCGTCCCTGCCGTCCACTCCTCGGCAAGCTGGGAAAAAGATCTGGTATCCCTTGAACAAAATCTGGGCAACCTCCAATACAAAGTGCAGGGAACCTGAATTTAATGTAACGAAGGCCATAGACACCCCTCTTGTTTCCAGGTGTTTTTGTTTACATCTCCTGCCACAGTTAACCTCCTGAGGGTGCCTTGTAATAGCCTCTTAACCATGAAAAGGGGTGCCTTGGATGTAACTCACCTATTAAACTTTTATCTAGCTATTTACCGTGTCATCCTATTTAAGACCGCACCATCCCAATTCGCCATGTGACAGTATAGGGTAGGCGAAAAAAACCCCTAGAACATAGGGGGGGAAAAATTCCTACCCAGCCCCCTAATGGCGACCGACTATACTGTGACAAAAGGGTGGGCGTGGTGGGTCGACGGTCGGCAAAAGAATGAAGCTGGGGGGCAGGCCAGGCCGAAACCTGGCTCAGCTCCCTCAAATGTAGTTCCGCTGGAACTACTTCTCTTCTCTCCCTTCGGTGAAGGGGCCAACCTGCTTTCCCCACTAGCTTCACCAGGTAGGGAAAGCTTTTTCTCTTTTAAATTTAATAAATGTCCTATCTCAAAAAATTCCCATATGTTATTAATAGTACAGTATTTGCTGCCTAAAGTGCCAAGTGCTCATACTATTTATTTATTTATTTATTTACGACATTTCTATGCCAGCCTTCTCACCCCGAAGGGAACTCAGAGTGGCTTACAAGGAATATATACATACAATATATTATATACAATATAATATATTATTAGCAAAGTACAATATCAGTATTAAATATTACTATATTGTACTATACCATTATATTGTAATATTATTAGTAATATAAATATATAATTATAATATCACATTATTATTGGTATTATATTGCATTATATTATAAAATTATAAATATTATATGTATATATTATATTATTAGAATAGCACAAGAAACAAGGTGAAACTGTCCCCCGGCCTCCTCTCTTTTCACTCTGGCCCAGAGCAGCAATTGGTACTGGGGGGAGGGGTCCTCGACTGATGACATATGCAGGAGAAAAGGTGGAACTGTCTCCTGGCCACCTCTCTTTTCACTCTGGCCCAGAGCAGCAGTTCGTACTGGGAAGAGGGGGTCCCCGACTGATGACATTTCTGTAAAGATAACATTAGATACTAGTGAATACCAATAGATTAAAACCTAAATCATTAGAGTAATAGGCAACATGCATATTATTATTATTATTATTATTATTATTATTATTATTATTATTTATACTGGATGAATGCCTGACCGCTGTGATGGTTTGGATGAGGACAAATAAGCTGAGGATTAATCCTGACAAGACAGAGGTACTCCAGGTCAATCATAGGCTGGATCGAGGTATATTGTGGCAACCTGTGCTTGACAGGGTTGCACTCCCCCTGAAGTCACAGGTTCACAGCCTGGGTCTCCTCCTTGACTCAGTGCTAACACTTGAAGCTCAGGCATCGACGGTGGCTGCGAGGGCCTTCGCACAATTGAAGCTTGTGCACCAGCTGAGACCATACCTCATGAAGTCGGATTTGGCCACGGTGGTTCACGCTTTAGTTACCTCTAGATTGGACTATTGCAATGCTCTCTATGTGGGGCTGCCCTTGAAGTCGGCCCAGAAATTCCAATTGGTCAAACGGGCAGCAGCCAGATTATTAACTGGTGCGAATTACAGAGAGCGGTCAGCCCTCCTGTTTAAGGAGCTCCACTGGCTGCCGTTTATTTTCCAGGCCCCCAAAAAAGGTGCAGGTTTTGATCTCACTTTCTCCCTCTCCCTTTTTTCTCTCCCTTTCTCCTCTTCTTCTTTTTATATCCCCTTCTTCTTCTTCCTCAGAGGAGGAGGCAGTGGGTCTGGAGCGCTGTGGCTGCTGCCTTGAAGAGCAGAGGCAAGAGAATGCCTTGCTTTCACTCTTCCAGAAAGGACAGAGCTGTGCAGCCAATGGACAGTCTTGAAGCCTCCCCTTGTCATCCAGACCTCCCTCCTTCCCTCCACCTCTGCCTGGGCACAGGGCTCACGGAACCCATGCAAAGCACACCCCCCCCCCCCCGAGTTAAACAGGAAGCCTCCCAGAGGAAAGACGTCTCCTCAAAACCTGGGGTTCCTTTTCTTCCCCTCTTTGTTCTCTGCTTCTCTTCAGAAAACCCAGGCTCCTGTTGTGAAAACAGCAGGTAGTTAGGCTATTAGGAATTGTGGGAATTGAAGTCCAAACACAAGGAGGGCCCAAGTTGACCCATGCCTGCTTTAAAGAATACCAATGATATTTAATTCTGTTGTAATGTTTCATATATTTGTAGATTTGTCACAATGAAAATACACCCTGCATATCAGATATTTACATTACAGTTCATAACAGTAGCAAAATAAGATATGTGCAGTGTGCATAGGAATTTGATCATTTTTTTAAAAAAAACTATAGTCTGGTCCTCCAAAGGTCTGAGGGACAGTGAACTGTCCCCCTGTTTAAAAAGTTTGAGGACCCCTGCCTTACAGTATTTTTTGTTAGTCATGGAAGTTCTGTGTGCCAAGTTTGGTTCAATTTCATCATTGTTGGAGTTCAGAATGCTGTTTGATTGTAGGTCAACTATAAATCCCAGCACCTACAACTCCCAAATGACAAACTCAATCCTCCCTTCCCCAACTCCAGTATTCAAATTTGGGCGTATTGGGTATTTGTGACAAATTTGGTTCAGTGAATGAAAATACATCCTGCATATCAGGTATTTACATTACGATTCATAACAGTAGCAAAATTACAGTTAAAAATAATTTTATGGTTGGAGGTTGCCACAACACGAGGAACTATATTAAGGGGTCATGGCATTAGGAAGGTTGAAAAACATTGCCCTAGTAGTTTATAGATAATGACACAGCACTGCACTTCTTCCCATGCCCTTGTTACATGGCTACAGTTTTGCACTATCCCGCTCTCTTGTCTTTTTGTTTACAATCTGGCCATGTTCTTTGGTAGCTTGTCACCATAGGTTATTGTCCACTGTTTTTAATTGTTGTTTTATATGCCATATGCTTTAATTCTGTCGTACTTGTATTTTGTGGTTTATTTTATGCTCTTTTTTAGGCACTTCGTGCCATCCATAAGCTGCCCTGTCTCCCCTTGGGGAGATGGAGGCAGGGTACAAGAATAAAGTTGTTGTTGTTGTTGTTGTTGTTGTTGCCTTTTCGTTGAGTACATTTAACAATAATTATAAAATGTTATGGATCACATTGGTGAAATGACTTCAATACCACCCTTTTTTGAAATATTGCTTCCTCTCATCCTCTTTACTAGAAAAGACATAATGCATTATACAAAGAGCAACATTACTTGCTGTGGATTATTACCAGGTTCTTTGAGGGAAACTATGCAAACAAGTTGATACACAAAATGAAGTGTCTTAAATTTCTAGTTACATTAGAATCAAATAGGTAAGTTTCTTCCAACATTATTAACACTTTTGATGTATCACCATATCCACTATTTAAATGTTATGTTTACCAATAATAAAAATAAAAATAATATAGTAAATAATTGTCTATGTTGTGAAAATTAGTCACTTTGGGTTAAGGATGTGAGAATGGATGCATATACTTGTTTTTCTGCAGTTGTCTACAAACAGATATTCTTTCTCAGATAGGACACAGAGATGCTTTCTCTTTTCTTGGTGAATGTTGAATAATTTAATATGTTGCAATCCTTGTAATGAGATTCAATGCAGCAAAGTGGTTCAGTGTTGGGATAACAGACAGGAAGATCAGTGTTCAAATCTCCACTGAGCCATGCAAACCCACTTGATGAACTTGAGTGAGCCATATTTTCTCAGCCAGAGAAGAAGGCCATGACAAAACTTTTCTGAATAACCATCTTGTCAAGGATAAGGTTATAACCATCTTCTGGGACTAATAGAAGCTCTTAGCTATCATTTGGATTGTGCACTTCTCCAAAGTTTGCAAAGCAAGTGTTGGCTCAAAAACTGTTTTAAATTGGATGTGAAAAACCTTGAGTCCTGTACAAGAGGAAAGGTGGTATATTATATAAATAGATTAAATACATATATAAAATATAAAAATATACAAGAAGAGAGGTCATTTTCTGGTTTTTTAAAAAGCATATTAATGCTAAAAAGGGAACAGCATGGGGCTATGATTCAATACAAATAAAATTGTTAGGAGCCGGAAACAGACTGATTTGTTCATCTCTATCTAGTACAAGAGCATGGAAAGGCTTTTTTTTTTTTTTGCACTATAATTTCCAGAATCCCAAGCATAGCCAGTGGATTATTTTGGAATCTGTGATCCAACAATTGCCCAAGCTCTGCCCAATATATCAATTTTATGTAGCATTTTTTTAAACCTGGGGACTGCCATAATTTCCCAGAGCAATCTGATAAAAAATAAAGTGGAAATATGGAGTAAGTAGCAGTGTTCTAGCAAGTTGGGAGATTTGCCATCCGTGACTTGAAAATATTTAGAAAAGCATCCAAAAAATGAAAATTGTTTCTGTCATTTTATGACATACGATTTTATGATGCTATTGTATATAACAGTATCCACAGAATTTGGTATCCATGGGTGACCAAAACTAAACCCCAGCAGACACTAAGTGCCCACTGTTTATAAGCAAATAACAAAAATAACTGAATGATTTGCTTTAGAGGTCTTTTTTGTTTCCATAAACTTTGAATGGGAAGGAAGGCAAAGCAGTGTAGGGACTATCATCACTTTTGCTCCTATGCAGGCATGTAGCCGCACCAGTAAGGCCTTCTCGCAGACCACCATGAGAATGCAGCCACACCAGTAAGGCCTTCTCGTGGACTACCATGAGAATTTGGGGTGGGGGCTTGAGGGGCATCAACCCCCCCCCCCCCCGAAATTCTCATGGTGTTCTGTTAGAAGGCCTTACTGGTGCATTATTTAAACTGTTATGTTTATTCATATCATTGTCTGATCACAATACTCAATATATCCCATATGCATGGGGGTATTGGGGTAACAATATGAAAGGTTTGCTATGGTAGACCCTCTTTCACTCAGACTCAACAACACACACCCCCTCCCCGAATCAAAATCCTGGCTACGGGCCTGTTCCTATGTATTTAGTTCATTTTGGTAACACATAATCATTATGAGTTTCTGTTTTTAGAGAATAATGGCTTTGGGTAGGTAGTTTTTCCCCATTTCAGAGTTACCACCGGGAGCAAATGTGTTAGAGAAAAAGGATTACAGTCAGGAGATTTTTACAATATCTCAGAAATCTCATGGTCTCTCACATGCTAGTCTTAGCAAAAATTGTCTATGTATATAATTTGCGTCTGCGTAAATAATTTCCTCTCTTGGGCATCTTGAGCTTAGCAATACATTCTGGGTCTAGACATTGGATCAAAAGCCCTTTTCTTCTCTTCTTGCACTCAGTCCATTCAAGAACAGAAGTGGAAATATATTTCCACCACAAAAAGGGGCAGAGTAATTCCTTTTTCTTTGGGAATCTTGCTGGAAGAAGTAAAACATTGTTTTAAGAGGAAATAGCATAATTACACACATGCGCAAGTACAGAGACATGGTCAGTAGTCTTGTCAGATGGCCTTCAGATATTCATGCAAGTACATTTATGTTCCACTTCAATCCACTTTGGGGCTCTGTAAGTGCTGAGTTAAATTTAAATCCAATTTCCACTTCACCCACACCTTACATTAATGTTGTGTTTTGAGGTTCTGTGTGAATTGTGTTTTGCACTTGTACATTTCCCCAAAGAAATTTCCATCAGGTAGGTTTCCTGAATATACAAACAAAAGTCTATATTGAATTCTGACCCTCACAAAGTCTCTTCTTCTAGGAGAGATTCAGTAATGGGCTTTGGAGAGCTTTCACAGCCAAAATCCCATCTTTTTGGAGAAGCATTCAGTCAAGGTCTTTAATGTGTGAGTTCAGCTCAGTTTCAGCACTCAAAACCAATTATTGGGCTCAAATTCTTTAATTATAATAATATGTATTTTCTACTAGGCTTTAATTGGATAGTAGGGCTGTGCAAAATTATGTATCAGCATTGTATGTCAGATCTATCTCGTTAGATTTGAGCATATGTCGAGATATTAAGAAACACAGGCTGCATCCACACACAAAAAACCTTAAAAATTGAAACTCACACAGTAGTTTTGTGTAGCGTTTTGTGTATGATGCAGCTTTAATTTCCAGGGCAAGCAAACTATACAGGGAGGTGAAAGGCTGAGTGCGGAGGGAGGAGGTGGAGGCAAAACCGTGACCATTCCCCCTTTAAATACAGGAGTGCCGCAAGGCTTCCTCCATTGCTAAGTTGAGAGCCGAGCAAGCGAGAGAGCAGAGCACAGTAGGCTAAGCTAGGGCTATGGGCAGGCTTGCAGTAAGCTAGTCTACATAGAGAGAGACTTGGAGGACTGAATGACTGAGTGACTACTATTAGGAGGAATCCAGACTTTTGGGAGTCTTCTATGTATATTTTATTTTACTTCTATAATTTAATTTATTACTGATTCTGCCAAGGAATGACTGCTGGGACCAGAAGTTGTTTTCTTTTTTCTTCCAAGACCATTATGTGTTTGGGAAACCAAGTTGACTTAAAGTATGCAAGTTTAAAGAAAATAAATCTCTTCTCAGTTATTGAATTTGATACTATCTGTGCTGGAGTGACCGGGAAATTCAAGGAGATAGCTCTTGTAGTTTTTGAAATGTTATTTGTAAAAACATAAAACATTCCCCAAAAAATCAGTGGATGAGTGAAATGTTCTGAAACTTGGGGGGGGGGGGAGAGAGCAGTGGTAAATGTGTTCTACAATAATAGTAATTATTATTATTATTATTATTATTATTATTATTATTATTACCCCGCTATCATCTCCCCAAGGGACTCGGTGCAGCTTACATGAAGCCGAGCCCACAATACAACAATACAAGCAATAACAATAACAATACATGCATTTAAAATAAATCACATAAACAATAACATAAGCATTGACAATAGTACAAACACTTTAAAATCTTTGGCTGGACCAAATGTAATTAAAAATTTAAAATGCTGCTGGTCATGGACGAGGTAAGGAAGTGGGGCGTGGTGAAGACATACGAACAGACCTAAATCGGTATAAAGTGCTTTGGAGGACAAAGTGCTGAGGATTCATTATTCTGCGAAGGCACACTGGAACAACCACATTTTCAAACTCCTCCTGAAGACTGCCAGAGTTGGGGCCTGCCTGATGTCCTTAGGGAGTGAGTTCCTGAGTCGAGGGGCCACTATCAAGAAGGCCCTCTCTCTCGTCCCCACCAATCGTGCTTGCGACGCAGGTGGGAGCGAGTAGGGTCCCTCCAGATGATCGAAGAGATCGTGTGGGTTCGTACACAGAAATGAGGCCATGTAGGTAGGCAGGTCCCAAACCTTTCAGGGCTTTGTAGGTAAGAACCTGCACTTTGAATTGGGTCCAGAAAAAATGTCAGCCAGTGGAGCTCCTTGAACAATTATAGCAAGTTTCATCCAGATCGCTGTAAAAATGAGGGAGAAAGGAGCCCCAGAAGCTTCCCCATTTGCACAATTATATAATATAAAAGTAACAAAATTTTAATGTATTGTCGAAAGCTTTCATGGCCGGGATCACTGGGTTGTTGTAGGTTTTTTCGGGCTATATGGCCATGTTCTAGAGAACATGGCCATATAGCCCAAAAAACCTACAACAACCCAACAAAAATTTTGTTACTTAATTATGTTTTGATATAGAGCCCTTACATATTTCTTTAGAAACTATTTGCTGCCACCCCCTAATTTAGTAATGAGTATTGAAACATTTTTTTCCATTAATCACACAGGCCTATTGACTAGATCTCAACTCTTCGGTAAATAGAGTCAGTCCTGCAGGTTTGAAGTCTGCTCCAATTTGAGATCATGGAAACTTTTGACACAATTTCTCCTTTTCAAAGACACATTTCATAGTTAGTACTGAAAAGATATTGGGTCTCAAATCTGCTTGCAGGCAACACCTTCTGATCTAGGGGTGGGAAGACTATTCCCTACCCTGTGAAAAAAATTGAGCTTCTGAATGGGTGAGAAAATCTTGGGAGCAGAACAGGGCAAAGATTCTTCTCAGTTTGTGAAGTTTTGAGGAAAATGATTCTTTGCAAAAACATGGGATTTTTCTGTGCAAAGAAAAAAAAAGGTTGGTGTCCTGTTGGTGAACCCTGTCAACATACTTTGTCTCAAAACAGAGGTCAAAATTGTATTCTGACCATACAATCAAGCACAGAGAGAAAGAGAGAGAGTCCCCACAATGTACATAGTTCAGCCCTCCCAACACAGCCATTTCTGTATTGTTGGAGAGTAGAAATATCAACGGAGACTCATCCAGCTATTTTCCTGCCAAATGTCCTGTTGAAGGGACATAATCTACCAAGACATTCTTAGACTCTGCAGATATGCATCACAGTTCATCTCACTATAAGAAAACAACTAGATGCATCCCCAAGCTCTCCAACAAGAGAGAAATGACCAAGTTGAGAAGGATGGCTGTGCTACTTCCATGGGGAGTGGGGGTTATTATCATATGGAGATGTAGCAATTGAGGTGTAGCTATGTGATACATGCAGAATTCTAGCTATAGTCTTCTGAGCAGTGTTTCTGCTGGGAAAATGTGTTTCTTGAACAAGTGCAAGTGACTGAGTGATTTATGGAGAAATTGGTTACTTGCATAAAATAAACCTAATTCCCCAAAAGGACTTCTCAAAGCACAAATACCAGGAGAACACTGCCTAAAGATCACGAACAATGGGCAGAATACTATGGAATATTATAGAAGCTGTTATTCCTTGAATGTAAAAATAAATAATATGAGGAGTGGCATATCCTAAGATATTTTACTCATTTTTTTCCATGTTGAGAAGCTGCAAGTCACTTCTGGTGTGAGAGAATTGGCCATCTGCAAAGATGTTGCCCAGGGGACACCTGGATGTTTTGATGTTTTCCCATCCTTGTGGGAGGCTTCTCTCATGTCTCCATGTGGGGAGTTGGAGGTGACAGAAGGAGCTCATCCACACTCTCCCCGGATTCGAAGCTCTGACCTGTCGGTCTTCAGTTCTGCTCAAGAGCACATTCATATCATTGTTTTTCACATATTTGCACAGTATGTCCCAAATAGAAAACACAAAGTTTTGAATGTATGGGTTGAAAATAAAATGAACAGCATTAAACATTGGAAATTTGAAGATTTATTTACCCTAATAAACATTAATAATTATACTTGATTAATTAACTGAGTTATTGTGAATTAGGTTTTGATCACAATGTTAGTGTTGACTACTCCATGGGATTTATATGGTCTGGAAGTTATTGCTGTTGACCTTGGGGGAGCATGTTTAGTTTAAAAGTTATTTTTGCCCCTTTAAAGTTCCCTTCCCCCATCCTAGAACATACAACTACAAACTGTCAGGCTGGACGTTCCAGTTCATGGTGGCTTATCTTACATCCTCTTTCTTCATCTGCCTCTCTGTTTTCTTTACAATCACGTCAATATTACACTTCACTCACTCTTCCAATTCTTTTCTAGTTAAAAGTTAATAGGTAGTTGTTTGTTTCATATAGAAGACACTGATTGACTAAAAGCACAGCAATAGTGTTATTAAGATTGGTCTCTGAATCAAGGGTGGAGAATTCCTTCCTCCTCCTCCTCCTCCTCCTCCTCTTCTTCTTCTTCTTCTTCTTCTTCTTCTTCTTATTATTATTATTATTATTATTATTATTATTTACTTCACTTGTATACCACTTCTCTCCCCCCAGGAGGGGACTTAAAGCAGTTTCCAACATAAACATGGCAAGATTTAATGTCTCACATATAGAAACCTAACATAATGATAACAACATGCAATTATCAATTAAATCATAAAATACAACATAATTTAACATTAAAATATAGAATTAAATCATATCAACATGAACATTAACATCACACAATCCAAGAAGCGTAGTTCAGGCCATTCCAAATATCATATCTACTGCACATAATCCCTGATCATTCCTTATACTGCTTACTGCCCAAAGGTTTGGTTCCATAGCCAAGTTTTTACTTTTCTTCTGAAGGCCAAGAGGGAGGGTACTGATCTAATTTCCTTGGGGAGGGAGTTCCATAGCCGAGGAGCGATCACGGAGAAGGCCCTGTCTCTCGTCCCTAACAATTGCACTTGCAAGGAAGGTAGAACCGAGAGCAGGGCCTCCCCAGATGACCTTAATTTCTGAGATGGTTCATAGAAGGAGATACATTCAAACAGGTAAGCTGGGCCAAAACTGTCTAAGGCTTTATAGGCTAAAGCCAGCACTTTGAATTGTGCTTAGTAGCAGACTGGCAGCCAGTGGAGCTGGCGTAACATAGGGGTTGTAAACTTCCTGTACCCTGCTCCAGTGAGTCACCTGGCTGCCACCCGTTGGCCCAATTGTAACTTCCGAACAGGCAACCCAGTAACCAGAGCGTGGACTAGTTTGAAATGTTCTAAGCATGTGCAGAATGCTTTATGCTCAACTGAATCTTTTCTGCCTTCCTATATCCAATCAAGAAGTATGGCCAATAAAGATCAGTACTAGAGTCTATACTTCTTTCAATGCAAAGCTACTTCTATCATAGAATCATAGAATCAGAGAGTTGGAAGAGACCTCATGGGCCATCCAGTCCAACCCCCTGCCAAGAAGCAGGAATATTGCATTCAAATCACCCCTGACAGATGGCCATCCAGCCTTTGTTTAAAAGCTTCCAAAGAAGGAGCCTCCACCACACTCTGGGGCAGAGAGTTCCACTGCTGAACGGTTCTCACAGTCAGGAAGTTCTTCCTCATGTTCAGATGGAATCTCCTTTCTTGTAATTTGAAGCCATTGTTCCACATCCTAGTCTCCAGGGAAGCAGAAAACAAGCTTGCTCAATGCAAATATGTGTTAGCTCTCATCTACACTACCATATAATGAAGTTTTAAACTGCATTATATGCTCAGTGTAGAATTATATAATGCAGTTAAATGAAGATTTGCTTCCTCTGAAGTGGAGAGGGTGTGACTTGCTGAAGGTTACCTCAGTAGCTTTCCTTAGTTGAGTGAGGATTAGAATCCTGGTTTCCAATTGTGGCGCGAGTTGTGCCACCTATATGTGAAACTTTAATTTGCAAAGGTTTGAACTGTGTAACATGGCCCAACTTGCCTGTTTACCCTGTAAATGTATAGTTGGATTGATTGGTTATTTATAGCTGTCAATCAATGTTGTTTGCACCAGTTGAATTGCTCCTCCTGCTCAATTGTTTGACCCCACCTCTTCCTAGAGAGCAGGGCAGTGTTTCCTTCTTCATTCTACCATCAGACAGCTTTATAGATGGATGTGAGAAAGACTTGGCTCTAAAGCCCTTGTTTAAGCTATCTCTCATCACCAATTCTCAGGTTTTTACCCTTGAGACTCACACTTCATGCCCAGATCTTCCTGGACAACGTTGAGGAGTCTCAAGTGCTTTCAAACCACTCCTTTGGCACCAGAGGAAGACTTTGTGTTTTCAAATATAGGCAATTTGGACTGGGGTTGTGGATTGCTCCGGCATTCACAGCCACTGAGAAAAGAGGGAACTTGGAAAGTTTCTCAGCTGCAAAACTCCTTGGACCCAAGGCTTCAGAGACTGTAACGTATATTTTCTTTATCCCTGTTGAAACATCAAGTTTATGCCTAAGAAAGAGAACTCATTGTGAACAATAAGGACCATTTCGAGTTATCTGTTGTGTCTTGGTCCTTGGGAGTTCCAGTTTCCTAAAGGAGGGCAAGAAGCGATCCCCTGGGGAGAGATGCCATTTCCATGTTTCTTTCAGTAAGATCTATAGACCCCAGGCGCGACGGCACACCAATATTCAAATCACTTTAATCATGGAAACATAAAGTTGGATGAGACCACAAATACAATCCCTTGTCATGCAATACACCTCACTGGAACTCCCAAATTCGATAGATATAACTAATCCCAGCATAGTAAGGTCCACTGAAGAGATATAACTAATAAAGATGGAAAGAGTGTCAGGAAGCTAAAAAAGAAAATATTTATTTATTTATTTACTTCATTTGTATACCGCCATTCTCAGCCCTAAGGCAACTCATATAAAGTTATATTGCATGCTTGAATGCTCAGGTATTGAAGCCTAGAGGAAAGCACCGAAATCTCTGATGCTTCAATTTCTCCCACATTCAATATTTCTCCATCTCCAGTTCTGTTCACCCTGAATATGATATCTATAAATTTTGGGAAATTCTCATGTTAAAAAACCCTATTGAGAAAAAAAATCTCTATCCATATCTGGGAGGAATGAAAGGCTTAAGTTTCAGACAGTGTGGCCCTGCCTATCTTCGTGGCCACATCTTCCCCTATGAACCGGTGCAGGCTCTAAGATCTGCCAGGGAGGATCTCCTCTCACTTCCAGCACTGTCACAAGCACGGCTGATGGGGACAAGGGAGAGGGCCTTCTCAGTGGTGGCCCCTCATCTTTGAAATGCTCTCCCCAGGGAGATTGGGCAAGCCCTTCCTCTGTCCTCCTTTTGTTGGGATTTGAAAACCTGAATGTTCTATTTAGCTTTCGTGATTGATTAGACCCGAGTTATATATGCTCAGTTCCTAGGTTGCTACATAGGACTCTGTTTTGCACTTTACTCACTGCCCCGGCCCTATAATATGCTATTTGCACTATCCCTTGCCCAGTCCTTATACAGTATAGCTTGGTCAGGCCCATTTTAGAAATCTGATTATTTGGTTTATATTGAACGTGGTCTGATAGGAGCAATAATGCAATCTGTTCTTATGTTAAGTGTGTTTTATTTTGGTGTTGTATTTCATGATGCTCATATTTTTGTTCCACATGAAAGCCCTCCCTTTGTGGAGATGGTGGTGGGGTATAAAAATAAAGGTATTATTATTATTATTATTTTATTGACACAAAAACACAGTATAACCCAGCAAATAAGATATATATATACACCGGAACAATGTACAGGGAACAAAGAACTCCTTTGTTACGCCAACTCCACTGGCTACCAATCAGCTTCCGAGCACGATTCAAAGTGCTGGTTTTTTACCTTTAAAACCTTAAATGGTTCTGGTCCAGACTACCTGTCCGAATGTATCTCCTGCCATGAACCATCACAAAGTTTAAGATCTTCAGGAGAGGCCCTGCTCTCGATCCCACCACTATCGCAAACATGGTTGATGGGGATGAGAGACAGGGCCTTCTCAGCAGTGGACCTCGGCCTATGGAATGCCCTCCCTAGAGATATCAGATTGGCCACCTTCGTCTTGTCTTTCAGAAGGAAAATCAAGACCTGGTTATGGGACCAAGCGTTTGATCCGTGAACAGCAAGTGGAAGAAGATCACACAACTTATGGCAATGAATTGACCTGGACTGTTTTTTTGGATTTCGATTTTAATGGATGTGTCTTAATTAATTGTTTCAATCGTTGTTTAAATTTTTAATAGTTTGATTGTACTGTGGTTGTTTTTATGATGCTAGCATTGTTAGGCCTCCCTTCGGCGGAGAAGGGCGGGGTATAAATATAGGAAATAAATAAATAAATAAATAAATAAATAAAAATATGTATGCTGGATTTCATATCACAAAATCACAAGTTGAACACTTCCCAAGTGATTAGGACTGTGTGATATATTTTCTAATGATGCACATAGATCCAAGTAAGATGGTCAGTTGCAGATTGTGATTTTGGCAATGTTTATTGTTTCCAAATGCCGGCTGAGATCTTTTGGCACAGCACACAGTGTGCCGATTACCACTGGGACCACCTGTACTGGTTTATGCTACAACCTTTGCAATTCAATTTTGAGGCCTTGATAACGGCTGAGTTTTTCCTGTTGTTTTTCGTCAATTTGACTGTCACCTGGTATGGCAACATCAATAATCCAAACGTTTTTGTTTTCACAATCATTGTTGTTGTTGTTAGAGACAGGCTGGCACATTCACTGGGGGAACAGGACCTCTCTGAAGGTGAAAAACCATGCATACAGAATTGCTATTTTTTCTCTCTGAGAGAACATCTCTCTAGGGACTTCTAGGTCTTCCAGCTTAATTTTTGATGGATGCTGACCACAGAATTACAGTGGAGGATGTAGAGATTCTAAGAGAGGTGTTCACTCTAGAAAGCTCTAGGTCATCCAGCATGACTGGAGGAAACGGATTAAACAGTCACAGTGGAAGATCTAGAGACATTATTGAGAGAACATAGGGCTACAGCCTGTGTTGGATGGGGTTACACTTCCCCTGAAGACGCAGGTTCGCAGCTTGGAAGCGATCCAGGATTCATCTCTGCGGCTTGAATCCCAGGTTTCGGCGGTGGCCAAGGGAGCTTTTGCACAGTTAAAGCTTGTTTGCCTGCTGTGCCCATACCTTGGGAAGTCTGATCTGGCCATGGTGGTCCATGCTATGGTTACATCCCGAATAGATTACTGAAAAACATTCTACGTGTGGTTGCCTTTGAAGACTGTTCGGAAACTTCAATTAGTCCAACAGGTGGCAGCCAGATTACTCACTGGTGCGACATACAAACAACCACCCCCCTGTTGTGTCAGCTCCACTGGCTGCCGGTCCACTTCCGAGCACAATTCAAAGTACTGGTCTTGGCCTACAAAGTCCTATATGGTTCCTGCCCAGCTTACTTGTCCGAATGTATCTCTGTCTATGTTCCATCTCGAAGTTTAAGATCATCCGAGGCCCTACTCTCGGTCCTGCCAGCTTTGCAAATGCGTTTGGCGGGGATGAGGGACAGGACCTTCTCAGTGGTGACCCCCCCCCCCATGTGGAACTCATTCCCCAGTGAGATTAGGTCAGCTTCATCCTTCTTTTCTTTTACGAAGAAACTGAAATCATGGTTTTGGGACCAGGCTTTTGGACAGCAGGCATGACAGCACTTTGGATGTTGAACTGGACTGGAAATGGCTATATGGTTTGATAATAATGTTTTAAATTGTTTTTAACCTACTGTTTTATTTACCATTTTAAATTGCTATTATATTTATTATATTGATTTATACATTGTGGCATCGAATTGTTGCCGGTGTAAGCCACTCTGAGTCCCCTCTTGGGGATTGATAAGGGCAGGGTAGAAATGTTGGAAATAAATAAATAAACAAACGAATAATCAAAATCATAAAAGCCAAAACCACAGTTGTGGAGGTGATGACTGTACAGATTTGAGGGGCGAATGAATCACTTTAGAGAATGAGCTAGAGGAGGAAAGGAGAGAAGAGGAGGGGAGGGAAAGAAGGAAGAAAAAAAATCTCCTGTTTGAATTAAAATTGAACCTAGAACTCAAAACAGAGCCCATAATGTTCATTCTCCATAAGGAGAAGTGTTAAAAGTGTCCAGGTTAAAAAATGCCTGCTAACCTACTTAAGAGGCTGTACAGCAACATCTCTCATAACATTTCAACAGTTGACACCCACCAGCTTGTGAGTGCTCCTGAGCACTGTTCCATATTGTCCACAGAAGTCACCAAATTGCCACTGCGATGTCCCTAGACCACAATCACACTAATGACTCCCTTTATTCTGTTTCAATATACTTTTTATGGATTGTCAAGGAGTGACACATGAGCTGCCCCAAAGCCATGAATGGCTCAGGACACACAGTTTGATTATTCCTCCAGAGCATGCCTAGAATCCTCAGTGTGCTTTGTGAAATAAACTCAGGGAGAGGAAATTATTAATAGTACAGTACACATTTTGAATCAAGATGGTGTGTGTGCATGTGTCTATGTGTGCTCATTTGCATAAGAACAACAAAATAATCATTTGCTGCTGCGAAGAATCATCTCATATTATAGAGGACTGCAGTGGTGGCTCTTGAAAAGCATTTCTTTTCTCAGAAACCTGCGAAGCCAAAGGCCAGACAGATTTAGACAGTTCCCACAGTACAAAATGACTCAAACAATCATTACAATCAACCATCTTTCAATCAAGAACATGATGGGAAGGCCCCTAATGCCTTTACAGACAACTCATCATTTACTGAAGTAATCCACATACTTTCCTCCCATTACTGATTTGACCATTTCTTATAGCTACCAGAAACATAATTTGATTTTAATAGTGTGTGGAAGGAAAGTATACCAGGGCAGGGAATGTGAGAGCAGATGACTCCTGAAATTTTAATGATATGGAGAGCGAGAAGCTCAGAAGAGCATGACATTCCTAGGCGAATCCTGGGCTATCACAGTTACATTGGTTTGTACAATCTTCATTTTAGAATTTGGAATGGGCTAAAAAGTAGATAAATGTTAGTGGCAACCAGTATTGATCTGTTTTTGGAAAAGATTTAGGCTAGATTTTTTTTCAGTTTGAGTTTTATTGTGTACTCCATAACACTGACAGCAACGTTTTCAAAGAATCATAGAATCATAAAATCATAAAGTTGGAAGAGACCACATGGGCCATCCAGCCCAACTCCCTGCCAAGAAGTAGGAAAATCTCATTCAAAACACCCCCAACAGATGGCCATCCAGCCTTTGTTTAAAAGCCTCCAAAGAAGGAGCCTCCACCACAGGGCAGAGAGTTCCACCGTTGAACAGCTCTCACAGGTAGGAAGTTCTTCCTCATGTTCAGGTGGAATCTCCTTTCCTGTAGTTTGAAGCCATTGTTCCGCATCCTAGTCTCCAAGGCAGTAGAAAACAACCCTGCTTCCTCCTCTCTATGACTTTTCCTCATATATTTATACATGGTCAGCATGTCTCCTCTCAGCCTTCTCTTCTGTAGAATAAACATGCCCAGCTCTTTAAGTCACTACTCATAGGGCTTGTTCTCAAGACCCTTGAGCATTTTAATCACCCTCTTTTGAACATATTCCAGCTTGTTGATATCTCTCTTCAATTGTGGTATCCAGAATTGGACACAGTATTCCAGGTGTGGTCGGACCAAGGGCAGAATAGAGGGGTAGCATGACTTCCCTGGATCTAGACACTAGACTCCTGTTTACACAGGACAAAATCCCATTGGCTTTTTAGCTGCTGCATAACATTGTTGGCTCATGTTCACCTTCCTCCCCACGAGCACTCCAAGATCTTTTTCACACGTACTACTCTCAAGCCAGGCATCCCTCATTCTGTATCTTTGCATTTCGTTTTTTCTGCCTAAAAGGAGTATCTTGCATTTGTCTCTGTTGAACTTCTTTTTGTTAGTTTTGGCCCATCTCGCTAATCTGTTCAAATCATTTTGAGTTCGACTCCTGTCTTCTGGGGTATTGGCTATCCCTCCCAGTTTGGTGTCATCTGCAAACAATGATTGTGTCTTCTAACCCTTCATCTAAGTCATTAATAAAGATGTTGAACAGAACTGGGTCCAGGACAGAACCCTGCGGCAGTCCACTCATTACTTCTTTCCAGGATGAAGAGGAAGCATTGGTCAACAGTGAGCACCCTCTGGGTTCATTCACGTACCAATTACAGATCCACCTAACCATAGTGTTGCCTGGCCCACATTTGACTAGTTTGTTTGCCAGAAGGTCATGAGGAACTTGTTTGCCAGAAGGTCATGTTTCAGCCCCATCATATCTTTTTATCAAATGATCTCCACCTCCCTTTATTACACTGTGAAAAGTCCCCTTTTAGTCTCTGGAAATATAGTAGCCTCTTCTCAACCCAAGCACTCATTCAATGCATTTTGAGGTTTTGTTGAGTCCTCTTTTCTTTGCTGCCCTAACTACAGCAATTGATACCATATGTCAAGCCTTGATGCTGGGACCGTGAGATCTTAAGGTTGGAGCAAAGAGGCAATACAAGGGGGACTTCCAAAAACCTCAATCTTAATGGAAGCTGAAACTCTTTCCATTGACTGTCAGTCAATAGTGTGGGACAACGTGACCAAAACGCTTTTAGCCAAGAATATGTTTGCTTCTCTGGGGTTTTACCCTGAGGGTTTTAATGCATTACCCATGAACCTTGAAATGAGAACACATTTCTGTTAGTAATCCATTCACAGAAAGCAGTTAGCAATGAAGAAACTCTGACAGGTTTCATTTGGCATCTCCCACTACCTGAGATTTCTGATGCTGTAAGGAATTGTTTGAGGGGAAGCTTCTCTTTGTTTTGGTTGTTGCTGCTTTCTGTCCAGTGTGGATCACTTCACTACCCCAGAGAAGGAGACTGAAGTGGCTTCCGTGTCAAGGATTCACTGAATCCACTCTGGATTTTAATCCAGCCTTTAAGGAAACTTGAATAGGTACTTCAAAATCTGGAGAAGATTCACTGCATCCAGAGGTGGAGGTCACTCCAACAGCTACTTGGGAATGGAACTTCTTCTTCTTCTTCTTCTTCTTCTTCTTCTTATTATTATTATTATTATTATTATTTACTTTATTTGTATACCACCCCTCTCAGCCTGAAGGCAACTCAAGGTGGTCTACATTTGGCAATCAATGCCCTACAAGATAAAAATATAGTCAAAACAATTACATATAAAATAACCATGTAAAACAATAACAATTAACAATTAAAAACATAAATACAAATCTCAGTGTCTCATCATTAAACTTTTTGGACTGCAAGTCCCAGAATCCCCCAGCCAAAATGACCAGCCCACATTGGCAGCAGGCTTCTATAAGGAATGGTGCAAAAAAAGTAACTTCTCCTAGTTCGGCCCACACAACACTTCTGGTCATAATCATATAAGCAATTGATTCTAGAGTTACCTCCTAATTAAAAGAGAAAAGTTATAGTTTTATATTGTTTATTTGCCTGCTCTTTTGGTGAAATGCCAAGAAAATAATGTTGAAAAATTAGTGTGTTTGAAAAATGTTCTTTGAAGTCTGTGATCATACACAGCAGTTGTCCATCTCTCTGAACTGAAATGCAACTTTGTGTACACACTCATATCCCTGAATATTTTCCTGATTTATCATCCAGTGTTCATTGAAATCAGTAATCCAGACAGATTATCACAGAGCTTCTATTTTTAGGGACCCGTCTGGTATTGTGGCAATTGCAGCTGATCGGATTACTGCTAGATCCTCACTATGTAAAATGCATTGATGCTGCAACAGAAACCTGTGCTCTCAAACCACTGTTATTCCAAAGTCAGCTACAGAACTATAACCTAATTTATTTTGAAGGTCCCTTGGAAAATTAATACACAAGCACCTCTGTTATCTGTTTAAATGTGGCATTTAACTTTTGACAATCCGGAGAGGAAAAGGCTTTTCTTTTGTAGCTGATTGTGGATGTGGTTGGTACAGTGGGTCTGGGTGGCTTGCAGAAGCATATAATATGGACCTTGATACAACACCCAAAGAGAGACAGAGATTGTGTCTACTGTCTAGCTAGCTAACTACAAGGAAAACCCTACTCAAATATCTAGAGTGCCATCTAGTGGAATCTTATTATAAATGCAGTGTCTTTTTCCAGGATGAACAAGAACATGACTTACTTACTTTATGTTGAGGAAAATTACCAACCGTGTCAAGCCTGTGGTTGAGGAATTTCACATTTAAAAATAAGGGGCAGATCTGTTTCCTACTGATTTTTCTACACAATATTTGTCTATTTCTGTTCTCATTCATTTTAACATTAATGCAAAGGGAGAAAAATAGTATCAGGACTTTAGGTGCTCATCTAACCTCTGTTTATCAGCCTCCAAAGAAATAGAGTTTGCTGTCTGATAAGATTTTCCATGTTACTATCAAGGAGCTTTTTCCATCCATCAGAATGTGGAGAACACTTAAGTTTGATGTAGTTTAGAAGGCAACTTCCAGCTATATGTATGGTAGCCAAAAATGCCATATGCTGCCTCTCAGCCACTCAGCATTGTCTATTTGCGTGTTCCCATTACGTCCAAAAGTGTGGAATACGGGGTGGGGGGGGGGTGGGGGGGTGGGGGGGGTTGCTATCATTAAGTAATTATTTCTTCTTCTTGGGAGTCCCTGGAGCAAACAAATGCTGTTAGCACCATTATCCACAGTCCCTATTATTTCAAAATCCCTTAGTATTATAGGGTTTGCACCTCATTTCTATTGGTATGCCATTAGGTTCTAGCTGTTTGTCCATTAGTAAGAACAAAGGGCATCTAAGAGGTTTCAATTTAAAAGGTTCGCATATTTTTGTTTGCTTGTTTGTTTGTTTGTTGATTTGCATCCCAGACTTTGTTTCCTAGTGTTTTCTTCACACTTTCTCCACTATACTTTCTAGCTTCTGTTGGAAAGTATGGACCATGAAACATGATGGTCAAAATGTTGCCTTTCCATTCTAACACTGCTTCTAAGTCTTTCCAACAAATCTTACAGGATCAGGACCCTCTACACAGGGAAACAAGGAAATTAACTTGCATAAATATCTTGAACATAAATGACAACATAGACTAATAACTCTTCCTTGTAGAAATGACTTTGCAAGCTGTGCTTAAGTGCTTTCGCATCCTTAGCCTTGAAAGGCAGGAGCTTTCTACCAATGATAATGGCTAGGGAAATGTATTCCCTTACTCTTATTCACCCATTCAAACAGACATCCATTCACATTTTTTTAAAAAACAAAACCCTTCTTCTCTCCCCTCCACTCATCTACTATCCATGATTATTCTTTTCCGCTCTCTCTTTTTATGCCCTGACTCAATACTATGGAATCCTGCAAACTGGCAGGTAGTGGTGCTTTTTCCTTAGCCTACTGGGAAGGAAATAATAGCTCTGGGTTTCGAAGACCTAAGCAAGGCTATTGATAACAGAGATACTTGGGGGTTTCTCATCCATAGGGTTGCCATAAGTCACCACCAGCTTGACAGTGGTTAATTACCACCTGAGAAGGGCAAGATTTTACCCTTTCCTCTCCTCTCCCTCCTGCAAAGTTAATACATTTTAATATGTGCGTGTTTTTAAATAGATAGATAGATAGATAGATAGATAGATAGATAGATAGATAGAGATAGAGATATATTAAAACAATTCAATACACTTGTTATATCTGTATGTTTTAATATATGCTTTTATGGAAGTCTTTTAACTAGGTTTTAATATGAGTTTGACTAAGTACCCTGCATCAAGACGTAAGGAAAGGTGGGTAATAAATAATCAATCAATCAATCTTTATTACAGTCCAAAGACCCAATTTGCTCAGCAGGGAAGTTGCACAGCAGATTCATAAACTGATAAGACCACTTAAAAACAGGACAAGTGCAATGCTAAATGCATATAAACAAGGGTAAAAACACTGCAAATATATGCAAGACAAGTTTCAACCTGGGTCTAATACAGGAAGTTGTCTTATTCTGGCTACCTCAGAGAGAAAGTTGGCAACAGCCAAGGTCACATGGAGGAAAAATGTCACCTAGTAAAAACTTTACATGGATTATTATTATTATTATTATTATTATTATTATTATTAAACTAAATTGAGGATAAAATGGGAAAGCAAATGAAGAAGTGAGAAACTGGGGCATTTTTAAAGCATCTGAAAAAAATGGGGGAGCTGAAGATGGTTTATTTATTTATTTATTTATTTTCATTTCTATCCCACTCTTCTCACCCCGTAGGAGACTCAAAACAGCGTACATCATACGTCTAGGCAAAAATTCAAGGCCCCATTAGACATAACAAATAAAACAATAAACAATATAAAATCACTAAAATTAAAAAAAACATATGAATACACACTGAGAACCCCTTAAACATATTAAAAGCATAAGAGTCTGGAGAACAAGCCCTATGAGAAGCGGCTTAAAGAGCTGGGCATATTTAACCTGAAGAAGAGAAGGCTGAGAGGAGACATGATTTGGGCCATGGGTGAAGATGAGAGGGGAAGTCATAGGGAGGAGGGAGCAAGCTTTTTTTTCCCTGCTGACCTGGAGACTAGGATGCAATGGGACAGTGGCTTCAAACTACAGGAAAGAAAGGAGATTCCACCCAAACATGAGGAAGAACTTCCTCATTGTGTGAGGGAGAGTTGTTCAGCAGTGGAACTCTTTCTCTGCCCCAGAGTGTGGTGGAGGCTTTGAAACAGGCTGGATGGCCATCTGTCAGGGGTGCTTTGAATGCGATTTTCCTGCATCTTGGCAGAATGAAGTTGGACTGGATGGTATGGCCTTTGTTTTTGCTTTCTGCAGCTATTAAAGAAGGAGGACCCATATCAGCCTTATCAACATGACCAAAAACATACTTCAAAGCTGCGCCTTTAAGACAAAAGTTATCACAGCTCTCTGCCTAGGTGACTGAATATGAAAGATCCCCCTTTCCTACATTTTAAAAACCCTGAGTTCTTTTCAATGTGCTTATAAACTTATTGCCTGTTTTAAATTCTTAAGAAAGAAAAACAAATGAAATCACCACAGCTCTAACAGCCAATAAAAATGCAACAGTAATTTCATTCATGAACATGAATTTTCTTAACTGGAAAGCATAGTGAGAGCATTTTAAATGTCCTCATTTTAAAAGTGAGTCAGGCCACAAGGTGGCAATGCCGACTTGAAAATCAGAAACCATTTTGGCAAATTATTATTCCATTTTTTGCTATTGAATGCTTCCTGATTATAATCAGATAATAGCCTATTATTAAACTATGCAGCTTTCATGAAGTATCTTTAGTAAAAATGACTTCAAGGAAATAGAATTCTAGGAAAGCTTTAATTATAATGTACCCTGAAGTTATATGCGCAAAGCCTGGAAACAGAGCATTACAAGTGATGTTATTCAGAACATGTTAACTTTTGGATAATGAAGACATTGTTACATAGGTCAAGATTCTGGATCATCTACTTGGTTAACTATACCTAATTGAGTAGTGCCTCTTAGCCTGGTCTTCTAATTCTGCTATATTAGGCATTAGCCACTGTGAACAACAGACAGAGTTCTCTTCCCTTGTCTATCAGGCCACAGCTGACTGGTGGGTGCTGCTATGAATAAGAGCCCCCAGTGGTACAATGGGTTAAACCCTTGTGACAGCAGGATTGAACACCAACAGGTTGGAGATTCGAATCTGGGAGAGCATCCATGAGCTCCCCCTGTCAGTTCCTGCTCCCCTTGCAGGGACATGAAAGAAGCCTCTCACAAGGATGGTAAAACATCAAAACATCCGGGCATCCCCTGGGCAATGTCCTTGCAGACGGCCAATTCTCTCACACCAGAAGCGACTTGCAGTTTCTCAAGTTGCTCCACACACACACACATACACAAAAGCGATGAATAGAGTTCCAATAAATTTTAAGGGTTTAAACTTTATTTTTCATACTGTTGATATGTAATTCTGTTTTCATGTCTGTATATTTTTCAGTGTTAATTTGTATTGCTTTTAATGAAAGCTGCTTTGAATCTATTTTGTAGAGGAAAAAGCAGGGTATACATAAGCATAATAATGATAATGATGTCCCTCTTGTTTTTTTAAGTATCTCCTCAGGAGATGAATTAATAAAGCTGAAATCTAAGTGGGGAGCCTAGGCTTTTGATTGTATGCTTCTGATTCTTAATTATAATAGGGAGTTCATTGGATCTTATATTGCAACTTAGACAGGACCCGTGTCTCTTTGGAAATCATATTAACTCTAGTCAAAGAAGTCACAATCCCTGTCTCTGAGAGGAGTGGTGAAATATAGAACTCAGTCCATTCCAAAATACTCAAAAAGAAATATTGCACCCTTCCCCACCTACACATACAATCATGAAACTCCTTTGAAGGAAAGAGCCATTGCCACTGTCCCCATTCCCAGACAGGTATTCAAAGAGGCTAGAAGCATTGTGTAGTGGTGAGAGAGGATTGGTACTTCTTTCGGGTTCTTCCAGAATAGACTAGGGGCCCATCCAGACAGGCCCAAAACACAGGACCTATCTGGGGTTTTACTGGGGACACCCAAACTGCGCCCTCAGTAAAAATGAATTAATTCGGAATAACTTTCATTATTCTGAATTAATTAAAAACCCCAATAGATCCAGCCTAATGAGTTATTGGGCCTGTGGGAACTCTCTTCCTGGGACTATCCGGGGGGTCAGTCCCCATTTGCTATCCTGAACCCCCAGCCCCCAAAGTACCACAAAAAAGTAAAGAAGACCTACCTGACCACCATTACATTCTTCCTTGTGCCCTCCTGGTGGAAGGAAATGATGCACCAGGAGACAGGGTAGGAGGCATTTTCCTACAAACACCAGTGTGTCATTTCCTTGTGCCAGAAGAGTGAGGGGAAGAATGTAATGGCAGCCAGGTAAGTTTTTTTTTATTTTGGGGGGTTTCAGAGGAGCTGCATGCCATCCTGATTGCTATTGGAATGGCATGCAGCCCCCCACCCTCTCTCTCCCCCAGGAAGGCCTGGGAGTTTGGGAGTTCAGCGGGGACAGACATGCATGCCAAAGCAGGTTTTAAAAACCTAATTTGGCACATATTTCTGTCTTGTCAAGAAGCATCCTAAGCTCTCACCTTTTGCCATTCCACTCAGAACAAGATGATTCCACTTTTGATAAGACTTAAGTACAGTATACACACTGATCCATGGATGTCACCCCAAGTTTGGGTTTTTTGTTTAAAAATTCTAGAATTACTCATGAGCATATACAATAATACTTTCTTCAAATGCTCTTCTTGTTTCCAAGCTGCAATGCAGGTGCAGTTTTGCTTAAATTGATATTTATTTACATGTGCCTTTTTGCATATTATTGGGCATAAGGATGTGTATTCTTAATTCCATCAAGCATCAAAGTGCTGTTTATATTAACTACATACCCTGCAGCTTCCTTTCAAGTTTGTTAAACTTCAGAGGAAAGTGCAAAGAATAGTTTAATTCTTCTCTACCCAACCTCTTCCTGTTTGAAATACTTTTTCACCAAGCAAAAACACACAACAGTAACAAAGAGGAAACTCACTTCATTGCTTTGTTAAGTTCAGGCAGAAGCCTGCCTATATGAGTGGCTCCCTTCAGCAGGTTCAGAAAGTTGCTTTATAAACTTCAATGCAATTGTTGTAATATTTAATGAGTAACTTGTGTTTCCTGCTAGCAAAATGATTCCCCAAAACATCACCATGTAACCTTAGCAATCTGAAGTAGGAAATGTTTACTATGCATGAAGCTGGAATCTCTGGCACTTCATTTGAAATTGCATTGATCCAGGGAGGATGCATTTCTTTTCTCCACATCCTATCTATATACATAAATACAATACTCCATAGGTGCAAAGAGGACACATTACGTTGAGTGAAAGCCAGCTGCCAAATAGTTATCCTTCTTCCCATTAACTTTCAAGCAGCCAAACTTGATCTATAAGTAGCCCAGGTTGAGCAAAGCTTCCTAGTTTGGAAAGGCTCAGGTTTAACAAAGCTTTGCTATTCGGGAAGGGAATGTTTTGAAAAATCCTTTGTTCAGTCTTTACCAGTGAAGCCTTCCTGATGATACATATTCTCCGAAAGCACACTTCAAACCTGACAGCATGTAATATTTGAAATATGATGATGTGCAGAAAACAATATATATAACATGGTATAGTGGTTTGAGCATTAGACTACAACTTTGGGAATCAATGTTCAAATCCCTGCTCAGCCACAGAAACCCACTGGGCAAACTTGGCAACTTGTGCTTTCTCAGTCTCAGGAGAAAGCATTAACATAGTGCTTTTAGTATTCAGGGCTTCTTACATAGATAATCTCGGAAATCTTACAACAGCTCTCTAAAGTAGGCAAGTATTATTGTGACTCTGTTGAAGAGGCAGGCCTAAAATAACAGTGTATTTGTGGCTAAGATAACATGTTTGGCTTCCCATGTTTATAGTTGAATTCCACAACCTCTATGCTACACCAGAATTCTTGGGGCGTTGGCTTTTAATTATAGGGTACTTGGCTAGGAGCGACATCATGTATTGTATGAAGCATCATCACTCGAGACATTCGTATTTACTATATTAGTCATCCTCCTCCTAACCCACAAGAGGAAGCACCCATTCTGCATTGCCAATACATGCCAGAAAGTTCATTAAAGCAGAAAGGTTGATATTCCCATACTTGATTGCACAAAGACAACCAGGCAAAGAGAGTTAATCATGATGACAAATTGAAAACTCTTAAGATTATGGCATGTTTCCATTGGCAAGCACAGACCCGAAACTGAAAAAAATGTGTGTATTCATAACGGGATATATGACATCAAACTAGGTGTGTGCAGTGAGAAAGGCAATGGTGCTCTCAAATGTTCCAGGAAATCAAGAACCGATAAACGAAGAATGTTAGGAGACTCTGGTTTACCTCTACAGAAGTGAATCTACATGACTTAAGGAGAGGTGTATATTAAGGAGAGGTGTATATATTATTTATTATTATTTTAAAATATTTTTGTATGGTGTGTAGGGAAGGGATGGGGGGAGGGGGGTTTCCTTTTCCCCACCACCATCTGTACCCTATTGCCCCAGTTAACGTCACAGCACATGATGGCAGACAGGTAGGACCCATGTCACAGCCAGGGACACCCACAGCACAAAGGGGAGAAGAGAACAGAAAAGGTAGCCACTCAGTGGCATTGAACAAAAAGTACATTTCTCAAGATTATGGGCCAACATAGCTGCCTGTGCCTTTTGTTTTTCTAGATACATTTATCTTATTTCTGAATCGGTAGATAGTCAATTTGTACCAGTGTAAATGTCCTCCTATGTCAGAGTCACATGCAGATGCTGGTCTCCTCCAGTTAGTTTGATGACTCTTAACTGTTTGTGGTAAAGATAGGTAGGATGTGGATCTCTAGATGTCATTGATCTGCAACTCTAGGCACCCTCTTCATTGGCTATATTTTTCTTCAGTGTTCTTACATGTTATCTATCATCCGATTTAACCACAATATCACAGAGAAAATGTTTCTTCAGTGCAAATAAAATCACTTCCATACCTTAAATACTGTGAGAAATAAACGGGTTTAGGGAAGGGACATAAGAGCTCCATGGGAGTGTATTTACATGGAATTTATTGATTCAATGAAATTCTGCGTCATGCAACTTTGATTCAATGGTAACAAAAGGGTTTTGCTGCCTTTTCCCCAAAACATTGGCATTATACTAAATTCCAAGTTTTTAACTTTGTGGGTATTTTTATGCATTATAACTGTATTCTCAATGTGCTTCTGATATGATAAATAAAAATAAATCCCAAAGCAGAATGCGGAGAATATCCAATTTCTAAAGCTTATTATCAGCTGAAGACAGCAGGTTGTAAGTGTTATCAATCATTCTCACCAAGGCATCATCTGGATCTCAACAGTTTGAAAGGGCATGGAAAGAAATTCCCTTTGTTTGTTCCTCTTACACACACAAACACCACATGCAGGGGTATAGATTCTGCAGAGTTCATGTTCATACCCTGACTCTGTGAAGGCCCTTTTACATGCTACATGAATATCTGTGAACAGCAATATGGATATGGCGTTTTGTGGTAGCTGGTGACTGACCTGTCAGTAGGGATAATGAATCTGCTTATGTCTAGAATGCTAGATGCTATCCCACAAATAGGTTAAACACTTTGTGTATTTTTTATGTCTCCCCCTTGAGAGTTTGACATCTGATGAAGACAAGGAGCCACAGATACTTGATAGCCTGCCAAGTTCTTCTTTAGTTCAGCAAACACCTCATTAGGTGGCCATTTGAAAAACAGGAGACAGTGGGAAAAATCATGGGGCAGCATAGGGAATCTCTCTGGTTGTCTTTCTTACTATCAGAGTCTGTCTTCTGCCTTTCCACGGGCAGTTCCACACATACATTAAACCCATTTCAGAGTGAGTTTAAGAAACCCACTCCAAAGGGGATTTAAATCTACACAGAGGGGGGGGGGGACAGGACGTGCTTTCCCCTTTGGCTGTCCACATGCTATCCTGAATACTTCCAGGATAGCATGTGGCCATCCAACCCCCTCCCCCCCCCCCCCCACCCTCAGCTTCTCTTCCTACCTGAGGAAATATACCAATGATGCCCCAAAACATAAGGGAAGCCAGGAGCGATTCCCCCCTCCCTTCATTTTGAATGTAATTGGTATGTTAACTTTTCTATTTATTTTTTAGAGTTTTTGGGGGGGGGGGTTGGGGGGTTGGGGGGGGATTGGAGCCCTTGCACTTTTCCAGGCTGAATCAGCCTGGAAAACAAGGAGCTACTGTCTGGATTGCCCCCTCAAAAGTCCAGACTGTTGAAGTAGTGCATTTATCCTGCACCTTCCAAGAAGGCCCAGAATAAATCTACTATCTAATTAATTTGCTACAAACCAGGGGTTCCTGGTTTGTAGCGAATTAATTCGGGATTGTCCAAGACATCATCTGGACAGCCCCTTCTTTATTATGTGAGTTACCACAATAAAGAAGCTGTCTAGATGCACCCCACAATGTTTTCCAGCTGTCCCCCATTTTCTTTTCATCTCGAGTAACTTTTTTGGATGAGGAGTCAGGTGTAGATCTGACTCCTCTGGGCTTCCCTGCTGGCACGCTGCTGGCATGGAGCCCTGCCAGAATTACCCCTGTGTCATGTGATGGGCTCTTGGGGACTCTGTGCTGGCAGTGCAGAGAAGCAAGGAAAAAGCACTCATCTGCCTTCATGTGATGTGGTTTTAAATCAGTTAAGTTTAGATCAGGAAGATTAGCTAGAGACAGACCATTTTCCCTCAAGTTTCAGAGAAAGGTGGAGGCTCAGACATCTGGCTGAGACCATCTTTCACTGACAAAGTGAAAGGCTGTAATTAAGACATCAGAAGGAAATATGGTTCTCTACCTAAATACTAACTGGGATTAAGATGTTGGCTTAGCACGCTGCTTATATAAAGAGGTTACATTCACCAGCAACCTCCATTTTTCCTCTTGATAGCTCAGGTTCTGCAATTGTGCTTAATGGACTGTTTGTGCCTTGGACTGTTGTGCCTTGGACTGTTTAATGACTGAACTCAGATACAGCGGCTCCCTTCTTGAGACATCTGATGCCTCTTTCTTCCACAGTTTCTGACTTGGAAGCCCTGAGAGTAGGGCCACTTTTAACTACCAGTTCTACTTCATGTAAAACAGACAGAGTTGTGTGTCATCACCATACCAAGAGTATCTCATGCCAACATCCCTGCTGACAAATTTCATAAACTTTCTGTTGGTGTTAAATACTACGGTGGGGAGCAATCTGCCCTCCCTGTTACTATTCTTAGGAAGCATTCACAGAGGGGTAGGTAGAACCACTATATTACAAGGTATTGCATTGCCATTCTTTACGCATCATAAAAAGCTTTTCTCTGATGACGTCACCAGACATGGAATTACATCTCATACTTCTCTGAGGAAGGAGAACAAGGAAACAAGGCATATAACACAATAGAAACCTCTTGTTGCAAGCTTGCTTAGGAAAGATTTGGAGAACAACAGTAAACTGGTTTCTGTTTTAAAGGTTCCTGCCAAGTTTGATGGAATATAGTGCAAAGTAGTGAAACAAGACAATGGAAAATAGGCTCAAAAGTTCAAAGGGCAATAAAAAGGGATGCAAGCTATACATGGGAAAAACAGAATCAATTCTTTGGAAATCCTGACTGTTTACAGGAGAGCTTCAAATGTTTCCTGTGTCCTAATTGATTGCCCTTCATAGCTTTTTTCTGCCAGCAGCATACAAGCCACATTCTCTATGTTGCACATTCAGAACCTGCTGCACTGATTATCTCTTTCGACTTCAGAAAGAGAACTCAGGTCTTTCTCTCATTTTTGGGAGACCATTGTGACCATGGGACCTTGGGACCATTGTAAGCATGGGAAAAACGGAAAAATAAAAATGCATATAGCACTCTGAACGTGAAACATTCAAAGATTTTTGTTAACCTGTAAATATGGGAGGACAGAACCTAACATCCTGCTTTATAATTACAGAGTCAAAACAGACCAGCCTAGAACTGGTGCAGGTAATTTCACTGTGAAACAGGCAACTTTTCTTTCTTGTCTATCTGCAAACTAACTATTAATTCAAGTGTCTTGAAAGTATCTTCTGCATGTATAATGGCTTCAGGTGTTAAGTTAGCTGTAAGAATTAGGGCCTCGAGCTACACAAAATTATTCATGTCACAGATTTAAAAAGCAACCCCTATTCCATCACAAAGCAGGGGTGAAAAAAGGCCAGCAATACGTTTCTTGTTGATTTATGACAAGTGACATTCTGCAATTAATTGGGGGAAACTTTGGCCCTCCAGATAGCTGAACCAACACATTGCAAGGATAAAATGCTTGTTTTTGGTCTTAATTATTAATATTGCACTAAGAGTTTGAAGCTGTATTAAATATTCAGTGTAGACTCATATAATACAGCTCAAAGCAGTTAAAATGCATTATATGAGTACATTAACCATACAATGCAGCTTCAAACTGCATTATATAGCAGTGTAGATGGGGTCTCGTTGACTATCTAAAGCAGCGTTTCCCAATCTGGAGATCAGATCTCCAGATTGGGGGGGGGGGGGTTATGAGGGGGTGTCAGAGGTCACCAAAGACTATCAGAAAACACAGTATTTTCTGTTGATCATGGGGGTTCTGTGTGGGAAGTTTGGTTCAATTCTATTGTTGGTGGGGTTCAAAATGTTCTTTGATTGGAGGTGAAATATAAATCCCAGAAACTACAACTCCCAAATGTCAAAGTCTATTTTCCCCAAACACATTAGGGCAGATTGAGTATTCTTTCCAAATTTGGTCCAGTTCCATCATTGTTTGAATCCACAGTGCTCTTTGGATGTAGGTGAACTACAACTTCAGATCTCAAGGTCAATGCCCACTAAACCCTTCCAGCATTTTCTGTTGGTCATGGGAGTTCTGTGTTCCAAGTTTGGTTCAATTCCATCATTGGTGGAGTTCAGAATGCTCTTTGATTGTAGGTGAACTATAAATCCCAGCAACTACAACTCCCAAATGACAACATCAATCCTGCCCCCCAACCAAATTCAAATTTGGGCAGTGAATGAAAATACATTCTGTATATTAGATTTTTACATTACGATTCACAACAGTAGCAACATTACAGTTATGAAGTAGCAACAAAAATAATTTTATGGTTATGTGTCACCACAACATGAGGAACTGTATTAAGGAGTTGTGACATTAGGAAGGTTGAGAACCACTGACCTAAAGTCTCAGGAACTTCCTTCCTAGATAAGCTAGGCTTCTTCCTTGCTGTGTTTTTGGTGGTAGGAATTCTTTTATTATTTTGACAGGATTTTGCAAACACATTTTTAGAAAGGCTTTTTAAGAATGTGTTGTATCATTTTTGCAGTGTTTTTAAACTGTTGTTTAAGTGTTATTTTAATGCCATTTTAATGATGTTTTTGTATGTTTAAACTATAGCTGGCCATCAACTTTCATTGCAGTTAGGGGTGTGAACATGGAAAAACATTATCTTTAGAACACATGTTCCCTCCCTTGGGCAGGATAGTGTAAGTGGATGGGAGCCGGAGGAGAGAGGCATTTAAGGAAAGTAAAAAACAGGACGCATTTCTCTGCAGCTGTCCCAGATTTCAAGCACCAGCTCTGCAGTCATTTCCTTCCTCTCTCTGCCCAACAAGTGCACATGCTGGAGAAAAAAGAGCCCTAAACATGACTGAATAGGCAGCCGTAATTGCCATGCTCCTGCTTCCCCACTTCTCCCTGATCATCAATTGCCACTTGCAAAGCTTCCCTCCTTCTACAATGTAGACCACACTTGGGAATGCAACATCTATGTGACACTTCATGCCCTCCTTTCCTCCTGCTCTCCCTGTTTTCTTTTCCAGCTTCCCTTGATCCTTCCTCTCACTGTTCACTATCACCTGTTCCCTTCCCACTTGATTTCATCTATTGAGTGGATATAATCCCCACCATCTCTCCATCACATAATGTTTCTCACTCTCATCTATTTCTTTTTCCCACCCACCCCATTCCTTAAAGAGGGGGGTGCATAGCTCCATTGCAAGTCCATTTTGAAACCTCATGATATGGACAGAAATATGGAGGTCCAATAAACAGAGCTAAGGGGCATCTCCAATTTTGTGTGTGGGGCAAATGTTGTAGACTCAGTAATGAAATGAATACGTCAGTCTTACATACTGGAAAGAAAAACAACAGGAATAAGATCCAAACCTGAATGAGAAAATAAAGAGCCACAGTAGAGATGACAAACCTAACTTTATTTGGAATGTTACTTTGACCTGTTTAGGCAAGTTCTGTACCTTTAATATTGGCTAACCTTATAAAAGCAAATACAGCCATTTTTAATATGCTCTTTGACTTTGAATAATAATGTATGAAAAAGCAGATAATACCACAGAAGTCATTAAAAACAGATTTTTAAAGGTAGGCTACAGTTTTACAAAATATGAAAATTAGGCACTAATCTCAGAGATTACTCTCTGCTTAGAGACGTTATCATACATATATATGTAACAGCTTGAGCTTTAAAAGAATAATATCTTCAACAGAGTGGTTCGATGCATCTGATGTACTTGAAACTCAGTTGTCACCACCACACAAAGCCACCAGGATGGCTTCATAGTCACCTTTTGTTTCATCCTACAGAGAAAAAGAACCATGTCATTTTAATCTAAAATATGGCAGCCCATTACTGTTAGTAACAGAATAAAATTCAATGCCGGTTGTACAATGACAAGACAGACAACAGATAGAGGTACATATTTGGGCTTTCCCATCTTTCAGCTGTGCTTGGCTCCGGCCACAGAGCAGTGCTGTCACTCCATTTCCTTGCAAAAGAGCATTTTTCTTTGTTTGTAAACTTCCTCCTGCCATGCCTAAAATACCTCCCTGCTTTAATGAGGTTCTTATTTATCTACTCACATACTTGTTTTCAAACTGCTAGGTGGGCAGAAGCTGGGTTGAAAGGTCAGGCACTCACCCTGACCTGGGCTTCGAACTATCAACCTTCTGGTTAGCAAGATTTATTGCAGCTTGGTGATTAACCTGCTGGGCTAAAGCCCAGCCCTAATGTCTATTACCTAACTCCAGAGGCAACGACACCATATGCACATTGGTTTTCAAGTCTCCATAGCTACGCTGAGAGAGAGCTATTATACTAAAAGCCATGTTGGAGTCCAGCCAGAATGTGTCATGCACATATTTAATTCCTAAATGTGTTCTACTTGCAACATGAAGCATGCACCAAAGTCCTGGAAACTGCAAATCCCCCAATCCCCTAAAGTGATTTCAATAGTTATAGAAATATAAAAATAGAACTCAAACTTTGTTTAAGACCATAAGTGAATTAGAATCTAGGCAAGCAAAAACTCTTACATTGAGATCAATGAGGGATCTAGTCAGACCTCAGTGCCTAGCACTTTGTTGTGTACTTATAAACACTCCCAAGATAATTTTCTCTTTTTTTTCAGAACAGGCTTTCTTCTAAATAATTCACATAGCAAAATAACAGACATGGTCTTATGATTTTGGTGGACATGCTACAATAGAAATCCCGGTGTTGCTAATTTGGGTCACTAGGAAAAGTAATTGTTTCCCATAACTTATTTTCTAAAATTATTTTCAAACTAAGAAAACAAAATTTCTAGACTGACATTTTTAGCCATCCCATCTTGTTTGCTATAAACTTTTAAACTGCTGCCCCCCCCCACCCCCCGCCCCAAATCCCAATTTACTTACCAATATAGCCTGGGCGAGGGTTTTCCCGTACATTGCCTTATAAAAACCCTTGATCTCATTCATGTCGATTTCAGAACGTGAAACCATGATCCTATTCAGAATTCTGTGGCGTGTTCCAGAACCCTGTTAATGAGACATGACAACTCATTACATCACCATTAGAGTGGTCTATTGTTCTTAACTGTCTCTTGTTTATGCACTATTCTGGATTTTCAGAGTTGTTATCACTATATGCCAGACTTCCTAAAATTCATATATCAAAAGAACAGAAAACAAAGAAAATTCATAAATCTCCAGCAGATAGAAATATTTTAAAACCATTTCGAAGAGAGCTATATTTTCAAAATAGTACTAGTCTATATATTTCTCTTACTATTCATCATTGGCCCTGATGACCAATGTTGATAAAGGTTTTAGCCCAAGAAAATTGGGAAATGTGGAAAGCCACAAGATGTCTGAGGGCCAGCATGGCATACTGGTTAGAGCATTGGATTAGCACTCTGGAGACCAACACTTAGCCATGGAAACTCACTGGCTGACCTTGGACAAGCCATATACTTCCAGTCCAGAAAACATGTGATCAGGTTGGTTGCCTTAAGTCAGAACAAGTTGGAAACTACTTGAAGGCACACCACCACCACAAAATGTTCTGTGTTTTATATATATACACTAAACACATATGTATGAAGTCAGATCATAGTTTCATTGTTTTGCCTTATAATATTGTTTCTTTAGATCCACTGTTGGTATCTATGAACCCTGAAAGTATGATATTTCCATTTTATCTCAAATTCTCAGCCTTTGCTCTGAAAATAAATTTCACCACCGTTGTCAGTCCAGATAGAAATCTTGTTGTACCTCCCTTGCATTCAATGCATATGGAGGTAGCATCAGTGTGCTCAGGCACCCCCCCCCCCTTTAGAGCAGAATTTCCTTTTGTATCACAAAAGTAAAACATATTTTACCTTCATGGCCAAATGGAGCTTTTCAGCAAAGAAAGCAGGCTTGCTTGTGGCACATTTCACTGGAAATGGAACAGAACTGGAGTTACTTAGGATAGGAGGGTAAGGAAAACACAAAGGGTAGAAACAACAAATGAAAATCCTGAAGATAGTGAGTTGGATACTCAGAATTAATTAAACATGATGCAAAACCATGTTGCAGAATCAGAGCTGAACTCCAGGCAGAGAAGCAGTGAATGGAGAGGGAGATTTTACTATTTTGTAGTAACAAACATTCACCTCTAAAACCTATCAAGGAGAGGTAAAGCAGCTTGGAGAGACAGGATTGAAAGTTGGCAGCTAATAACAATGGAAAACATTATCTCCTAAATGTACTGTATCTTCTCTTAAAGTTCCTTTTCATTACAAAAAAGTGGACAGCAGATATTTATTACATGCAGAGAGGTCCCACTGCCGTGGCATTATTAAACTACTTTAGATGTTTTATCCATGACTCTCTAACATTTGCATTGCCCTTGTTAGCGTTTGCATGCTCCTACCATTGAAGCTACCATGAAGTCTGTTTAGGGACCAGTACAGGTTGAGCATCCCTTATCTGAAATTTCCAAAATCTGAAATACTCCCAAATCTGAAATTGTCCATATGAATAGCTGAAATAGTGACACTTCAGGTATACAAATTTTGTTCCACACACGAAATTACTGCAACTATCGTGTGGCTTTATTTTCACACTATGTGTATAAGGTGCATATGAAACATAAATGATTTTTTATTTAGACATGGGCCTTATCTCCAAGATATTTCATTATATATCTATAGCCAAATACAAGTATTCCAAAATCTGAAAGAAAATCCAAAATGCTTCTGCTCCTTCAGAATAAGAGACTTTCAACTTGTATTTAGAACTGTTTTATTGCTAACCTTTCAATGACAATTCATTCAGATGTTTTGTAAATCCATTTGGAGTGGCTTCAAAGCATCTATCATTGCTAAAACCACAATTACTTTCCTATTTTGCTTATGATTTACAATGAAATCCTGTGCAGCATGTCTTCTTCAAAAAGTTCATTTCAGATCCACAAAATTTCAGATAAATGTGCATCAATTGAAAATCATTTTGACTGCAAAAAGAACACCTAAGAAACTTATTGGGTATCTTTATTTTCCCTCCCCATTTGATTTGGTTCTCCAGTCCTTGTACCCAAATCTTTATCTCAATAAGCAAGACAGGCTGGCAGCCTATTGCCTCTTAATTACCAGAAGAGTGCATCTTGGTTTATGGACCTTGCAACCAACCCAGAAAAATTCAGCAATGACCAAACCAGCAAAGATCAGAGGGAGAAAAACAAAAGAATTATAAGACCCAACTCTGAATACAGATTCAATTATTTACTGACTTGTCAGGGAAAGCAAGTTGGAAAGCTATTCCACCAACTGCCAAAATACACAACAAATGAGAAGGAAAAGGCAAACACCACCAGTGGCGGGACCCTAAATCCAAAGTGGGCCAGGACATCCCACACACTCACTCTTTCTCGTACATACACTCTTTTGCTTCAATACCTGTATGAGGTATTGAGATAAAAACTGTTTCTCTGGTTCCTTCCATCAGCTGTAGAAGTGTTTTAGAGCAATGAGGACAATAACATAGGATCAGATGAATCAGATGTGGAACATGGTTACATACCAATTGCAGTCAGGCAGTTTTCAATGTCTCCTTTCAGTTCTAGGTCCAGAACCTTGTTCATATCGTGCTTGCTATATTTGGCGTATTTCTGAAAAACTGAACATCAAAGAAATTATAAACACTGGAAATTTAGAGCAGATGGCCACCCTTCTAAAGCTTATATGTATTCACTTATTTGGGGAAAATAACCACCTGCTTTTGAGCGAGAGAGGCTGTCAAGGGAAGTAAAATGGTGTAAGTGTGCATGTCTATTTTAGGAGAAGGTCCTTAAAAGCATTTCCTTCATCTTTCCCAACTACTAGTGTTGATTTGCTTCAGAGGCTTTTTAGTTGCAATTATTCTACATACCTCATCACACACATTCTGAGATCAGTTTGTTCATTCAGAAATTAACTCCTCAAATAACCTGTCAACCTAGAATTAAACATCAGTCAAGACAGGCACACAAAAAGTGTCATGTTTGCTTTGTAAAGCAACAAAACAAAAAAATCCCCTAAGCCCCTTGTCCGCAGTTGTGCAGTTAATCTCCTTTTTAGGTTCTACCATGTCTATAATGGTGCATAGACAATAGAATTAATGCAGTTTGACCCTATTTTAACCACTATGGGTCAGTGCTATGGAATCAAGAGAATCTGAGTTATTCAAGGCCTTTAGTCTTCTCTTATCAAAAAGTGCTGGTGCCTCACCAAACTACAATACAGTACCTGTAGCATTAAGCCATGACAGTTAAACCGGTATCAAGCTGCATTAACTCTACAGAGTAGATGCACAGTGTTTCACCTAGATGTGCATAAAGGAAACAAGAGAAGTGGCAACCTGGACTCCCACTTTAAAATCCAGATCTAGATTTCAGATTCAGCTAGGAGTATTTTGTGGCATGTTCTGAATCACCAAATCAGAACCTAAATTGGATCAGGCCTTATTAAATGCATCCAGCAAAAGGGGTCCAGCCAATTCAAAAACAATATATCCTATTAACTCATGTCTAATGCTCACAATTTTTGGCTAAATTCCCTTGCAAAAACTAGGCTAGATTTGCATAGTACAGAAGTCTTAATCTTGAGCCAAAGCAAAAGAATGAATCCTAAGCAGACTGCAACTGTAGTGTGCACCTTTTTTAGCCAAATGACAGAGTGCACTTTTTGCTGCTGCACATCACATACAGCAGCAAATACTTCTTTAAATTCAGAGTTTTGAAATTTGGGGTGCGCATTACATTCAATGGTGCATTAGACTTAAGTAAATACAGTATTCCATTGTCCAATATTTTTTGTAAGAGAGTGGAGATAGAAAATTTTTCAGGAAACCATAACAATGAGAATCTTACACAGGTCAAACCTTTCAGCTTGGGATTTACTCAGTATGAAAATGCATGTGATTTTTTCCTGCAGAAAACATTTTTTGAACAGGAAACATATTACCCAGAAAATGCCATTCTTGATACAGAATAAATCCTTCAACTGCAGTTTTCAACAACTCTTCACAGCAAGGAGAAAGATGTTGAAATTATTACTATTACTTTCCTGTGTCAATGTAATTTATGATGATTTTCCTCCTAGTTTCTTAACTAGTAAACAAACTGATTTCCTGAAAATTCTGTATCACTTCACATTTATGCATTTCTTCTTTCAGTTAAGATATATTCATCTCATGAGAACACCCCCCCCCCCCCTTCTGACTGAGCTGGCTTCAAATGAATATTCTTCAGCAGTAACATTTTGTGTTTTTAATCATTTCTTACATATGAAGCCAGCCAGCTTTAAAATAACAGTGACTTCTTCACATAAATAATTGCATTCCACTTACCACTGCGGAGATGGTTGGGACTTCTTGAAGTGAGGATGTTGATAAAGCAGCCGATATCCGTTCCTTTTCTTCTTTCTCCAGCCTCATACAAGGCCTATTTCAATGAAGCAGTAGAATGAACCCAAAGAGTAACAATCAAAATATCATATATACTCATGTTTATGTCTAGAAATTTTAGTCAAAAAAATCAACTCACAAAACCTAGACCAACTTATCCATGGGTCAATGTGAGCATGGTATCATAATTCTTAGTGAGCAAGTAACCACACTTTCTCTGATAAGAGTGGTGAAAAACAAGAGCTTTGTCTTAGGAGAACATTTTGAAAGCCCCAACTTTCTGTACTTTCTTTGCTGGACTGGCCCTTCTTTGCTCCTGGTCTTTTTAAATGCTTGAGCGAGGAAATTTTGGTGGCAGTCAGGGGTGACTGGTCTCCCAAGTTGGCATTGGTGCTTTCTCTCTGCATGGAATGACCCTCAACATCCATGTGTCATATCAAAATCCATAATTTTGTCCTTGAGTATATATGGTAATTTAGGTAGGGAAGAAATAGTAAAGGCTGGGGTGTGCATAAATGCTTGAGAGTAGATTCACTAATTCAGAGATCACTTTGATAGGACACATAGAAATTTTAGTTTAAGAGATGTAGATTACTCTTACCCGTGCATCATTATCTGCCAGTTCTTGATTCACATGAGGATTTTCATCACGGTCACCCTGCAAAAATTGAAGTTCACTTTTACCACTTTATACATTGTGAGTGGTGAATCCTATTTAAACTTGGAGACTAAGGGCCCTTTTACACATGACTAAAAACCTGGAAGCAACGGAGTTAAAGGAAGGCAGGTGGCTGGCTAAACAACGTTTAGCCAAAATGTAGGTGAAATCAGGTTAACAGCTGAAAACCACATGTTAAAAAGGTGTCCTTAAAACCCGATTCCACCTGAAAAAATGTGCAGCTTTGCATGACTGTGTATCCCTACAGCCATACAAAACACATGCTTTCCTTCCCTCCCCCTGTGTAGTCTGATCCAGCACATGTACACTTTTTAAAAGCCCAGAACAACTGATCAGCTGATTGAGCTGTCAAAACATGAAGCCATGGGCACAAGGGAAGCACAAGTGGAAAGCAGTTAGAACTCTCTGAAATGCTTTCTTTTAAACTTTATAATATCAATTATAATATTAAACAACAATTGGGTGAAGAGAGATCCAACAGAAGTTTTTTTTAAAAAAAAATCACTCCATTATGTGCTGGACCTCATATGTGCACATGTGAATCTTCTTGTATTTAGTTAAGATGTTCCCATGTGTACATTTATGACTCAGTGCATAACTGAGTACATTAAAAAAAACCCAACTTAAACCAGATGTCCCCCATCTGCCTTCCATCTTGATTTACTACAAAAGAAGACTCTAAGGACAGTGAGGACGCTTTCCCCAGAACTGACAGGTCTCTGTGTGGACCTGCTGTCAATTCCCTGGAGTTTTTGTCCTAGATTTAAAATGCGCATTTTGGCTCTGTCTCAAAGCACCCCAAATGAAATTTCAGAGAGAGTCTTAGAGACCATATTCTAGGGGTGGGAAGGGCCAGAGGAGATGGTAAAGGTCTAAAAATCAAGCTTTATGAAGAATAATTTGGTGAACCAGTTGCTTAGTTTGGGGAAAGAAAACTGAGAGGTTATTGGATAGTCATATTTAATTATCTGGAGGGTTATTATGTAGCAAATGGAGCAAACTTGTTTTCTGCTGCTCCAAAGACTAGTTGATTTAAATTACATGAAAAAAAGATTCCACCTAAATATTTGAAAACAAATTCTAGTTGATAGTAAGAGTTGCTTCATACATTGCTTCAGAGAGTGGAGCTCCTTTGGAGGTCTTTGAACAGATGTTACATGGCCATATTTTGGGAGTGATTTAACTGAAGACTGGAGCAGAGACCTTTGCACTCCCTTCCAACTCAATGGGTTCTATGATTCTTCAAAAAAGCAAGACCATGAATGAACATATATTGTAACTTAAAGCTCTAACTTTTGGCATTTGGGCCTAAATGGGGACATGTTAACATTTTTGACAATGGAAACCAGTGCCCAATATGGGGAAATCAAACAGATGTGTCTTAAGAGTTGTTCACTGAGGAAGGGGACTCCGAATGGTGAGATTGAAGCCGTAGAATTTTCAAATTCAGCCCTAGGTTGTGACAACCCAACCTGGGTATGAATTTTTGATATTCTAGCTCAGATTACCTTTAAACAAACCCATTTTTAGGTTTAAGCCTAGAAGCATAATTGTTTTGAAACAGTGTACCTTTGCTAAGGCAAGACAAGCCTTCTGGAAGTCTCCCGATGTATCTGATGCAATGTCTTTGGCCAGATCTCTCTTAAAAACTAGAAAAGAATAAAAATCATAATCAAAACAAAAATTTGACCTGGTCAATGCCACCCAGGGAGTTAAATGACCAAGGAGGAACTCAAACCCTAGTTTCCTCAAGTTCTAGTCCAACATTCAAACAATTACATCATACTGGCACTCTGCCTAGTAGTACCTAATACATATGGGTTTTTTTTGTCCCATGCATGGGCAAACCATAGTACACATACTGTGCAGCTGCCACACATTGCCTAATTTCATCAGAAGACAAACATCTGAGCAACCAGATCCTTAGATTATATTTAATTCTGTATTTTGACCAGAATACAAAACATTCATTTCCTTTGCTTAATACCGATTAGCAAACATACTGCCCAGTTCAGCAAACTATTAATCTGGTCACAAAAGAGATATTCTATTACCTTATTAAAATGAAATAAACAGTAAATTACCTTCCTGGTATGCTCTGGAAATTTCTCTGATTTCTCTGTTGTTCCTGGATGCCAAAATCTCAACTAAAGTATCTTCATCAGTTCCAAGACCCTGTTTTTAAAGTAAATCAGTGTTTGTTTCTAAAGTGCTTTGATCTTCCAAGTGCAAGATATAGAGACAGGTAGCAACAGTGTAATAATTTAACATTATAGCACATTATGAATAATCAGGGTTTCTCCCATCTACACACACAACCATGTTTGCTTCAGTTGTTTTGTATACAAAGTATAAAACCTGCTTTCAGGACATGGTTGGAAAGCAAGGCAGAAATCAAGTAAGTAGCCATAATGGGCCAACATGTTATTTTGTGTTACAAATAACATCTCTCTTCCATGCAGATAACCCTCAAAATACATGAACAGAAAGTGCAACAGTTATTTAAGTATGAAAACAACCAGAGGTCCTTTCACCACAAACCAACAAAGGATATGTGTTACGGCAAAAATGGGAATCATGGGAGCCAGCAGAAATTTGTGGACTCCAAATCCAAGCAGCCTTAGCCAGCTCAGAGAATAGTGGGGAATGTTGGGAATTACATTCCAACAAAACAACAGAAATGTACGATTTCTATCTGGACAACTTTAAAAGAAATTTCTCACTAAGGGAAACAATATTTTAAAAGATATAGAAAGGTCTATTTAATCACCTCTTAAAAATTAAATGTTATGAGTCATGTGTTCCTTTCACTCTCAACAGCCTAATAACTGTTCTAGGTGAAAAGTTAGCACCATCATTTCATCTAGAGAATGCCAGCTGGCAGCCTGCAGAGTCTGACCTTTCTACTCTGTTACATCTCAGAGACAATATGTAGAGGGTACGACTTGAAATATCCTGTTTCTACATTTCCTCTCCTTTTTAAAATATCTTGCCTAACCAAGAGATGCAAAGATTTCAAGAACTTCCACCTTGTCTGTATGTGGCCTTCTCATTGCTCTCCTTCATATTAGTACAATGTCAGTTATATATTTCACAAGAGAATGAGTGCAATTTTGTAAAAAGTCCCCATTCTAATCTGTACTGCCCCCCCCCCCCCCACACACACACACTTAACCTAACAGCATTTCTCTGTATTTTCAGAAGTTATGGCCAAGCAAAATTTAAAGAGTACTTCAGGAGCTTATTGGTAGGCAATCAATGAAGTCTGGTAGGAAATATTGCTTCCATTTTACTTTTTAAAAAAACAACTTGACCTTCATCATTGTATTATAGAAAAAGATGGCCTCAAATTTCCCGAGGAACCAATCTTATTTTTTTTCCTGTAACATTTAAAGTAATAACAACCAACAGTGCAGCCAACATAGCCAATGATGGTGAGGGGACATCCAGTTCAGCAACATGTTTCTTAATCTCTGTTTTAAAGTGCATTTGCCCACTGAGCCCTTATGATTCTGAGGAGTATTGAACCCCTTTATGTTCTAATCATCGAGCGTGGTCTACTCCATGAGGTTACGGCCCTTTATGTTCTAATCATGAATATAAAGGAGGTATCCAAGATGTCAAAGCTATTCTGTAGTTAAGATTCAGCAGCTTGGTTAACTCCTTTAAAGTTTCCAATTCACCAACCCATTTACTCAGTCAATTTTAAACTATAAATTTTAAATTGGCATTTTATTGGTATAAATGATTTTAATGTGTCTAAATGTTATACCTATGTCTTTTAAACTTACCATATTCTATCGCATAAAAAGGGAGGTGCGACTATTACATGAGGAAATTTATTTACAGCTATGGGGTTTCCCTCAGTGGAGGAAAGATGGGTAAGAAAGAAAATGTTTTACTATCATCATCATCACCACCATAAGAGCCCACCACCTTCCAGCATATATGCCTATATAGATGTGAGTATTAAGTGCCTCAGCCCATCACATCTTTGTAGATGTTTATCCCTTGAAAACTCTGATAGCCACATCTCTCCTAAACTATAATGCCCAAGTGTGTGTGTGTGTTTTTTTTTTTTGTTTTAACTATTGAAAAGATGTAGCCTGTCTATAATGCAGGGTGACCCCAGAAGGGTCAGAGGTATCTCTAATTTGGGCATAGATGTGCCTAATGAATTCATTTCTCTTCACTTAAAAAAAAAATCAAAAACAGCAAAAAAAAAAAAAACCCCAGGAAGATCTTGATTTTTTAAATTTAGATGTTGGAGAAAATAAAACTCTCACAGCCAATACAAGGTCACAGTACAAGGTAACTAGAATACAGTCAGGAAAAGTCTAAGGATTGTAAAGATAAATACAAAACTATAAACAATCTTAGTAGTAGCCCTATGGGAGTAGCTCTCCTTCAGGTTCAATGGCCAGTAAAGTTTTGCAAGATATACATACCTTCATGGACCACCTGAGTTCTTCAGCATCAAACTGGGCTGGGGTCTTCAGAAGAGCCAAGATAACATCCTCTAGGTGGCTTTTCAGTGCTTTCTTCAAATCATCTTCCAGGGGCTGACAAGTAAAACAAAACCCCATACATATAATATGACCATTTAAAGAATAATGTGGAGAGTAAAGCTCTATCTTAAGAAGAAAGGTCTTCATCAATCTGCACTATCTTCTGGAAGTCTTTTTGCTGGGCAGACTATTGTTGCCTTCCTTTCCCCATGGAGAGCATATATTGTATTTATTTATGTATTTAGAATATTTGTACCCCACCTTTCTCTGCATGCATACTCAAGGTGGCTTACAACATTAAAACATACAAATTCCAACAGTTAAAATTTGTAAATAAAAATAAAAACATGACAAGACATACATCAATTAAAACAATAAAATTATAATCGATCACTATCTCCACTATCTTCCAATTACTACCATGTGTAGGCTGCTCTTTTCACCTCCATTCTAAAGTGGGAAATATCCTGTGCCCTAGTTCACTAAATTTCAACTAATCATTGTAGGTAAAATCCTGGGTAGTGATGGGCAGCTTTTGCAGATCCTTTAGGCCAGGTATCCTCAAACTGAGGCCCTCCAGCTGTTTGGGCCTTTAATGTTTAGAAGCTCTACCCAGTTTGTTCAATGGTCAGGAATTCTGGGAGTTGGAGGCCCAAGCAGCTAGAGAGCCACAGTTTGAAGATAGGCATTTCCCTTCTGCTGGACTCTGGAGGGCTGCCCCAGAAAACACTAAAAAAAAAATTCCTCAAATCATGAAGTCCTAGAGGAAAATAAAATTTTGGAATCTAAAGTTTGTGGACAAATGGGGGGGGGGGGAGAGCTTCATGGGGCTACTAGACCACATTTTGCTCACCACTGCCTTAGGAAAAAATAAAACACAAGGGACGAGTGAATAGGAACTTCCACCAGAAGTGGGGAGCTATGTAGAGGAAACTTACCAGTTCATCACACTGGGGTCTTTGGGGTCTTTGCTCCCCTTCGAGGAAGGGGCCTGCCGAGCGCCATCACATGACATTGGCCATCGCCTTGCTACATTCATGGTGAAGTGGTGAAGAAGCTTCACAAGACACTTCCTTGCCAACAATGAAAGGTAAGGTGTCTCTTGGGTAGCTCCATTTTTTGACCCTCTTCCACTTTCTGATAGGGGAAAGGGCAATGCACATTACCACCCTTTCCCCATCCCCATCCGATGGGGACAGGGCGCCATTGTTCCTTGTCCCAATGCCCCCATGTTATGGGGGAAGGAAAAGGGGAATGTGTGAGGCACCAGGTGCACCTTCAATTCACCGGCAAAACAGAACTGTGAGCCCATCAGTATAATGAGGTCCCTAATCACATGATCATGGTGGTTGAGAAATGAAGCAAACTGAATCGGGAGCACTAGAATATCTGAGAGTCATGGTAATTTAATACTCCAAGATTCCTGAGGTCGATGTTCATCCATTTTTTTCAGAACTGGAAGTGACTAGCCAAAGCTCTCCCCCCCCCCCCCAAAAAAAAAGAACATGTGAGAGGGGGACATTGCTTCAAAAAGGATAATCACTTCTGTGTAAACTTCTGGAGGTCTGATCCTCCATTTAGTTGCCAGATCTTAGCACACCACAGACAACTCAAGGAGCACACAGTTCTTCTGAGGGTATTGTTTGCCCAGCTTTAGAAATCTCCATTCTAGTCATCAAAATTGTCAGCATAACATTTTATTTTTCCCCATTTTTTAAAAAAGTATCATATAATACTAAAGGCCAACAGAAGGGGGGGTACAAAAGATATGTGATAAGGGCAATTTTTTTGTGAGAGAAAGACAGTACCTTTCCCTTTAATTGCTGATAGGCAGCTTTGATCTGCTGCCGTTGGGCATTGTTTCTTTTGGTACAAATATCAATGATGGTTGCTTCATCAACACCTGAAATGTGACGAGAAAAGTGTCTGTAATTATAAATCTTACAAGTTGAACTGATAATACACAACATAGTATTTGGTATATTATTAACAGAATTATAATGCTGATGCTTGAACAAAGCCTGGGCCACTGCTGCTGAATTATTTTCATATTTTTGGACCTAATAAAAATCCTTTCAGGTTATTTCCACATTTCTATCTAAGCCATTTACAGGAGTATAAATTGCCTTCTTTCGCTCTGTATCTTGTCTTGTGGTGCCTTTTACCACCAGATTTGCCATGGACTGTTGTGAAACACTCCATAATCTTTATAATCCCTAATAGTTTTTGGTGAAATCTATTTCTTCATGCAACTTGTTACAAAGCTTAGAAAAGTAATTTGTACTATTAACAGTGTAAAGAAGTGGCTCACTTTATTATTTAGCTTTTTGCTTAGGTTTTAGTTAAAAGAACACTTTACAATTGGTAGAATAACGGCATATTTTTAGAAAATACATTGTTAAAAAATACACATAAAATGCCTTAAAAGGGCTGTTTAAAGTAACTAAAATATTCCCTGTAAAATAAAAATGGTAATGCAATTCCTACAAAAATTTAAATGTCATTGCTTTTGAAAAATAACTAAGAAGACACTCATTTAACCATCATCACCCTTTACCCCAGGGCCCTTCCACACAACCCTATATCCCAGAATACCAAGGCAGAAAAGCCCACATTATCTGGTTTGAACTGGGTTATCTGAGTCCTCACAGCCATATATCCCAGTTCAAAAAAGATAATATGGGATTTTATTCAGCTGTGTGAAAAAGGCCTCAATTACCCATTAAAAATAACTGAACTGCACATAGCTCAATATTTCCAAAGTCAGTCTCAAAAAGTAGAAGTAATAACAGCCAGAATGAGTAATGAATGATGACTAAAAGGAGTTTGTTAAAAAGTGTTTACAGATTACTTCCACAGGAGAAAATCCCTCAAAACTTGGTTTTCTAATGCTGTTCAGTTTCATTTAGTGATATGTAACCTTAGTGGACATACATGACATGCTGGCTTTTCTAAAAATTGAGAAATTTCAGTGTGGGAGTTTCAGGCAAAAGGTCTTCCACGTGCATTCTCATGTTGCATGCAATTATGAGACACTTCTCAATGGAAACTTTGGAGGAGTCAGTATATTCTACACATTTTCAAAGGAACAGTGGTTTGATACTAGCTTCTGTTCCTTTCCTGAATCTCCACTTTTAATTTCCTTCTCTATCATCTTGTATTCCTGGAAAACCCATTTCCAAAGGTTAGGGAATTCTCCAGAAGAAATGACACATAACAAGGAAAGTGGAAGCAGATAAATGCCAACTCCTTTTGGGAGTGGAAACACACTTAATCTCATACAGGACACTTTTAGCCCCAAGCTATTTTTATTCATTTGCATACTTTATTCTTTTCAACTTACCTTTGGCTCTTATGGCTTGGTCCAGTGCGGCAGCATCAGCTGAAGGATTGAAACTAGGATAAGCGTGGACAGCTGACCCAGTTTTAGAATTTTTCTAGAGCAATTAAAAGTTAAATCAATTAAAAATCTTCATTCTCTTTAGCTTTCTATTCTCCCTCAAACATCCACTTAGAGCCATCCAGTTAAAGTATACATTAATTTGAAGATGAATATATATATAACATCCTATTTGAGTATTTGGATGTTACAACTGTAATTGTAATCACTTTTAATGCAATGAAAGGCTTCCACATATGACTAGGTGGGAAATAAATTGATTCTAGATGTTATAAATTGTTCTCAAACAAACTAAACTCATCGAATTAAGGACTGATTAATTTGATTTACTTTTTGCTGCTGTTCCGTGCTTTCAAAGTGGTTTCTGATTTATGACAACCCTATGGTGAAGTATCATGGGGTTTTCTTTAAAAGACATGTTTAGAGGAATTATCCTTGACCTTCCAAGGATAAGAGAGCATCATTTACCCAAAGTCATGCATGGCCAAATAGAAAATTGGAACTTGGTCTCCAGGGTCATTGTCTAGAGCAGTGGTTCTCAATCTATGGGTCCCCAGATGTTTTGGTCTTCAACTCCCAAGGCCCTTCCACACAGCCCTGTATCCCAGAATGTCAAGTCAGAAAACCCCATGATTTGATCTGGATTATCCGAGACCACACTCAGATAATGTGCGATTTTCTGCCTTGATATTCTAGGAGATAGGGCTGTGTAGGGGGGCCTCCAGAAATCCTAACAGCTGGTAAATTGGCTGAGATTTTTGGGAGTTGTAGGCCAAAAACACCCGGGGACCCACAAGTTGAGAACCACTGGTATAGGAGACCCATATGTGGAGATCCATGACCCCATAGGAGCTCCCAAAATTACAAATACAATTAATTCAATGAAATTACTTAACTTGAGACTAAAAATTGAATTTAGGCTATGGTTCTGATAAGATGCCTTTTTTTCAGATTGTCCCAATCTTGGGGCAAATGGGGGTATAAATAAAAGTGGTGATAGTGGGGGTAGTTATGTAATAAAGGAGTTACTTTTGTTCTCAGTACTAAAATTGCTACGCAAACCTATGAAAAAGGAAGATATATCACTGGTCACGTTGCATGTATTGATAGCATTTATAGTAGGGAATCAATACCTTCCAGATGATTTGAATGACAAATTCCATAATCCGTCATCGCTGGCCATTCTGGATAGAGATTTAGAAAACTGAAACCCCAAACTTCTGAAAGGCCAAAGTTTTCCCACACCTGCTATGCATTAGTATTGAATTCCCTTGCAAAACTAGAAAAAAAATCCTAGCACAAAGAGCTATAAGAACCAATCATTTTCACAAATATAAAATGTTGACTGTGGAGAGTAGAGGAAACTGGAATGTAGAATCCTGAAAATGAGAGTGACTGGCTATCTGACTTTGTTCTTCTCCACACACACACACACACACACACACACACACACACACTGAAGTATGTGTGTGTCTTCAAATAACCTATTGATTTATGAGAATCTCATGAATTTTTAAAGTAGCATAATTCCAGACTAAGCCAACAACTGTACTTTTCACACGCCTACACAAAAAAGTACCCAGTATCCCTTTCAACAAGCAGTGCTACCTTACCCCACTGTTCAACAAGCAACTTGCAAAGGATACACCTCTGCCTCACTCCAGGATTCAGAACAGGTAACAGGATGGCCACCAGAAAGCTGTTGCTATGTCTGTGTAATAATATACTCTACTGGATTGAACAGGATCTTAGCCAAATTCTTTAAAACACCACTTACCACATATTCTTGTTCATTATTGTCAATGAAAAAGGCCTGCATCAGAAATTCTCGCACCATAGCCATGTTGATTTATGTTTCTGCAACAAGAGATGAGAATAAAATGCTGTAGAATTCTCTTTTGTACATTCATTTTAAACACTCTTCTGGTTATTCAGGACATTCCAAGAGCCAGCACATTAGACAAATATTCCTCCCACATCTGCCCGGAGGCCTCTAAATGAGTCAGAGTCCTCTGTGGTATTCTCATTTTACTCTGGGAGAAACTGTGTGACATGCTGTTTCATAGAATCATAGAGTTGGAAGAGACCTCATGCACCATCCCATGAGTATTTAAAGATAAAACTGCAAAGACTCTGGCACAAGCCAGTAAAGGTCATCCCAGTGGTGATCGGCACACTGGGTGCAGTGCCTAAAGACCTTGGTCTACACTTAAAAACAATCGGCGTTGATAAAATTACCATCTGTCAGCTGCAAAAGGCTACCCTACTTGCATACCCTACTGCACTCATTATTCACCAATACATCATACAGTTCTAGACACTTGAGAAGTGTCCAACATGTGATCAAATTAAAAAGCCAGCATAGTGATCATGTTTGCTGTGCACTAATATCGTTATGCCACTCCCCTATTAAAACAGCTCCACTGGCTGCTGATAAGTTTCCTGTCCCAATTCAAAGCCCTAAATGGTTTGGGTCCAGCCTATCATTGTGATCACATATTTCCCGATGAACCTGTGCGAGCTCTAAGATCTCCTGGAGAGGCCCTTTTTTCGTTCCTACCTCTGTCTCAAGTGTGGTTGGTGGGGACGAGAGAGAGGGCCTTCTCGGTGGTGGCCCCCAGCCCTGGAACCCTCTCCACACGGAGATTAGACTAGTGTGCACCCTGTCCACTTTCTGTAAAGCCCTAAAAACAATGCGCTTTTGATTAACCGGTAAATGAAGGAGTTTCCAGCATGCTCCAGGGCAGAGAGTTCCACTGCTGAACAGCTCTCACAGTTAGGAAGTTCTTCCTAATATTCAGGTGGAATCTCCTTTCCTGTAGTTTGAAGTAATTGTTACAAGTCCTAGTCTCCAAAGCAGCAGGACGCGGGACAATGGCTTCAAACTACAAGAACGAAGAACAATCCCATAGCCCAGTCCCAAAGCTGTACATAAAAGACTCAACACATCAGTTTAAAATTAATAAAAGAGACTAATTTTAACCACGCTCTTTAATTATAACAATTTGATTTTACTTTTACTGCCACGGCTCCAGCCTATAGAATCCTGAGTTTGTAGGTTAGGAAGGTTTCATTTCCTTCTAGAGATTTCTAGTTCTCTCCCTTGAAATACAACTGTAGAGATCTCTTGCATACTGTTATGATATAACCCAGACGATGGTTGCAAAACTTGTGCAAGCAGCCATATGTTAAGCCTTGATAATATTTGAATAAAAGAAGAGCCTCTGGTGATGGGACACAAAACTTTCAGGAACTGGATGTGGGATGGCCACACCCCGATCTATTAAAATGTGATCCCAGTTAGATCTTTTTGGAAGTAGTATAGGTTATAAAAGATAACCACACATTGCAGGAAATAGCCAACACGTGAATCTCATTGGAAGTATCTACAACCTCATAACTATGTTTCTGGGATCATTTGTTGTGGGCCGCAGTATCCCCAAAGTACATGTCCCATGCAATGCTTTCAGGAAAACAGGAAGACAAATCCTGTCCCAATATAAATGTAGTACAGTATGATAGGGCAAAGTAGTGGGCAATTTATGGTCCAGCTGGTGATATTCACTCCAGATCCTATCATCCCCAGCAGGCACAGCCAACAACAGTTGGAGGACCATTAGTCACTCAGCTTAAAGACTGTTGTATGTATAGAGCATCAATTAAAACATGCAAGCACATTCATACAAAAGTGAAATCCCATTGTCTTGAGTGTGGTGATATACTTTGTAACAAGTAAATGTGGTTAAGACTGCCAACAAAACTCACTTCCTAAAAGAACAGTTACCCTTGCAGTCAGCCTGCATTTATATGCAACTCCTACAAATTTTACAGCCAGGATGGCGTGAAAAATTTTGAAAAACTTGTTTTATGACTGAAAAGAATCCACCAGTGAGGAGGAAATGGCCCGACACTCTTTTTTATGTATCTGTGGAAAGTTTGAACAGACTAAAAGTAGAATTCCACAGAGCTTACTCATGCTGCTGAGTTGCTGCTTACGTGTAAACAGAAAAACTGGACTGTTTCATTCCCTTGCTTTCTCAGAAGGCAGCTCTTATTTAAATTTTCACTTTGCTTTTCATATGCTGTTAATATTTTCAAGTTTAGGAGAACTGAGCTCTACTATTCCCAAATAATTAAGCAACCTCATCATAACTGCAGGGGAAGTGGCCTCATGTAAGTTTCCATACAAGGGAGGGGCATTTTTCCCCTCTTGACACAGACTTTTGTGGTTAAAAATAATTCAGTTGTCCATAGAAACATGAACAAACACAGCATGGAGCAAGTCGGTTCTAAAAAAAACCTGTATTGTACAAACTTAAGAAAACTTTATATTCAGACGTTTAGATTTAGACACTATAAAGCTTTGCCACTCCCACCCCAGCTGCCCTAATATCCACACAACTTCAAAACAATTGGAGAAGCTTAGATAAACTACAATACTATTCTCACATTCTGTGCAGGGAAAAAAAGCCACATCAACATGTGCAGAAAGCGACACACTTCTACAGCAAGTGAAGAAATGATGTCTAAAGAAACCATACCTTTTCTTTTCCACAAGTCACACCAACTCTGTTTTCTGATTTGGGAAAGTACTGACTGGAAGAACTAAGCCTAAGCCTTCTGCTTTTTATAAAGTCATTGGAAGCCACACCTAGCAACCAGGATTAACTTCTCCAACTCCAAGGATTGGTTGCTCAGTGGAAATGGCTCAACATGTGATGTAGATGATAGACACACCCACATGTCTTTGAAACAAACTGGCCACTGAAGTGAAGAAATAGATATCTGAGCTAATGGCAAAACTGCAGATTGAATACGGAAGGCGACAGAGGAGTATCGGTAGATTGAATTCAATAGTGTTAAGAAATGTTTTGATTTTGTAATGTGCAACATCCTCTGTAATTGTTTATGCACCAAAAGAGATGCAGACAACAATTCTGTTCCAGGGTGGATTTTCACTCTTCCTCCTAAGGGTTCTCACCCATAATTTCCTTCATGCTTCATCAGTCTGATATTTCTGACTTTTTCTTTTTATTCTCACAGTGTTGACACACTAATACAAGTTGGGCACCCTTTATCCATGTCAGCTTGCTTTCAGATTATTCAATGTACACAGCATTTGTTTCATACACAAAATGATTTTTAAATTTGTGTATAAATTAACTTCAGCTATGTGTATAAGGTGTCTATGAGACATGCACAAAGATGTTGTTTAGACTTGAGTCCCATCTCCAAGGTTTCTCATTATGTACATATATGATACAAATACAGGTATTCCAAGATCTTTTAAAAAATCTGAAATCCAAAACACCTCAGATCTCAAGCACTTCAGAGAAGAGATGCTTAATCTGTATTCATTTATGAAAGGTAAAGTTTATGCGTCTTTGAACTCCCAAAATTTAAAAAACCCAAAACTTTTCAGAGATCCACCCCATAAATTATATACCCCTAAAATCAAAACAGTTCAAAATGATCCAGAATGGTCTTTAATCCAAATTTTAAGTTGGTATCAAATATATGTAATTGGAATGCCACTAGGCCAATGTTTATAAATAAGGAACTGGTGGTTATGTATCTTGAAATAAGCCTATAGATATTATGAATAAGCCTTTTTCAGCTTGTGGGTGTATCCACATATATTTACTTATTGATGGCTGGCTGTGATAGCAGTTGCAGCCCAATACATCTGGAGAGCACCCAGTTATCATTGCCATTTTTTTCATGTCAGGAGCGACTTGAGAAAGTCACTTCTGATGTGAGAGAAATGGCCATCTGCAAGGATGTTCCTCAAGTAACACCCAAACATTTTGATGTTTTTACCATCCTTGTGGGAGGTTTCTCTCATGTCCCCGCATGAGCTGGAGCTGACAGAGGGAGCTCAACCCGCTTTCCCCAGATTCAAACCACTGATCTGTCGGTCAGCAATCCTGCCAGCACAAGGGTTTAACTCATTTTGCCACTGGGGTCTCCTATCATTGCCAATATGTTGATAGTACTTCAATGTGTAATCCACAATTTATTTGACAGGAGAGAAAAGGAGTGTCTACAACTAATTTCCAGGAAATTTGAAAAAATGAATGTTCTCCCAGACATGTCCAGCCCTTTAGATCTGTGTGGGAAACCTTTCTCTTGTTCCCATAACCCTTGGAGGCAGGTTTAGTGAGAACATGAGGCAGAACTTTCTGGGTGGCTGCGCCCAGGACAATTTGGTCCTTCCTTGTTGTCTTCAGCAGGAAATTACTTATTATTCAGGCAGATTTTTGGCAATTGGAGGACACGGTGTAAAATAGATGTACCCAGTAGGTTTCTTTATTTTTGACAGTTATTTAAAACTATCCACTTTCAATTTTCTTTAGTTTAATTGTGGCATTAATGATGTAACTTACTTTATACTTTTTCAGTAATTTTATAGTAATGCTTAGTAATGTTTCATTTGAATTAGTTTTTAATTGTGTAGTAAGCCACTCTGAATCATAGTCACAGAGAAATAAATCAATACTAATATACTTCATGGGCTTCTTAGTTATATATGATAACAACTAAGTAATGTCTCTAGTCCAATCCTCCCCTTCTAGTCCACCTTAACAACCAGCAGTAAGATTAGGAGAGAAAGGTCTGTTCAGCTGGCAACTGAGGAGTAAGGATGATATTCTCAGTTCCTTCACCAGAGAGCAAACTTGCAAAAAGAACTTGTGTGTCTAAGATCTGATGGTTGCAGTCTCAGTCACTAATGGGAGAGAGTTAAAAACATTATCCTTTCATCCTGATCGACAGCTGAAGAAACATCCTTCACCCAGTCTGGTTGCTGGCTGTTAATGTGGGCTGAGGAGGTGGCATGACAAAGGCTATTTCTACACTAGACGGGTTAGTCCATTGTATATCTGTCTCAAAGCAACCCCAGATCCAGCATGTACATGCTAAACTAAAGACCAGTCCAGCCAGGCTGGGATCACAGCAGCCCGGCTAGGATGTTATCTTGTCCTCCATGTTGCCACTGCCACAACCTGCCAGTCACAGAATTCTGTGAGAGTGCTTGGCTATGTCCAGTCACATCTGCTGATGTCAGAACAGGGCACCTGTGCAACTAGCAAGAAGTAAGGGGTTGATCAACATCTGCAAATATCAGCAATATATGCCCATGATGGCGAGGTATTCTTCAGTGAACTCTGTTGCCAGTAGGAAGCAATTACAGTGATGCAGGGGTGAGCCATTCCCTTCCTCTCTGCTGTTCAGCTCAGAGAAAGGGTTATGGTGGCAGTGTCCATTTGGACATGGGATCTGACCACAATATATCCAATCCAACTATCCAGACTGCTTTTCAGCCTTAAGGTATTTTGCGATTTGGTCTAGAACAGTCGATCAAATCAAAACCAGAAAACCTGGGGTATTGACCAAAAGTTCCTATTCATCATGGAGACAGGAGGCGATGGATTCAAAATGAAGCTAGCTTAACCCATGATTTTATTCAACAAAAGGCAGTTATGGATTCCTAACTGTAGATTACAAAATTATAACTGAAAATCTGAACCCCAGCAAAAATAAATAAAAAACAAGTAAACTTAATGTAGGACAGCAGGCAGAACGCACAATCCAATGGTCAGTGGATTGGGCTCCTTCTTTCAAAAGGATTGGTTTCTATAGCTCAACACCTTAAATCAAGAAATAGTTTTCTAAGATCTACAGAGATACTCGCAAGAACACCTCAGCAAGTGAGAGTCCAAAAGTGGCAAGCTAAATCCCAGCACCTCAATCCATGGCTGATACCAAATGAGAGACTCCCCCCTGGGCACACAGAAGACTGGGCAACTTGGAAGGCACTGAACAGACTGCGCTCTGGCACCACAAGATGCAGAGCCATCCTTAAGAAATGGGGCTACAAAGTGGAGTCCATGACACGCGAATGTGGAGAAGACAAACCACAGACCCCCTACTACAATGCAACCTGAGCCCTGCCACATGCACAATGGAGCACCTCCTTATAGTGACGCCAGAGGCACTCCCAAGTGGCCAGCTACTGGTCAAATTACTTTTAATAGAATGCCAAGTTTTTAAACTGTGTGTTTTCTCAAAAACAATGGTTCACTCCTGATACAATAAATAAAATATATAGCTCTTCTCTACTACCTGGGCATAAAGTTCTATCTGTATGTGAGAGAAAGGAGCTGATTGTTAAATGCTGTCATCTGGTTTGTAATAACTTGAAACAAAATATTAATGGATAAAACTGAAATGCCAAGCCCATCTGGAAGAATGTAAGGTTGAAATGAATTCACCTCTAGGTCACTGAACCATTCTGCATCACTGCATTGTAAAGATGGTGTGTGCACTTTCAAGTCATATTTTCAATGTATGGTGGCACCAAGGATTTGCTATGTTTTTTTCTTAGGCAAGAAATACTCAGAAGTGGTTTTGTCAATTGCTTCCTCTACAACATAGCCTACAGCACTTGGTGTTCATTGGCAGTCTCCATCCAAGTTAGCTTCCAAGTTCAGATGGTGATGCCTTTAGGGATTGTAACATGAAAGAAATGAAGGTGGTGGGACCAAGTAGCAGTCAGCCCACAAAAGAGGGCACCCCATGAAAGGGAATGTTTCACAACTAAAAAAGCAAAGTGTGAGCTGATGTATAGCAGAAACATCTCTTCATTTTAAAAACAACCAAATTGTTTTTAACCTGTAATTGCTGATTAGTAAAACAGAGATAGCATTGTACCTTAAATAAAGAATGAAATGACTGATCCTTCTCCAAATAGCAATTAAGTGATGTGGGTGTGGGTATGTGTGTTTTAAGTTCATTCTGACTACATCTACTTCAGACTCAATTAATCACAACTCATCTTTCAAGGAATCACTGACTCTGAAATCCTCACCAGTTACAAAAAATGTAAAAAGCAACAGGAGACTTTTGGCAGGGAGGTGATGGAGTAAAGCAAAAGAAGCATGACTTCCTTTCCAGAGCTTGGAAGTTATTTGTTGTGAATAACTAGTTACTTGTAATCAAGTCCTCATGTTGTAGTGACCCTCAACCATAAAATTATTTTTGTTGCTACTTCATAACTGTAATTTTGCTACTGTTATTAATTGTAATATAAATATCTGATATGCAGGATGTATTTTCATTCACAAATTTGGCACAAAGATCTGATACACCCAAATTTGATTACTGGTGGAGTTGAGGGAGATTGATTTTGTCATTTGGGAATTGTAGTTGCCGTGATTTATAGTTAACGTACAATCAAAGAGCATTCTGAACTCCACTGAATGAATTGAACCAAACTTGCCACGCAGAATTCCCATGACCAACAGACAATACTGGAATGGTTTGGTGGGCATTAGCCGTGAGTTTTGGAACCTACATCCAGAGAGCACTGTGGACTCAAACAATGATGGATCTAGACAAAACTTGGCACGAATCCTCAATATGCCCAAATGTGAACAATGGTGGAGTTTGGGGAAAATAGACCTTGACATTTGGGAGTTGTAGTTGCTGGGATTTATAGTTCACCATAATCAAAGAACATTCTGAATCCCACCAATGATAGAATTGGGCCAAACTTCCCACACAGAACCCCCATGACCAACAGAAAATACTGTGTTTTCTGATGGTCTTTGGTGACCCCTCTGACACCTCCTTGTGACCCCCCAGGGGTCCTGATCCCCAGGTTGAGAAACGCTGCCTTAATGTATTAAGATAATTATAATAATACCTTAATTATAATAATACCATGCACTCCCCTAGCTGTAACTTTTTTATTTTTTTGTATTACAGGAGGATGGCTTCATTGAATGACAGAGGATGATTATTGTTCAGCAATTGTCTTGTACAATGCTCTGTCTGAATGGGAACCATTAAGATTTTTAAAATATAACTAAAGTATCCATTTAGAAACCTGTGAGAAATATAAATCAAAATAGTTACTGTTCAATGTAATTATAAGAGAAAGTCACTACTTTGGGATCAAACATCAATGGTAACTACTTGTTTTAAAATTAATTGCCTTCCTTTCTTGTTTTAGTACATTGGGGCTTTTTTTGTGTCAGGAGTAACTTGAGAAACTGCAAGTCACTTCTCGTGTGAGAGAATTGGTCGTCTGCAAGAATGTTGCCCACGGGATGCCTGGATGTTTTATGATCCTGTGAGAGGCTTCCCTCATGTCCCCTCATGAGAATCTGGAGCTGACAGATGGGAGCTCACCCCACTCACCGGATTCATACTGCTGACATTTTGGTTAGCAGGCCTGCTGGCACAAGGGTTTAACCCATTGCGCCACTGGGGGAAAGGAGGAATGACTAGATATGTAAACAAAACAGCATAAATATAATGCTCACAAAATAATGACTATTCTTTACTTACTCTAAAATCTGCTAATTTTAATTGTAAAATCTCGTAAATATCTCTTTCTCATACCACAATAAAGAAGAAGATGATTTTCAGCTTTACTTCTTGTGTAAGTTAAAAAGATAAATGATTTACTTAGGAGCCTGCTTCCATTGATGTTTCCCCAAAGCAATTTTTTTCTAATAAGTGTGTGTAGTTCCAAAGTCTATAGGAGGTAGAAAAGAAGAGATGAACTCTTTGTGAGTTTGGTAAGATGCTTATAGGTGATGGTGGGTGCATCTACACTTTAATTAATGCAGTTTGATACTATTTAAACTGCTTAACTCAATCTATGGGATCCCGGGGGTTGTATTTTTACAAGGCCTTTAGCCTTTTCTGCCAAATAGAACTGGTGCTTCATCAAATTACAATCCTCAGGATTCCATAGTATTGAGCTGTGGCAGTTAAAGCAATCTATATTCATTCTATGGTGTAGATGCACCCCTCAGTACACCTTGTTACCTCCAGTGTGCCAGACTCAACGAGTAGCTAAAAGTCGGCGGAATCGCCACCCCAAACCCATTCAAGGCTGTTTATTAGGCTTTGTTGATTTTTTAAAAATAGTTCAAAACTCAGTTCAGAAGTAGAGGGCACTGGTGGTGCAATTCAAAGGCACCTCCAAATCCCCCCCCCCTCCCAAAAAATGAAACTTTCTGAAACTTCCAAAAATTCCAAATCGATTTGTTAATGCAGGTGGGGATGTGCAGTAGGGAAAAACAGCACTGGCACTGGGGAAACTTCAGAGGATTCACCCTCCCTCATTTTTAGACAAATCCTGATGAAACTTTCAACAATGGTGGAACACATGGACCACAGTTAGTTCACCAAATTTCATAACCTTTGACTTCTCTAGGGAATTTTGGCAAATTTTCAAAGTTTTTCTAAAAACTTTTTAATAATAAAGAAATCCTGGTTTGAAAGTGTTATTTTCTGTTTCATTGGGTGGTTTTATGTTGAAAGTAGTTGTTCTACTTCGGAAACATTCTTTGTGTGGTATCGGCTTCAGATGTCCAAATTCGTATGTTTTTTTCCGAATTTCAATCATTTCCGAGCATGTCTATCCAACCCTACTCTTTATGTGTATCCCCTTCATGCTTACAAACCAAACACATACCAGTCACTTAGTTGAAAGCATCTGTAATCAATTATGCATTACAAACAGATTCCAGACAGCCTGCCTTACTCTCTGAAAAAATATCTCCATGTGTGAGGCAAGCTATCTGTTTTTTAAAAAACTGTTTGCTGTAAATGGGTGAAAAGCTTTTCAGCTGAAACACCTGGTCTTTTTTTAATTCAGTACTTACATCTCTATGGCTAATCATTCATTTACGATAAATGTGCTAGTTTACTGACAAAGTGGGTTGTGAGGATATTACAGAATTTCCTGTCATTTTAAAATTGGGAAGTCCTAGGAAAGCAAGTTATGGTCTGAATTTGTGCAAAAAAAAACCTCATTCAAAATTATAATTATAATTTGCCTGGCAGCTGCTACTGATGCAGAGAAAAGAAGAAAACTGGTACCGTAAGGGAACAAGGTATATTCCACTCTAGTTAGGAAAAATATATATGCCTTTAAGGTTAACAAGGAATAGTTTCTATGACTCAGAGGCACTCCCCTTGGCTTCTTCTTTCTCCTCCTCTGAAGGAAAAATATTTTCTGCTTTCCTTTGTCTGCCACAAAGTCCAACAACTCCCTTTGCCAGCTCAGCCTTGCCGTTCAGTAAGCTCTTGTTAGTTCGCTTACCCAAGCTCAACATTTCATCTACGGTGCTGAAAACCACAAAACACACCTATTTCTGTGCTTCCTATGACACTAGAGAGAGAAAGGCAACAAATTGGAAACATGTCTTCTACACAAGGAAAAAGAATATATTTCACAACAGGAAGGGAACCTATTCTCGACAGCACGAGTCTAAACATGTCTACTTAAAAAGAAGGTCCTGTTGAGTTTCAGTGAGATTTACGCCCAAGTAAAGGAACAATTCTGTTCCCAGGTTCCACCCACGATGAAGGTTTAGGGATATGATAGTGGTATCAGGAGTTTTAAACTGAAGAGGCAAAATATGTAGTATATTAAATTTATTGTTTGTATGGATGTCTTCACAATCAAGACATCATAAATTTGTGAATAAATCCTCCCTTCCTCTCTCTACACTGGAGTCATGGAGAACTTCCCTGTCTGTTATTTTCCCCTGTTGGGATGCTTGTATTTTCTGTCCACAATATTTGGGTCTCAGGCAGAGGTCTCTGTTCGACAAAGGTTTTGTTGATAGGAACCCAATTGTGTGTGTAGATTGGCACTGATTCTTTCTTTAGGTGTGTTTACACCAACACAATTAATCCAGTCTAAAAGACTCCAGGGCAGCTCTGATGTAGTCTGGGAGTGTCCCCAGGAATCTTTAGCCAGACTGAAGACATTGGGACACAGCTATCACTACGTCACTTCCAGCAAGCAGCTCCCTTTCAAAAGTTTGCTGGTGCCATCACATTTCTTATGATGTCACACCAGGATACCCACCCATGTGCCCAGAAAATCAATGTCACCAGCAAAACCTCTAGCAGAACATGCAGCACCAGCATGTGGGGGGTCATTTGGAAGAATGGATGGGGCCAGATCCAGCTGTCCATATCTCCAAATTTAATGCCTGGATTAATGTCTAGATGCATTTCTGCTGTAAATCCAGCCATGTATTGTCTGGACTCCCCACAGCAGCTGGACTGCAAATCTACTTTATTTTGGTCATGTGGGGCCCTTCCACACAACCATATAACCCAGGTTATCAAGGCAGAATAACCCACAATATCTGCTTTGAACTGGATTATCTGAGTCCACACTGCCATATATCCCAGTTCAAATCAGATAATGCAAGATTTTATTCAATTGTGTGGAAGGGGCCATAGACACAGACTCTATTTGAACCTGGCTATTGTTAGCCCAGAAGGTAGGCACATCTTCCTGTGCTTGGTTCAACAAAGGATTTCACCCACCTCCCGGTGAAGGCCTCAGAGCTTTTCAGTTTAGATGCATAACGTGAAACGTTTCCGATTTGTCCCACTTTTTAGATGTTTTAAAAATGTGCCAGTTTCCCTCTCCTTCGCTCACTTTACACCTTCATCCTCAGTATTAGGTCAATTAACTCTGCTTTGTGTCTTCTTGTGGAGAGAAAAATAGGATAATAATAATAATAATAATAATAATAATAATAATAATAATAACAACAACAACAACTCAATAAGTGAATCTTGCCCTTCCCAGTAGCCGTAGGAAAAAGAAAATTGCTGCAACCTCTCCTAGTTTGGATGTACTCATTAGTGACTTTTGCCATCTTGACCATACTTTGATGTTTTTGGCCAACATAGTGGTTGTCATCCTGAGTGTTAAGAACCACAAAGGCTTCTAGCAAATGATGCACTACTACAGACTCTTCTTTGGAAGATAGCCGATGTTGCGATGAGGAGTTTGCATGGCAAATGTTCATGCTTCCTGGGACAGGTTCCATGACACTGTGAAGCTTTTCATACCACCCCCATCTTGAATGGTACTTTCTATCTGTTGGTGCTGAAATGGGAGGAACATGCATAACCCTACTGGAGAATTTTGAGATATCAGGAACTTCATTTCAGCATTATGACTTTTTATCTTGTTTCAGCTGGTACTTGTTTTCTTTCTACTTTGATGTAGCAAGCACATAAGACATGGGTGGACAAGGAAATATTAGAGTTTCTGCCTACATAGCTGGATGGCCCAAACTCCCACATCTGGCATAAAATCACTAACACCATAAATCAGCCTGAAATTATCTACCATGTCTTTTACTGTGGATGCCTGTTTTACTCCTGTCCACCTCTGTACCCTGCATTCAACAACTTAAAACATGAAGATAAGTAGCATTTTCTTTCTTTTTCACAGAAAAATTAGCTGAAGATCTAGCTTATACTGATTAACATTTTAAACTAGACTAGCCCATACCAATTAAATTTTTAGTTAGCAAAGAGAAATAATGACCGTACGTGGAAATTTTTGTAACACTGGTCTCCAGTTTAGAAAAAAAAATGTGGAAAATTTCTGAAAGATAGTAATAATATAGATTGCAAAAGAGAGAGGTGGTTTATATATGATTCATGATAACATCTGAGAGATACTACAGAAGCTAAGAATGCACCTTACCTGTTTTTACAGGTTGATTTCATGCCGCAAGGAATGTGCTCATGTCTTGTAGTTGTGAAACAATATATGGCAAAAGCTATCTTGGCTGCATCCACAAGCTTCTAGGAAAGTAATCACTGATTTGCAACTCTCCATATGATAATCCACTTGCAGTACGATCAGATGAAAACAATTGCCAGCATTCCTGTTGTAGTCCCAGTTGGATATTTCTCAGGATTTCATCACATTTGGGGGGGGGGGGTCATTTGCACTTCATGGGAAGTGCAAAACACCTTTAAAGAAGGTGGAGAATTTACTTACCCCATCATACAGGATATCCTCCTCCTACTTCTCACTCAACTATCTGCTTAGAGGAGACACAAGGCATTATTTCTAACACAACACTTCTATGGGGTCCTTTGCCTCTCAAGCTCCTTACTCTAGAGGAAACAAGCAGCTTTTAGAAGCCACTTCTTTTAATGGGATCCACACTTTCTTCAAACCACTAATGTACAAAAGGATCATGGAGGGACACTTCATCAAATGGAGTGTAACAGAGGAAACTTCCTATCACATAGACAGACAACATCCCCCCAAACCAGATTTGGAGACTCCACAGAGAAAAGAGATTCTGTTTTGCCAATAATCTCCAATGTACTGGTAGATCAATATTTTCAGAACAGGGATAGTAAAGTTATAACTTTGGCAGTATGAACCTATTTGTGCCTACTACTCTCAGGGAGTATCTAGTTACTATAGTATCTAATTAATTATATATGATCCTAGCCTATCTGCTATTGCAAGAAGATCTGCATATTTGCAGACCACGGAAGTACTTCTTGCAAGTAACTTCCTCACCCCCGCAACCTTGTAGCACTTTCTGTACTTTAATCTTCAATTGCCCTAGCAAATCACCCATCCAGTAATATAAACTACAAACCTGAGGTCAGTACCAGTGGTTCCTGGTAATATCCATATTAATGAAAGAGTGAATTTGCTCTGAGTTTAGACAAAAATATGAAAGAGCTACCCAAGGTTCTGAAGTCTGTCCTGAGAATAAATTCAGCCTCTCAGATAATTCCTTTAAAGTTTACACTAAAATCTGGACTGGATTCACAATATCATTAGCATGGGAGCCATCAATTTCCACTGGATTTGCACAGGGCCCAGTATTAATCTCTGGTAGGCTTCTGTTTTGCAGTTATTCACCAGAGACAGAGCAAATTACAGTCAGACATGTATGTCTTTGGGGGGTGGGGGCATTAAAGTTGTCGGTATTCTCTTTTTCCCTCTAGGGTGATCCCCAGCTAAGATTCACTCTTTCACTGTTTTAGACCTCCCTCTGCATTTATAGAATGGTTGGCAAAGAACGGGAGGGAAGGAGATTGATGTCCCCATAGAAAAACATAGAATGATGGCATCAAGAGGGATATTGACAAGCTCAAAGGTGTCTAGAGAAGTGTAACCAAAATAATTAAAGTTCTGAAAGTCAACTCCCATGAGGAATGGCTTAGAGACCTGGATTTATTTGAAAAGGTTAAGCGGGGGCTTGATAGCAATGTTTAAATATTTGAAAAGATGTCATTTTGAGGTGGGGGCAAGCTTGCTTTGTGCTACTTCAGGAGCCCCCGGTGGCGCAGTGGGTTAAATGCCTTTGCTGGCAGGACTGAAGACCGACAGGTTGCAGGTTCAAATCCGGGGAGAGGTGGATGAGCTCCCTCTATCAACTCCAACTCCTCATGCGGGGACATGAGAGAAGCCTCACACAAAGATGATAAAAACATCAAATCATCCGGGTGTCCCCTGGGCAACATCCTTGCAGATGGCCAATTTTCTCACACCAGAAGCGACTTGCAGTTTCTCAAGTCACTCCTGACACAACAAAAAAAAAAGAGCCTGAAACAATGCACCAGATTCAAACTACAGGAAAAGTGATTCCACCTCAACGATAGGAAGAAGTTCCTGGTGGTAAGAGCTGCTTTGCCCTGGAATATGCTGTCCTGGAGTATGGAGGAGTTTCCTTCTCTGGAGGTTTTTAAATAGAGTCTCGATGGCCATCTGTCAGAAGTGCTCCAATGTCCTGCATGGTAGGGAGTTGAACTAGATGGCTCTTGTGGTCTCATCCAACTCCTTGATTATATGATCTTCCAAGGCCTCCAAAGCATTCCATCAAATCTCTTATATATATGCTCTGCATTTAGCTCTGCATTTAGCAGATGGCTCTTCAACCCCATCAACTCATAGCAAGGAGGCTCTAGCAGCAAAACAATGAGACCAGTTGTGAGAGGAAAACTGCAGGGTAGTTCCACCTAAGGAAGTTCTATGCTATGCTCAGTAATACAGGATCTTGATCCTTATCTCCATCCTAACAGAAATAATGTTGTCAGGGGTTTTTCTCATCCTGTGTTACACTTTTACTGACAGGATGTTATACACTTCTATGAACATAAACCTACAAAAGCAAGAACATCTAAATTATCACTCTGCTCATGGGTGTGATTTGAATGCAATATTCCTGCTTCTTGGCAGGGGGTTGGACTGGATGGCCCATTAGGTCTCTTCCAACTCTTTGATTCTATGATTCTATGGGCAGCAGTCCTGGCATTATCTCCATGTGGCATTGTGGTATTTACTCATCAAGCTTCACTTAAAGAAAGAAAATTCTATAGACATTTTGAAGACATTCCTTCACATGGGAATTCTCCTCAGAACTTAGAAAAGTAAGGTTTTGAACTAAAACAACCCAAATCCCTCACATTGGCTGGTGGCTTCTCAGAATTACCATCCACAAAAAGGAAGTTTATACTTTTTGAATATCCACAGCTTCTTGAAGCTGTAATCCAAAAGTTAATTTTCCTGGTTGTGCTCCAAACCTCATTGCCCTATTATCTGGACAATTCCAAGGACTGTAAAAAAAAAAGTAACATTGTACTTCCAAACCCTAAAGAGTATGCAACAGAACCTCTAGGCTGGCAGCTGACTGAATGCCTTACTTCTAGATAGATAAGAAACCTGATTCCCCATCGTAATCATTGTTGCATATCCATTGAAAATGATATCCTACTCCTTGTTGAAGTTCCTGCATTTTTAAACAAGCTTTGTGTCAGATTCTTGCACACGACAAAGTGCTTTTTTCCTCTGCAAGCTGAATAAATCCTCAGAACGTCTGTTTGTTCTCCATGGAAGAAGGTAAATTGGCTCTAGCTACTATTTGCTTTGAAAAAATATTAATTGTTTGCTCAGCACAGTTATTATTGAAGACTTTTTGGGAGTGGCACATTTGACTTACATAATCTTATTTGTTAAAGCACTCCGAGGTGACAGCTTGTTTACAAAGGCTGAATGCCTCTGCTCGGAAATATATCATTAAAAAATGCAGATCTTACCCCATCCCTGAAAGCTTTGAGAAGATTACAAAGGGAGTAAAAAAAAAAAGAGTGAATTAAATGGGACTGAATTAACTAGCTGAGGGGAATTGCCCACTGTTCACAGTTCTTAACACAATTACCTAGATGGGAGAAACAGGAAAAACCAGTAACTGTGCAATAGCCGCCACCTGACCTCCCTGTTCGAAAAACAAAAACTATGATGTTCCTACAACGTTTAAACAAAGAATACCTGTACCTGCTGATACTTGCATGAATGTTATTTTTCCAGTATTGGAAAGAGGTTCTTAAGGTATTAATTCTGGAGCATTTATTCATTGGGACAACCTCTAGAGCAGAACCATCCCTTTATTCCTAACTGGAATGTTTTGATCACAGAGCCGCTCCTTTTTCTGAAATACTGTATTTTTAAGATATTACCAAAGGTAGCTGTTGGCTAGACAACTCCACTTTCTTCTCCTCCTCCTTCCATTCCTTCATGCTATGTTGCAGTATTGCTTAAGAATGATGAAATATATATCTATACAGTAGTTTGTTTGGCAAGAAATTGAGTAAAGGTTGCTTATTGCAAAAAAAACCAAACAGTTAGTGACTTGCAAGATCTTTCACATTCTTTAAAAATCAGCATGTTTAAATGTGCTTTCATTTAAGTTACTCAAAGTATTGTTTCTCCATTTATTAAAAAAGCAGTTTCTTTAAAATGCCTCTTTAAACAATTGAGACAGTGACAATTTAGGATACATCTACACTGTAGAATTAATGCAGTTTTGTTGTTTCAACAACAATGGTTCAGTGCTAAGGCATACTGGAAGTTGTTGTTTTAGCAGGTCTTCTGCCTTCTGTGCCAAAGAGTGCTGGCACTTCATCAAACTACAAATCCTGTGATTCCATAGCGTTGAGCCATGACAGTTGAATTGGTGTCAAACTGCATAGGGCGTAGATCAGGCATGGGCAAACTGTTTTGCCTTGGGGCTACATTGTGGGCCCAACCAAAAGGGCCAGGCCGGGGGAGGGGCATGCAGTGGTGGGATGGGTCCAAGAGGGAGAGGACCAGTGGGAGAGTGTGGCCAGGAGGGGGCGGGGCAGGGCCCAGGTCATCCTCAGGTTGCTCTCCTGTCAAAAAGGGCTGTGTTGCACTCCAGGCCAAGAAGAAGCCCTCTGATTTAAAAACACCACAGAGCTGAGTAAAAATGCAAGCAGTTTATTGAAGGTAATTTAAAAAGCATTAGCAGTAAAAACATTCCACAAAGAAATAGGTAAATCCAAGTAGGTAAAAAGATAAGCAGGAACAAATAATCCAGGAAACAAATCCATCAAAGTACATGAAAAAACCACACAAAAACTTCCAAGGTAAAACTCCAAACTTGAAACATAAAACTATGAAACCAAACAAGACATAACCTGAATCTATCCAAGGCTGAACTCCAACAGGCTGCTCAACCCATCCTTATGTCAGGAGGAAAATGAGACATGTGATGACTGCTCCAATCCTCCTCCCCCAATCTTCGGGCAATCCTCTTGGCATTATGTTGGGAGGAGGGTAAGATAGGTGACGGCTGAGAGCACTCTGGAGGGCTCTCAGCTGCTCTATGCCTTCCTCAGGCTGTCCTCTCAGAATAATGATGGGACTGCTTGCTCTGTCCTTATTCCAGGAGGAGGGTGAGACATGTGGTAGCTGAGAGTGCTCCAGAGGGTTCTCAGCTGCTGTGTATCTTTTTGGGCCACCATATCTTACGTTGAGAGGACAGGGAAAATGAGGAGGGTCTGAGGTAAGTGCCCAGGAAGCCTCATCCAAGACCCTAGTTTGCCCATGCCTGGTGTAGATGCACCCTTAAATGTTTTAAAAGTAACAAGGCAAAGGGTACACACAGATAAGGGTATTCACAGTGTAGGCCAAGGCAGAGGCAATACTTCTTAATGCCATATGTGCAAAATCACACATTAACAGAGAACAAATCTATAATTACATTTCAAATTGAAAACTACATTTTTAATCTGGATAAATGAATGAATGAATTGTAATGATTCATCTATTTCCGTGCTCAGCTTTCTTCAACTGTATTAAGTAAAAAGAAGCTGTAGTCCATTTAAATTTTATTGTGAGTGAGAAATAATACACTTAAGTAGGATTATACAATTTAAGTAGCACACAAAACTCTATTTAAATCCATTAAATGGAGATTCTTAATTATTAGTCTGAATGATTTTATCTTTCAAGAGAAACCTGAATGAATGAAAGGAGTAATAAAAAGTAGAGATTATCTTGACATCTAGACTAATCAGATATCTTCACACATCAAGCAATAGTAGATGCTTTATATTACAATCTCATACATCTCTACTTAGAAGTTAATTCATAATAGTCAATAGGATTTAAGCCTAGTTAAGTAGATGTAAGATTGTAGCTTCTGTTATTGAAAGCTGTTTCCCTTTCTTATGAAAGGAGATTTTTCTACTAGCACCCAAAATGTGGTTCTTTGAAATAGCTGAACTATAAATTGTGTTCTTTTAATGTAAAATACCACCAAATGTTCAATTTATATGCAGTCTTCTTTACTTTCTCCCCTATTTTTGTTAACATGAAGATCCTTCACCATGCAAACATAGCATAGCATAAGCATTCTGCATGTAACCTCTGCTGTAACTAACTTCCTCAACCTGTTAAAACCCCACATGCCCCACAATCATTTCAGCTTCATCTACATTGACCATTTAATGTTCAGAGCTGGCTTCAAGCTGCAGCAGCCAGACAATAAACTACTGCAAAAGTGCACAAAAGAAAGCTCTTAATGTGTCTCAGTGCTCTGTGGTTTTTGTAATCACCATCCAGGCCTCAAAGTGAATCCAGGATTTCCTTTGTAATCTTCCATACAGTGAAACTTTTTTTCAATTCTGGTTTGATACTGCATTAAATTCAGTATAGATGGGGCCTTAGTGGCAGGGGACATGAAAGAACTGCATGGTTACATCTTTATAACCAGATGCAGAATAATGATATCTTGCACCAAGACCTTCAAAAGACCACCAGAGTTGTTTCTTCCCAATTGTTTCCACCCTTTGACAACTGGATTCTAGAGCTTTAGAGAAGTGTTTTAAAATCAATGATAAACTAGTTTTCTCTTGGAAATTAAACTGTGGCTTTACGTCTTCACTATTCTCAAATTTGATCTGATGGCATTTGAGTGGATCAGACATTCAGTTCAGTAAGCCAGCCACAATTGCAGGATGAATGCAACTTGAAACCACATTAACTGTCATTAACTGGCTCAATGCTGCAAAATTAATAGATTTTTAGTTTGGTGAGGCCCCAGTACCCCTTGGCAGAGAAGTCGAAAGACCTTGTAAAACTATTACTCTATCACCTGACTCCAGTTAAATTGAGCAATGGCAGTTAAAGTAGAGTTGCATTCATTCTGTCTATAGTATAGATGCACCCCACACCACCAAATAATGTCTATGTTAGTTTGCTTGATATAGATGACTCTTAAGGGTATGATAATTCTATAGCATAATGGGTATGTCCTTATTTTTGACAGGTCTTTCTTGTACTTGCTTCTTGACTACCTAGCACTTGGGCTGATTTTGGGTCTGAGTTTTATTGTTAGGATAATGCCAGTGGATTTGCCAGTTTAATATGAATAATGTATTGTCGAAGGCTTTCATGGCCGGAATCCATTTATTTTCCAACCTATCTACTTTCTCACATTCGTTGTAATTCTTTCTACTTCTGCATCAATCTGCCAATTTGAAAAAACCTAGATGAAATTAATAATTTTAAAAAATCTATGGTATGGCGGGGGTGGGGGGAGGTCTGCATTTAAAATGAAATCCTATGGACATTTGTTTGGGAATAACTCCTACAATTTTATCAAAATCATTGCTTTTGAAGACATGCATTCTGATATGCATTTCAATAATAATAATAATAATAATAATAATAATAATAATAATTTATTTATTTATATCCTGCCACCATCAGGGCAGCTCACAAAAGCACTCCAAGATGCAGCACACATAAAATACACATTATGAAAATGCTGTTTCATAAGCATATGAAACAATGACAATGACAATATAAATTTACACAACAATTTGAACAGCACATAAACCATTATAAATAAGATTTAAAATTCCATAAAATGCAACAGTGCCTTTCTTGAACTTTCTTGAACTCAGTGACTTTCTACACCACAAAATACAGAAAATGCAAATATGGATAATAGACTACATTCCAACGCACACATTGGTCTAGCAGATATAAATTAGGACAGTATATATGATAATGTAGAAAGATGAATTTTCTCAAATAGATATAAATAGCAACAGGTCTGTGATTATTGAAAGCCATTTCTAATGTTTAGCCATCAAGTGCCACTTAAGTCAAAACAAATGGAGAAAAGAAAACATGAAATTACTGCGCAGTTCTACATAAGACTGCTCAAATATAAGTTCTGTCTTCCATTTGGGATGTACTTCAAGATAAAAGATTTTTAGGATTTCAGCATCTCTGTCACTTGTTTGGGATTATGGGAGGTCAATTATCTGTGGACCATTTGAAACACCTAATGCTTTTATATAAGTGCTGTGGATTCCTAACATAATTTGAGCAATATTCTAATTAGCGAAATAAGTAGTTTTTGCCCCACTCAATATACTGTACATAATTATTAGGGTACATTGGACAGCTAGAATAGTTCTGCAATGTATTCCCTCAGCATGTATAATTTTAATTTGATCAGTTGGAACAAAGTATAGCACTGCCAAAGGGCACAGAACTAACATAAGCATAATAAATTATAGTGAGTAATAATGGGAGGTATTAATTGCTGTGCTCTTGTTCTCCTGCTTTATCTGCTAATTGTATTCATAGATCACTCCTTGTATATAAATTTGCCTTCAATTATTTTTGCTATCATAGGGGTAGGAAGGCAGCTCGCCCTAAAGGCACATGGTGCGGTGTGTGTGTGTGTGTTTTTAAGAAAACCCAACAGCTAAGGATTTGGAAGTAGTTCAAGGAGCAGAATGAAGAAAATAGTTAGGCAATGATGTTAGACAACTGGATTGCCCAAGGCTAAGCAACCTGAACAGCTGAAAGAGCTATGTGGTTAGAAATGTACACATAAGCACTGACAGCAGAGTATGTGTAAAGTAATGTGGTAGCAATGGAACATGATTCTGGGGAGCAGGAGCAAAATGCCTTTGAGGATATGTTTGATGGTAATCCAGGCAAAGTTGGATGGCTGTTAATCAGAGAGAGAGAGAAACAGGCAGAGAGAGGGAGAAAATGACAGACATTAATAGAAATAGAAGTATCCTAGTGTCTGTCATTCTCTATATCCATTTGCTGAACTTTGTGAATTGTACCAAACTATGCAACTACGTGTGTTGTAAAGGGAATGAAAGCAATGAATAAGGAAGACAAGGAAAAGGAGGGAGGAGAAGGAGTTCATTTATATTGCATCAAAATCATGACAATACTTTTACATAGGCCAAACAAAGCATGTTCATTCAGAGAAGATACATTATCCTTAGCTGTAGGCATGTGGCATCTACATGACTCGCAAAACCAGTTTGCCCTAATGCCTGGCAAGGCTGCCTAACAAACAGGAAGATGCCCCGAATCTTCCTGTTTGGGAGTCAGAGTTGAAGAACTCCTTCACATCCAACTCTCCACTGATGTTGGAGGCACTAGCCTCTACAAAAGGCCAACAGAGAAGTTTGTTGAAGTTGGTATTTGGATGTAGAGGACACCTACCCTAACTACATGGGGTGGCTGGAAAGGTTTTCTTTTTACTATTAATTAATTTATTACTTATTACTTATTATGATTTATGACTTCTTATATACCCTAAAAGGAGCCCCTATTGGCGCAGTGGGTTAAACCCCTGTGCCAGCAGGACTGAAGACCGACAGGTCACAGGTTCAAATCCGGTTCAAATCTGGGAAGAGCACGGATGAGCTCCCTCTATCAGCTCCAACTCCTCATGCAGGGACATGAGAGAAGCCTCCCACAAGGATGTTAAAACATCACAACATCAGGGCGTCCCCTGGGCAATGTCCTTGCAGACGGCCAATTCTCTCACACCAGAAGTGACTTGCAGTTTCTCAAGTCACTCCTGACATGACAAATACACACACACATACCCTAAAACAAAGGCCCTACACAGCTCAGAACAATGCCACCTCCTTCATTGTACCACACTCTTCTCTCTTTCCCCCCTTTCCCTTGGTTCCCCACAGCTCTACAACATGCAGCCATAGATCTGTAGATTACCATCCCTGCTGGTGATCATGGCCTTCAGAATATTTCAAGGAGCAAACTATAAATTTCAAAACCGGTACTTGAGAACTGATCTCTTCTGAGGTCAGTCCTTTAGGTGACCAAGCAAGCTAATCATTTATATAATAATAATAAGCTGATAGTAAGCACTTCTGACCATCACATCTATCTGGGCTGACATTTGGAGGGATGGATCCAGGAGCACTCCCAAGCTGTGAACAGTCTTTCAGGGGGAGACTAGTTGAAACACCTCAATCCTCAGATCAGGACCATTGGTGGCAAGCACCTCTGCTTCGTCTGGATTCAGTTTTGTTTTTCCTCATCCAGTCCACTACTTTCTTCAGGTGTTCATTTAGAGAAGATACATTATCCTTAGCTGTAGGCATGGATAAATATATTTGGGTGTCATCAGCAGACTGGTAACACCCTGCTCCATGCATATGGATGATCTCTCTCTGTAGTTTCATGTAAACATTAAAAAGCATTGGGGATAGAATGACACCCTGTGGGATACCATATAGCAGATCCTTTTTTGAGTAGCAGCTATCCCCAAACACCACCGTCTGGAACCTGCCTATGAGGCATGACCAGAACCACTGCAGCACAGTGCCTTTGATACCCAGCCTCCCCAGGCATTCCAGAAGGATACCATGGCAGATGGCATCGAACATCACTGAGAAGTCTAGAGGCACCAACAGGGACACACTCCCCCTGTCAATGTTGAGACAGAGATCAACCACTAAGGTGACCAGAGCAGTTTCAACTTTGTATTCTGCTCTGAAGCCAGTTTGAAATGGTTCAATGAAGTGTGGGCCATCCAAAACTGCCTGAAGTTGGAGGAAAACTACCTTCTCAATCACCTTGCCCAAAATAGGGAGGTTAGACACTGGTCTGTATTTATTAATGTCCTGGCAATCCAGGGAGGGCTTTTCAACAGTGGTCTAACTGCTGCTTCTTTTAAACAAGATAGAAATTACCCTCCCTGAGAGATGTGTTAATAATTTGTTGTATTTCAAATCAAATTGCTTTCCCTCCCTTATTCAAGCCTGTACTACAAACAAGAGAAATTGCAGCTGTTAGTCTATCTACAGGCAAAGGAAAACCAGTAAATTATAGTCATGAATATATGAAAAGACTATACATCCAAAGAAAGGTTAATCCATATGGTCAACTGCATTATCAAAAAAGACAAAAGAAGCTTTATCCTTTTTGAGCTGCTGCCAAAAAATAGCCCTTTGATTTACTTTTAAGACCTGCAAACATTGATACTCTGATTAACTCTTTGGATAAGCAAAGTAGCAAATAAATAGGTCACTTTGAGATGTAACCTTCTAATTTCAGCAGTACCATTGCTCATGTTTCCATATAACTGAAAAAGAACAGTGCGCAATGGAGTAATGATCAGAAAAATACTGAAAGTTGAAAATGCTTGAAATCATATTGGCTATACATGGACTAACTAGAGAAGGTTTTAAATACAGCAACTTGTTTGTTTTCTCCCTTTCCCTTCTGGCCATTATTCACTGTATAACATTCCAAAATCTGAATATACTAAAAATCTTCTGGTCTCAACCATTTCAGATAATGGAGGCTCGACTTGTATTTCTTTTTCATCATCATCATTTTATAAGATTCTTCCAAAATGCATCAGTTTCTTCAGAAACATAGCAAAAAAAACTTGAGGTTTTAAACATGTGAATGAGGGACAAGGCAAAAGTGTTTGAATTGCCCATTCAGGCAGATAATTGAAAGCCTAGCCTTTAAGTGTTCGACTTTGGAAGAAAATAAACCCAACCATATTTGTGGTAATGAAATGGAATTGGCTTCTCTCTCCTTTTTTCCAGACAGGGTCCTCATATTTAGCAACACATGCCAGTCAGGTGTTGTACAATCCTCTCCTCCTTGAACACAATTATAAGTATTGAATTGCACTGTACTGATGTTGGAGTCACCGGCCAGTGTTTGAGTCACCAGTGTTGACTCAAACACGGGACAATTTTCTAACTGACTTAGTTTTCAGACACCTAGCAGATGTCCAACAAATTAATCTGGTTACTGGAATTAATTACAAATCAGTACAGAAGCAATCTGAAGAAATCCATCAAGAACTTGATTGTTTGATTGACATGCAAACAGGATTGCCTACAGGAATGAATGATATTAAAAATAATGTTGGCATTTTATTTCCATGCAGCCATGTATCTCACATCAGAGGAAAACATCCCCATGTCATCACGGTCTTGGCTGTGGAAGAAAAAAAACAATTCAATTTTTCCAACTGCTGAAAGCCAGAACACAACAGGTAAAATTAAAGTACATAATGTCCAAACCTCATTTATAGTTATATATTTATTTGCCATATTTATATCCCGCCTTGCTCAACCCGGAGAGGACTCAAGATAGCCTTACAACAGGCAGCAATTTGATGCCATACATACATGTATCAAATAAATATTTACAATTAGAAACAAACAATTAAAACATGAATTATTAAAACATCAATTAAAATCACATTTTTCAAAACATAATCCAGGGCTGTTCCATTTGTCAATCACATTGTTTTGTGGTCACGTATTGCACTGCTCCAATTAACATGCAAACTTGGTCCCAAAGCCACGTCTTAAGTTTTTTTCCTGAAGGTCAGGAGAGAAGGGGCTGATTTGATTTTATTGGGGAGGGAATTCCGTGGATGAGGGGCCACCACTGAGAAGGGCCTGTCTCTCGTACCCACCAGTCACACTCCCAAAGGAGGTGGGACCAAGAACAGGGCCTCCCCGGATGATCTTAACCTCCAAGATGGTTCATAGAAGGAGATACAATCAGACAGGTAAGCTGAAATGACCATAAAGAAAATTCTGAAGCCAAAAGACTATTTGCTCAACATATTTATGCTGATTGTCACTCATATAATTTAATATACAAAAATGGACCACCTATACAATAGCATAGAAATAGTAAGAACATTCAAAAATCTCTGAAAAGTGATAGGAAAACCTGTGGCCTGAGGGTCTGGAACAATGATGAAGAGATAATTCAGGATTTATTCGGTCTAAAAGCTATTTTTACACAAATATTTATATATTTTATTTTTAAAATATTTTTATTAGTTTTTTATACAAAATATTTTAAGGAAAAAAATTGATAAAGTTGGAGCTGGGAATAGTCAAAGGCATCTGGCATCTACTACACTGGGGGTCTAAATCAAAAGCACAAAAATATAGGGGGAAAATACCACCAAAAAGAATACTAGGGATCATGGGGAGGTGATTGGAAAATGAGTGAATAAGTGTAAGTGTAAGATAGTAAACAAAAAAGAAAGAAAAAAGAAAAAAACAGGACTTCCAATCTTCTTCACCATGGTATCCTCTAACTTAATCATAATTCTTTATTTTATTTTTGCCACCCTCTTCTTCTTTTCTTTCTTGGGGACAAATTATCTTATATTCTTCAGTTTAGTTTTAATATCAATTATATATTTTCTTTTCACATACAGTCTCTTACTAAGGTCCAGTCTGTTCGAATTTCTCGCATTTCCAGCATTTGTTTTGAATATTTGGATAACATTTCACCAATTTCTTTAGGGTAATATACCATTGGTATATTTTTTACCAATTTTCTTTTAAATCATATGAGTAGGCAAATTAGATTTTTTTGATTCCATATCTTTTCCCAGTCTTCTATTTGTGTTGCATGTGTAATATTAGTGGCCCATTTAATCATATGGTCTTTTACCATTTGTTTCCCTTGACCATTCTAAAAGGTTTTTTTTTTATTCTTGTGATTGATTTCTTTTCTGTTATCATTATCCTGTCACAAAAGATATATTTTTCTGAGAAACCTATTTTCTTATCTTTATTGAAATATTCTAAAATTTGTCTGTAATGACATCAGGATAAATTCTTGTCAGTCTGTTTTATTTCTTCTTGTGATTTAAAGATGATATTACCTTTCTGTTTCTTCAATAAATCACTGTTCATTAACCATTTGTCTTGATGCATTTCCCTTCTTTGTCCTGCTTCTGTAGGTGAGATCCATAGCAGGGCCTTCGAGTATAATCTATTTTTGTACTTTTCCAAAATCTTTATGAGAGCAGACCTAATGAAGTGATTTCCAAAATTCTTTTCCACTTTCTCTTTTTCATACCATAGGTATGAATGCCATCCCTGTCTTAAGTCGAATTCCTTGTGTCAGAAATTTTTGTATTTTTTAGGGTCGACCATTCTTTTATTCAACTTAATCCACATGCCTCATAATATAACTGGAGATCCCATAGATCCAAATCACCTCTCTTTTTTTTTCATCTGTCTAAATATATATTAGAAAAAAGATATAAGAAAATTTATCTGGCAAGATAAAAAGCCAAAAGCCAAGAATAAAGTTCACCCAATTTGACAGACTGGAAGCAGTACTGTCTGTACAGAATATAATTGTAGAAAATGCTGTTTTATCTGCAGAAAATGCCATAGTTTTTTTTCTTTGCACAGAATGAATCTTCACTACAGCAAATTCACAAATTTTGTACAGCATTTACTGCTTAGAATGTAATATTCTGAAAAATAGCATGCACTGGGAGGAAAATTGCTATGGTTACTCTTGGCTTTTCTCAAGAACAAAATTAGCAAAGGATTACATCCCTAGGGTATAGTTAATGAGCATGCCACACATGGGTATGACCATTTCTGGTCCATTTTTGTCCATTTGCTGAAAGGTTTTGTAGCATCTGAGAGAGTGAGAGAAAAAAGTTGGTAGCATAAGTTTTCCTAGTCTGTGGGTGAGTATACACAGGCATGAAAAACCAAACTTACTCTGGGTTGGCTCCTGGCTATTTTCACATATTCCTGTACTTCTGATAAGCATTGTGGGCTATTCTTAGTTTAACTGGCTTTTGGGCAATGTAGACAATTAGATTGGGTCCAATTCAGACAGTTGGTTGTCCACAGAGAACACCACTGCCACCAGAAAAGCGGGGTATAAGTAAACATCATCACCATCATCATATTTTCCCTGCAGTTGTCAGTGCAGGGAAAAGAGGATGAATCATGGTGATATCATTGCTATTGCTGCTCCTAGCTGACCACAGAACTCCATGTGAGTTCCTGGACATTGCAAGCCCCCTGTTCTGACATTAACATTGGTGCCCATGCAACCGAGAAGAAGGAGGAAAGATAGTCTTCCTCCTTCTTTCAGGTCATGTGGGTGCCTTCACTGATTTTGACATAGGCAACCACAATGATCAGGAGTTCACAGAGAGGGCTGGGAGTAGCAATGGCAACATGGAAGGTGAGGTAATAGTCCAGTGGAGTCATTGACGTCTTCATTTATCTGGACTGTGTAGATTCCAATCTGCCACCACAGTTGGTTCAGGAGGAATCATGTAGCTGCATTTCAGACTGGCTGCAGATTTACTGGCCTCTGTAGATTTGCCCTATGTCTACTTCCCCAGACTGTGGAAGTAGTCTACAAAAACTTGTGCTGACAACTCTCAGTTGGACTCTAGGAATCTTGAATATCAGCATACAAAATACCTTTGCATGCTGATTTTCCAAACTACCATGATGATGTCTTTGGGCTGTTGCTCATAGTTAGCAGAGTGGGGTGGGGAAAGACCAAGTAAAGAAAACATGTGATGACTCTCCTTCATCAGCCCAGATTACTTCCTGATATATTGTCTTTGGCTAGTATAAAACAAGAAGACAGAGAAATGTATGAAAACGTCTTCATTCTTGCAAGTGTAGAAACAAAATGTATTTGTTTGCAACAAACAATTGTGACATTGCACTGCTTGATTTCACCTTCTCAACATAATCCTGATCTGGGTTATGCCCAGAGTTTGGGGAAATTACTTGTGAGAAGACTAAAATTCTCAACAATATATTGTTGATGTACCACAATGAGGCACCCAATAGGATTTTTCTGGAGGTTCTAGTGAATTTTATCACTTCTATGATCCCAAGTATAGAAACATAGCTGAACACTTCTCTTCCCCCCACCTCCACCCTTTTACTCAAGGAAATGGCCATGTAGAAGGAGCTGTATCCACTAAATTAGAATGAGGATTTGGCTGCTGTACAAACCTGGTAAATAATTCCAGCCTCTTTAATGACCCCCAAATCACTTACACAGATATGTTGGTATTATGAGCTATGGAGGTTACTAACATGGGTGTATTTCTAATTTTAGTAGAAACATTATCCAGATTCCTCCACTAACATATCTAGAGACCAATATTTTCCCCTCTTTCCCTGTGCAACTGTATCACAAGGCATATGCCTTGCAGCATGACTTTTATCATCTGACTTGAACAATAGTAAACAAGCAACATTGCAGAAATTATTCACTGATCTTGACTTTTTCTGGCATGTTGTCTGCTCACATGCTTTCATTTAATCCATAACGAAGACTGTGGCTGTAATCTTTTGAATTTAAATCCCCTTGACTCAATTCAAATATGTAAAGGACTTATTCTAATATCTGGCACATATTTAAAAGCCCAGTTCTATTTGATGCACACTGTTACCAAATCTTCAAGCAAATCAAACGGGTCACTATTATTTAAGTATGTTTCCATGCAAAGTAATCAAAGGTAGTAGTTGCACTAAGAGCATTAAGATTGTAGCTTTCTCTCCCTTAAAAAATTATTTGCATTACTGAGCTTGAAACAAATTTCTCTTTTAAACTAAAATACTCCCAGAATTCCTCAGCTGGTATTATGTATGATGTGTTGTTGGAGTCTAAAAGTTATAATAACTTTCCCAAACACATCATTTGCAAAAAAAAAAAAAAAAAAAAGCCCTACTCTTCCTTTTGTATAAATAATCCATATCCTTCCCTTTCAGCGGCCTGGGTGCAAACAGTTTTACCATCATGCTCTCAAGAAACTGAAGAGTCACTAAGAGGTGATGCTGATCCCAAATCACAAACAACCATCATTTCATCTATTCCTCTGCCAGGCAGCATTACTGATTACATGGATGAGATGCAAACCCACCCTTCATCCAATGCAAAAAGCATTTATGTTGGTGAGGAAGCGGGACTTGGTAAGCAATAACCAGGCCCGTAGCCAGGATTTCGTTTCGGGGGGGGGGGGGCTAAAAAAATTTCAGGGGGGGTTTCGGGGGGGCTGAGTTTCGGGGGGGGGGGCTGAGTCTGAGTGAAAGAGGGTCTAGCCTAGCAAACCTTTTGTATCATTACCCCAATACCCCCATGCATATGGGATATATATTGAGTATGGTGATCAGATCATGATATGAATAAACATAACAGTTTAAAGCCCCCAAAACACAGTAAAAAAGAAAATAACTCATCCAATTTTCCTCCCCCCCCCCCCCCCCACTTCTCCGGCAGCCATCTGATGGAGCCCGGGTGAGTTCTTTTCTTTATTTTACCATGTTTTGGGGGCTTCTGGGGAGGGGGTTGGTATTCCCACAGTTTTCCAAGCTAATTTAGCCTGGAAAACTGTGGGAATATTTTCTGGACTGCAGTCCAGACACCACAAGTAGTGTGTTTATCCTGTACCTTCCAAGAAGGTGCGGAATAAACACACTATCAAATTAATTTGCCACAAACCAGGGTTTTCCTGGTTTGTGTTGAATTAATTCCGGTTTGTCCAGAATGTCATTTAGACATCCCCCTTTTTATTGTGGAAGTTTCTACATTAAAGGGGCTGTCTAGATCCGTTCTCAGAAGAAGGGAAGAGCAACCCACCTCTGAACAAATTGCCAAGAAAGCACAGTGATAGGTTTGCCTTAAGGCCACTATTAGTTGGAAATGATTTGAAGGCACACAACAACACCAAAAGCACCATAATCTAAACAATGTTTGAGTGAAATAGGAATTCTAAAGTCAGTCAGAATTTTCTGTTCATGAACATCAGTCCAAGTGATTGTGGATGCAAAGTTTCCCAAGTAGCTTTATTATTTGCACTGTTTCTACAGGTGAAATCGGAAAGAGGCAATCTTTGTTGAATAAATTTAAATTTGACGAGCTGTCATTTGTGAAATGCCTGACCGAAAGAAAAGGGAAGAAAGCAGTTGCAGCAAAAGGTATGACAAAAGCAACTATGTAGCCTGACATGTACATGTACAATAAGTGAGATATGGATGTTTCCTTAGTCACATATTTAATTTCCAAAGTGTGTATTTATTTTAGTTCTTCTTGGTTTTGAGTCTTCATTGGACTTAGCAGTCCTGGATAACTATATTTCTTATGTAGACCAGACTTTGAGCCCAGTAGTATCCCAGTTTCAAAGCGTGGAAGTAGAAAGAGGTACAAAAGCAGTTGTGAGGCATCTCAATCCAGGTGCAAATAAAAGCAATAAATAAATAAATAAATAAATAAATAAATAAATAAATAATGGTAGTGGCACAGTCTGATTTAGGCAAATTGATGGTGTTTGTTAACTGAAGTTCCCTAAATCAAACTGTGTTACAACCATTATGACATTTCAATTTCTTCCTGCCAGTGAATGATAGGAGTGTGCAAGATTCCATTTGGGAATACCAGATTTGGAGAAATTTAGTGATCTGGCGGCTGAACTACTGAAAACGGACTGGGTGGGATAAGCAAAATACTCAGCCAGAATGGATCACAACCAGACAGATCTTTCAGCTAAGGGGGGCAATGGGGCTGAGTGGCACTCTATTTGAGATGGAGGCCGTGGCTTGTGGGCAGCCTTACAAATCAGGCAAGAGTGGGCATCTGATGGCAGAGGCTCCTCCTCATCTTTCTTTCCCAGCAGCCTCCTCCATCCCTTCCTGAAGCAGCCCCCTCCCTAGGCAGGGCACCCGCTTGAGGCAAATAAGACCAAAAATTGCAGTTTTTGCTGAGTTGCATACCCCTAGTGAATGAAGATATCTCAAGGATTTGTGACAGGGGCCCTGCTTGTGATAGTTATAGCTTCACTCATTGGCAACAATAGGAGCCCCTGGAGGCACAATGGGTTAAACCCTTGTGCCAGCAGGACTGCTGACCAACAGGTCAGGAGTTCAAATCCAGGGAGAGCAGGTTGAGTTCCCTCTGTCAGCTCCAGCTCCCCATGTGGGGACAAGAGAAAAGCCTCCCACAGGATGGTAAAAACATCAAACATCCAGCCATTCCCTGGGCAATGTCCTTGCAGATGGCCAATTCCCTCACACCAGAAGCAACTTGCAGTTTCTCAGGTCGCTCCTGACATAGAAAAAAATGACAACAATGGGATGAAAACAACCTCCTTCCAGCCTCTTCATCAGAAGCTGAGTGGACCTCTTTCAGATAATCCAGTGGACAAGAGCTTATTTTCATACTTTTACATTATGCCCACATAGTTGCACTTAATACAGAGCAGTTACAAATCTATAATACTAGGTTATGAAATTGTATGTTTCTTTGCAACAGGTTTTAGGCACGCAAAGCACAGCTAAGTTTTGCACACTTGGCAATGAGTTTAAGTTTCTTATGCATCTCTACTCAGGGGTCAGCTACTATACAAAAGGTTTCAAGGACACAGAGTACAGCTCATATCTGTTTTTCTCTGTTAAGAATATATGGCTCCTAAAACTAAAGATAAACAGAAAGATATTTCAGGTTTAAATATCTTTAAATATACCCTTATACCCAATCGCTGCTCAGAGATAACAGTGATCTCCTGCATAGAGATGAAGAAGGGCTTTCTTCAACTATGAGCAAGAAATCCCAGCTCTTATCTCTGATCAATGACCTGAGATAAGCTGAATGCTGGAGAACAAAATAACAGGATTCATATAGGTCGGAATTTATGGTTGCTAGATTAAAGTGTTAAGTGCATGCTTGCAGTGGTCAGCATTTCTGTTTCATTTTCCTTTATGTCTCCTATAGTTGATAATTAATATATTATATATTATAGGGCATCCAAGTACTGCTAGAGTGCTCCCTCATGACAATCAGCTGGATGAATGCCTATCCAAAGAAGAGCAACCTTATGTTCCATACAGATTAGCTAAATTATATATTATCAAGGTAATACAAAAAGTTCATTTCTGATATAAAATGAGTGCAATATATTTCATGCTAATTCATTACCAGTTCATCTTCCCTTCCTTTTCTAATAACTCTCCATTGACAAATCTATATTTCTTCTGTTTTTCTTGCCAGAGGGTATGCACTTAGGGCACTAACTTTTATGTCAGCAACAATAACCTCAGTGGCCCAAGGAGCTAGTTCCAAGCCTTCTGAGATCTTCCAGGGGCTTCACACTTGGCTGCCAAATTCATCATCATTTAGGAATAAGGCAGGGAAGGCTTTTTTAAAGCACTCTCACTTTAAACCAAGATCCATGGTGAAGAACAGGTCTTGTGTTAATGGCTTCTCACATGTCCAAAAGTCTTGTGGGAATGAATTTCCCTTTTAAAACAAAGTATGTGCTTCCAGTGTATCTCATTTACAGCATCATAGTTGTGTGGACCTGTTTTGGCCCACTTGTGGAAAATGCTTGAGGTGTGACTTACGTTGGCATTGTTCTAGAGTCATGCATATCAAAGCTTTATTGCTGGTTAGAGATCATAATAAGAGTTCAGTGCAAGATAAGTTCAAAGGATGTTTATATTAAATGTGCTCTAGGAGAGGATCAGAGTGAGATGTTGCCATAGAATACCACCACTGTCCTGTAAGTCGGATTTCCAGATAAAGGTAACAGAAATCAATGATTAATGTATGTATGTTTACTCAAACCAATAGACTTGACCATATAACTGAACGTCTTCCAAATGGGATTATATCTATTCAGAGTAAGGCTATCAATCACTGCTAGTCATGACAGCAATATTATTATTTTCCTTTAAGTGATATGTTCCTCAAGACCATTTGCTGTGAAAGGTGTTTGGGAGGGTGCTATTGTATTCATATCACACTTTCTTTCTTTCTTTCTTTTTTTTTTTGGCTTCTGTGGGAACAACATATTGGACTAGACAGGGCTTTGGTTTGATACACAAGATTATTCTGTTCTGGTCAGAAATGAAAATAAAAGTAGGAGCCCCCGGTGGCACAGTGGGTTAAACCCTTGTGTCGGCAAGATTGAAAATCGACAGGTTGCAGGTTCAAATCTGGGAGAGAGTAGATGAGCTCCTTCTGTCAGCTCCAACTACCCATGCGGGGACATGTGAGAAGCCTCCTACAAGGATGGTAAAACATCAAAACATCCGGGTGTCCCCTGGGCAACATCCCTGCAGATGGCCAATTCTCTCACACCAGAAGTGACTTGCAGTTTCTCAAGTTGCTCCTGACACGAAAAAAAAATGAAAATAAAATATTTTCTAATAAAGACTTAAATGTGATCTTAAACAATGTGAAATTATATTTATATTATATTTCATACTATTTTGTCGTTTTCTTTTTCTGAATGTGATGTCAGTCCTCCACAGCCACAAATTGCATGCTGACATTTACTGTTTTGATGTGTTGCAAACGCATAGGCCTGAATCCAAAGTAGATACACTGAATAATAGGATTTCCCTACATATGGATTTAACATTCAACAATTGATTGAAATGGCTACTGACGTTAGGAGTAATCAATAAGATTCAGCCTATATACACTATTGTAAAAAATTCTGCATTGCATATCATTAAGTGCCATTTCCAAGAAAAGAAGAACTTAAGCAAAGTACCTAAAGTGTTCAGGACAAGATTGCCCTCAGATTGAGAGCGACATTGCCCCTGAGTCCCTAGCCATTCCAAAACAGTCTGAAACATGTGTTTCTTGAATGTCAGGAAACACTGAAGAAGACAATTCTGAACTGACAAGAATCTTTGCCATTCAGGCACTACTCAGCACAAAATTTGTGTTGATTTTTTAAATCCAGAAAATATGTTTAATTTTTTGGCCTTGTGTTTTGGTTAAATTATACAAGTCTACCGGTTGAGAAGTCTGCTTTGAATATTTCTCCCTGCATTTTATTTCAGATTGCAAAAGACATGCAGCAGATGAAAAGCAGATATGTAAAGTTAATCAAAGAGCTGGAGCAGGTTGGAAAAGAAAGCCAGGTGATTTTTCTCATGATAAAGATTTTTAAAATATGCAACAATTTAATTTTACTATTAAAACAGGCACAACTCCACAAAGTATGGTTGACAGCCTTCACTAAAAGATAGAATATAAAGTTCTACCCATTCACCACTCAGTGAAGGGTTGCAGGGAGTGGAGGGGCATGCAAAGGAATTTTCCAGGGCATCCTTGTGAAAACCTTTACCTTTACATTAAAGTCCACAAAAAAGCATGCAGAAGTTCACACATGCCACATAGAGCAGAGCTTTCTGGAATAGTCATCTCAGCCATAATAATAATAATAAATATTTATTTATTTATTTATTTATTTATGCTATTTCTATCCCACCTTTCTCAAACCCAAAGGTGACTCAAGGCCGCTTACCACTCAGCAGCCATATATGACTGTATTCCTTTTTCAAAAGTATAGTAAGAGTTCCACCACTATTGTCTGTTTAATCTTATATTATTATATTGTTTCCTATGCTGTATCCCCACAAAAAACAAACAAACAAGCAAATCTGCATACCAGGTTTGTAAAGGAAGAAATCAACTTTAACCCAGAGTTCAGATTTTGCATAAGATCATAGCGCCCTCTGCTGGTCTTTTTAATAAGAAAAACTAGTAACTGTAAAATAAATTATTTGCTGAAAGTGGCAGGAGATGATACCAATTTTGGATGTTCTCACAGAAGACTCTTAAAACAGGTTCTGCCGTTGCAAACTCATCTTGCTGGCCAGGCCCTTTTATTATCACACTAAGCCCTAGTGAGATCATTTTGAGAAAGCACAAAAGCGATTAGCTTATTGCAGCTGCAGGGACATAACTCCTCCCAAATTGTGCATTCAATGTCTTCATTTATGCCCCACTTTTCTGTTCTTTTCTTTTCTCTATGAGAATTGAACAACTCTGGGAGCTCACATTACTGTAAGGCCATCCTTTTGGTCTGTTAGAAGTTTGTGTCCTTGCAACTCTGAAGGTAATGGCACTCTATGCAGTCATGCCGGCCACATGGCCTTGGGGGTGTCTGTGGACAACACTGGCTCTTCAACTTAGAAATGAAGATGAGCACCACCTTCCCAAATCAGGGCCCTTCCACACAACCCTATATCCCAGAATATCAAGGGAGAAAATCCCACAATATCTGCTTTGAACTGGGTTATCTGAATCCATACTCAGATAATAATATGAAACTTTCTGCCTTGATATTCTGGGATATAGGGTTGTGTGGAAGGACCCCCAGACACAACTAGATTTTATGTCAAGCGGAAACCTTTACCTTTACTATATTTTAAATTGGATATCAATGCTTTTATGTCAAGCCACTTTGAGTACCCTTTGGAGAGATAAAGCGGAATAATAATAATAATAATAATAATAATAATAATAATAATAATATTGTTTAGCTGCCTAAAATTGGGACACTGGAGTAAAATGTAACAGTGCATGGAAGGGTGGGAGAGCAAAATTCTTATTGGCAATAATGCCTTCCCTATAGCCATATTCATGGATGATGCTACTATCTTGACCACAAAAAGATGTATCTTTGCCCCTGTGAAACTATAGAGAATTGCTTCTCCTTCTTTGGCAAAATGTTCCGTCCCTTTTATAATATAATAATAATAATAAAGCTTTATTTATACCCCGCTCCATCTCCCCCAGGGGGACGGGGTGCAATTTACATGAGGCCATGCCCATCAATAGAATACAAGCTATAACACAAACACAATAAAACAAGCAAAATACATAAAATGCAAAATCAAAATAATATACAACACAATATAAAATCAAGGTTCTTGTGGGATTTTTCAGGCTATAGGGCCATGTTCTAGAGGCATTTCTCCTGACGTTTCGCCTGCATCTATGGCAAGCTTCCTCAGAGGTAGTGAGGTCTGTTGGAATTAGGACAATGGGTTTATATATCTGTGGAATGGCTGGGGTGGGGCAAGGAGCTCTTCTCTGCTGGAGCTAGGTGTGAATGTTTCAACTGACCACTTTCATTAGCATTTGAAGGCCTGGCTGAGCCTGGGAAAATCTTTTGTTGAGAGGTGTTAAGATGTGCCTGGTTGTTTCCTCTCTGCTGTTTTGCTGTTGTAATTTTAGAGTTTTTTAATACTGGTAGCCAGATTTTGTTCATTTTCATGGTCTCTTCCTTTCTGTTGAAATTGCCCACATGCTTGTGGATTTCAATGGCTTCACTGTGTAGTCTGACATGGTGGTTGTTGGTGTGGTCCAGCATTTCTGTGTTCTCAAATAATATGCTGTGTCTGCTATGGCTGACTTCTCTGGTTGAAGTAGTCTGCAGTGCCTTTCATGTTCCTTGATTCGTGTTTGGGCGCTGCGTTTGGTGGTCCCTATGTAGACTTGTCCACAGCTGCATGGTATGCAGTAGACTCCTGCAGAGGTGAGAGGATCCCTCTTGTCCTTTGCTGAACGTAGCATTTGTTGGATTTTCTTGGTGGGTTTGTAGATTGTTTGTATTACAACAGCAAAACAGCAGAGAGGAAACAACCAGGCACATCTTAACAATGAAGGTGGTCAGTTGAAACATTCACACCTAGCTCCAGCAGAGAAGAGCTCTTTGCCCCACCCCAGCCATTCCACAGATATATAAACCCATTGTCCTAATTCCAACAGACCTCACTACCTCTGAGGATGCTTGCCATAGATGCAGGCGAAACGTCAGGAGAAATGCCTCTAGAACATGGCCCTATAGCCCGAAAAAACCCACAAGAACCTAGTGATTCCAGCCATGATAGCCTTCGACAATACATATAAAATCGAGCATTAAAAACACAGGAAATTTCACTAGGCAGGGCCAGATGCATGGATAAAATTATAGAAAATATTTAAAACATTGGGAGATAGGGCAGAGTAACATATAAGAAGGAGGCTCCAGGAATGAGGAAAGATTTCATTGCACAACCCATAAAGTAAAGTGCGTCTAAGGACATTTTGTGCAAAGTGTGGTCAGGGAGAATCTTTCATTCAATCACTAAAGGCACATTGGAAGAACCAGGTTTTCAAATTCCTCCTGAAGATTGCCAGTGTGAGGGCTTGTCTAATGTCTCTGGGAAGTGAGTTCCAGAGTACTTTTTACAACCCAAAAGTACACTGGAAAAACTCACAATACCCATTTGAGCACAGTTCTGCTTTGGCCCACAACCTCACAACTTGGCAGATCAGAGAAAGCAGAAGCAGAGCTACTGCTGCAACCTGGCACGAAGCCTCATATATTGATTAGGAATAAGCAGCTAAGCTTTGGATGGTAAGGTTCTACTACTAATATGAGTATTTCTTTATGCAGTCCCAAAATACTGTCCTCTATGGAAACTCAAAATAATCCATATGTATTTACCGAAAAACACACACTGTTTTGGATATTCCATTAGCACAGCCGCAGTTGCTTGTCTAAAGTGGCTCTGGGTGTGAGCCCAGGAATGCTTAATTCTCCAGTAAATCTGTATTAAGCTTAACCTTCTGGTGTGAGCCAGAAGGCTAAGCTTAATACAGATTTATCTGAGAGTTGTTAAGCGTACCCAATGCACGAGCAAATAATTTCCCCAAAGCTCCATGTATTGCACATCAACACTACCATCTGGGAAAAAAAAACTTCTGCTAATACATTCTCTTTCATTCCTCACAATGTTTCAATCCTTAATCAGCAGTGAGCAAACACCAGGCCTGTGTGATCCATTTGGTTCCTTCACTAATCTCTCAGAGATACGCAAACCAGAATCTGGTGAATGAGGTATACAAATGGAATTGAAAAAATCCTGAATCCAGTAGTGTGTTTCAAGAGCCAGGAGTTAGCTGAGCTCATATTCCTTCCACACTCTTTCCACTCCGGGTGACCGTAAGCTCTATTTGATTTAGTTGAATAATGGAAGAAGGGTAGCAAGTCATTGGGCTGCTGCTGCTATTATTCAACAATTGGAAATCAGAAAATGGGATATGTAAAGACATGTTTGCCTACTCCCTATGAACCATCTAGGTCTCCAAGATCGTCTGGGGAGGCCCTGCTCTGTGTCCCACCTCCTTTGCAGATGCAACTGGTGGGAACAAGAGACAGGGCCTTCTCAGTGGTGTCCTCTCAGCTATGGAACACCTTCACTAGGGATATCAGATCGGCCCCCTCCCTCCTAACCTTTCAAAAAAAGAGTTAAAACCTGGCTTTTTGAGCAAGCCATTGCAGATGCAGTGTAACAGGCTAATTTATATCCATGGAACGATTGGAAATGCGACTGGAAAATGATTTTAGTAATGAGACGTTGAGGATTTTAGTAATGAGACGTTGAGATGTTTTATTGTTTTTATTGTCTCTATTGCTTTTATATGGTTTATATTATATATTAATGTTTTAATTATATGTTATGTTGTGGGGGGCATTGAATTTTGCCGATTGTAAACCACCCTAAGTCACCTCCGGGCTGAGAAAGGCGGTATATAAATATGGAAACAAATAAATAAATAATACTCATCTTGGTCTACTGAATTTTCAATTTCTCCACTTTTACTATATTGCCCAGGAACAAGCCATAATGGTGGTGAAGAATCAGTACTGCAACAAAATGGAGAACCTGAGGGCTCAGCTGGAAGCCTATCAGGAAGCAGTAGACAAGGAAAACCAATACTGGCAAAATACAACAAAGGTAAAAAGAAAAAGAAAATATAGTTACTTTGAATGCAGATTGTGAAAACTTATCAAGAATGCATTACAGACAGACCAACCAATTACAGACAGCCCAACCAAAATATTATTCTTGATATCTTGGTTTTTAGGCCTGTTTCTGGGATTATTTGGGACACTGATTTGAAAATTGCATTAGATGAACTGTATCAACTCTAGTTTCTTAAATATGTTTGGTTATCATGATTTTCTATGGGTGAGCAAATGGCAGTTGGTAGGTGGCAGATGTTCTGTTATCTCCAAAACTAGAGCTGATAGGGGAAAACTGGTGTCATTTTTGAAATTAAGTAGGTCAGCTACACTCAGAAACAGGGCTAACATTTGAGGCACCAAAAGGTCTGTTGGTCAGTTATGAACTGCTTCCTACAGTTCATACAGTTTTATGGACAGTATTGAGGATCTGATAAAATAGTTGGCATATTTCCACTGCAACTCAGTTGAATCATTTTAATCTGGAAAAACCGAACATTTAATCATTTTTTTTCCAAATAGCCTTATTGAGGAAACAAAATATGAGCTTCTGCAACATTCACACAATCTTCACAAATACACTGGTATTCATTAAGGCCAGACAAAGATACTTTAGGCCAGTGTTTCTCAATCTTCCTAATGCCGCAACCCCTTAATACAGTTCGTTATGTTGTGGTGACCCCCAACCATAAAATATTTTTGTTGTTACTTCATAACTGTCGTATTGCTACTGTTATGAATCATAATGTAAATATCTGATACAAATACCCAATATGCCCAAATTTGAATACTGGTAGGGTGTAGGGGAGGATTGGCTGTGTCATTTGGGAGTTGTAGTTGCTGGGATTTATAGTTCATCTACAATCAAAGAGCATTCTGAACTCCACCAACAATGGAACTGAACCAAACTTGGCACACAGAACTCCCATGACCAACAGAAAAATACTAAAAGGGTTTGGTTGTCCCAACCCCCAGGTTGAGAAATGCTGCTTTAGGCAAAGGAGAAAATGACTTCTTCCCAACATTTCGATGTACAGAAACTGATGAGCAACTGTCAATTGATTAGGGTTTTCTGTTACACCAGAGGAGACAAAACTATATCCAATAAACTCCAGGAAAATGGCTAGGTAGCTCCCACTGAGGCCCTCACTACCATTTTCAGGTACTTGCCTTATTGTGTCTAACGGTAGGACCAACTCCATCATGTATCCATAAAGATACATGATGTTGGCAATGTAACTGTGCTCCACTGTTACGTTGGCCTATACTGAAACCTCCTGGGAATTACAAGAGGCTATACTCATTATGGACAGTCTTCTATGTGCACCACATATAAAATAACATTTTCAGTGAATCCTTATCATCACCTGTCCACAGAGTTGTCCTTTACACCACACTGAAATCTATTATTAATTAAAGATGTGTTTTGTAAATACAGTCAGTCCTCCACATTTGTAGGTTTAGCTTTTGCAAAGATTGTTTGCAAATCTGATCAATATGTTTTGTCTCAGAATCTCTAGATTTTCCAGGATAACTCTATGTTCACCTTTCAGTTGATATTTATCATAGAATTGTCTTAGAAGACCTTGAGATTCCTGGAGAGAATACTTCTCTAGAAATTGCAAGATCCTTCAGTGAAATTCTATGGTCAACTTCATTATTATCAATATATTCTGAGAGAAGTGATCTTTTCGGTTAAAACATAGTGTGTTTTTATTTGCGGTTTCTCCACTTTCATGGAGTACTATACCCAAATATATGCTAAAGTGGAGGGCATAGTGTAATTGTAAAATACAGTAAAATGAAAATATTAAAGAATGTAAATGCAGTTTTAAGCATCATTGAGTTATAATTATTATAATGCAGTGGAAGACAATCATACTCGGCCACAAGTGATCACCTGTTGTGATGATGAAGTCCATAGCTCATAGATCAATTAAAGCAGCAGTTTATTCACTCCACAACATGTTCCAGTAATTTCTTATCTGGATTATTGCACATCCAGAGATTGGAAGAAGAAAACAGAAAACTGAGACAAGAAAAAGAAAAGTTAATAAACCATATCACAATGGAAAAAGAGAAATGGGACCAAGAAAAGGTAAGGCAAGGAAATGGGAATTCATAATTACACTGGATTTTCTTTTTCTTCTTCTCATTACCAGAATAATGGAAGAGTTTCAGCTTTTCTTTTCTTTTTTTAAAAGAAAGGAAACTCAATTGGTTTCCCTCTAATAGTCCAATAGTTTGGCACAAAACTATCTTTTATACTTGAAATTATTGTTACTGTGCAATTTTTGTGTGACACACTCCCAAAAATGTAAACAAAAAAAATCAGATACTGAGAAACTGAGTTGGGAATGCTGTTACATTTCTGCCGTACATTGGTAAAAGACAAAAGACAATGCTTCATCTTCAGTATAGTAGCTGCTTTTGTTCTTTACTAAGTTTCAGGATAAGCATATACTCTTCTCATGCTCTCACTTCAAAACTATCTATGATCTCTCTCTCGTTCTCTTGCTCTCTCTGATAATTTGTCATTGAGTTTTGTAACAATGGCTGCATTGCCCTGCAAACAGTGGGTTACAACATCAGAATGACAGTAAGAATTGTTGCCCTTTCAATGTCTACCGATGGTGACCCTATGAATTAGAGACCTCCAAGAGCTCTGTCCATCAACCATCTTGCTCAAAGCTTGAAAATTCAGAGCCATGGCTTCTTTGATTGAATCAATCAATCTATAATGATGTTGTTCTTGTTTTCCTACTGCCTTCTTCTTTTACAAGGATTGTTATCTTTTTCAACAAGTCATGTCATCCCATGACATGTTAAAATATGATAACTCCCGTTTAGTCATTTTGGCTTCTCAAGGGAATTTGGGGTCTCTAAAGTGCCTATTGACTATGTATATCATGTTGTTTGACTCATTCATGTATAAAAGGATTGACATTCATTGCCATAGAAATTGTTATGTTTTGCAGGCTTCTATTCTCGAAACTACTAGTCAAAAGCTAGACTGTCTGTATACACAACACACCTTAAGTAAGTAATTTCCTTTGGCAACATTGCTGCATTTGGACAATGCATTCTTTATGTATGTCTTTATTTCTCCTTCATTGTAGCTTCAGCTTTTGGTCAGTAAGAAGATTGCTAGCCATGATTGAAATGGAACAAAACAGAAACACACCTGGTGAAGCATTATACCAGAACTTTGTGCATGCAAAGGATGGTGGTGCTTTGTTACCACTAGTGCTGAAAAAAGGTTCTGTTGGGTTTTCTCCACACAGCTTTGGTTTATAGTCATCCCATGGTTGTGGGTGTATTGATGTGGCCTTAGCTCTCTGTATGCACAGATATTCCTTCAATAGCACTTCATGCAAGATGCATCCCTGTGACTCTTCTCTTAAATGATTTATTATCATTTCCTGATGAAGTTAGTGGGCTTCAAAACCTAGTGTGATGTATTTTGCATCTTTTGGTTGGGTTAATAATAGTATTACAATTTATACTTTGGATCTTGTTTAATTGACAGCATGGCTATTTCTGCATTCTTCTTCTTCTTTTAACGAAACAGAGGTGTTAAACAGACAGTAAATAATGTTGTTTCATAAAAAAGAAGCTACAGTTATCCCTTCATATTCATTGATATGGCATTCATGGATTCAACCAAACCTTGGTTTCTATTTTTCCCCCTCCACAAGCACTACTCTCATATCCTGCTGTAGCCTCCCAACTATTTCACAAATCCTTAGGCTCTTTCTAACACTCATTTGAGTTGTTCATAATTGTATGTAGGGGACTCCATTTTGCTGTTCTATTATATGCAATAGGACTTGAGCATCCACAGATTTGGGTATCCACAGAGGAACCTGGAACCAAATCCCAGCAGATACTGAGGAGTGAAGACCCACTGTAATGTCTTTCGTTATACATGCATAAGTTCTATTACCAGAAACAGAAATTATAGACAGGTACACATGCAATTACTCAGAACTATATGGATGCAGTTCTTAGGGATATGGTACAGCCCCATCACTTGGAATCACTATGGGAGATGGATATGCTGGTAATAGTTATAGAGATGTGCAGAGTTTTGGAAAACAGAAAATTCATCTCTTGAGGCCTAAACAGATTATAAATATACATGCTTATATTCTGAATTGGGTTAATCCTTTCCATTTTTCTGTGAGACACCTCATCCTTGACATCTTCATAGAAAAAAATGATCAAGTAGACCAGGTGTGCGTACTGAGTTAGTGCAAATGGAAGACCATTTTGCTTCACTTGGTTTTTGAAGACTTTACCAAAATGTGCATATAACATCACTGAGACAGAAGGAATTCAAAAGTTATACATGTTTAAAAGCACAAGATGGTGATCCTCCCAGCTGGGAACAATGTGGGTGGATCGGCAGATGGAATAAATTCTGATCTATTATTTTCTTACCTATTGGATGGATGAGTAAAATGAAGATTATTAAGAATTTGGGCTAGAAGCATTGTAGAGCATTGTTACTCAAAGAGTATTATGAGAGAGCTTTTAGTGCTATCAATAGAAGACTATTATCCAATTATTCCATCTTTTCTGGAATGTGATAGATATATGAATTGGGTCTTTTGCCAGAATTGTGGGAGGTTCGTTGTTCTTAAAAGCTACCACTATTTTAAACCTCATGTCTATTTTTAATCTTCAGCTGTCAAGGAGCTTCAGAAGAATAGACAAAATCTTGAAAAAGTGCAAAAAATTGTAGATTTCCAGATGGACTTGCCTTGTGATCAGAGAAGAGCAATGATTCTATCAGATGAAGTAAATGTCTCTGGTTTACATGAAAAGGTAGAATTTGTGCATTTTACCTCTCGAGATAAGATGCTTAAAATATTTTATCTGTTTTAAAGTGATTTCACTGGTCGAGAGAATAGGATATATTTTTTAGCATTAGAAACCTGTTTTGCACAATTGAAGATTGTCACTAAATCTTGATAAGACCTCCAATCTATTATTGGTTCAATAAGTGCTACCATTCTTCACACACACACACAGACACACACACACATATATATATTCAGAAAATGTTCTTTCTTCTTCTGAAGAAACTGGACAGGAAAGGTTACGAGCTGCACTTTCCTGTTTTGTTCCACTAAGTGGTGCTGTACCAACCAAAGTACAAAAAGGACAACCGATAGACAGACATTTTATCAAAGATTTCCTTGGATATGGAATTTTCTTCTGTTTGTAGTGATAGAAATGACAACTTTTTTAATGGAAAAAAACCCGGTGTCTTTAATCTCAAATGTATTAAAAGGGCATATTTCTTTCAGGTAACAGAAAACCAAACTTCAGAGAAGAATGCAAACAAAAAGATGTTTGATGTGACAGCACAGGATTCGGAAACTACAGAAACAAGTCAAAGTTCTTCATCTTTTGTGGTATGTCTTCCCTTCACCTTTCCTGGGCAATAATTCAATATTTTGTTACAGACAGGATTTGGAAATATATGTAGTGCAAGCAATAACCTTACTGCTTGTACCTTTTCCATTTCGTTTGCTTCAATGACTGGGTTCTGTGTAGCTCATGTTGGGGGAAACAAAGAATTCAACTTTAAACAACGGAAAGTGTATATGGAAGCTAAAACTGTCTCACTATAAGATGGAGTGTGAAAAAGCTTTTTGTCAGTTCACCTCAGCAGAAAGTTCAGATCTGAACATCAACAGAAAAAAATTCAAATCATGGTGGTAATCTCTTTTGTTTATTTCATTCTTGTTCATGCACATGAAAAGTGTCAGAAGGTTTCTTCCTGCTGGGTATGATTTCAAAAGCTTTTGTACATTTATAGGGGTTTTTTTTTCATTTTATGGCATTTAAGAATGTCTTTGCAAAACAATGCGAAGGAGTTTTAGTACACAAATTGTGAATACTAGAAAAATGTATTTTGCACAAAATACAGCTAATCCCCAAGTTACAAACATCTGGCATAGAAATGGCTCATAGTTAAGAACAGGGGTGAGACAACAAGAAGTGAGTGAAATCTACTCCGTGGAAGGGAAATTCATTCCTGAAAGAGTTATTAAGAAAAGGTGTTTCCACTAAAACTTTCTCACCACTCCTTGTTTCCACAGCAAGCCATTTAAAAAAATCACAGGGACAGGGAGCGAGGGTAAATCTTCCGAACAGGGGCACAAACAGGAAAACAAATATCCGCATATATATACACTTAAACATGTAGCTTCTCTGACTTACATACAAATTCAACTAGAACAAACCTACAGAACCTATCTTGTTCATAACTTGGGGACTGCATGTAAAGATCTGAATCCTGTTCTTAGTCCTGAACAGACTTGCACCATTGAATTAGTGGGATTTGCTAAAGAGCTGATTCACTATTAAACAATGAATTCATTGTGTTTACATTTTGCTGACATCCTGTTAGTCACACACTCAAGCATTAATCTAATTTACAGTTTCATGCATCCATTTCATTGTCGCAGAGGTCAGATTTTAGTTCCTTGCACAATGATCAAAATTCCCAACAACTCGTTTTCTTTCCTCTTGCATCCCCCTCCAGCCATGTAATCGCCAGGGGAGAAAAACATCCAAATATGTGATTATAACCAGAAGTGCTATAATAAAGACATATTTCAGGACATCCAGAAAGTCCTCCAAAGGTTCTGGAAGATGGAACTATTGGACATTCTACATGACAGTTACATTTGTAAATAGACTATGGGTCTCTAACTGCTTTGTAATCAGTATGGCGAAGCAATCTTACAATAAAATTACAAAAATGTCCCCCAGCCCATCTTAACAGCCAGCAGATATACCAGGCAAAGGAGGTCTGTTCAGTTGTAGATCTAGGCATACGGAGAATGACTTTTCCATCTCCTTCATCAAGTGGCAAAGCTGCAATGAGGAACTGCAATGGGAATCCTGCTTCTGATTGCGACAGCCTCACACAATGGTGGGAAGAGGCTGGAAAAATCATCCTTCTTACACCCCATTCAGTAGTTGAATGCTTTCCTTTATCCAATATGACTACAAGCTATTAAGGTGAAGTGGGTGGCATTAGACTGGAAGGCATTAGTTAGTTGCACCTATAAAACTAAGTAGCCAATGTAGAATATTGCCAACCATGTAGCTGGTCACATATCCAGAGACTTCTCAACCATCTCTCCTTTCCGTTGGATAGTAGAAGACTATGAAAGGAGTAAGAAGAAGAAGGGGAGTATTGTAAGAGAGCATTTTGTAGTTCCATCATGGTGGAATTTTAAAATATTTCTTCAAATGCCTTAGTTGGAACTAACCAGCAGGACTCAGGCTAAAATGTTTTTGTGCAAAATACGAAAGGGGGTGAATCTCCGGTCTCTTCAGTTACTCAGATTTAAAAATTCTTGCAGTAATTGGGGAATTACTGCAAGAACACACTTTCCCATTGAATGCAAGTAAATGTATGAATATGAGTAAGAGATGAAGTTGGGGAGTTTTGCCATGCTATGGCGAAGAAGTCACTGTTCAAAAGATGCCAAAGCACTCATGCAGTTTGGATTGCAGAAAAAAATTAATTGTTCCAGTAAGTGGATATCACAATAAAGAGTGAAATGTAATCTTCTATAACATTTTTGATACCAACTCACTTCTGTTCTGTCTTACTTGGTGTCATCACTAGGGGGGTACACATCTTCTCCTTCGACATCCACATATTTTGTTCAAACAACAGATTTTATCTTTTCTCTCCCTCCATAACATACACTGGACTGCTTCCTGAGCAGCTAAAATGACTTGTGACACCAGCAACATCTGCCTTTCTTGCTGTTTCCCAAAGCACATACTTTTGTTTACCATGTTTTAATTTGTGGAGGAAAATTTGTACTTGATTTACCGTTCAGATTGCCAAGAGACACATTTCCTGCTCCTGAATGGGCTGACCATATAGTTTGAATTTCTGGTTCTTACCCTGTTCTCTTACAGGCTGGCTGTGCCTCACTGCTGCTGTTCTTGCTGATTGGGCAGCCGAGGTTCCTCACAACCAGGAACAAAGAACCAGGTGCTGAAGTGGGAATGAATACACATGCACACTCAAAAAATCTCTAAAAAAGCAGAAGGGGCAGAGGGTACAGATACTTGAAGGTTCTGGTATTTTAGCTGCAATTTTGTGAAATGGTCTGGTACTGAAAAACGTCCAAAGGGATGACACCAAGTAACCACACTGAGTGATACTAACCCTAGTGACACCATTCCTTTTGATAATTTATGTTGTCACTTATGACTGTTCTATATTGAAAGTAATATCTTTAAAAATGCTATCTCTTAGGTGGAGATACCGGAAATGTCTGGATGTATGCCACAAAAGAAACTTCTGTTGGAAGTGAAAGCCATTTTGGAACTGATCAGAGGGTCTTTACAGAAACAAGAAACTAAGATCGGTGAACTTCTTCGAAAGCAACAGTGGTGTTGCTCTCCAAATACAAATGAATCACTGACAAAATGAATAGGCACATCTAAATAATCAGAATTTTAACCAACAAAAAGAAGGAAGAAAAAGTTCCAAAAGCATTCTTCCCTGACGTTTGACCTGCATCTATGGTCAAACTCCACAACCTCTGAGGATGCCTGCCATAGATGCAAATGAAACATCAGGAGAGAATGCTTTTGGAACATGGGCATACAACCCAGAAAATTCACAACAACCCAGTGATTCCAGTCACGAAAGCCTTTGACAATACAAGGAAGGAAAGGCTTTATTGTTCTTTACTATTTTGCAATAAATATAGCCCTTTGTCAACTGCTAAAATGAAAAATAATAATCTTAGTCTTAGAAGGTTTCATACTAATAACTACATACCTACAGCAGAAATACTTTCTTCTGAACACTGGTTGTAAGTCTGTGTGGATTACGTGGTTAGCTAACTTACCTCTCCTGGCTTGACCCTGCCAAGCCTGACAGAAATGTCATTTCTTCATGCTCAGATGCCAGCAAAATGGTCTTCCTTCACTTTGTTCAGCTGATGCCAAATAAAGTAAATGGGGGAATTTGTGGAAACATTAAAATATAGCAGTAGTGTGAAAATGGTCATGATTTTGACACTTACCATGATCATGACACCAACCCACTCACCACCACAAATTATTTTACTGGGCATCATCTGCATGGGGAAAAGGAAGACAATCCTGCACAAGATTCGAGTATGTTTGAATGATATTTCAATCAAGTTTTGTGGGATCAGGCTAGGAAAGGTTACTATTTACAGCAGTAAAATCTTTATATGATAAAAAAGTGTTTCTTTGTTCTGTTTGCGTATAAAATAATGTTGAAAGTACATTAGAAACAGGTTGGCAAAAAAGTGTGCAAAACATACAGAAGGTGGCACTGCAGGTCAAGAATTACCCCTTTTTCAAACAGCATAGTATCTTTCTCATGTGCACATTGTAGTTTGAATGCAAAAAAAATCTGTTTTGCATATTAGATATATAAACTGCAATCCCACTTTCCAGCTCAGATCATAGCATTGATGTGTTTTATGCATAGATATCACCATAATTAACTTTTTGCCTATAAAGCCCTAAACGGTTCCGGTCCAACTTATCTATCTGAACGCATCTCTTCCTACGAACCCTCCAGGAACTTGAGATCGTCCGAGGAGACCCTGCTGTTGATCCTGCCTGCTTTGCAAGCACATCTGGTGGGGACGAGAGACAGGGCCTTCTCTGTGGTGACCCCTCGGCTGTGGAACTCCCTGCCTAGGGATATTAGATTAGCCCCCTCCCTCCTGACCTTTCGGAAAAGAGTAAAAACTTGGCTCTTCAAGCAAGCATTTGGAACCTTGGAATAAATAGACAAACTTGAATTGGAAAATGACCCAGGAACGATCCAGGACAATGGAACGGATGAGGATTTGAACAAGAGGACATAGTTTTTGTTGTTGTTTTTTAATTGTTATTATGCATTGTCTTTGTTTAAATGCACTATAATGTTTCTTTTTTGCTTATCAATGTATGTATTTTTATGGCATCGAATTGTGCCGACGGTGTATGCCGCCCTGATATGGGTGGGATAGAAATAATGTAGATAAATAAATACATAAATAAAAGTGTGGGGTAGGAGTAGCTGTAAGTTATTACTAGTGCTTGCATAAAATAAATTGTGAATTCAGTGAAGAACCACAACTACTATTTACATCTTTATGTATTTTATCAAGAATCAGTATGATGTTGTTGCTATGAAGCTTGCCTTACACTAAAGTCAAAACTAGAAATGTTTTGGTCTATCACTCTCTGAATCGCCCTCTCCTAATCATCCAGCATGTTCATAACTAACCCAAATAGCTTAAGTTTAGAAATTTGTGCAGACTGACTGCATATGAACATAGAAATGTGATTTGATTACTACTGTTTAACAGTGCAGAGTGTACTAGTTGGAAACAATCCTTGCTTTTTCATAGAATCATAGAATTACAGAGTTGGAAGAGACCAAACCTATTTTCCTAGTTTCCAACAGACCGCACAACCTCTGAAGATGCCTGCCATAGATGCAGGCAAAATGTCAGGAGAGAATGCTTCTGGAACATGGCCATACAGCCCTAAAAACTTATAGCAACCCAGTGATTCTGGCCATGAAAGCTTTTGACAACACATGATTCAACTTGTCAAAATCCCTCTTGAATTGTGGCACCCATAACTAGATACGATATTCCACGTAAGGTCTGACCAAAGCAGAATAAAGGTGCACCATGACTTCCCTTGATTTAAACCAGACATGGGCAAACTTCAGCCCTCCAGGTGTTTTGGATTTCAACTCCATCAGTTCCTAACAGCCAGTAAACTGGCTGGGATTCGAGGGAGTTGACATCCAAAACATCTGGAGGGACAAAATTTGCTCATATCTAATTTAGACACTTTACTCCTTTTGATGCAGCCCAAAAATCCCATTGGCTTTTTTAGCTGCTACATCACACTGTTGGCTCATGCTCAACTTGTTGTTCACTAAGACTCCAAGATATTTTTCACATGTACTGTGAGTCACCCATTCTGTATCTATGCATTTCATTTTTTTCTACCTAAGTGAAGTATCTTATTCTTCTCCTTGTTGAAATTCATTTTGTTAGTTTTGGCCCAGCTCTCTAATCTGTTAAGGTGACTTTGAATTCTGATCTTGTCCTGTGGAGTATTAGCTATCCCTCCCAATTTGGTGACATATGCAAAACTTAATAATAATGCCCTCTAAACCTTCATCCAAGCCATTAATAAAGATATTGAACAGTAATGGGCCCAGGATCAAACCCTGCGGTACTTCACTAGTCACTTTTCAGAATGAAGAGGAACCATTGGTGAGCATCATTTGGTTTTGGTTACTCAACCAATTACAAATCCACCTAACAGTAATATTATCTAGACCACATTTTGCTAGTTTGTTTGCAAGAAAATCATGGAGTATCTTATCAAAGACCTTACTGAAATCAACATATGCTACATCCCCAGCATTCTTTTGCATCTACCAAGCTTTCAAGCTCTACCAAAAGAGAGAGAGAGAGAGAGAAGATTAGTGTGGCATGACCTGGTTTTGCAAAATCCACATTGATTTTAAGTGATCACAGTATTTTAAGTGATTACAGACTGCCTCCTTTGTGATCTGCTCCAGAATCTTTTCAGGTATAGTTTGGGTCCTTTTTTTCCCTTCTTGAAGATTCTTGAAGATGACATTTGCCCTCCTCCAGTCTGCTGGAACTTCTCCTATTCTCCAAGAATTCTCAAAGATTACTGTCAGTGAGTCTGAAATGACTCCTGCTAGTTCTGTTGATACTCTTGGGTGTAGTTCATCTGGCCCTGGAGACTTGAATTCATTTAGACTATCCAGGTATTCCTGGACTACTTCTTTACCTATTTTGCTCTGCATTCCCCATATTACCTCATCCACTCCATATTGCTGAAGTTGAACAGTCTCCTTTTGGGAGAAGACTAAGGCAAAAAAGGTGTCAAGCAGCTCAGCCTTTTCTCTATCCCTCTTCCCTATTGGCATGATGCTGTTTTCCTTTTCTATCTTTTGCTAAGGCCTTGTCTCACTGCAGGGTAGCTTTCAGTTCTTTTCTAGATACATACAATTTTAATATACATGATCAATGTTCACATCCATTTCTGGCTACAAAGAACAGTGCCACTGCACTGGTCCTTGCTGCTGTCACTTTGATTTTGTTGCTTCAAAGATTTATACAGAACCACCATCAGCAGGAGGTCTCAGGTTAAATTATTCCGAGTTGAACTGAAACTCTGCAAGCAACTACTTATCCTTTGAAAAGTTCAATTGTGATGGGTCCCTAGCAGATTCTCCAGATCTGTTCTCCTAACCCTTCTTTGTACTGATGGTCACTGACATGTCCTACTTCTATATGAACTTTCTTCTCCTGCTTCTTCTGTTAGTAGAATTTGTATGTGGAAGTCAGCACAACCTGCACGATGCTCACAAAACAGGAATCTAAACTTCATTCCCAATTCTCTTGAATTTCACACTTTGGGTTTTACTAAATCATTTTAAAGTATGATTCATGCTTCCATTGCTCATCTCTTCTTGATTCACTGTTTTCAGATTTAAACTCTGTGTTGAATGCCTGTTACTGTACAACATCCCATAAACGTAACTTAAATATCATAACTAAGATATATTTTATGGTGTCAGAGTATTGAACTTTTGCTGCCATCCTACTGTGGATAGAGGTGATGGGGAGGCAGCATCGCTAGTAGCTTTCCATCCATTCTGGGACCCATTCTGCAGATAGTCCAACAGCTGATCCAATTACACCCACATGCTGTTACACGAGCAGCAAATGAGAAACTCTTATCCTGCAGTGTAAAATTGTCTCCTTGAAAGCATAACCATGAGCCAGATTATAAATCAAAACATAACTGGTGTTATTGCTCTAAATGAAAGTCAACTAACTACAGACCAATACCGCCAAGATCCAAATACCCATGGGATACCTGGAAATGCCATCGACAGTCTTTCCTGTTTTATTCACAAGTTTAGAGTTGTTTTGGAGCCCCCGGTAGTGCAGTGACTTAAAGCACTGAGCTGCTGAACTTGTTGACCAAAAGGTAGCAGGTTTGAATCTGGGTAGCAGTATGAGCTCCTGCTGTTAGTCCCAGCTTCTGCCAACCCAGCAGTTCGAAAACATGCAAATGTGAGTAGATCAATAGATACCACTCCGGCGGGAAGGTAATGGCACTCCATGCAGTCATGCTGGCCACATAACCTTGGAGGTGTCCACAGACAACAATGCCGGCTCTTTGGCTTAGAAATGGAGATGAGCACCCACTCCCAGAGTCAGACACGACTGGACTTAATGTCAGGGGAAAACCTTTACCTTTACCAACAGTTGTTTTCCTGAAATTCCATTATGTCCATTACAGCACATTGTCTTTTTGCAGAATGAAATAAACAAAAGTTGTTACCAAAATATCAGACTAATTTATTTCCAAAAGGATACAAACTAGTCTTGACATAAAAAATGACATGTGCAGCACAGATTATGGCAAAACACAAGGCTTTCATGTGATATGGCAAGGCTTCTAATAGAAGAACAAGAACAATGCACTGAAATAAACAATCAGTACTTGTTATTTCCTCATGTGTTATAAAATGATGTGGGGAAAATTTCAGGGACAATTAAAGCATGTGAGAGCATATTAACCAAGCAGGAAATACAAGAGTTGAAATGATACTAAAAGTTGTGGAAATACATTTAAAAACAAGGACACTACCCTACAATAGCAGGAACTATCAGGTAGCCTAAGCGATTACTGGAATTAGATGGCCACCCATCAACCACTCTCCCCCCACCCGTGATTTCAACCACAATCACAATTTGAGGTCAAATCATATGTTTTGAAAACCAGCAGAAGGTTTTTTTATTTGTCTTAAAGCCCTTAATTGTCTTGAAAATATGCATTTTCACACTGGAAGACGTATCTGTGTATTCCAACAGGCTAAGATCAAGGTAAGGATGCATTATTTAGCCTATGTGGATTTGGCCTTGCTTCATGGTTATGTAGAAAACAAGCATGAAAAGGCCAAGCCCACTTCCTGTCTTAACACAACCTCATACCAGTATCTTCAGCTGATTTGCAAAGCCTCTCTTCAGTCTTACATGCTACAGAATTAATTCTGTCTCTCTGTTCCTACTTAACAGATGCATTTCTCTCTGAATCAATTTCCAGTCTCAGACTCATCATACACTTACATGATTCATGCTTTTTTCTGTTCATATCTGCCCTGAGTCCCTCCTGGGAGATAGGGTGGAATATTAATAAAGTTATTTGATGATGGTGATGATTATGATTATGATTATTTACATGTGGACAAACAATACTATTATTCACAATATGTGACTGCTTTCCTCAAATTTGATGCTGACATTTGTTGTGGGTAAAGGAAGGAAAGGTACAAATAAAAATTATTATTATTATCACTATTATCATTATCATTATCATCATCATCGTAATAATGATGTGAGGAGAGGAGGCTAACGTTTCCCCAGTTTGAATTCCCCCTCTTCCCATAGCTATTTTGACACAACGATCAAGGGTTACTTAATATTTACTGCATGCTATATGGTTTGTAAAGGAAGGCTGCCCCCTGTTCAAATGTTACTTCATGCTAAGTGCGCAATGCTACTTGAAGTCGATATGGTTTCGGTGACATGGTGAGGCCATACACTGGAGTCAGGTCTAGTTGATCTTCAGGAGGTTTCTCCAGTCTCAGTTGTTGCAAGATGGTGGTGACGATAACAAAAACCTCATTGCGAGCTAGTTCCTCTCCCAGACATTTTCGTATCCCCATTCCAAAGATCAAAACCTTCTCCACCAAGCTCTTATTGAGTTCTCCACTTTCATTTAGAAATCTCTCGGGTTTAAATGAATATGGATCCTCCCACACAGCTCTGTTATAAAGGGAAGAAAACACAATTTACACAGAACTTGGAAACATTACTTACTGCAATTCTCAAAACCCTTAGAAACCTGTGATTGTGATGGCTGAGGGATTATAGGAATTACTATCCAAACAAATAAGCATTCCAAGAGAGCTAAGGCAATGTAGTGGTTTAAGCAGTGGATTACTATTTGAATGGACCATTGAAATCATTGTGTGATTTGGAGAAGTCACATTCTCTCAGCCTCAGACAAAGGCAAAGAAAAAAATCAATTTAAAAAACATTGTGAAGAAAATTTCATTATTGGCTCACTTTATGGCTGCTGTGAGTAAGAAGAAATGTGAAAGCATGCCACTATTATTCCAAACTTTGATTATAGAGGCCTCTAAAAATTATTACTCATGCTGGAAACAATAAACGTTATTGTTTGGTTCTAATTAAAGTATCCCATTCATTTAATGGGTCTACACTAATTGGGAGTACTAAGGCCCCTTCTGCACAGTTGTATTACATTCAAATTATCTGCTTTGAACTGGATTATTCGGTAGTGTAGATACAGATAAACCAGTTCAAAGCTGATATTGCGGATTTTCTGCCTTGATATTCTAGATGATATGGCAGGTAGAAGAGTTCTAAGTGTGTTCAAGATATACACAGTTGGTGGGATCCGTTCATTTAAAATATTTTATTTCAATACTATGCATTAGATAACTTGCCAAATTTAGCAAGATTCTTTATGAGAATGTAAAGAAACCACCTTTTTCTCGTACATGCAGAGAGGAGTTTGAAATGAGATACAATGATAAAACAACTTGGTAACAAACAACCAAGCAAAGATTAGGCCACCAAACATGTCATGGGGTAGCAGTTTAACTATGTTTAGAAAGGATAGAAGCAAAGGAAAATGTTCAGACCAAAGCTGAAAACATCACCCTCCACCTAAAAGTGCCAAAAACAACTGGACAAAATACTTTGGCTCAACGTTATTGTCACGACTAAATAATAAAACGGTGTAAAAATTTAAAGGGGAGAATCTACATCTTGACTATCACTACAGTGCCCTGATTAATTCTTTAAATAAGAGCTGTTTTGGTACTTACTCATCATGATTGACTTGATACATATTAATGAAGATGCAAGTGTTTTGAGGAATATAGTACCCATTGAGAACAGCATCTCTGGTAGTACTAGGAAATATTTTTAAAAGAAAAAAAGTCATGTTATTTCATCATGGTGCCTTTAAGTCTGCATAACAATGTCATGTTGCTAAAATAATACATTCAAAATATCCTTGAGCAGTATCTGATGACCCATCTACACTGCCACATACAATCCACATAATCTGCTTTGAACGGGATTATACGAGTCTACACTGCCATATAACCCAGTTCAAAGTAGACAATCTGGCTATTATATGGCAATGTAGAAGGGGCATTTCCTTCTACGAACCTGCACGATCCCTTCAATTTTCTGGGGAGGTCCTCCTCTTGCTTCTACCTCTGTCACAAACACAACTTGTGGCGACGGGGGAGAGGGCCTTCTCTGTGGTGTCCCCTCAACTCAGGAACTCACTACCCAGAGAGATTAGGCAAGTGTCCACACTGGCAGCCTTCAGGAAGGGCCTAAAAACCTGGCTGTTCCGGTGTGCCTTTGAGGAATGAACAACAGATCCCCATACCTTGATCAACTCAGTACAAAATGCTCTTCAATGTACTTTATCTCATCCTTAGTGAAATTAAACCCCATTGTTTGTCCCATCTGAACCTCCCACCAGATACACTATCCTACCCATCCACCTCACCCAGGGTTTTAAAATTCTATCCTTTGTAACTCTGCTCTCTCGCTCTCTCTCTCTCTCTCTCTCTTGCTATTTTATGTTATATACTGAGTTTAACTTGAATTATTTTCTTTTGTTATATTTTATTGCACTTTATTTGATGTATGATTGTTTGTATTCTTTTTGCCTTTTTGTAATTGTTGGGCTTGGCCTCATTTTAGCTGCCCCGAGTGCCCTTGGGGAGATGGTGGCGGGGTATAACTAAAAAGTTGTTGTTGTTGTTGTTGTTGTTGTTGTTGGTATTATTATTATTATTACTATTACTATTTATTAAGGCCCCTTCTATACTGTCCTTATATCCCAGGATCTGATCCCAGATTATCTGCTTATGGCAGATTATATGGCAGTGGAAACTCATATAATCCAGTTCAAAGCAGATAACTTGGGATCAGATCCTGGATATAAGGACAATGCAGAAGGGGCCTAAAACTCTCAGAAAGAGATTTCATCACTAATCCACTTTAAGATTCACTTCCTGCTAAAACAGCTACAGTAACATTTGTACAAAAAAAGTGATTGTAATGAAGATTGTGATTTCCCGCCATCACTCTAAGGGTGCTTCCAGACAGCACTAAAACATGGGATTAAAATGCGGTATAAATAAACCTCAGAGCAGGTCCCCACACAGATTTGCCGGTCCCTGGCTTTCTTCCCCTGCTATCCTCATGGCCCTTCTGTGCCTCAGGATAAAAATGAGGGAGGATGAGGCACGTCATCTGGAAGTTTTGTTATAATCACTCAATTATGCTCTGATGTTTATATGTGCACATGCAAATATCCTGATATAAACATGGAGAGATTCCTATGTGCACATTTATTTATTTACTATATTTATACCCTTCTTTTCTCAACCCAAAGGGGACTTAGAGAAGAGCAGATTATGACAAAATTCAATGCCACATTATCCAACAAATAATAAATATAATGTAGCAAATTGTAAAACAATTAAAACATAGGTTTAATGGAGCAGATGTTCAATCGGGGGAGGAATAAGACACAAAACCGGAGTCGCAGTGGCGGCACGTACGGGAAGCAATTTCCACAAGGGGTAAATCCCAAACTTTATATGACTGCAGGGACACACAGGATAAAGGAGGACCTTTTTGAATTGAGGTTTTCCTCCATTGCTACTATTGAGCGCGCATTTAACACAAATGTCATCTGGCCATCTGCCTTTTCAACCCATTCTCTTTCAAAGTATAGGTACTGTGTGGAAGCACCCTAGGAAATCAGTATGAGCTACATATCAAAGAGGGATGTCTTCCTGGATCTACAGTGTTAACAGGAGACCATGGATATAAAGGAATCCTACTGAAATTAATTACTTCTGCCAGAAGTGTAGTATTAGCAGAACGTGATAGCAATGAAATCAAAACCACTCCTTAGCATCTCACCAGTGAGGAATGGTGAATGGCAAGAAGGAACAGTGCCTGAAAATTTCATTGATGAAAGCTTCTGTATAATGCAGATCTTTTCGATCATCAAACCTTGGTGGTCTTAGTCCAATTTTTTCATCTGCAAAGAAACAGAATCATTTCAAGCCATGTCTTTTACTAATGACAGTGTCAATGTTGTTTCATTTTTTTTAAAAAACGGAATAGTGTTACCAATTTCTTCCTGAATTTTAGTTTGAATTTCTGGTTTGCTTATCAAGTACAGATATATCCATTGCAAACATGCCGTTATGGTACTGAAACCTGCCAAAATAAATAAAACATGAAATTTAGTTCATCATGGAATCTATTCTGCTTGTTTTAATTGTCACCCATTTTGAGTCAGTTCTGCAGTCATCTCTACCAAAATTCTACAACTGGCAATTGTCATTTAAGCATCTACTGAAATGGTTATTTAAGGCATGCATTTAATTGATAAAATGTTTAATACACACCCGCTCCAAAGATGTCATTGACAGTATTTATTATTTTCTTATCTGACAAAGCAGTTTTGCCATCCTCTTTTTTCTCATTGCCAACAGTAATCAGAGCATCAGTGATGTCTCGGACATAGTTCTAAAGAAAAAAAAAACCCTAAATAAATAAAACCACAAACCTGATGCCTGATTAGTATGTGTCTAGTAAACACTACTTCAATTTGCAAACTTCTTTTTCACCAGTCACTATGCTGGTATGATTCTATGGTCAACTTCTAGATATTATACAATATTTTAATCAAATCCACAAACAATCAAATCCACAAAAGTCAACTGTGCAAATGTTGAGGGTCAACTATATATCTAAAACAGTCTGAGCACATGTAGGCCACTTTCCAAAGAGAAAATCCAGACTTGAAAAATATGAATTTCCCTGAACAAGTATTCTATTTATTGCTCCTCTACATATCTGTTGAATTTGTAAACTCCCAATGGTAGCATGGATACCCTATGATCTGAATAGGTTTTCTTTGTGCTGTTAAAACTTACCTTATCATATGTGCTACAATGGTGTTCTACGCATGCCAAAACAAATTCATTTAATTTTCTATAAAATGTACGAGCAACTTTTGCAGCCGGCAGTGGAAGGTAACGTAGGCAGGGTATAAAATCAGCAGGATTGAAAGCACTTGAAGCTTTTACAAAATCATCATTTAACTTAATCACACCCAGAAATTCTTCGTCATTATGATTGTACCTCTTGCCAAAGCAAAGGGCACAAACAACATTCGCCGCCGTACAGGTAGTCACAGCCGCAGGATCAAAGCCACCATTCTTTGAGAGCTCCAGCAACGTTTTCACCAGTTCTGAAGCTTCATCGCACACATGCTCTTCAAGGAGGCAAGAGCACGTTGAAGACTTGGCTTCAGATTTGGAAAGCAATCTCAAAGCTCTTCCAGCAATTTTCTTCTGAAGCTTCCAACTTTCCCCATAGTGGACTGAAAATGACATGCTATCTCCATCGGCGAAAAATGAAAAAGTGTGCATATCCGGTCGACCGGCAAAACTCTCCCCATCTCTCAAAAGCACCTGTTTTACTGCCTCCAGACCATTAACCACCACAACAGGGACCATTCCGAGCTTTATCTGAAACACGTCTCCGTATTTCTTCCTCATGTGTTGAAAGGAAATGTATGGATGCTCCTCAACCTGGAGAAGATTCCCCAGAATTGGTAACGACCAAGGTCCTGGTGGTTGGGGCCGCTTGGTCTTCATTAACATATGTATAGAAATAAAAAGAGCTGCCACCACAAAAAGGGTGATGGTGACCTCTGAAAAAGAAACTTCAGTGGAAAAAAACATTTTCAAAAAGGATCTGCAAGAGAATGTGCAAGAGAAAAGGAAATTATTCATTTCAACATCTTGATATCATCAAAGGCAACCACACAACCTGAGGTGAGGGAAAAGTGGGGGGGAGGGGATAGCAAATGAGAACCAGTCCTGCTGTTCTTGGTTGCTTGGGAGTTTTGGGAGACTCTGAAACATTCCTGACCTTGTACTAATACAGAGTAAAATTGGATGGGTTTTATCACACATTATGGGCCAGAAGTCCATGAATGTCATGTGGATGCCCAAGAGTGACTCTGACCAGTCTAAATCCTTGTTAAAATGAGATGCCCAGAACTCAGCCCTAAACAAAGCTTGACCAGCACAGAATATAGGGAGACCATTACTTCCCTCAATTTGGAAGCTATTGATGCACACTATGATATTATTGGTCTTCTTTGCTGTACCATTACACTTCTGGCTCATATGCATTTTATCATTAACAATAATTCAAAAATTCTTTTTACATGTATAATTTTGCATTTTTTCCTGTTGAAATGTATTAATTTCAGCCCAGTTTCAGATAAATCGTGGCTATTTTTTGATTTTTCTCTATCTTTCTATGTATTAGCTACCCTTTCAGTTTTATATCAGCTGCACATTTGATAAAGAGTAAGTCTATCCCACCTAAATCACTGATACAAATGTTGAAGACTGTTGGCCATTGGACAGAATTTGATACCACCTTCCCATGTTGAAGTACAGCCACAGATGACAATTCTTTCAACATATCTTGCAACCAATTATAATTGATTGCAAAACTAAAGGTCATAAAAACATTTAATAAAAAGCTATATGGCATAGGCATTCTAAATCCAAGAATGATCTCAGATTTGCTTCACCACATACTGTTATTTCCCACAACTTGCTTTGAGTTTTTAATTGTGTAATATATGACTATTTTTTGTGGAGTAAAGAGTAAGCAAGATGATAGGGATTAAAATATTCTAACAGATTTCCAAAACACTTTAACTGATTGACATGAAAGACAATGAGCCGATCAAAAGCACTAAATGAAGTTGCACTGAAACTGAGTAACACCTGAAATGATGAAAAAAAGTCAAATATGCAAAGAAACTGATGTATGACTCTTATATTATGTGGTTTTTTTTTCAATTCAAAAGCTAAAATGCATTAATACAGCTAAAATATTGAAAAAAAAACCTTTTTGTCAGCACAGGTGTGTCTTATGGCTCCATCTGATGGTGTTTCTATTTCATATTTAGTCAGTGAGCTAATCAAAGCGGCATCAAGTGATGGCCAACTTTTGTTGACAGCTGTGGAAACCTAGCATTTGTTGAACAAGACTTCCTGGAAATTTGATGTCTGATTAAAATATTTATATCTGCAAAACTTGTTACTGCACTATTATCCTTATCAGGGCGACAGGCAAAACATGCAGGCAAAACAAGCTGGCTATTGGACTTCCGGTGGACATGGCGACGGGACTGCCTCGCTGAGAGTGAGCTCCCAGCGAGGACCTGTGTTGTGGCGGCTAGGTTGAGCTGAATGCTCCCCCCTTTGCTGGATTGAGTTTGCAAAGGTGCCGCGAATCCCAGTGTGGGCTTGAGACCCCAAAGATCTCCCCCCCCCCTCAAGGAGGAGAGGTCGAGAGGGTCCGGGCAACACAGGGGAAAGCGAGCCGCCCCACGAGGATCGAACCGCAAGGTCCGTTTAACCGCCGCCGATCCATTCACAAATTAGAAGAAGAAGTTGAAACAAAGAAAGCCCAGATTGGGTGGAGAAGCAAGAAAGACCCCAGCAACAGGTAACGGGACTAGATCCCACACTTTTAAAGAAGAAATAGCCAAGCCGTAAGGGCTTGGGGGAAAAAAGAGAGAAAAGGAGATAAGAAGAAAAGAAGCCGCAGGATTTAAAGAGGAAGAGATCGTAATTTTGGTCTCTGGCCTCTCGGTAGTAATATCTGACTGATTGATTGATTAAAATATACTATAATAAAAATTGGCATTAAATTAATGAAATTAGAGGCAAAATTAGAGGAAAAACCGCTCTGTTAAAGTAGATGAAAACGAAGATGAAGATGGAGTGATAGCCCCCTTTCGCACCCCCCCCCCCCCCGAAACCTAAAAGTGGAAAACTGATAATATCTCCGACCTTGACGCCATAATTGTTGTGTCTATCTTCAGCCTTCTTTATAAACAAGCAGGCTGAGTTGGCGGGAAGGAAGTGACGGAAACGGAAACGGAAGGCAGATTAAAGTGACGGACGGAGAAGGTCGGAAGAAGCATAGAAGGGGCGGAAGTGACGGGGCGGAAGGAGGGAAGACGCCATTTTGAAAACCATAGAGAAAGTCCGATACAGAGCGGCTAGAGAAAAATTGGAAATAAATTGGAAATAAATTGGAATTAAATTGGGAAAAGCCCGAAAATCCAATAGAGAAGTAGAGAGTAGGTGGAGACAGATCGAGGACGAGAAGCAGACGACTCGAGGATGAGAAGCAGACGCTTGAGGTGAGGAGACGCGAACGAGGCGAGGAAGAGAAGTAGACAAAGGGCCCCAAGGACGAGGACGAGAAGCAGACGAAAACAGATAACTCGAGGACAAGAAGCAGACGAGTTGAAAGAAATGGCAACCCCAGGCAAACCAGAATCCCGGAGGGGGTCTCTGGACATAAACCCAAAAATGGACAATCTATTAAAAGAAATAAAAAAGATTTCGGAAAAACAAGATGCTTTGAAAGTGGAATTGAAAGAGGAGGTTAAGGCTAAACATGAAGAATATTATAAGAAACAAGAGGGAATTATTACAAAGATGACAGAAGAATTCAAGGTCTTGAAGTCTGAAATAAAGCAAGAATTTGGCCAGATAAAAGAAGATATATCGCAACTGCATGGAGAGGTGAAAGAATTAAAAGTTTCTAAAGAGAAAATTGAGGGAACACAATCAGAAATGGCACAGAAGATAAAAGGATTGGATAAACATAGGGAAAAAATGGAATGGGAACAAGAGAGATTACTGCAAATGCAAATGGATTTCCAATTAAGATTCAGAAATATAGCGGAGGAGGATAAAGAAGACATAAGATCATTGGTTATTAAAATGCTGGCAAGTTGTATGGAATGTGAGGAGGATGAATTTGAACAAGAGGTGGACCAAGTCTATAGGATTTCCTCATTCTACGCAAGGAGGAATAAAACCGCACGGGATGTGATTGTAAAATTTACAAGGAAGAAGGTGAAGGATGACATTTTGTATAAAAGTAATAGAAACCCAATCTTCTACAAAGAAAAGAAAATTGTAGTATTGAAAGAATTTCCCCAGATGACCTTAGTAAGAAGAAGGAAATATTTCTTCCTAACAGAAGAGCTGAAAAAGAACGAGATAAGATTCAGGTGGGAGAGAAAAGAAGGAATAATGGTGACATATAATGAAGAAAGATATTGGCTAACATCGGAGCATAAGGCTAAAGTGTTCTATGATAAATTAATGAAAGAACAGGGAGAAGAAGAAGAAGAAATGGGAGAGGAGGAGGAAGAAGAAGGAGACGAAGCGGAAGGGGATGAAGAAAGAAGACTATCTACTCCAAGAAAGGGTATCAAAGAGAAAAAGGCAAGATATAAGTCACCAAAGGATTATAGCTATTTCTTGAAAGATCCTAAACCCCAGAGAACGACACCAAGAACGACACCACGGAAAGAAGAAAAAGAAAAAGAAGGTCAGAGCGCGGAACAACAAGCAATTGGAACAGCGGAAATGGTTTTAGGCGATATAGGATTGGGACTGGATGGGAATGAATAAGATGATGGAACGACAAATAAAATGTTTCTCAAACAACATTAACGGTTTGAACTCCCCCCAAAAACGCAAGAAGGTATGGAATAGTTTGAAGAAATTGGATTATGACGTAATAGCGTTTCAGGAAACGCACATTAGTGACAAATATATTGCACACCTCCCGAACAAAAAATTAGGAAAAGAATATCACTCCTCATATGAGAAGAAGAAAAGAGGAGTAGTAATCTACGTAAAAGAAGCAATAGAATCAGAATTAGCCTTTAGAGATTTGGAAGGAAGATGCATTGCGGTAAGGATAACAATTGGAGATTCTAAAATATTGATTTGTAATATCTATGCACCAAATGGTCCAAAAATAAAATTTGTTGAATTTTTAAATTCTAAACTAAAGGAAACAGAATTTGATGACATGATTCTGTTAGGAGATTTCAATGGGGTGATGGACCCTCAAATAGACAAAAGCGCGAAGAAAAGGAAAACAAAAGAAGGTAAACTCCCTCAAAAGTTCTTAGAGCTGCAAAATGAATTCGATTTAGAAGACATATGGAGAACCAGAAATAAAGACAAAAAAGACTATACATTCTTCTCGAACAGACACCAATCCTGGTCCAGGATTGATATGGCTTGGATAACTAGAAAACTCTCCGCCAAAGTGAAGGAAATTAACATCTTACCACGAGATCTGTCAGATCACTGCCCCTTAGAAATATGTATTAACCACAAAAACTACTCCAGAAGATGGAGATTGAATGAGAATCTGATAAAAACAGAACAGGATAAAGAATACTACAACAAAATAATTCAAGACTATTTGCAAATAAATAAAGTAGAGGATATGGACCCACGTGTGGTGTGGGATGCCTTCAAGGCAGTTCTGAGAGGACATTTTATACAACAAGGAGCAAGGAAAAATAGGGAAAGAAATAAAAGGCTTAACGAGTTGGTGGCTGAAATAGCAATTAAGGAAGCAGAATTAAAAAAGAGACCAAGGAAAAAAATAGAGAGACAACTACTGGTGCTAAAACAAGAGAAAACCCATGCAGAGTTAGAACTTCAATCAAGACAACTGAAGTTCTTAAAACAACAGACTTTTGAAAATGCAAATAAACCCGGTAAATGGTTGGCAAACCAAATCCGGAAAAAAAGACAAATAAACCATATATCTAAAATAACTATCTTGGATAAGGACCTGAGGACAGATAAAGAAATTATAGAGGAATTCAGGAAATTTTACATCCAATTATATACAAAGGATAAGATAAAGAAAGAGGAAGTTATGGAGTACATTGGCCAAATGAAACTAGATAAAATAACGGACGAGGACAGAGAAGAATTGAATAAAGAAATATCGGAGGAGGAAATAGAAAAAGCAATCAATAAAATGAATGCAGATAAAGCTCCAGGACCAGATGGATTTACGGCTGGATTTTATAAATCCTTTAAACAACAGCTACTCCCAACACTCAAAATTGTTGTAAATGAAGCGATGAAATACCGGAAGGTTCCAGACTCATGGAAGGAAGCGGAAATTACAGTAATTCATAAGGAAGGCTCCCCGGAAAATGATATCAAAAATTACAGGCCGATTTCTCTCTTAAATACGGACTATAAAATATTTGCAAACATCATGGCCACAAGGCTAAAGGCTTTCTTAAATAAATGGATTGGAGAAGAACAAACAGGTTTTCTCCCAAATAGACATATGAAAGAAAACATTCGCAACGTCCTTGATATTTTGGAATATTATGAAATAAATCATCAAAAAGAGTTCGCCATTTTGGCAATAGACGCTGAGAAAGCTTTTGACAATTTAAATTGGGATTTCTTTAAGATATTAATACAAGAATTGGATATGGGAGAAAAATTTAATAATGCAATTAATGCTATTTATAACTATCAAAAAGCCAAAGTGAAAATAAATGGTCAATTGACACAAGAGTTTGAAATTGCGAAGGGCACCAGACAAGGATGCCCATTATCCCCTTTGATTTTTATAATGGCCATGGAGATCCTAATGAAGAAAATTAGAGAAGACGAAAGTATAAAAGGAACGAAAATCGGCAAATTTGAATATAAAATACGGGCGTTTGCAGATGATTTATTAGGAACAATTGAAGATCCAGAGAAAAACCTACAACACTGGATAACTAAAATAGAACAATTTGGAAAAGTGGCTGGATTTAAAATGAATATGAAGAAGACAAAACTGCTATTTAAAAATGTGAAAAAGGAGAGACAAATAAAGATTCAACAGCAATTGGGGATAGAGAGTGTAAAGAAAATCAAATATTTAGGAGTCTGGATTACGGCGAGAAATTGTCAACTCTTGAAGAACAACTATGAAATAGTTTGGAATAAAATTCAAAAGGACTTACAAAAATGGAATTACCTAAATCTATCACTCCTGGGTAGAATATCATTAATAAAGATGAATGTTCTTCCGAAACTTATATTCCTATTCCAAAACATACCGGTAATAAGAAATCAAACCTTATTTAAAAAATGGAAGAAGGACTTACTTAAATTTATTTGGAAAGGGAAAAGGCCAAGAATTAATTATATAAATTTGATTGACAAAAAAACGAGAGGAGGTCTGGGATTTCCGGACTTGAAATCCTATCATGAGGCCTGTGCTCTATCATGGATAAGAGACTGGATGAACTTGGATAAGGAAAAATGTTTAAATTTAGAGGGACATGACTTGAGGGTGGGCTGGCACGCATATGTGTGGTATAATAGAGAATCTAAAGAAAAAAACTTTGGTAATCACTTCGTGCGAGCCTCCTTATTGAGGTCATGGTTAAGATATAAAGCCCTCTTTTATAAAACCACACCTCTTTGGGTCTCGGCGATGGAGGCCCATCAAAGAAGACTTCTAGGATGGAGGGTCTGGCCAAGATACAAGGATATTCTGCTGAAAGGGAAAATGGAGATTAAAACTTTTGAACAACTTAAGAGCATTTTTGGTAATATAACTTGGTTACATTATCTACAAATTAAAGAGCATTTCAAACAAGATCAAAAAATTGGATTTGACTGGGAAGAAAATACATGGGATAAAGTCCTAAAAACTGAAAAGAAGGTAGTTACAATCCTTTATAATAAATTGATCCAATGGCAAACTGAAACGGAACAGGTTAAAAACTGTATGATCAAATGGGCCGAAAATTTAAGACGGCCGATTCAATTTAGAGAATGGGAGCAAATATGGAACAAAAAGTTGAAATATACTTATGCCATGGATCTGAAGGAAAATTGGTATAAAATGTTTTATAGATGGTATTTGACTCCGAATAAATTAAGTCATATGTATCAAAATGTCTCAGATAAGTGTTGGAAATGTGGAGAACAAACGGGCACATTCTTCCACATGTGGTGGACGTGTAAAGAAACAATTAAGTTTTGGGCATCTATACATGAAGAAATACAAAAGATATTGAAGAGAGGGTTCAAAAAGAAACCGGAATATTATCTATTAGGATTTACGGACTCTGATTTTAAAGTAGAGGAAAATGAAGATAAATTATTTACGTATTTCACTACTGCAGCAAGAATCATTTTTGCCAAATTTTGGAAAAATGAACAGATACCGACCGTTGAAGAATGGTTGGAGAAAGTAAAAGAAACTAGAGACATGGATGAACTGACATTTTTAATGAGAAGAAATACCGGGAAACCGTTAAAGAGAACGAATTGGACTTCTTTTTATGACTATGAAAAGAAATTTAGAAAAATACTAGAGGATAAGAATGGATAAGAAAGTAGAAGAAGTTGACGGAAAAGATCCTGATGTTGGAGTGGAAGTCATTTTAGAATAGTTTAATGCTTTCTTTTAGGTTAGTTTTTTTCTTTTTATGGTTTTTTTTTTCTTCTTTCTATTTTTCCTACTTTCCTATTTTCTTTTTATTGTTCTCCCTCTTTCGTTGTCCTGTTTTATAAAATTCTTAATAAAAATTACTTTAAAAAAAAAAAACAAGCTGGCTATTACACAAATAGAGCAAGAAATGGAACGCCTGGAAATCATAGGCCCCATCTATCTACACTGCCATATAAAATCCAGATTATCTGCAATGTAGACTCATATAATACAGTTCAAAGCAGATAATGTGGATTGTCTGTTTTGATAATCTGGATTATGTGGAATTATAGATGAGGCCATAAAAAGATAGAGGTAAAGGTTTCTCCTTGACATTAAGTCTAGTCGTGTCCAACTCTGGGGCTTGGTGCTCATCTCCATTTCTTAAGTCGAAGAGTCGGCATTGTCCATAGACACCTCCAAAGTCATGTGGCTGGCATGATTGCATGGAGTGCCGCAAAAGTGGTACCTATTGATCTACTCACATTTGCATGTTTTCAAACTGCTAGGTTGGCAAGAGCTGGGCTAACAGCAGTCAGCAAGTTCAACAGCTCAGTGGTTTAACCCACTCTAAGGGGCAAATACATCCTAAGGCAAATCCCCATAAAAGCGGGTTGTGTAACTATTTTGTTTTCTCCTGATAAACATCTGTATTTTGGAGCTTGTCTTGAACTAAGACACAGTATTATTGACATAAGCAGCATATGCAAGAAATCTGCTTGAAAGAGAGCTCTAGTCCCCCTGCTTGTACCCCTAGAGCTGGGTTTGTTTACTGCAAACCTCTCTGTCTCCAGATGAAGGATTCCTGGCACACATTTTGGCTTCCCTCCCCTGGAATGAGTGGTGAAAATGTGTGCAGTGAATTTAGAACTATTTTCAAGAACAGAAACTCTAGATAATGCTTTGTACAAGACATTTAAAAGTATAAACATGCCTTTAACTGACCCCATTCCATTTCTCTAGCAGCACAAAAGCCCTCCCCTAAAGGGCAGGGAACAGCTACAACTTTTAAGAGAAGCACTGTGCTCAGAACTTGGAAAATGTACTTGTTTGTGTGCTTTAAGTCACTTCTGAATTGTGGTAACCTAAAGTGAACCTATCATTATGTTTTTTCTGGCAAGATTTGTAGAGCGGGTTTGCCTTCCTCTGAGATAAAGAGACTGTGATTTACTTGAAGCTATCCAGTGGGTTTTCATGACTGAGCGGGGATTTGAATACTAGTCTCGAGTTCAAATCATGCTAGCCATTTTGGAAAAGTAATTTGTTTGGATTATACTTTCCAGAATCCTCACCAAAATGCGCCTGATAGCTAGGGATTCTCAAGTATAAAAAAATATTTTTTCCAAAATCTTGTTTTATTCTTATAGCTATTATGCATGGGAGAGAGATATGCCCTAGTAACATATTTTGCCATTTTTATAATGATACTTTCTGCATTGGTCATAATTTATTTATAGATTTGGCTTTCTGACTTTTCCCAGAATTGGCAGTGGAGACAGTTCTCAAGATCAAAAACAAGTACAAACAAAAATAATAATGTATGTTCCATTAAAAGAGCTAAACTTCTGATTTTCATTACCGATGTCCATATAAGAATGAGTGGAAAGAGTTTAATCATATGCTGCCATCTAAAGATTAGTTCCTTAAAGAACAAATGTCATGTTCCTTGCCTTCAGAGAAAATATGTTCCCCACCCAAAGTCCTTCCCAAGATGATGGCGATTCCAGATAGAACATTCCTAGCTACAAATTAAAATACATTGTGCAACTGTTGTACCTTTTCCAAACATTAGAAAAGTTCCTTTTGGGGGCTATAGATGAGAAGGCAATTTTAAAAAAAAAAAAATCAATGCATTTGCCATTTACTGTGTTTTCCTAGCAACTTGCAAAGTTCAGCTCAGGAGCAAAGTTCAGTTAAGGACAAAGTTCAGTATGAAGTATTTTCCTGTTCACTTAGGAAATCCATAAAATATTTTCCCCTTATTTGCCACTATTACACATGTCCTGTTAAAACCTAGAATCTAAATAGTTGGAAAGACGGTCCTTTAAAAGACAACACACAAAGATTTGACTTTTTGATTCACAGGCACTTCCAGGAACTAAAATTAAGTAAACAATTTATTTCAGGCCCCATCAACACTGCCATATAATGCAGTTTCATAATGTAGTTTAACTGCTTTGAACTATTGCATTGCACTCCAATGCAGTTAGACTGTATTATGTAACTGCATTATATGATTAGTGTAGATGGGGCCCCAGTTGTTTGTTCTTCCATACTGAATACTTTGCATTCAACATGTACAAAGATTATTCCAATATATAAGTATTCTTTTTTAAAGAAAATGTACAGCAGTTTGATCTCATCTTATTAGCCACAACACCATCCCACGAAATCCAAGGACTTGTAGCTTTGTTGGCCATTGGGAAGAACTTCCACTCAAAGTAGTGATCCATGGATCCAAACTGATCTCCAGGACATGAATTGCCAGCCCATGGGAAATTTCCTGGGAAGGAAAAAACTGATATAGGTGATAGGCACAACTGGTACTTAAGGGATGCCCATTCTCTACACATCTCAACTGTCTGGAAAGAGCTGCTGTAGTCTACTCCACTGAACTGGAAGCCAACTCTTTAGCAAACCATTTCAAGCACCTCAACAAGCTAAAAATCCCAGATTCCATATGGAGCCAAACAGTTAAAACCTTACCACAATGCTATAAATATGCTCTATATATACCTTTCTGAGGCCATGAATGAGCAGAAGGTAGAAAGGGATCAACTGGTTGTTATTTTTCGTGTGCCTTCATGGCTCGGGTCCAGTTAAAACTTGTGCGTCAGCTGCGACCATACCTTGATAAGCCTGACTTGGCCACAGTCGTCCATGCCTTAGTTACATCCAGAATGGACTACTGTAATGCACTCTACAAGGGGCTGCCTTTGAAGATGGTTCGTAAACTGCAGCTAATGCAATGATCAGCTGCCAGATTACTAACTGGAGTTAGCTACAGAGAGCATACAATGCCCCTGCTGAAGCAGCTCCACTGGCTTCTGACAAGTTTCCGGGCTCAATTCAAGGTGCACGCTATTACCCATAAATCCCTGTACACTTCAGGTCCAACCTGTCTTCGAGAGTGCATATCTTTCTACGAACTGGCACGGGCTCTGTGATTGACAGCAGAGGCCCTTCTCTCAGTCCCACCACCATCTCAAGTGCAGTTGGTGGGGACGAGAGAGAGGGCCTTCTCTGTGGTGGCTCCCTGGCTCTGGAATACCCTCCCAAAAGAGATTAGATTAGCCCCCACCCTCCAATTCTTCCATTCCAAACTGAAAACATGGATGTTCAGACAGGCCTTTGACCTTGAGTAAGTTGAACAGGCCCATATGAAGCTGACACTTGGCACCTTGTGAATTGACGTTAGCTTTATCTACTGTTGTTTAAAATTGTACTGTTTTGATATTATGTTACATGTGTTGATGGAGGTTGTTGTTATAATTTTATGTGATGTGTTTTATACTTTTGTACTTTTTTTACCTGTTGTATGTTACACGTGCATCTTGGAGTGCCTTGTAAGCCACCCCGAGTCTCTTCAGGGAGATGGTGGCAGGATATAAAGTTTATTATTATTTGTCTAATCGCATCTCCTCCTATAAACCAACCCAGGCGCTGCGATCAGCAGAGGAGGCCCTGCTCTCTGTCCCACCCCATCTCAAGCATGGCTGGTGGGAACAAGAGAGAGGGCCTTCTCTGTGGACGCCTCTCACCTCTGGAACTCCCTCCCTAAAGAAACAAAGATGCCCCTTTCCCTTTTCTCCTTCAAATAACAACTGAAACTTACTTTAGATGATGAGAGGCTGCTACCAGACCTCGGATGGAAAACTATTATTGTATTCAGGCTTCGTTAGACCATGTTCGCCCAGTTAACATCACCGCCCACAAAATCAACCCAAATATCTGAATAAACCTTCATTGGTTCCTGTAAATTAATGTGGATGTTTGAGGTTTTATATTTAGGTTTTCTGTTAGATATAATTATTTAGATAGGCATGTTTTATTTAATCTATACATCTCATGTTATATGTTATTTTCACATGTGAGTTTATTTTGGGATATTATGTCTATATTAGTTATTGTACTGAAGCAGTGAATGTTTGCCTTTTTTGTTTATTGGAATCCACCCTGAGTCCACTCGAGGAGATAGGGCGGAATATAAATAAAGATATTATTATTATTATTATTATTATTATTATTATTATTATTGAGCCCCTGGTGGCACAGTGGGTTAAACCCTTGTGCCAGCGGACTGGGAAGAGCACGGGTGAGCTCCCTCTGTCAACTGCAGCTCCCCATGTGGGGGCATGAGAGAAGCCTCCCACAAGGATGGTAAAGCATCAAAACATCCGGGCATCCATGGGCAATGTCCCTGCAGACTGCCAATTCACTTACACCAGAAGCAACTTGCAGATTCTCAAGTTGCCCCTGAGTGGAGTGAGCTCCCATCTGTCAGCTCCAGCTTCTCATGCGGGGACATGCAAGAAGCCTCCCACAGGATGGTAAAACATCCGGGCGTCACCTGGGCAACGTCCTTGCAGACGGCCAATTCTCTCACACCAGAAGCAACTTACAGGTTCTCAAGTTGCCCCTGAGTGGAGTGAGCTCCCATCTGTCAGCTCCAGCTTCCCATGCGGGGACATGCAAGAAGCCTCCCACAGGATGGTAAAACATCCAGGCGTCACCTGGGCAATGTCCTTGCAGACAGCCAATTCTCTCACACCAGAAGCAACTTACAGGTTCTCAAGTCGCCCCTGAGTGGAGTGAGCTCCCATCTGTCAGCTCCAGCTTCTCATGCGGGGACATGCAAGAAGCCTCCCACAAGATTGTAAAACATCCGGGCGTCACCTGGGCAACATCCTTGCAGATGGCCAATTCTCTCACACCAGAAGCAACTTGCAGATTCTCAAGTCGCCCCTGAGTGGAGTGAGCTCCCATCTGTCAGCTCCAGTTTCTCATGCGGGGACATGCGGGAAGCCACCCACAGGATAGTAAAACATCCGGGCATCACTGGGCAAAGTCCTTGCAGACAGCCAATTCTTTCACACCAGAAGTGACTTGCAGTTTCTCAAGCTGCTTCTGACATTTTTTAAAAAGCCAAAAAACTATTGACTTAATGCAATTAGAGAGCACCTTAACGACAATGATTCAATGCTATGCAATCCTGGGACTCTTTGGCAGGGAAGACTAAAGCCCTTATTAAACTAGAACTCGCAGTCCAAGCTGTCCAGCTGACTGAATTCCTCGGTGCAGCTGCAGCCCCTGGAGATGTTGACTCCCAGAGTCAGGCAATGACAACATTCTGGCCCAGCATCTCCCTCCCTCTCCTTCCGCCCCAATTCTGAACTCGGAAACTTTCCTTGGAGTAAACAAGAGGGATTTTTTTTCTGTTCCATGCAGAAGGGAAATCAGTCTTGTTTGGGACTCCAGGCAAAGTGGGCTCGTGGAGTGGGCGCCCAGAAGACGTGCCTTCTTCTCCCCATCGGAGCATCCCCTCCTGCCCTGCAGAGGCGTCGCTTGCCACGGAATTCTCCCCCGTAAGCATGCGCCCTTGGGCAATCTTTCCCTTCGCTCACCTGCTTCCGACCGGCACACAAATCTCCCGCTTCTCTGGACTGCCAAGGCGGCGCTCTCGCCCCGGCACTCCTCTCCGGCGACGCCAAAAACAAGGAGGAATGGGCAGGGAGCCAGGGAGCCAGCGGGAGGGTTTCTGAGCATGCAAAGAGTGATCTCCTCCCTCCGTCCCCAGTAGCTGATTTAAGGCGTTAAGGCTGGACTCCCGGGACACTATGATTGATGCCCTTTTCAGATTGAAACCCCGCCCATCGAAATTGTAGTGCACTTTAACACGATTCAGGCTGGATCTGCATTGCCATATAATGTAAGTTCACACTACAGTATATAGTCCTACACCAGGCATGGGCACTCTTCGTCCCTCCAGGTGTTTTGGACTTCAACTCTTGCCATTCCTAACAGGATTGCTGTGAGTTTTCCGGGCTGTGGGGCCATGTTCTGGTAGCATTCTCTCTTGACGTTTCGCCCACATCCATGGCAGGCATCCTCACAGGTTGAGGGGTCTGTTGGAAACTAGGAAAGTGGGGTTTATATATCTGTGGAATGTCTAGGGTGGGAGAGAGAACTCTTGTCTGGTCGAGGCAAGTGTGAATGTTGCAATTGACCAGCTTGATTAGCCTTGCAGCTTCAAAGTCTGGCTGGTTGCTGCCTGGGAGAATCCTTTGTTGGGAGGTGTCAACTGGCCCTGATTGATTCTTGTCTGGAATTCTCCTGTTTTGAGTGTTGTTTATGATTTTAGAGTTGTTGTTTTTTTTAAAAAAAAAATACTGATAGCCAGATTGTGTTCATTTTCATGATTTCCTCCTTTTTGTTGAAGTTCTCCACCTGCTTGTGGATTTCAATGGCTTTTCTGTGTAGCCTGGCATGGTGGTTGTGTTAGCGTGATCCAGCATTTTTGTGTTCTCAGATAATATGCTGTGTTCAGGTTGGTTCATCAGGTGCTCTGCTATGGCTGACTTCTCAGCTGGTAGGCTGGTAGGAATGGTGGGAGTTGAAATCCAAAACACCCGGAGGGCCCAAGTTTGCTCATGCCTGGTCTACACTGATCCTATAACGGCATTCAGGCTTCATTATATGGCAGTGTAGATGCAGCCGCAATGTTTTGGAATACTGAGATGTGTTGTTTTCATGCCTTATGATACTAGAGCTGAAAGAGAAGGAGGGCCCTTGGGGAGGCTTTAAAATGCTCAGACAGAGAAGTTCTGGTCCTCACTAAACTATAAGTCCCAGAATTCTGCAGGAGGTGGCAGCCACAAGATTTCAGATGGGATGCATTGTCTTTGCCTCCCCTTTCAGCTCTAGTGATAGCCTACTCTGCCAAAGAATGTGGGTGCCTCACCAAACTGCAACTCCCGGGGTTCTATAACACTGGAATTTAAAGTGGTGCCAAACTGCATTAAATCTAAAGTGTAGATGTTCCCATGGAGAACTATGTTCATTGACTTCATAACCTAAATGAAGTCGAATGTAGTAGTGTTTACAGTAGAACTGCTTTGGGGTTGCTGTGAGATTTCCAGGCTGTATGGCCATGTTCCAGAAGCATTATCTCCCGAAGTTTTGCCCACATCTATGGTATCCTCAGAGGTTTTGAGGTATATTGGAAACTAAGCAAGGGAGGTTTATATAGCTGTGGAAGGTTCAGGGTGGGAAAAAGAACTCTTGTCTGTTGGAGGCAAGTCTGGCTGTTGTAATTGTCCACCTTGATTAGTATTGAATAGCCTTGTAGCTTCAAGGCCTGGCCGAGTCCTGCCTAGGGGAATCCTATGTTGGGAGGTGTTTCTACCCTCCCCCTCCCCCCCGATTCCTGCCAGGGGGAAAAAAAACAAAGGAATCCCCCTGGCAGGAATCAGCCAAGCCTTGAAGCTGCAAGGCTTTGCAATGTTAATCAAGGTGCTTAACTGCAACATTCACAATTGCCTCCCAACAGACAAGAGTTCTTTTTCCCACTCTGGACCTTGGTGGTCATAAGTCAAAAACAACTTGAAGGTACTTATCCACTAATCGTTAAAAGAAAGCTGTGTCAAATAGATATGTAGCCCAAAGAAAAGCAATGACACAAATGTTATATGGCATTATCTTTCAAGTGATTATATTGGCTGATTTAGAGTGCATGCACATTGCACTTTGATACCACTCATGGCTCAATGCTACAGACTCATGGGAATTGTAGGTTTACAAGCCTTTTTTTTTTTTTGCCGAAGGGTGCTGGTGCCTCACCAAACTACAATTTCAAGGATTCCATGGCATTGAGCCCTGGCACTTAAAGTGGTGCCAAACTGCTCATTTATATAGTGTAGATGCACCCACAGTTTAGAGATGATGGGTGCAAGATAGGAAGGCTAATGTGGACAAATGAGTTCAAAATAGAAAGAATATGGCTTTTTCAGTAATGTTACGCAGATTATGTTGTCAAAGGCTTTCATGGCCGGCATCACTGGGTTGCTGTGGGTTTTCCGGGCTGTATGACCATGTTCCAGAAGCATTCTCTCCTGATGTTTTGCCCACATTTTTATATATTTGGAACACAGATATCTATAAATAAGATATACAAAGTATTATGTTATTGTTATTTTTGAAACAACAGATGTGTTATCGTACGACAGGTTTATTACTTATATACACAATCTACCTTTATATTGCGTATATAAGTAATAAACCTGTTGCCCACATCTATGGCAGGCATCCATAGAGGTTGTGAAGTCTGTTGGAAACTAGGCAAGTGGGGTTTATATATCTGTGGGATGTCCAGGGTGGAAGAAATAATTATTCTCTGCTTGAGGCAAGTGTGAGTGCTGAAATTGGCCAGCTTGATTAGCATTGAATAACATTGCAGATTCAAAGCCTGACTGGATGCTGCCTGGGGGGAATCCTTTGTTGGGAGGTGTTAGCCGACCCTGATTGTTTTCTGTTTGGAATTCCCCAGTTTTCTGAGTATTGTTTTTCATTTATTGTCCTGATCTGATTTTAGAGGGGTTTTTTTAAAATACTGGTAGTCAGATTTTCTTCATTTTCATGGTTTCTTCCTTTCTGTTGAAATTGTCCACGTGCTTGTGAATTTCAGTGGCCTCTCTGTGTAGTCTGACATGGTGGCTGTTAGAGTGGTCCAGCATTTGTTTGTTCTCAAATAATAGCCCATATTTTCTTCATATATATATTTAAATGGCATCTTGTATACATAGACAGCACAATGAGGAAGAAAATGGTGACAAACTTGCCTTGACAAGCTGCAGGTGGGCAAATACTGTTTGATCTTTCCTACAGGGAAGTGCAAGGCACTAAGCAAACCATATAGCAATCTGTGTTTCAGTATGTCTCTTTGATGAAGGTGAGCACTTTCCCTTCTCCGATTTCCAATTTTTTGCTCAACAAATCAAACTGCAGGGAAAAAAAAGATTAGGAAGAACTTCCTGACAGTTGTTCAGCACAGAAATATGCTGCCTTGGAGTATGGTGGAGTCTCCTTCTCTAGAGGTTCCTAAGCACAGGCAAGATGGTCATCTGTCAGGAGGGCTTTGATTGTGTGTTCCAGCATGGCAGAATGGGTTGGACTGCACGGCTCTGTGAAATCAAAGAGAGATGGGAGTGGGAATCCATACTTCCCACTGCAATTTTGTGGGAGAGAGAAACAAAGCAAGGAAATGAAAGCGGCTAGATGTGAATCAAAGAAAACAAATCCCAGAGCTTCTGTTTATCTTTTCCTACCGCAAACCGGTGCACGTTGCCAGGATTTCAGTGGTGCTGTTGCTTGTTGTTGTACTAGAATCTGTTCACTATTTCCTGTAAGAGTTTTCTTAACACTGTGCAACCACAGATAGCAGCCAAAGTAAGGACCTAAGACATGTGGGAAGGATGGGGATGGAACAATACAGTTACATTTGTGGCTGGTTTTCTGCACAGACAGTAAACCCTTGATATCCACTGGGGTTTGATACTAGGATCCGCAGGGATATCAAAATCCAAGGATGCTCAAGTCCCATGGCAGAGTAAAATGGTATTCTTTATATAAAAATCGAAGCTTGCTTTTGCAATATATAGATATAGATATATTCAAGCTGTGGCTCTTTGAATTGGTGGATGCAGCTGTAAGCTGTTTTCGAACTGCTTAGGTAAACAGTGAGCAGGGCTGACAGTCGGGTGCTCATGCTTCGAACTTGAAAACCTTTTGGTTGGTAGATCTTATAATTGCTGGTGATTTACCGGCCATGCTAAAGTCAAATTGAATTCATTATACAGTGTTGATGCACTCCAAGTTTACCCAAGTTTATGTTACCAACTTTGTTTTCTTAGGCTGCATCTACACTGTAGAATAGATGCAGTTTGACACCACTTTAGCTGCTATGAAATCAAAGGAGCTGTAGTTTTACAAGTTCTTCTTCAGCTTTCTCTGCCAAGAGTTCTGTTGCTTCACCAACCTATAACTCCAAGGATTCAATAACTGGAAGCCATGGCAGTTAGACTGGTGTCAAACTGCATTAATTCTTATAGTGTAGATAAGTGATTCTCAACCTGTGATTCCCCCAGATGTTTTGGCCTAAAACTCACAGAAATCCCAGCGAGTTTGCCAGCTGTTAGGATTTCTGGGACTTGAAGACCACAACATCTGGGGACCCACAGGTTGAGAACCACTGGTGTAGATGCACCTTATGTAAAGAATAGGTACAACTGAAACAGCTCATTCAGACAGGCTTATATAGCGGTACCGGTCTCGTTTCTTACTGGAAGTGTCCAAATGATGCCTCCGGTAAAAACAAACTAATTCAGAACAAACCAAGGTTTCCCTGGTATGTTCCAAATTGATTAGATACCCCATTAGATCTGGGCCTTTCTGAAAGGCTAGGGTCTAATGGGGTATTGGGCCTGTTGGGCAATCCTGGGACTACTCAGGGGTGAATCCCCATTGCCATCTCACACCTTTTGGGTTCCTTGAGCCCAAACATGCGGGATAGCTCCCAAACCCTCTCCCCCAAGCCCCTTATATCCCTAGCCCCCATTTCCTCACATTAGGAGGGTGCGAGGAGGAAACATATGTCGGTCAAGTACATTTTATTTCACTTTTAGGGCAAAATTGGGGGGCTTCGGAGTGGCTGCATGCCACCCCAATTTTAATCGGGATGACATGTAGCCACATCCCTTCAAAAAAGCCCGGGTTTTTTTTGGGGGGGGGGGGCAGTGGAGAATGAAATCCGTGACAAAGAGGGTTTTTAAAACCTGCCTCACCATGGATTTTAGTCCTGTCTGGAAGCGCCCAGAAAATTCTGTCAGAGCACAAACCAGATTTCCATAGCCATTCTTCTGAAGAAGAAAGTTGAAATAAGACAATTCAAACCTTTTATTTGTCAAATTCAGATTTAAATGACAGACAATATAGTGGAAACACACAAAGAGAAATCAATGTGTGCTTTCTCATTTGTCAGACTGCATTTGGCATGTGTTGTTACTTTATCCTTGCATTTATATTCTGCTTCACCTCTGGGCCCTTCTCCACAGCCCTACATCCCAGAATATCAAGGCAGAAAATCCCACATTATCTGAGTGTGGACTCAGGGCCTTTCCAGACAGGACTTTATTCCATGCAAATGTTTCTGGGGCCCTGCCCACACACATACACACCAGAAAGTGTGCGCTTCCCAGTAGAACACCGGGACACTGTAACCCCCTCCCCTAAACCCCTAAACATGAGATGGAGTTCTGGCATGTACAAATGATGCGCCAGGAGAACTCTGGCAGCCGCCCCATGGAGGCCCGGTGAGTTCTTTTCTTTTAAAAGTCTGTTTAGGGGGCTTTTGGGGAGGGGGTTGCCATTCCCACAGTTTTCTGGGCTAATTTAGCCTGGAAAACTGTGGGAATAATAAACTGTGGGAATATTGTCTGGACTGCATATTCTGCAGTCCAGACACCGGAAGTAGTGGGTTTATCCAAGAAGGCACGTAATAAACTACTATCAAATTAATTCACCACAAACCAAGGTTACCGCAATAAAAAAGGGGCTGTCCAGATGATGTCCTGGACAAACCCGCACTAATCCGCCACAAACCAGGAAAACCCTGGTTTGTGGCGGATTAGTGCGGGTTTGTCCAGGACATCATCTGGACAGCCCCTTTTTTATTGTGGTAACTCCTTCATTAAAGGGGCTGTCTAGATCTGCCTGCAGATAACCCAGCTCAAAGCAGATATTGTGGATTTTCTGCCTTGATATTCTGGGATTTAGGGCTGTGTGGAAGGGTCTCCAGTGAAGCACGAACTCTGGTTTCCCAGAGTCCTTAATCCAACACTCAAACTCCTACACCCTACTGGCTCACCTCTTATAATAGCAGGACACATATCTTTTACTGTCTGCAGATTTTAGTCATGCCTATAACAAGAATAAGTAAGAACTAATATTATCCAACAGCATTTAAAATACGTTGAACATTTAAAATTCTAATTTTAAATATAAATGAACAAATTGGTATATTTCATTTCAACTCCTTTTTTGAAAAGTGTTTTTCTTTTCTTTTCAAAATCACAAAATATTATATATTAGGCAAAACACTGGTAGTTTGGGGGGTTGCCACCAGGAGGTGCAATTGATTTTGTTTGGTTTCTCATTTTTACGTTTATTGTATTTGTTCTCCAAACACACTTTTATTTTACTTGGACTCATATGTGGGTTTCTCTGTTCCATTTTCCTCATGTTCTGTGTAACTGATATTTCTGATTTTATCTTAATTTCTCCAGTGCTTTGCATTTTGAAAACATAATTTCAGTTCAAAGGCCAACGGGAACATTCTAATCTATTTTGAAGGGTTGCAGAGATTTCTGAGGCTCCTTCTATACTCCCAAATAAAATCCAGATTATCAGATTTGAGCTGGATCATATTGCAGTGTAGACTCACATAATCCAGTTTAAAGCAGATAATGTAGATTATCTCCTTTGATAATATGGATTATGTGGCAGCGTAGAAGGGGTCTCAGTGTGCCTCTGCACTGCTGAATTCCTGCATTTTGACAGTACTTTAACTGCCATGGCTAAATGTTACGGAATCATGGGAGTTGTAGTTTGGTGAGGACCAGCAGTCTTTGGCAGAGAAGGTTAAAGACCTTCTGAAACTACAATTCCCATCATTCCCTAGCAATGAATAAGGTCAGTTGAAGTGGTATTCATTCTACACTGTAGATGCACCCTGAAAACCTTTCAGCTAGTATGGCTTACCTATTAATACTTTGGTCAATCCAATTGTGGCCAGCTGCCATCACCCTCTGAGCACACTCTTTGGTATACATTGTGATAAGGAAAAATAACTGACTCATGATGAATGCAGGTAAAGACATAATGAACTGGAATTTAGCACAGCAATTATGGCGGGCACTTGGTATCTGATGAGTTTTGATTGCAGGACAAAGTTCCATTATATACATCGTTTGGTATAATTGCTTTGCTTTTGGGGTGTTTTATTATTATTATTATTATTATTATTATTTTCAAGATATGAGTGATTACATTCATGCAATATCATAAATTCAGTAATGAAGTGTATCAATATTTGTAAAAATTCCAGGCATATTAAAATGATAAAATGCTGAATCACTCAGGTCTAGCCACGTGGAAAAGTGCTGTCTCACCATGACCAGGCAAGTGTCTGATGCAATGCAGGAGGGTAGTCAAGTGGCTCCATGTGCTCAGTGATGATGGATGATGAAATGATGATGATGAAAGTTTCATCAGTGGAGCTATTTAAACAGCTCCACTGGCTGCCAACAAGTTTCCGGGCCCAATGCAAAGTGCAGGTTGTTATCCATAAAGCCCTATGCATTTTGGGTCCAAACTATCTTTGAGACCACATCTCTTTTTATGAACCGGCGCGAGCTCTAAGATCTCTCAGTCTCACTTCTGTCTCAAGCGCGGCTGGTGGGGACAAGAGAGAGGGCCTTTTTGGTGGTGGCCCCCCGGCTTTGGAATGCTTCCCCCAAAGAGATTAAGTCAGCCAAGCTATCCGGATGCAATTGGAAACATGGCTTTTTGTGCAAGCCTTTGGATCATGATTAGTACCTTAATCATGAAACCCTAGGACCTAGTGACTGATTTATGTTAGCACTTTATGAACTGAGATGGTACACAGCTTGTTTTTCTCTGCAACCTTGCTTTGTCTGTTAGTATTTAAATTGGTAGGGTTTATATTAGTACACTGTTGTTATTTAAACATATGTTGTTTATATAAATGCATGCTGTTTTTGTTGTGGCACTATTGTGTGCTTTTTTGAGCCAGCCCAAGTCCCTTCGGGGAGATGATGGAGGGGTATAAATAAAGATTATTAATATTATTCTGACACAAAAACACAGTATGATACAGCAAACGAGATCTATATGCTGGATTTCGTATCACAAAATCTCAAGTCGAACACTTCCCAAGCGTTTAGGACTGTGTGATGTATTTTCTAATGATGCACACAGATCCAAGTAAGGTGGCCTTTTGAACTTCACAGATCATAATTTTGTCAATGTTTATTGTTTTTAAATGTCGGCTGAGATGTTTTGGCACAGCACCCAGTGTGCCGAATACCACTGGGACCAGCTGTACTGCTTTATGCCAGAGCCTTTGCAATTCGATTTTGAGGTCCTGATAACGGCTGAGTTTTTCCTGTTGTTTTTCCTCAATGCGACTGTCAATGTATGGCGACATCAATAATCCAAACTTCTTTCCTTTCGACTGTCATGGTGTCTGGTGTATTGGTTTCCAAAACTTTGTCAGTTTGGATTCGAAAGTCCCACAGTATTTTTTTGTGTTCATTTTCCACTACCTTTGCAGTTTTATGATCCCACCAGTTCTTTACTACTGGCAGGTGGTACTTGTGACATAAGTTCCAATGAATCATTTGGACCACATAGTTGTGCCTATGTTTGTGTTTCATCACTTTTCTTGCACAGTCTGCATTTGGGGTCATCAATTGATTTTTCAAGCCTGGTTTTTATTGCATTTGTTCTGATGGCTTGCTCCTGGGCTGCAAGAATCAGGCCTTCTGTCTCCTTCTTCAGTGTTCCATTAGTGAGCCATAACCAGTCTTCGCCTTACCAACTTTTCCTTCAATTTTGTCAAGGAACTGCCCATGCAATGCTTTGTTGTGCCAGTTGTCAGCTATTCATGAGAGTTGGTATGGAGAGATATAGAGAAATTGTACATTCTGTATAGCTGTAAATATCATCTGCAACTTTGAAGATAAAGCCTTCCTGAATTTGGAAAGAACAACTGTGTTTGGTGTCTGTGTTGTTCCTGCAGTCATCTCCTACACTATATAATGGGATGTTTGGATCCTGGCAGGATTTCTGTGTGGAAACGTTGTTCAGCACTCTGCTAAGTTATTAAGAGTTACCTTTTTTGTACTATTCATGATAGTTAATTTATTAGGCACAATTACAGACAATTTTACCTATTGCAAAATGAGCAATCCTGAAAACGAATAAAAGGACTTCCATTTTTTCAAAGTTGGTGGCAACTCTTTGAAAAAAATCAGGAAATGCCCTCTGTATTTCCAAAATATTGGATTCAGTGTGTGTGTGTCCTTTTAAAAAAAATCTGGGAAGTGGCATGATATCAGCTTCATTCTTTTTTTAAAAAAAATGTGCCACTAAGAGCAGGCATGTAGCCGGGGGGGGGGGGGGGGGGCTCGGGGGGCTTCAGCCCCCCCGGAAATTCTCATGGTGGTTCGCGAAAAGGCCTTACTGGTGCATTATTTAAACTGTTATGTTTATTAATATCATGATTTGATCACCATTCTCAATATATCCCATATGTATGGGGGTATTGGGGTAATGATACAAAAGGTTTGCTAGGCTAGACCCTCTTTCACTCAGACTCAGCCCCCCCCCCAAACTCAGCCCCCCCCCCGAAACCCCCCCTGAAAATTTTTTAGCCCCCCCCCCCCGAAACGAAATCCTGGCTACGGGCCTGACTAAGAGTTTAGCTCTTCTTTATTTTTTTTGAGAACAGCCCACTTATGTATGACTGAAAGTTAAATAGATAGTGAGTGTTTTAACAGCATCTTCTAGGATACTTTCAACTCTGCACCAATCCTTATTTCAAAGGTTTCGGTTTCAGACCTCAGTTTCTGTTGTTTTCCAGATGAGCTACTATATCTTAAGTTTCCTATTTATTTTAGTCTTCTAAGAAGTAAAATTCTTGAATGATAAACTAGTGCTCAGGAGTTAATGATTTTTTTCAAGAAACAAAATTTTGATATGTTTGTTTTTTTAGTTCCATTGATAGGATTTTCCCTGTAACTTCTCAGGTTGAAGAATATGCTACAATACAATAATGTAAAAAAGCACCGCAGTTCCACATATAGTAATTAATAGTATATAACAAAGTACTTTAGTCAAATATTTTGCATGAGTAGCAAGGTGGGATATTCAGTGTTTGTGAGCATAGGAGGCACTGTCTTAGGACATTAGGAACCACAAGGTATTGCATGGATAAAGTTTAAACTGCATTAAACCATTGTAGGGAATCCCCAAAATACTGCAACTTCTGTAAACTGTGGCAAAAACACTATGAGAAACAAAGAGCACTTTCACACCATACAATGATAGTATGATGATTCCACTTTCACAGCCATGGCTGCATCCTGTAGAACTGGGGGCTTGTAGAGCTCTATGGATGACACATCTAAACATTTCCCTGCAAACTTCAAATCTTGGTATTCCACACATGGAACCATGACAGTTAAAGTGAAAACATATGACTATAAAGTGAAATCTTACCACTATAACTGTACAATGAAAAGGGTCAATTGTGTTCTCATCCCTGACACCCCAGGCCCTTTTCATTACACAGTGGATACTATTGCAAGGAAACTGACATTTCCAAAGCCTTGTTGACTTGTGTTGAATAGGACATAAGGTAGAACTAAATTTCCCTCTTATTTGGCCTTTTTAAAAATGTTCCATCATCACATTAAAGGTAATGGAAAAGAAAATAAGTATACTATGTAAATTGGGCTGTTGGGTAGAGAAGAAGGAAGAAAAATTCCCATGTTTGTATACAGTGGGCCTTGATGTCCAATGGAGTTTGGTCCGATCCCGCCCCCTGCCCCATGGATACCAAAATGCAAGGATGATGAACTGCCATTATATAAACTCATGTAGTAAAGTTGTGTCCTTCATATAAAAAGGAAAAATAATGGATTGGGGGGGGGGGGGCTTCAAGCCATGGATGGTTAAATCTGTAGATGTAGAGGGCCTACATAGTGTTACTTTGAGTATAAAACTGAGGACAGACAGTGCTTTAAGCTTGGAAGGCAGTAAGTAGAATGGAACTGAGGACCTCATCATACTAAAGCAAGCATCCTAGGATGTTTAGAGCCTTCGGGGATGGATCCCCACGCCAGCCATCACACAACATCGTGTGACTTCTGATGGAGACCTCCTTAGATGTTTCCCCCCAAACACAGGAGCCTTTCTGTGTTGTGTTAGGTCCACTGGAGCCAGCATGCTTTTGTCCTGTTTGGGCAATACTTCCCCCGTGTGATGAGGGAAGCATTGCCACAGCGTATCAGCGTGCGGGGTGATGGAGGTGGTGAATCTACTTGGCCGCTTTGCCCTAAGAACCACTTAAATTTCTTTCACTGAATGTAATCACACTTAAAATACCTACACCTTGCTGCACTGAACCAATATTGCTGTTGAATATTGCAAAGAAAAAGAAAGAGAAGATCATTCCCCAGTTTTAAGAGCATAAAATATAGTTTGGATAAAAAGAAAAAAATTACTTCTAGAAAACATATTAACATTCTTTAAAAAATTACAATTTTATTTTGTAAATTAAAATGCATCCAAATGGGAAATTTTACAGTCAAAAAAACACAAAAGAATTGTTGAAACATATAACAAACCACTGCATTCACTTTACTTAAAAAAGAATTTTCAGAATATCCTTGCATATTTTGTCCTTCTAATTTTAAATAACAAGAATAGGAGAGTATTCCCTCTTCCTTTTTTCACCTTCCACAGTGTCAACACTAGGAGGTTTTAAAGATTGAAAATTTAGGGCTCATTTACAAAAACCTTTTATGGCCGGCAATGGAAGGTGCATCTGGGCAATCTGGCCTTGTTGTAAATATACTCCAAGGCTGTTGTCTAGTTGGTCTGGGACTGCGTTCGCCTGCTAATCTCTGCCCTGTGGTTGCCACTGCTTCTGATCAGCCCAGGGAAAAGGGTGATAGCAGTGGTGTCCATCTAGACAGTGGATTTGGACCTGATCCCACTGTAATTTAGGTCATACACTTAGCTTTTCATAAATGAGATAGAAGTGTAATTTAATTTGACAGGGCTTTCACAGCCTTCAAATTTGCTTGGTCAAGAGTAAGCAAATAATAAATCATAAGACAACAGCTTTTAACTACCTTTATAAAATAATTTAAAAAAACATATTTTCATGGGACTGACATCAGCACTGTCAGATTGTGAATCTATATATGTGGATTCTGTTTCACAAAACATATTAGTCCGCTTAAGACTAATGAAGAATGTGGGTTACAATTTTTTTCCTTCATGTCAGGAGTGACTTGAGAAACCGCAAGTTGCTTCTGGTGTGAGAGAATTGGCCATCTGCAAGGACACTGCCCAGGGGACGCCCGGATGTTTTGATATTTTACCATCCTTGTGGGAGGCTTCTCTCATGTCCCCACATGGGGAACCGGAGCTGACAGAGGGAGCTCATCCGCACTCTCCCCTGATTTGAACTTGCAACCTGTCGGCCTTCAGTCCTGCCGGCACAAGGGTTTAACCCATTGCACCACTGGGGCTCCTGGGTTAAGATTTAGAATAGAATGCCATATGACTTGATGTGTGGATAGGACAACTGCCTTTAACTACTGTTATCCACTGTTCATATAACAAAATACAACAAAATTAAATTAATTTTTAACCTAGATTGTTTTAATATTAATGTTGTTTAATACTGTTTTAGTAATTGTATTGAAATGCTTTTAGTTATGAGCTGCTTTGAGTCTCCGTATGGAGAAAAAGTGGGTTATAAATAAAGAAGAAGAAAAAGAAGAAGAAGAAGACGTATTAGCACCTTTATTTGGGCAATAAAAACATAAAATATGTAACACTAGCTTTTGAAACCAGCTGGCTTCTTTATTAAGGAAAGATGGTATAAAAACATGATTCAGAGAAAGAAAAGTGATATGAATTTTTGAAAAGGAAAAATTACTGTAATTATTTTACTGCCTTTGTTCTCTGTCCTTTTATGGCCAGGAAGAGGAGTAAACTCTCTACCTGCATCAGCTGTTTCTCAGAAGCAGCTTAAACACCACCTTAAGCAAACATGTTAAGCAGGATGCAGGCCTGTGGACTTAACACTATGGCAATTCCTCCTTTGGCTGATTGAAATTTATTTTTTAAAAAACAGAATGTTTTGTTTCTTTTGTTATGAATATTAATTTCTGAAACCTGGGTACACTTCACCCAGGAAACTTTGGCTGGCATGCAGGAAGGGACACATGCGCAAGTTGCACTACACATGCATTGACAATAAGTCACTGCTGTACATATTCTGCTGATGTTGGCAAAAGTAAAGTTGTTCATACAGCAATGTTGTGCATTGCAGTTATCCATTAACAGATTTCATGGCAGCAGTGACATCAGCCTGCCATTGGAATGGGGTTGTGCATTTGTTATTCATGCAGTGTTCACATAGGAAAACTCTATACAGGGGGGAATATAGGATTGCAGATTGAGTATTTCAGACACAATGAGAATGCAAATAATAATAATAATAATAATAATAATAATAATAATAATAATAATAATATAATAATAATAATAATAAGTCTAGAATAGTCTTCCTCATCTTACTGTACTCCACATGTCTTGGATAATAATTGCTGATGGGAGCTGCTGTCCACTATATTTAGAGAGCACAACGGTGGGAAAACCTGGTTTAGAAGTACTAGTCACTAGATTTCTTCCTTAACATTACTTGCCATACTTTATTCATGAAATTTTATTGTATTTTGATGAGTCTCTAAAGTTCTGTTGTGAGTACTCATAAGATTTTGCATCAAGCATTTTGTTTTGCCCTAAAACAGAACTTTCCAAACATTCCATGTTGGTGACACAACACCTTTTAGACATTCGTTATTTCATGACACAGTAATTCAGTTTTATAGCAAATTGGAGGCTAAACCCCATATACCCCTGATATGAGATATAGGCACATGCATAAATGGTCACAACAAAATGTAAGAAGAGACAACATATCTCAAAAAACCTTTTTATTTATATATTTTTAAAATATATGATTTATTCCTTATTTCACATAGACACAGAGGTTTCTCATTACGTTCACACAACATACCTACACACTGCAACCGACACACTCACGTGTTATGATACATTGTTTGGAAAGCTGTACTCTAAAACACCTTTAAAAATAACAAAAAAGAAGCAATTTCTTTTAACAAGCATCAATGCTTTGTGGCACAATTGTTACAATCTAAAAAGAGTAATAATAACTTTCAAACTAAAGGATAGCATACTAGAAATGAAGTTTTATTCATGCCAAAATAAATTATTTTCTGAGAGCTAGGTGAGGATGAGAAATTTTAGATGTTAATAAATTGTCATTATCCAGTTTTGGATACCACCGGCAAGTGATGTTTATAAGTCCACTTTAAATCTCTGGAGTGACTCAAGTATTCCTTTACACCGGGTTAGACTGCACATGCACTATAATCACAGTGAAAAGTGAGCCTTAAGACCTGCAATTTGAAGAACTGCTTCACAAGGCAAAAAGCTATAGTTGACTGAGCACAGTTTTCCAAAACGAATTTACTAGATAAAATAACCCAGCTCCAGTTTATTCATTCAGAAGCAACCATAACATTTTTCAAACAATCGGAAATCAACATTTTGGATTCACAAAACTAATTACATGAATAAAATATTAACATTATCTTAACATTATTCTTGTCACTATGATTAAAATATTACATGGAATATTGCTGGAATATTTTGTATTCTCTCAAAGCATTTCCCTTTATTAGACATAAAAAAGACCAAAAATCAAACAAAATTAAATTACACATTTTCTAATGAATCACAATATTCGCTTGTTTTCTGGGGACAATAGTAATTTCAAGTTTATGACATAAATAATATTACTGTCATTACTTTTCAGTTCCTAAATCATTTTTGTCATCACTGTATAGTGTAAATTCCACCAAATAATGCAAATCAAGGCGCAAGGAAAAGTTCTTTCAAATGTGTACAAGAAAGGGAGAAGACAAACATGACAATACAATAATTTGAGTTAGTAATAATAATAATAATAATGATCCAATATAATAACTATATATTTTATATTACATGTTATATTACTAACAATATATAGTATGGTGGCATAGTACAATATAGTAATATATAATACTAATATTGTGCTATGCTAATAATATAATATATTGTATGTACATATAATTTGTAAGGTGTTCTGAGTCCCTTTCAGGGTGAGAAGGGCGGGATATAAATATAGAAAATAAATAAATAAATAGTTGTGAATTTATAAGGAAGAGGAAACAAATTCCAGATTATTGTGAATCTTATTAGATACAGAACTTAATTTTAACCTTGTGAGCAGCCTTTTATATATTTGTTTCCTCTCATTAAAAAGCAGATTATTTGCTAATCTCTTTATTAATTGTCATGGCACAGTTCCAAATGTTTTATGATTGATTTTATCCACACATTCATTCTATGTTAATTAGCAAGACCGGAGTTAAACCCTTTACTTCTAAAATTAACTTTTCATTGACAGCCACAGCTAATTTAAAATGTATCCCAGATTCTTTACAAAGCACTGTTGTCCATCCTTCCGTACTTAGCATGCATTCCATATCCATAGATAGCAAAGAATTCAATATACCTACATTCCTTTTGCTGTAAACGTTTGAGACTTATTAACAATCAAACATTTTCTTTTAGTATAGCAATTATCTCAAGAAGAGTCCCTAATCAACAGGGCAGATAATGGCCAATTGATAGTATTTGATTGTTTTGCAGAGGATCGATGTAAACTATTTCCCATCAACTGGAACATCTCTTTGTATTTAAGATAATTTTCAACTGCAAAGAAACAAAAAATAATAATAAAGAATTATATATAGGCAACATCATTTTTACATGAATTGGAAACAGGCCATATTTGGCACAACAAACCAACCGGATCTTCCAAGTTCATGTCTTCTTTCTGTTTAAATATGATCAGATGTATCAGTCTGGTATCTTTCTTGTTCTGAATTTCTGGATCTCAAATACTGCCAGATGTCAAACCAATAAAACACCCTCATTTGCAGGAATTCTTGGCTTTTGGCATCCTCATCTGGATCTTTTGTTGGAGAATCTACTAGAAAGTTAACGTATTATTCCCACTTGAAGGAGAATTGTTTCCTGTCATTTCATGATAAGATTTATGAGTTTGTTTACAAATCTTATTGCTTCCAGGATGTCCCACATCTAAACGAAAGCCCAGAAATACAACAGATTTTCATTTTACCAGCATCTCAAAATGACTCACCAAGTCCCTTCTGTTTAAGGAAGAAAAACTTCTTTAACTTTTTTCTCTCTCCTCCTGGTGATTATGAGCTTAAGAACCAGAGATGGCAGAGATAGTTGCTTGGCAACACATTTAGATCTATCCTAACTTAATCTTGCCTGGAGAGCTTCAGATTGATTTAGTGCATAGAGGTAATAGTCTCAATGATGTACTTTGTCACAGTTGTTAATTTATATATTGCCTAGGCACTTAAAAAAAATAAGAACACCTTATTTATATATATGTTTGCTACACATTTGTGATTTTTAAAAAGTTAATTAAAACTCTAAGATCTTCCAGGGAGGCCCTCCTTTCGCTCCCACCACCGTCACAAGTATGGTTGGTGGGGACGAGAGAGAGGGGCTTTTCAATGGTGGGCCCCTGCCTCTAGACCACCCTTCCAAGGGAAATAAGACAGGCCCCATCCCTCCCCTCTTTTTGTAAGAGCTTGAAGACCTGGTAGTTTCAACAAGCCTTTGAGAATGACCAGTTCTAGCCCAGCCCCAAATATGTTGAATATGGCCTTATACTTCCTACCTATTACCCCGGTCATCCCTCTAATAGGCCCTGGAAATGAGCAGCCACACACCCCTACCTGCTATTGCTGTGAACCTGTTATAGCACTGTATCTAATTCCCGGCCCACTCATATTTTGAGTTTGCACTAGCCTTGGCCTGGCCTTATAATTGCTCTGAACAGGCAGGATTATTTTTAATATATATGTGTGTTATTGTGATAATGTTATGCTTATGTTATTTTGTTAATTTTATGTTATGCTGTTTACTCTGTATGTTTTGGTGATGTTGCTTGGAAACCACCCTGAGTCCCCCTCGGAGAGATAGAGCGGTATATAACTAAAGTTGTATTTTTATTATTATATTTACCTGTGCTTGTTTCAACCCATTCATGTCTTACAGCCGAAGTACTAGCGAGACATGAATAGGTCAGATCTCAATTTTCAATTATAATACAGGTAGGCCTCAGGAATCAGCCCCTTTTTCTTTGCCAAGTACATGCCATGTTAAGATTAAAATGTATTCATGCTCAGTAAACTTTCTGCAGTTTCTTAATGTCATGTGAAGTATTTAAGTTTCACATTTGAAAATCCATGGCTATAAGGGTCAATGAACATGTAATTTTGACTCATTAAAACATTTAAAAATAATCCTTCATCCATAGGAAACAAGAGCAGTGCACAAATATGATTCAACCCATTAAAAACTCATAATATGTCATAATATAAACAAAGGCATCAGTTGCAACACATTACACACCATCACAGGAGGCTAAACTCATTCCCTTTGCTCTCTTCTCACCAACAGGTAAAGGCAACATTATTAGAACAGGCATTTGATGACTAATGGGGTCATGCAAAAGGACTTTTTTGAAATGTGCCACATTTTAACTTTGCTGTTAATGTGTTTTAAATGATGTTTCTATTGTTTGAAATAACTACCATCAGGTTTTTAGCTGTACCTTCTTTTAACCTGGTTATAAGACACTTCGGTTTTTCTGTTGAGAGAAAGGCAGGAGCTTAATTTTAAAAAGTAGCATATATATTCATGTATAAGTCAGATAAGTCAGATTCATGTATAAGTCAGATAAGTCTCATGTCAACCCACCAATTAAATATACTTCTCCCCGTTATTTATAACAAATGATTTCTCAAATCTTGTTTAATTTGTTAAAACCCATAGCAACAAAAATATGTGATAGGCAAGCACAGGCTCTGTGTCAACACAAAGTGTGGCAGGGCAAATGATATCAAGTCTATTAAGGATCCACTATCTTTTGGACCAGTTATTTTAAACTTCGCACAGCTTTTGAGTGAATTCCGTGGGAATTTTACCGTGATTATTTTTCTTAATTAGTTTTTGTTTTTAACCTATTAAAGTTGTGTTTTTAATCAATTATAAAAAATTAAAGTGTAAGGTTCACAGATATGTAATAGTAATATCATAGTTTATAATATTTAGTAGCATTTAGATTCAGTACAGAGTAATGGTTTAAGTAGTAGACTACAACTCTGGAAACCAATGTTCGAATCTCTGCTCAGCCATGGAAACCCCCTGAATGATCTTGTACAATCACACTCTCTCAGCTTCAGAGGAAGGTAAAGACAAATTCTCTCTGAACAACCTTGCCAATAAAATCCTTGCCAACAAAGCCTTTCAAATCATTTCCAACTGTAAAAAGTACAAAAGCTGACCATACTGAAAGAAAATAGATGCCTCAACGGTAGGACTTTTATCAAGTGCACCTCAGAGATATTTGAGTTGGCAGCCAGAAATCTCTACAATGGACACAGATTCAAAATGCATTTCACCCTCTTTTCAACCATATACAATGAGTGACAGAATACTAATCAAATATGTAATCTTGCAAATAAGTTGTCTAACCTAGAAATGGTCTCCAGTTCTTTGCATCTATCAAGGTATCTCTCATCACTCATTTCCACCCATGAACAAACTGCCTACTTACTGTTGTGAAAGTCGGGTTAGTCAGCAATTCTAAAATCTTTTCCCAAGGGCCCTTGATTTGGAAATGTGATGAACTATCTTTAGTATAGAACCAGAAAAGTGAGTTTCTGGTTCTGTGTTCATGATTGCACATCAGATCTCCAAATCTGGTTCACTTCTAGGGCAGAAGGAAAAGGTACATATATTTAAAAATGTGGAATTTACGTCTTTCGAAACACTTCAACAACACTCGAACTCCTAAGCCCAGCACACCCTGCCTCGATGATGACTGGGTAAAGGGGCATATTGTTCTGCAAAGCACACAACACAATAAAGAGAATCAATGAGACCATGTGTTTATGGCATATAAGGGTAAACAGGAGATAAGGTTGTAGTTGTCAATTTGAGTAAGAATTGGAGAACAGTAAAAAGTTATTAAAGTTTGGCTAGGGCTTGTGGACAGATCCAGGACTGCAAATATGATCAACCAATTCAGTTGATCATCAGGTGCATTGTGCACTTTACAGCAACAATAATTAGTGTGGCAGGTAGGCTGCCATTTCTTTTGCATACTATTTCACAATGGCTTGACATGCAAAATATGGAAGTGTGATGATAGGAAAAGTTGGATTTTTGCATGTGACATAGCTATTGATTTGCATTGTTTGCATTTGGACAAACCTTGAATCAAGGGTCAATTTGGGATCATCTGGAAATGTCCGAATCAGGGCAAGTTGTCTTCGTAACAAACTAAATCTGAATCTGAATTCTACTGGGGACTTGTTAGCAATTTTTAGGATGCCAAAAGACACATAGCATGTCTCCCAAAATCAGTATTTCCCCCAGAATTCTCCAGATAAGGAAACATTAGTGGAGTGGTGTGGAGGAATGTGATTTATGTATTTCAAGTCAAAAGCATTGAATAAATAAGTTTAAAACTGATAAAATAGAGGGAACATAAGCAGCTAAATAATTATAAACGAAAAATGGGCAATGGTGACTACATTGTCTGAAGCTTTAAACAGTTCTTCCTCTGTGCATGAGGCAGGGCATTGTGGGTGAGCATACAGATGTGGAGTAGTTTGTTCCACTCCAGTTGCACTAGGAAAGTGAAGAGTCACTTTTGTGATCGACAGCTTCAGCTAATCAAAATAAAATGAATGGAAATGTACCATCGCTGTGCAATCACATTTCTTTGAGGAACAGTGTTAGATTTCAGAACTATTACAGAGTTTAGTGCTACTCTGCAGTTCTCTCTCACAGCTACAAGAATATTTTAATAGAGTCTGGGAGGCCTGAAAGTTTATACTTGCCTTTAAATACCTTCTTTAACTTATGTATTTATTGCAGATTTCTTGACCACTATGATAATTACCCTAGCACTATGTCATTGTCCTAAAAACATAGGACAAAAAACCACCCTAAATACATCAAGAATTAGATCCCATTCCAAAACAACACTCAGTTTCCTCTAAAAAATACTCCACATACCTTCCTGAAACATGAGGATTTTAAAATTGGGGACACATCTATATAGAATACCATTTTTATAATAATTGCCTACACAATAAGTCCACCTTTTGCTCTTGGGGAAAAATATCTCTGCAACAATTTTAATGAAACTTTTAAACTTAATAGGATTTTTCAAATCTACACTAAGATTTGGATGCAATTAAATTGGATAGCCTCAGAATCACCCAATCCCAATAGTTTGTTTTCCAATTTGTCACACTTCCACCCAAATTACGTGATCAGCAGACAACATTGTTCAAAACGTTACAAGAAAAAAAATGTTAATAATAAGTGGGATCTAACAAAAGTAGTCAGAAAAGTTTACACAAAATGCTCCATATAATTATTTCCTTCTATTCTTGGGTCTGAAGAACAAAATGAAGTTTGCACTGATCTTTATAGATGTTTTAACCCCATACCAAGCTTAAAAAATGTGAACTACAATAGAGATTTGTGATATGTGGGTTATATTTAGTCTGGTATGCGGAGTAACAGATTTATGAGACAAATACTGAACATTTGCATAGTAACATTCCAGTCACCAGTATCTAACATATTCTTCAGTATGATAGTTAAGTGTTTACATTAGTTCACATCTAATCAGCAATATATCCTTTGTAAGCCTGGAATATCCTTTGGGTTATATAACCTCATAAAAGTTCCCATAGGACTTTGGCTCTTTCTATTAAGATAGACTATTTTGTTTTCAGCTAAGGAAGTGAAACTCTTTGTTCCATTGATACAGAATACACAAGTTTCCTACTCTCTCTCTCTCTGATCTTGTATGTTTCTTTTGATAAGGATTGAACTTAAAGCAGTCAGAAATACAAAATATTTTAACATATCAAAGTAATCACTAGTACTCAGTCTAGCCTCATACTTAAGACACTAATCTGGTTGCTGTTACCTCCCCCCACTTTATAAAAAGGTAGCAAGAATCACAACTCTACTCTTGGAGGGGATCAATTCTTCATGAAAGATCTCAGGGAGAAAATCTTCGATTTGCAATATTACTTGAAACAGGGGGGTCGGCACATGGGATGTTTTGATTTCAGAAAATAAATGCCCTAAACTCAAATGTGTGAGGGCACATATTTGAAAAATATTTAAAATTAACAAAACAAAATTTGGCTGTTGTCAGGACTGCTAGGAATTTTAAAAACTACGAATAAGAATTTTATAACAAGTTTTCTTTGGTAAACCGTTTTATGGAGCCCGGTCCTCTCCATCAGATACACATTAAAAAATATGATTCTTTACATTTGGTAGGAAAAACCCCAATATCTGATTTTTCTAAAAACTATTGTGAATAAATAAAAAGGATTTATTTATTTATTTATTTATTTATTTAGAGCTTTTATAACCCAGTCTTCTCGACCTCCGAAGAGGGGCTCAGGCCAGCAGAAAATTCATACACAGATAGAATAAACATAATAAGATCATAATACATTAATACAAAAATACATTAAAATACAGATCATACAATTACAAAATTTAAACTTGATTTGGATGTTCAAATCTTATTAACATTATGCTTGAAAAATGAAAAGGAAGATAAGAAATGATTTTAACATGATAGGGATCAGACATGCAAACAGTGTGTAAAGAAAGTGCTGAACATTGAATTTTTGGGAAAATTAACATAATACATGAATAGCAGGAAGCAAAAAGGGATGGGTTGGCGACAGTACTATATAGTGGACTGTGCACAAGATTGCAGTCTTGAACAACTTAGAATAACAGTAAAAAAATTATAAGCCTTTGCCAAAATCTTATATCTTTTTTATTGCAATTTAAATACATTTGGGGCAAAATCAAAGGAAAAGAGTGGGGGGGGGGGTTGCATTTGTTTGTGAGGCTATGGAGTTGAGTGTTTTTTATGAGTACCTGCTGTGTGGACTGACTATTAGTATCCAGTGAAGCAGTGGTGTAACCCATGCTGCCACTATCATGGCTGTGAATTTGGAAAACGAGATTGTATTAGTGGAATGGACAGAGGATAGCATGTCCAGAAAGAAGGAGATTAACTTTTATTATGTAGTAGCAATGAATCCAGAGCTGGTGATTCCAGTTACTCCTGATGGGAAAGGGAGACTTCCTGTCCAGGAAAATGGAACCATATCGAGTCAAAATCCCAGGACAACAATCTCAAGTACTCCTGCCCCAAGAGAAGCACTATAGTGCCAAGCTAACAAAACAGCTGTAATAGCTGAATCATAAAACAATGCTTGGGAAAGCAATGTGGAGGTAAAATCACCTGCTTCTGTGCCACCACTAATCCATTCTTCTGTTCCTGTTGTACAAGCTCGATCTAGGATTAGATATCGTTCTCATAATACACAACCAAATAGTATTGCAATGATAGAGGAATCTCCGCAGTCTCTCAAAATTGTATCTGCTGCAACTCAAGCTTGGGAAAACTCTACTATTGTGAAGAATATGGGGAAAATTAAAAATAAGAGAGAAGAGAAAAGAACTCCATGATCTGAAATAAGAAGTGAGTGGGCAAAGGTGTATGACAGCAGTTATCCAAACTGGGACTTTGCACAAATGGTCATGGAATACAGAACTATTCCTAATTGTCAGTCAATATCAAAGCATGACCCAATAGAAGATCTTAGAATTTGTTTTTGTGTGAGGAAATGTACAAAAACTTACAAAGAAGAAATGTGATATTATTACTATTGTCAGCAAGAACAGCATTCTTGTATTTGAGCCAAAGGTGAAGGTCAATATGACGAAATATCTGGAAAACCAGCCTTTTCGATTTGATTTCTCATTTGATGAAGAAGCTTCAAATGAAACAGTTTATTGGTTCACTGCCAGACTACTTGTGCAGACAATTTTTGAAGGGGGAAGGCTACGTATTTTGCCTATGGACAGAATGGCAGTGGAAAAACACACACGATTGGTGATGATTTTTCTGAAAAAACACAGTCCTCCAAAGGAATATGATGTCTTCTTCCTGCAGAAGACACGGGACCAGGACCAATATCTCAAAGTATACATGACTTTCTTTGAAATATACAATGGAATGCTGTTTGAGCTCTTGAATGAAAAAGTAAAGCTGCGGATGCTGAAGGATGGCAAACCACAGGTCCAGGTGATTTATTTATTTATATCACATATTTGTATCCCGTCTTTCTCACCCTCGGAAGGGGACTCAAGGCAGCTTCACAGCAGGCATTCATTCAATGCCAACAACAGTAATAAATAATAATAGTGATTAAAACAATTCATTAAGGCATTACATTGCTAAAACATTGGTTGGTTTGCAAGAGGTGTGAGTGAATTGTCCTGAAGATGTTATGCAGAAGACTGAAGCTGGGAGTGCCTGCAGAACATCAGGGCATTCATTTGCAAATTCCAACTCTTTGTGATCCCATGTTTGCTTTCAAATTATCCTGTGCAGAAAAGGGAAACTTCATGGCAAGTTCTCTTTGGTAGGCTTAGCTGAAAACGGGAGAAGGGCGGATACATCCAGTGCAGATCAACAGATGTGAATGGAAGCAGCAGAAATAAACAAGAGCCTGCTAGTGCTAAAGGTGCAGGGCAAAACATAAATGATTGAAGTAATGAGAGTATGTTAATCTGCTATAAACTGGGACTGGTATAAACTGTTGCATAGAAGTAGGGGAAGGTCTTTAAATGAAGAAAAATACATTTTGATAACTATTAGTGAATTGTGAATGTGTGTGTGTGTGTGTGTATACACACACACACACACTTGCAGGAGTACCTGATATGCATTGGAATGAATGCACATTGTAACACAATGAAGAGTTGTGCATAATGAGCACTGGGCATTTTGCTACAGAGTAAGATAGCAGCAATCATCTATTGAATACGGATGTTACAAACTGCCCAATTCTCATTCCTACAAATGTAAGTCCACATATAAGGACGAAACTCCCATAGAGGATTCTATCCCATTTTTTGAGGTGGAAAAAGAGAGAGAAAGCCACACTTAGCATAATTGGATTGCCATGTGTTGTACATATAGGAATGAACATGTGCATTGTTATAAAAACCTATCAATTTTTTTTATTAAAATGTAATTTATTTTCTGTCACAGTTTTGGTGAATTAACTATTCAAATATATAAAAATAATATTATAAGAAGGAATATGTGATCATACTTATTTAAGCATTAGTGCTTTGTCCAGTGGCAAGTATCTTATACTGAACCTTTTCAATCAGTAGTGCTGCTGACTTGTGTGTGTGCAAATTTTGGCTATTTTCCAAGCCATACATTCTCAAATGCAGATTAGACTGAAATCCTAAAACTATAATCTTTTCCTCACTTAAGGAAGACTAGGTTTTGATGATTCCCTAGTTCTTTACTCACCATTAATCCCCTTAGAACTGGATGAGATTTATCTCTGAGCAAACACAGGATAGAACTGTAAAAACAGGCTCCATAAACCAAAAGAAGCTATCTACAAACTGTATATGGTATGGTCTCCCATACAGTATGCCCCCTCCCTCCCAATGAAAAAGTGGTTTCACTTTTTCATTGCATGGTTTTATTTACTCACTTTATTTATTTATTTATTCATTTATGACACTTATATGCCATCCTTCTGGCCCTGAAGGGGACTCAGAGACTCAGAGTGGCTTACAAGATATATATATATATACACACAATATATTAAATTATTAGCATAGTACAATATCAGTATTATATATTACTATATTGTACTTACAGCATTATATTGTAATATTATTAGTGCTATTACATGTAATATAAATATATATAATTATAATATTGTATTATTATATTGTATTACATTATAATATTATAAATATTATATGTATATACATTATATTATATTATATTATATTATATTATATTATATTATATTATTAGTAAAGCAGAGGAGACAAGATGGATCTGTCTTCAACTGTAGCCCCCCCCCCCCCCCTCACTTCACTCTGGCCAGAGCAGAAGTTGGTGCTTAATCACATAAAGCATCCTGTACAAGTTTCACCTGCTTCTTGATATATCAATTATTTGTTCTATTGAAAATATAGAACAGTTTGCCATATCCCTAGGAACTCCGGAAGTGTATCCACCTCAGATATGGGGATCATAGTGTAATTAGATTGCTTGATCTTTTTCTTGCCGAGAATTATCTGGTATGTGTTTGTAATGTTGGGAAGAAAATCCTTTATCTTATGTCATTTCCCAAGCTTCTGTGCTGGAGCAAAAGGTAAGCAGAGAGGTAGGGAGAATTTCGGCATGGGAAAAATGGTAGACATCCATTCTTCCTCTCTACCCTACCCTTGCACTGCTCCTATTGTGACTTTTGGTTTTAAAAAGACATGGGGATATCTGATTACAAATGCCTTCTGGATCCATGACTGTCAGCTACAATAGATTACTGCATTTCATATTGTGATGTAAATGCAGACATGCTGATGTGTGGGCATTCATCTCACTGCCATTTAATCATACTGGGTATTATCATCTATGGGGATTTTTCATATCTGGCAGATCCCCAAGCCAAATTACCATGTATACTTTGGGTCCACTATGTGTCCTTTAGGCCCTAGACAAAAATACTTCTGTCCAGTAAAAGATTAGGTGCATTGGTGTCCCACTGATTCATTTTCCTAAGGGAATTTTAGCATTCATAATAGCGCATTCACTTGTTTCCATTAAGGGAAAATAATATAGATAGATTAGATGTAAACACTTAGTTCATAATACTTGTACAATCTATAGTTTACCATCAATTCACTAAGCAATGTGTGCAAATGAAAATTTAATCCAACTAGCACATGTTTCTCATGGATAAAACCAAGTATAAAACTAACTCTATGGAGAACCAGTTGTTTCTGTGCTTTCGTACAACTTCTAGAATTTTTTTCTTTCTTAAACTCTGTGCTTTGTGCACCTGAACTTTGTCATTCTCCAAAGCACAATAGAGTGTCAGTGGATGTGCAAGAAACGTTTTCTTTTTTAGCATTCATTCTAACAAAGTGACCAGATCTCAGTGTTGCTTTCTTCTCTGGAGATGTTTCCCCACTTGCTGGTTCTCAATGATGTCCTCACAAACCTCTTACTTTTTTTCTTGAGTCTGTTTCTCCAGGCACCCCAACTCTGGACCTTCCACCTTTTCCTTCCTCTGCCTTCTGTTCTGCTGACAATGTCTGGGTGGGTTAGGATACATCAGGTCACACCTCAGCCTGTCAGGACACGGCGCCTCCTTCAGACCATCGCTTCATTTCATCTGCAAAGAGCTTGGCGACGGCCTGGCTTCGTTAGTCGCAAATAACGACAGCAATCGAAAGGCAGACGGCAATTTCCTTCTCTGTTACCAGTCACATTCCCTTGGCTTTTACTAAAGCCGCCAATGCTTCTTGTTGACCCCAGTCAAGGCCATGGCCGGGGACGACTTCTACAGAGGCATAGACAACAAAGGCTTTGCTAAGGGCTCTACTTTCATTTTGTAACTGACCTAAAGCACAGAAAAATGGCAAACGTATTCTGATTCCACTAGATCACACCTCATCCTGACAAGCTCTTGACCACAAGGGTCTCCTCATGGCTCTGATCTCTGCCTGCTGTTGCTCCTCCTGCCTCTTCCTAACCAATTGTCTCAATTCACTTGGTGCATTCAAAGCAATTCTGTATTCCTCAGAATTCTTTGGGAAGTTCTTTGGGAAGCACTATTATTAGACTGAGGTGGCCATCTTTGGCACCAGAGGCTAGAAGGAGTCCTAGCTGTTCTGCACCCTTGAAATACAGAGTTGTGCATTCACTACAGTATTTTTCATGCTCTTAGGTAGCTTGTTGCTTTCAAGCACAAAGAGCACTGTGCAAAAACTGAAGATGTTCCCATCCTTAACATTCAAATAAAATTAAGCTTCAAGATTAGTTCATATCTACATCTGTAATGGAAGCAGATGGGATCTTATTGTTCATTTCAGGTAGCAAACTGTTTTGGACCAGCTGTTCTCCCTCACATAAACAAATGCACAGATCTTCACTATGACCTTTGAATAAGAATATCAATTCTGCCTTGAGTTGTCTTCAGGCAGAAAGTAGAGGAAGGGAACATTGACCCCTTTGCCCTTGAGAAGAGCTACAACAGCACAGTAGAGAGCTGTTGTGATATTTTAAAATTGGGCTTTGAAAAAATGTGTGTATCTTTAAGAATGCCCTTTTATATATTTTCCCACATTGGCAAAATGTGTTAGTTGTTTATTGAGCAGTCTGTCCTGTTCTACTTGTCATGTGTGATTGTGTATTTCGCACATGTGTGCATGCAAGCATATCCAAGTGCATAGTTGTAGAAATGGTAAAAGAAACAGGGATTCTGTACTGAATGGGATTTTTGTGGGAGAGAGCTTTGTAGCTACAACACAAATTTGGTGTCACACTTTTGCATCAGAGGGGGAAGTACTTAAGGGGGTTGGAAAATCCTCCTACCATCGTAGCAACAATGAGACTTCTTCACATCCAAAATTATGCATTCCTTTTCTTCTTAGCATTTCCCGATGGAAGACCTTCAGCAATACTAACCAAACTGTGTGCAGTACTATCAACATATAGCAATCCCGCCTTGCCTTTCTTAAAAGATGTGTTGTCATAAGATAAATATTAATTTAGCTGTGTTGGGGGGGGGGGGGAGAGATAAAAGTAGAACACAACAGATGCTAGAATTCCTGTGAATCTAGCAAAATGAAAGAAGGGTCTACATTCAGGTGTGCCCCAGGTAAAAAAGTTGATGTGCTCCTGGACATCATTGTTTTAGAATAAAATTTGTGCCAGAGGCAAAAATGGCATTGGGTGGCGGCGGGGGGTGGGGGGGGGGGAGGTATTTTCCTGTACCACAAAAAGTAGAGCTGCTTTTCATATTTTAGCAAACTTTTTATTCACAACACTTACTTTCTTATTTACTTAGGCGATCCCTCGTTGTCCGTGTAAGATTGTCCTCCAAGTTCAGTGTACTGGCGGTGGGTATGTAGGTGACTCTGGAGCCCTATTCTTGACCTACGTGTTCTCATGCACTGAGGGCATCAGTTTACAGGTGGAAGGCGGTCCCAGTCGAGGTTGAATTGACATGCCTTCCTCTTGGCACGTTTTGCTTTTTCGCCCTCCATTTGTGCCTCTTCAAATTCTACAGCACTGCTGGTCACAGCTGACCTGCAGCTGGAGCACTCAAGGGCCAGGGCTTCCCAGTCCTTGGTGTCAATGTCACAGTTTTAAAGGTTGGATTTGAGTCCATCTTTTCATCTCTTTTCCTGTCCTCCAACATTAAATTTTCTGTTCTTGAGTTCAGAGTAGAGCAACTGCTTTGGGAGACGGTGGTCGGGCATTCAGACAACGTGGCCAGGACAACGGAATTGATAGCAGAGAACCATCACTGCATTGCTGGTGGTCTTTGCTTCCTCCAGCATGCTGACATTTGTCCTCCTGTCTTTCCAAGAGATTTGCAGGATTTTTCGGAGGCAACACTACGAGCATTTGAAATGGAATAACCAGATCAGTTCAGCCTTGCAGAAGCAAACAAAAACATTTCAAACTTTAAAGAGGCTACATGAAAGCTTCTTCCAATATGCATCCAGGAATGATTTTTTTCTTTCATTAGCTTTCTTTTTTATGATTTCCATTTTGGTGGCTAAATGTGTAGATCTGTGCTAATTAAAACATGCTGAGATAGCCGATAAGGCAGATTTACCTGCTCTCTCCTTTCCTTTTTGCTGTTCACACAAAGTAAGGAATGATGGAGACAGTTGCCAATTGTAGGCAAATATAAAGTTATATGTGCCCCCTGGTGGTAAAGCGGCTTAAACTGCTGAGCTGCTGAACTTGCTGACTGAAAAGTTGGCAGTTCGAATCCGGGGAGCGGGATGAGCTCCCGCTGTTAGGCTCAGCTTCTTCCAAACTTGCAGTTCGAAAACAAGCAAATGTGAGTAGATCAATAGGTACCGCCTCTGTGGGAAGGTAACAGTGCTCCATGAAGTCATGCTGGCCTTGGAGGTGTCTACAGACAATGCCAGCTCTTCGGCTTAGAAATGGAGATGTGCACCAACCCTCAGAGTTGGACACAACTGGACTAAAAGTCAGGGGAAACCTTCACCTTTACTATACACAGCTATAGTAGGATTTCATGGAGTAGAATCCCATTTCCATCATCTGAAGTTTTGTTATGTTGTTTACTGCAGACACATTACTACAACCAAATACCAATATCTGCATTGGGTTGCTGTAAGTTTTTTGGGCTGTATGGCCATGTTCCAGAAGCATTCTCTCCTGACATTTTGCCTTCATCTATGGCAGGCATCCACAGAGGTTGTGAGGTCTGTTGGAAACTAGATCTGTATTTCTACAGCCTTCTTTCTCCTTCCTTTAAATGCCAAAGCTACTAAAACAAGAATTATAATAATTCAGACACAATATGAGGAGGGAGGCTGCCAAAAATACTTTGTAAAAAGAAGTTTCTTTCCAAGATGCTTGTTTAATTAAGACATGCTTATATATTAAATGTGTCAACAGTCAAGATAGACATCACTGCCTAAATATTCCCTTTTACCTTCTAACATGATATATTTTTTCACCAGCTACTACCTATTATACTTACTCCACTTATATTAAATCAATCAAATGCAAGTTGTGACTCACCAAGGTGAATACAGCTCTTTAACCATATTTTGCCCTGCCTAGCCTCTCCTTCCTTTGCATTCTGAAGTAATCAACAAAAATAAAGAAATTTCTTAAGCTTGTAGCTAACTGCTACTCCAAATAAGGACATTCACAAGTTGCACAGATGTGTATTAAATCAAGAGAAAATGCAAGCTACTTTTCTGATGATAAAGTCATACCAAAGGGTCAAGGTCTCGTATGGAATGGCAGGATGAAATCTCGCACTCAATCCACTTTCAGTATACATTTTTTGCCAAATGCATTTGTTATTGTGTGGCAGTCCTTTCTCTTGTGCTTGCACATATGTACTCTGCAGTGTTGGATCTGCAAAGGAAACATGGCCAGAACAGTAAGAGAGAGAAAGTAGGGAGACAGCTCTTGCACTCATCTCTGGTTCTCTATCCAAAGAAACAGAATGGCATTGCGACCTCACCCCATCTTGTCATCTCTTCAGCAACACACCCATGGGAAGGTGTGGGAAAGAGCCTGCAAGTGAAGCAAGCATATCTGTCTCTCCCAGCTGAGAAAACAGAGCTCATTGAAAAGTCATAATGGACTTGTGGGTTATGAAACGAATAGAAAGAAATGGCTGGAGACAGGAGTATTTGCAACTTAGCAGCTGCCCTCCTAGATATTACTGTACCTTGTCTCACACAGAATAGTGCCTAGTTTTACGCCATGGCTAAACTGCCAAATGCTGAGGCAGGGCTACATCCAAACCATTTTGTTATCTGAGATTTACGGACTTGCCTCTATCTCTCTGCCAGAAAAATGCAATATTAAAAATTAAGTAATGGCCCCTGGTGGCACAGTGGGTTAAACCACCAAGCTGCTGAGCTTGTTGACCGAAAGATCGCAGGTTTGAATCCAAGGAGCGGCATGAGCCTCCACTGTCAGCACCAGCTTCTGCCAACCTAGCAGTTCAAAAACATGCAAATGTGAGTAGATCAATAAGTACCGCTCCGGCGGGAAGGTAAAGATGCTCCATGCAGTCATGCTGGACACATTACCTTGGAGGTGTCTACGGACAACAGTTTAGAAATAGAGATGAGCGCCAACCCCCAGAGTTGGGCATGACTGGACTTCATGTCAGGGGAAAATCTTTACTAATGGCTGTATATACTTGTGTAAAAGCTGAAACCTAGCTTGACAAAATTTGGGTCAACTTATACATGGGTCAGTGCTGGATTCTTCACATTGGGTTCCTAACAGACGCAGGTTGCTTTCCTTGCGCTTCTCTCTCCCACCCACCCCCATTAAAAAAAAAGAATAGCAGGACAAAGGAGACTGTTGGGTTGGACTGAGCGGCCAACGTACAGAGATATCTTATTGAAGAAAGAGGGGCAGATCCAAATAAAATCCCAAGAAGTAATTGTGCTACAGCATAGAAATATCTATGGTTCCAATATTTTCAATTGAAAGATGATTTTAATAAAGATAAAGAAATAGGATTCGCAGACAGAGATGACTTCTGGGAAGTGCTACTACAAAAAGACAAAAAGAACATAACTGTGATCTACACTAAATTATTGGAGTGGTCCACTGAGATGGAATTAGTAAAAGAATGTATGGTGAAATGGGCCAGAAATGTGGGCAGGACAATAAATTTATAGGAATGGGAGCAGATATGGAATAAGAAACTAAAGTATACGTATGCAATAGAAGTAAAAGGAAAATTGGCTCAAGCTATTTTATAGATGGTATATTACCCTACAGAAATCAGAATTAATGTATAAGAAGGCAAACAACAAGTGTTGGAAGTGCGAACTACAAGTAGGAACACTATATCACATGTGGGGGTCCTGCCCAAAAGTGAGAAATTACTGGAAGATGGTTCAGGAGTCCTGCCAGGAGATCTTAAAAGTACCATTACAATTGAAACGGGAATACTTCCTGCTAGGAATTACAGATGAAGAAACTGACTAAGGATATACTTTTCACTTATCTGACTGCCACAGCTAGGATTGTACTTACAAGGTGATGGAAATCGAACAAATTGGTAACAAAAGAAGAATGGGAGAATAAAATATGGGAAATAATGAACATGGATAGATTGACCTTCTATTTGAAAGACTCCGGGGGAAAACCTTTGACACCAACCAACTGGACACTGTTCAAAGAGTATATGAAAGCACAATAGAATACATTACCACCACGATTTTCCAGGAAGGAGATATGCTAATCAGAAACAGATTCCAGATCAAACAAGATGCAAAAGGGAAGTGATATAAACCAATGAAAACTAAAGAATGAAAAGTAAAATAAGAGATGCAAGGAAGAAGAATGTGGAAGTCTAGAACTTTACACCTTATTCTATTTTTTTACTTTTTTACATGTTTTTTCTTTGTTCTTTCTTTTTTCTTCTTTTTCACTTCCCCACCCGCCCCTTCCCCAGCTTCTCCATCCCAAACCCCTCCTTCCCCGCCCAATCATCCTCCCCTTCGCCCCCTTTTCTCCCCTACAATTTTATGTAAAATCTCAATAAAACTTTTAAAAAAAAGAATAGACATGATAGCCATGTATAAATATGTGAGAGAAAGTCATAGGGAGGAGGGAGCAGGCTTGTTTTCTTCTGCCCTGGATACTAGGACGCGGAACAATGGCTTCAAACTACAAGAAAGGAGATTCCATCTGAACATTAGGAAGAACTTCCTGACTGTGAGACCTGTTTGGCAGTGGAACTCTCTCCCCCGGAGTGTGGTGGAGGCTCCTTCTTTGGAAGCTTTTAAACAGAGGCTGGATGGCCATCTGTCGGGGGTGTTTTCAATGCAGTTTTCCTGTTTCTTGATGGTGGGTTGGACTGGATGGCCCAGGAGGTCTCTTCCAACTCTATGATTCTATGATTCTATGATTTGTTTATTGCATGCTCTGTAACTTTCACATTAAACATATCCATGGATCAATGCAAATTCCATAATTGTTGTCCCTTGGTTTTCCTACCCGGGAATATACTACCTGTCTAAGATACTCACATTGGCTAACTTCTGCCATAGTTCCGTTGAAACATTAACATGGTTATTTTTCTGTCAATGAATTCTACAGTGCTGCAGGAAGATTTATAGGCACCTTCCCCATAGGACATAAAATGACCAACTGTTACCCTGTTTTTTTAACTGAATTGTCATTAATCTTTTCTTAACTTTTGTACAAATATTTTTATAGACTGTACAGTTGGCCCTCCCTGTCCACAGACTCTGCATGCATGGATTCCACCATCTAGGGCTAGAAAATATGTCCCTGCTGCTCTCCACTCCCCAAAAAAACATTTTATGTAAGGGATACCACTTTTCTATGCCATTGTATACACAGGAGGTCCTGGAACCAAGCTCCAGCAGATACCAGAGGCATTTTACTGCATTTTAAAATGTTTATAAGCTGCCTTGGATTCTGTATAAGGGTAAAGGCAGAATATTAAATAATTAAGTATAGCTTCTTCCTGTAGGCTGTAGCCATTATTCCACTTTATTTCCATAACATTTTTTCCTTTAGAAACATTTAAACTTAATCTACACTAAATAAATTCAGATTTTTTTAAAAAAAATACTAAAATTCAAATGTGAAAGAATTTGCATGCAGAAAGCATTTTTGAAATGTTGGCTGTGATATTTTGTTTATTTAAATGTTTGTTTGTTTTATAACAGGCATTCAGGGTTAGTGTGTGTGAGAAACTGCAAGTTGCTTCTGGTGTGGGAGAATTGGCCATCTGCAAGGACGTTGCCCAGGGGGTGCCCAGATGTTTGATGTTTTACCATCCTTGTGGGAGGCTTCTGTCATGTCCCCGCACGGGGAGCTGGAACTGACAGAGGGAGCTCACCCCACTCTCCCCGGATTCAAACCACTGACGTATCGGTCAGCAGTCCTGCCAGCACAAAGGTTTAACCTATTGCACCACCTGGGACTCCTTAGGCATTTGAGGTTAAGGTTATAAGAGAAAATGGAAGTTCTAGTAAAAATCTAACACAGTAAGATTGAAGAACATGGAAATAAATGAAAGTATTGAGTAAGAGGTAAATAATAATATATAATATTTTCAGTTAATGCTTCTTTCAAATGGCTGCTACTTTTAATTTCATTTAAAATTATTACAGTCATATTTTAAAGGATTTCAAAACATAGAGTTTATCTGTAAAATATGTTAACACGTTCAATTCAATTTATTCCATCCCACTAAACTGTTATTTAAGAATAGTCACCTGCACATTGATGTTTAGAAATAATACAGACAGTAAGATCAGTAAGTTAGCAACTTTCAAATTTCAACATATTTTCATAATGTGACTATATAGTTCTAGCTTTCTTCCCAAAACTTCCTTTTATGAACAGGATGGAAAACAATTTTCCAAGGTCTCAAAGGATGAAAGGTTTATTAGGGGAAGTGTTTATCTCAGGCCTTAGAGTGTCACAAACACTGCACCATGTACTAGATTAGATTAGTTTCCCAAATTTTTCCCTATGTATACTTGGCCCTATGTATCCATGGATTCTGTATCAATGGGTTCAACCACCCATGTTTGAAAATATTTTTAAAAATCCAAAAAGTTCGCCTTTATTTTACCATTTTAAATAAGAGCCACTACTTACATTGGTACATGTGGAAGTCTTGGAATGAAACTCCACTAAACCCGGCTATATTCTGCAACTAGATGTGAAGGGGCCTCAGCTCCCATATAACACATATCTTCCGTGTTGCTTTGTGTGTCCATATGCCTTCAAGTTACCTATCAATTTATGGTAAACTCATACATTTCATAGATTTTGTTGAGCAAGAAATATACAAAGTGGTTTTGCCAAGTTCCTCTGAAATTAGCCCACAGCAACTGGTAGACATTGGTGATCTCTCATCCAAGTAGTAACCGGACTGAAAAATATCTCCAGTTTTTAAACATGGAGACTAGAACAGTGGTTCTCAACTTGTGGGTCTCCAGATGTTTTGACCTTCAACTCCAAGAAATCCTAACAACTGGTAAACTGGCTGGGATATCTGGAAATTGCAGTGCAAAACAATTAGGGATCCACAGGTTGAGAACCACTGTACTAGAAGAAGGAATCCAGGTTAAAAACATGGATCTTACTCATTGTGTTTCTTATTCATTGTGAACCTCTGATGAGCAGGAAAAAATGATATTCTATTCAGCTATATTGGGAAATATTTTTGCATCTTCCATAAATAATTCTAATAAGAAATGCATCTTTCCAAACAGTGAAGTTTTGGAAAGGGGGGCTTTCTGAGAAACATTGCACACACATATATACACATTAAAATGCATACAAATATGCTTTAGTTAGCAAGGGTGGAACAATTTGTATGTAATTTAAAATATGCAAAGAAATGTGTGAATTAGAGGGGAAATGTGAATGCATACAAATTTCAATACAGCACTTTCCCCAAAATCTTGCAATGCAGTAGGGAAAGAAATGGATGTGAAGAAAATTCAGATGGAATTTGGGAAATGCAAAATGATCAAGACTGAACTATTTTCACATCTCTACTGATAGTGATTCTTAGAAGGGCTAAGACTGAAAATCCCCCAAACAGTGTTGTTGTATGGAAGTGTACATGGTAAGCAATGCTTCATTGTTGCATATTATTCCACAGTGTGTATAAGCAAGGCAGAATTTGTTATGCAAGATTGGTGGGCACCACTGTAGTTTGAAATGCATTCAGGTGGAAGTAAAAATTTAATTCCAAACTGACTTTGGTGGCTCCTTCATTGCATTAGAACAACAAATGTTATGTTGAACTAAAGAAATAAACATTGCAAGCTTTTCCCCAGCCCATAATGCAGTTACTGTATCAATTGTTCCACCTCCTCCCCATTGAAACTGAGCCCATTTTATTTATGTAGCAGCCCCTCCTCCTCCATCGTCCACCTCTCTCTCTCTCTCCTTCCCTCCCACTGCCACCACCCTCATTATTTTAACTTGAGTTAATTAAGAATACTAGCCAGCCCTCAAACTGTTATGTGTTAAAATAGAACAATTCAAAACACAGAGAGAGACAGACGCAACGATGTGATTTCATTGTCTCAGGGAGACAGAAAGCCAGTGGGGCTTCCTTTTATCAAGGCTAACATCTTCCCAATGCTTAATCTGGCCGGCTTTAAAATGTCCCACAAATACAGCATCTAGGATAACAATCTTTCCATGTTCCCTTCCCCTCACCCTCTCATTTCATCATCAACAAGAATGAGTGAACTGGATTGACAGGGAGGTGATGGAAGAAGAGAAATGGTCTGAACGTCAAAATGACAATCTATATTACATGGTTAACAGAATAAATGGTACGTGTGGTGGCTGTGGGTATTTTCATCTGCTATGTGTCGTAAGTAAGAGCCTCCCCCACCCGCATGTATCATTCCGTTTCTTCCTAATTTAATGGAGATTTAGTGTTTGCTTGAAGGATCTCTTTCTATGAGTAATCTCACTCAATAAACACAAGGTTGGAGTAGGGCTCTCGATAGCCACTTGTTGCAGCTATTGCTGGGTGCATATATATAGAGGCCATGCACGGTCCTTTGACTGTAGTGTTGGTCGCAGACTATAGGACGGAGCGTGTTACTGGGCAAAGTGCATCACATTTACAAGATCAAACAGCAAGTGGAAAGGTAAGGCCTTCAATTCTTGATTATCTCAATATGTCTTCTTTTTTGGGAATGGTGGAGATGGATAACCAGATCCTCAAATCCACTTACTTTTTACAGTGAGTGCTGAGAATGTATTTACTATTTCTATGAGGAATATTCCCAAAACACATGATATTTGAATAACAATTAATAGTTGCAATAAATGCTTCCAAATGTATTTATGCTCTCCTGAATATTATTTTAATGGATATCCTATAAAACAGGTAAAAAACCAAGTTGGACAAATGGGCATAAATGCAAATGCAGTTTAAGAAGAAAGCAGAGCGCTATCATACTTATGAAGCTTGGAGCTATTTCCTCTCAAATCAAAGAGACTTATTTGCAAAACATATTAGGGCTCAAAATAATGGTAGATTTGCTAATACTAGGTTGTTTTTTACTTCTGGTTTTGAATGCTTGAAGCTCTGAAACATTTTGTGATACAATCAAGTGTACATGTTTGCAATTAGATGAAAGAAAATACAAAAAGCTCATTCTCAAAAATGCTTTTAGTTAGAAGCTTTTTAGATGCAATTAATGTAAAGTAGGAGACACCAAAATGTAGACAAAGCAAGATATAATTTTGCTTAGCAAATGTTCAGGAAAAATGCATTGATTTCTTACACAATACATTACTCTTATTTCTATTGTGGGTAATTTGTGACAGTATAATCAGCTTCCCTTTTATGTTTTCAGTCTTAGATGGGTTGTTTAGAGGAAAATATATTACATTCTAGAGTTCACTAGTTTTAGAATACACAAAACACTGACATAAACGATGTCTCAATTGATGTGTTTCCTAAACAATTGACTTGAGCATTTCACTTTACCTGGGAATACGTGCTACTGAACACAGTGGGATCTAATTCTGAATATATATATAGATAGGAGAGTTCTGCAAATGAAATAATTAGACTGCAAGGCATGTTTTTGATTGAAACAATTTTCCAACTATGAAGTAATATAAGAAATTATATATATGTATGTGTGTGTGTGATCTAAAAATTGTCAAAAATTAATTTAGGACACTATTTTTAAGAAAAACCCTGACTTCCAATTTATTGTCAATATCACCTTTATAATGGCATTTTATTATGGAGTTCTTTACTCCATAATATCTATGTCCTCCTTGCAAATTAAAGTCTGCAGAATCTACAATGTAGATTAAATCACATTTTGAGAATTTTGATTTTATCAAAGATTTTTTTATAAAGTTATTAAAAATAACAACCTTAAATTTTGTGGTCTAAAAGTCTGGGACAAAGACATTAATTTTAAAGAAATCTGCATGTCATGGTTCCAAATGAGCCGCTTTCAGTGCTATCAATAATATATGTAATCACTTTTTAATCACACAACAAAAATTTCAATTACTGTTATGCAGATTTCATAAAATGAAAGAGGCTTGCTCTATAATGTACATACAGTCAGCTGTCCTTTTACAGTGATGACTAATGCTGCCAAAGTGATAGAAATTTATGCAGGCTTAATGGGCATTAAGAACTATATATTCATATTTGTATGTGTCCTGGCTACAGAAAGTTACAGCACATATTGTATTAATTGTCTTTAAAATATTTAATGCATTATTGCTTGCAGAATTGCTAGCAAGGTTTCTCATTAGTAGAATTAGCTATCTTATGTGTGTTGGATGCCTTTGAGTCATTTCCTACTTATGCAGATCCCAAAGCAAATTTATTGGAAAGTTTTTTTCAGGGGTGGGTTGCTTGTGCCTTCCTCTGAGGCTGAGAGTGTGTGACCTGCTCAAGGCCACCCAGTGTGTTTCCATGGTCAAGCAAGGATTCAAACCTCCAGAGTCATAGCCCAATGCTCAAACTAAAGTCCAAACTGGCTCTCCCTATATATATATAGGCCCTCATATTTTTCTCTAACGCTATGACACCACATTTTCTGCTCACTACCCCTTCAGGTAGATTACCTGAACCAGAACATGCAAATTGTACCAAATTCCACAGGAAATTTTACTCCAAAAGCTGTGGATGCTTCCAGAAAAACGACTTGGGGGGGCTCCCTGCCAAATCACTTTCTGCTGCAGTTTTGCCTTCCCTGTCCTTTCTGGATACTTCTAGATTGCATTTTTTAAAAATCCCAGTCCCAGAATATTCTCCTAATTTCAGGTCCTCGGTGTTCTGCCTTTATTCTATCCAGCTTTTTTTGCTTACCACAAAAAAATCAACCTAACAAATCTATTATGAACAAAAGATAGAAATCACTAGACTGTACTTTTTTTCCTTGTGTGTCCTAGTACTCAGCAGTCTAAAAGCAATATTCAGATAGGAGAACCAGTTGTAAAACACAGGATGTAAATGGAATTATTTGAAAACTTGCTGTAAAATTCTGTGAATGTGGTAGGATGACTCCAAAAGAAAAACCTGGAACCACGCATTCTCATTTCCCCACATGCGCACAAACACACCCCTATAAAATGTAATGAATGAGACGGGGCAAGTGTGTAATGAAAGCCTCATATAGAAATATCTCATGTCAACAACTCTAAGAATTACAGTTTGTCTATTGAACAAAATAAATGTATTACAGAAATAAAAAACTATAAAAAGGTAAATCTGATCTTACAATGCAGTTAGCCAACTAAATTAGAATAAAGTATTGTACTTACAGATTCCAGATACTATTGTGAAACATTTACTTTGCTTAAAAAAGAAGCCTCATGATTGAAACTAATTGCACTTAAAATCTCTCTCTCTCTCTCTCTCTCTCTCACACACACACACACACACACACACACACAAACGGACCTCATTTGTAAGTTAGATTAGAGAGGCTTACTTCTAGATAATTGTATTTAGGTGACAGTCTCATTAACCTAAGCCTAAACCTCCTAACTATGATCCAAAGGACGAATCAACAGCATGCTGTCACTTAAGTCTTTTTTTAGTGTTTCCTCATAGGAAATTCCAATACTGAATGTCAGTTTCCAATTTTACCACCATGCATTCATTGCAAACATAGTCCATGTTGTACCAGAAAGTATTTTGAAATGGCTACCAATAAATACAATTTGAATAAATGCTTCTGTTAGTGCCTATAAACATAGATATCTGCTTTTAAAAGCCTGCAATCATTTATTACTTTTTGATTACAGACTTTATTGCAAATGCTGCTCTTCCATGATAGTTTTACTGTCATAGATAGCAGCTACACACCAGGATGAGTACCTTGGATATCACAACACTCTATAGATTTTCCTTTTTCATGAAGTATGCTTAGTATTGTTGTAATCCAAAGGACATCACCCGTAGATTGCTTTGCTTGTTCCCATAGCAGTAATTGCACTGCTATGTGCTGAGGACAACTTCAGGAACATCTTAAGATGATACATTTTAAGGGTATCTTTTTCTCTCTCAGGAAATTCTCAACCCAGCAATGTCAGAAATAGGGCAATGGGAAGCGAGGAGGACTCCAGGTTTATATAAAACCTCTTTAAAAGGCAGTCCAAATCAATCCAGTTGCTGTGGCTCAGGGAATGTTGGAAAGCTCTGGCTGTCCAGCCAATCCATACTGCACTCAGCCTTCACACACTGTTTCCAGGTCACCAACCCTTTTTGTCTTGATATGCAGCCCTTAGTATTAATTTACAGTAACATGATCCCAAACTTGGGTCCTCCTAGATGTTTCTAGACTACACAATCCCAAAGAATTCATAGTGCGGTCTGGTTTTCTGTAAATTGAAATCCAACAACAACTGGAAACCCAAACTGGGAATCCACTGCAAGCTACAGTGAGCCTCATTTGCCACTTTGTGATTCATTCACTAGTTTGAGCCAGAGAGCCACTGAATTGCTTCTGGAGTTCATCTCAGTGCTTGTATTAGGGCAGGAGTGGGGAACCTTTGGCTGTACAAATGTTTAGACTTCAGCTTCCAGAAGCCTTGATCAACATCAATGGTAATGGCCATCAATTTGTTTGATTAGAAAGTTGCACTCACACTGAAAGAAGAAATTCACAGTGTGGTATATTTTAACATCCAGCTTGTTGAAATAAGTTCAGAGGCCCAGAAGCATAGTGGATCTCTTATTAAGTTGATATGGCCTGACAGAGGTAATAGGTTGATCATAGTAATCTCAAAATATGTGACAGTATGCATTTATTTGGCTATAAATTTTCCCAGATAATACATGAGCCTTACCTTTACTTGCCTGGACTTGATGTAAACTGGAACATTTTTATGAAATAAAGGGATTGTGCAAGATCTCACTTCTCTGCCTAGTGAATTACTCTATTTATTTGCGTAAATACATTTCTACTAGTGCATCACTACATCACTAAATTCATTCAGTGCTAGAAAAGACATGTCATAACTTCATAAAGAAATATTTGGAGAGATCACTGTACAAAAAAAAAAGCACTGTGCAAACCATTTCAACAAAATTTCATTTAGAGTGATTTCATTTAAATTTGTTTATGGATTGCCTTATTTCCAGAGCCAGAGTTTCTCCCTCATGTAGCAAAATAACTTTGCTTAATATAGGTACTATGTGCTTTAATTTTGGATAGATAAGCATAACATCTTGGTCTGCTTAGGGAGATAAATGTGCTTATTCTGCTGCATAGGTAATTACTCCCGGTGGCACAGTGGGTTAAAGCACTAAGCTGCTGAACTTGCTGATCGAAAGGTCACAGGTTCGAATCCGGGGAGCGGCGTGAGCTCCCACTCTTAGCCCCAGCTTCTGCCAACCTAGCAGTTTGAAAACATACAAATGTGAGTCTATCAATAGGTGGGAAGGTAATGGCACTCCATGCAGTCATGCCGGCCACATGACCTTGGAGGTGTCTATGGACAACGCCAGCTCTTCGGCTTAGAAATGGAGATGATCACCAACCCCCAGAGTCAGACACGACTGGACTTAATGTCAGGGGGAAACCTTTACCTTAGGTAATTGCTTGTATAAAATGTCCAGTTCATAGCAGTTTGGCTTCATTACCGATATGAATTTACAGATTTGAAATGTGCATACATTTTAGCCCCTGTCTCACATGCAATATTACATGATTGAGATTAAACTTCGGAAATCTGTTATTGGTATTACTTTGCTATTGCTGCATGCCTTCAAGTGGATCATAAATCTGGCAAACCAACTCCAGTGCTTTCTTAGCGCGTTGTAAGCCGCCCTGAATCCCCCTCCGGGAGTGAGAAGGGCAGGATATAAATGTCTGAAAAAATAATATGCAACTTGCCCAAAGCCATCCATGACAGCATGGATTCATACTCTGATCTCCAGAGTCATAGTCAATGCTCAAACCGCTATGACACACTGGCCCCTACTACTACTCCTCCTAGCAGTTTCATAGTTTATGAGATGTTACTGACTGGAATTTTGGATCATCAGTTATTCAGATTCTGACCAAGATGGAGGCATCTGTGAAGTATTACTGGATAATATATTATGTTCCAAGTTTGTGTTACTTTCTACAATTTGCCATTGTAATTCTATCTAGTGGTTTCATTCAGATGTTTTGTTTGAAATAGCTCCCAGAGCATCTATCACCACTGAAACGACATACCTTTCCTTTTGCCAGAGTGCTGAATGTCCATTTGTACTCCTTGATATTTCATAATCTTACTTCTCTCTTTGTATTTGATTCTACTGTTCTCAGGGATCGCCACAATCATTCAAGCTTTTTTTTTTTAATCACACACTAAGTTCTATCAGTTTGAATCATAAAGTTCCATAAGATTTTTCACTAGTTTTGGCAGACATTTATTTAGGTTTACGTTCCCATCGGTGGTTAGCAGATAGTAAATTATATTTTTGCACAGATTCCAATGTGCTATTGCAGTTACTTCATCATGGCAGTTATTTTATCCAGTCTTTGCAATTTTGCTGCATGATGTAATAAGGTGATCAATTTAATTAATACATCATTATTATGTTTATTATGTTTATTTATACCCTGCCTTTTCTCTCCATAAAGGACTACATGGATGACATTTACTGTATTTTTTTATTTAGTGCATCTAATTCTACTTGAACCCGACCAGTGGGTGGATCTACATTGATCTACTATTCCGTATGCTGGATTAGCCCTGGAATGGGTCAGACAGTCACCTTCTCAGCCACTAATGTTTCAAGAATTTATGACCTGAATTTCCATGATATTTTTATTTTAAAAGTATTCTTCTTTTTTTTACTATATATATGTGTGTGTGTGTGTGTGTGTGCATATACACTACACACATACACACACATATACTTTTTACATACTATTATTATATGTGGCACACACTATATACACCATGGTGGCACAGCAAGTTAAACCACTGAGCTGCTGAACTTGCTGACTGAAAAGTTAGTAGTTCAAATCCGGGGAGTGGCCTGAGCTCCTGCTATTAGCCCCAGCATCTGCCAACCTGGCAGCAATACAACCAGGTAGATCTTTTTCAGGTGTTATTCAGTTAATCTCATTGTTATCATAGTATTTGCATTTGTTTCACTGAAATGCCATTTCTGTTGGGGAAGGAATGATGTGACATTTTGGACATATGATCCACCATATTACATAGCTTATCAGACTGAGAGAGTTAGTCTTCATATGATGTTTTGTTTTCTTGCATATAGGTATTTTCAGTAATGTGGTGATACAAATGCCACAATTCTCTTTGCCATCCATATATGTGTGTGTGTGTGTGTGTATTTGTATATGTATACATACACACACACACCTATTGTGAACACAAAAATCTATTTGGGAAATATCTCCATTTAGCGAAACTGACAAAAGATGTTTCATGGGCAAAGCTTAAAGAAGATGGTTTAAGTTGAAGTCTGACTTCTGTCTCTGTGGGGATCTCTATTGCTGACAAGATGCATCTCCTGACTTGCTTTGAGTAGCATTGCCAAGGGGAACCTGGCAAACCATAAGGACAACATCTAAGGAAAATTCCTGTCAGCACCTCATCATTTTTAGTTTCTATGGTTTCTTTCCACTTTGATGGCTCAACACTGCTTCTTCTTTGTGGTGGAATACACGTCAAGAAGTTTTATCAACTTATGTTAAGACAACACATTATCTGTCGTAATCTCTTCTCTTGAGTGCCACTGAATTGAATTGTGGCCAAAGAAAGAAAAGAGCTGAAAGAGAATTCATCATATCAGGAGAATTCAAGGATGAGAATCATGTCTGACAGATGTAAGCAGACTATTTATTTGGAGACTTGGAAAGATTTCAGAAGGCCTTAACTTTGTCAAATGGCAGAGAGAATGCCCAAGTCCTGCCCCCCCCCCCCAACTAACTTTGGCTGCATCTACATTGGCTGCTTAATCTGGCATTTGTGGTGGCAGCCACACACACTGGGCCGAATCCTCTGTGGCACTAGACAGTTCAACCATGATGAGATGGAGCTCCATGTGAGCACCTGGCATTAACTTCAGTGGCCACCCCCATTGTCCACACACCCCTCCTTCTTGCCGAATCAGTGGATGTCCTATTCTGATCTCAGAAGACACAACTCCAACAGCCAGGCATTCACATGGAGCTCCATGGCTGGCAGGGATTGGAGATAGCAACACAGGGACCACCAATCCTCCTCTCTGCACTGATCAGTGCATGGCAAGGATGATGACACAGTGTCCATATGGACAGTGGATCAGACCAAAATGGCCCTAATCCAGTTGTCTAGGCAGCCACAAAGTCCTAAAATACTCCAGAATTTCCTGCAAACTCTAGAATATCCCCAGACTTTGCTTAAAGCTAAGCAAAGTCAGATAAAATGCAAATAGGATGCTACTTATTCAAAGTCCCTGTGGATCATGAAGACTGCCAGAGTTGGATTCAAGGTGAGAACATCTTTTTAAAATTCATAAAGTGATTTGAAGTGTTCTTAAAATGGCATGGCTTTCTTTTTTCATGTGAAATTTGGGGATGTGATCGCCTGCCTCAAGAGATTCATCACACCAAATTTAAGAAAGACTGATAAATCTCTACTATCCACCTATTAACTTTGCTTTAATATAGACTTTGCTATTCAGGTACTTGACTGGACTGGCCACATTGTCCAAATGCCCGATCACTGTCTCCCAAAGCAGTTACTTTATTATCAGCTCAAGATCGGAAAACGGAATGTCAGTGTACAACTAAGAAGAGTTAAAGATAGGGTTAAAGCTAAGCTTAAAAATGTGGCATGAACACCGAGAACTTGGAAGGCCTGGCACTCGAGCGTTCTAACTGGAGATCAGCTGTTACCAATGGTGTTACAGATTTTGAGGAGGCACAAATAGAAGGAGAAAAGGAGAAATGTGCTGAAAGAAAAGTGTCAAGCAAACCATTGACATGACTGCTGATTACCGGGAAACCTATGTCCACATTGTGACAGGCTATGTGGATCCAGAATAGGTATCTAATCTACAATCATTTTTGGACTCACTGCCAAAACTTTACCCTTGGAAGGCAAGTATACTCGGCCATGAGTGATAAAGAAGGAGAAGGAGCCTCCACCACACTCCGGGGCAGAGTTCCACTGCTGAACGGCTCTCATAGTCAGGAAGTTCTTCCTCATGTTCAGATGGAATCTCCTGTCTTGTAGTTTGAAGCCATTGTTCCGCATCCTAGTCTCCAGGAAAGCAGAAAACAAGCTTGCTCCCTCCTCCTTGTGGCTTCCTCTCACATATTTATACATGGCTATCATATCCACTCTCAGCCTTCTCTTCTTCAGGCTAAACATGCCCAGCTCCTTAAGCCGCTCCTCATAGGGCTTGTTCTCCAGACCCTTTATCATTTTAGTCGCTCTCCTCTAGACACATTCCAGCTTGTCAATATCTCTCTTGAATTGTGGTGCCCAGAATTGGACACAATATTCCAGGTGTGGTCTAACCAGAGCAGAATAGAGGGGTAGCATTAGTTCCCTAGATCTAGACACTATGCTCCTATTGATGCAGGCCAAAATCCCACTGGCCTTTTTCGCCGCCACATCACATTGTTGGCTCATGTTTAACTTGTTGTCCACGAGGACTCCAAGATCTTTTTCACATGTACTGCTCTCGAGCCAGGCATCCCCCATTTTGTATCTTTGCATTTCGTTTTTCCTGCCAAAGTGGAGTATCTTGCATTTGTCATTGTTGAACTTCATTTTGTTAGTTTTGGCCCATCTCTCTAATCTGTCAAGATCGTTTTGAATTCTGCTCCTGTCCTCTGGAGTATTGGCTATCCCTCCCAATTTGGTGTCGACTGCAAACTTGATGATTCTGCCTTCTAGCCCTTCATCTAAGTCATGAATGTTCACAGTGTCTAGTAATAGGGACCCTCACCAAAAGTGTCAGTCCTGCTTCAGTGCAGCTTTGCCTGTCTAGTGCAATAAAGTCCATATTCAATTTGAAGTTTATAAAACTCTATACTACAGAAAGAGAACACACAGAGGGAACACAAAGATTTTATTTCATCCTTGTGGTGATATGATTGTTTCAATATACTTACACAGACCAAATTTTAAAGAGGCTACCTCATATTGCACATAAAAGCAAAATGCATGTGGAGCTGTGCATAGATCTGGAGTCTTTCCCATGGCAGAGGTTAATAGCTCCCTCATGTGTAGTTTGAACTGTATCCACTGGGCACATTTCAAAGAAAGGAGTGCCTAAATAACATTGAAACCAGTAGGAACTCAACATATAAATGTACATTCCACAGATTTCACTTAGACATAGCTAACCTTCTCCTAATTGACCCCAGCATGGTTGAGAAATGTTTGGCAGCGTATCTTGTTTTTCCTAGCACAATTACAATACGATGCTCTGTATGCTTTATCATCATTGGATGCTTTATATGTTACAACATTCCTGGCTGCTTTAAATAATACTGAAATATATAAAGGCTAGCACTGATGCAAGCATTCATGGGAAGCATTCTTTCACAGCAGCAATTACCTACCACAAAGTCAATAATTAACCTACTGGATAGATATTAGATCCATATAAACCTTCACGGGGTTTCAACAATTTTAACTTAAATAGCTTATTTTTTAAGTTCCAGTTATTGTCTTTATAGAAAAAAAACTAAGGCCTTTTAACCAAGGGACATAGAACAGTCCTGGGGAGGTTGTGAGGAGGGTGTCAGAGGAGTCATCAAAGATCATCAGAAGACACAGTATTTTCTATTGGTCATGGGGGTCTCTGTGTGGGAAGTTTGGCCCAACTCTATCGTTAGTGGGGTTCAGAATGCACTTTGATTGTAGATGCACTATAAATCCCAGCAACTAGAGCTCCCAAATGTCAAGGTCTATTTTCTCCAAACTCCACCAGTTTTCACATTTGGGCATATTGAGTATTTGCGTCAAGTGTGGTCCAGATCCATCATTGTTTAAGTCCACAGTGCTCCCTGGACGTATGTCAGAAAACCACTGACGTAGAAGAATCTTTTGTTTGGAAAAAGGGTTTCTTATTAAGTAGGAATTTTCTAGTTTTGAATCAGAAATGATTACCTGCAAAGTTACAAAAGATGTCCTCCTGCTAATTTCTAGACTTAGTTTATTCAGATGAATCAAAATAGCTGCCTCCATTTATGGAACCTCCTTAGAGTTATGGCTGCGGGGACAGTCATGATGACTGGCTATACTTCACAATTTTTAATACACAAGTGGCCCCTTCCTCCTTCTCCTGAAGCTGTGTGTAACTCGATCCCATATCCCACCCTGAACCGCATTGAGTCGCCGATTTAGGCTGAAAAATGCGGTATAAAAATAAAGCAAATAAATAATATAGGATGGGGCATACATATTTTAATTAATTTAATAATAAATCAGTACGATTCTGGAGAGGATGCAAGGAGCTGTAATCTAGGAGGAGTGAATGGGAAACATTTCTTCTGTAAACATCCTTAGAGTCATTTGTCTATTTTAGGAAACTATTATTATAATGCTATGGTGCTAACTGCGATCGCCTAACTCAACTAACTCAGCTAACTATGAAGACCTATGCAGTACACCCCCATGTCTGTGGGACTAATATCTGCCATTTTCATTTATCCACATGTAGTAAAGTATGTCCTCTCTAGAATTTTCTAGATCTTCCAACATGACTCTATGGTCTTCATAGGATGGACATCCATTATTTCCATAGAATTGACTGATATCCATGGTTTTGCATATCCGTGTGAAATCTGGGAATGTATCCCATAGAAAGGACCCCTTGGTAGTGCCGCAGGTTAAACGACTGAGCTGCTGAACTTGCTGACCAAAAGGTTGGTGATTCAAATCCAGGGAGAGGAGTGAGCTCCTGCTGTTAGGATCAGCTTCTGCCAACCTAGCAGTTCAAAAACATACAAATGTGAGTAGATCAATAGGTACCACCTTGGTGCAAAGGTAACAGTGCTCCATGCAGTCATACTGGTCACATGAACTAGGAGGTGTCTATGGACAGTGCTGGCTCTTTGGCATAGAAATGGAGATGAGCACCACCCCCCAAAGTTGGACACAACTAGACTTAATGTAAGGAGAAACCTTTACCTTTACCTTATCCCATAGATATGGTGTCATACTATTTCATCTTAGCAAATTATTAAAATTCTTAGATTAATATTTAATACATTTATTAAAGATTATAATACTTAATACATAACAGTATTTATAGAGCAAAAAGAGCTGTACTGTTTTTGTGAGCCTTCAGATTGTTTCCAACTTATGATGACCCTGATACAGCTTGGGTGCAGTTTATTTGAAAGATTGTATATCTCTGAAAGAGCCAGCCAGACCATTAGAATCACCTGGAGAAGGCTTTGTCTCTGTCCCATCACCTCCTCAAGCTCCGTTGGATATTTTTCTACATAAATTCAGATACTGTACTTCAAAAAATTAAGCAATGTTAATAATCATGCTTTGTAAATGGGTTAGGTGGAGATAGGAGTTGGGAGTTGGTTGGGACAAAGGTAAGGCACTGATATTGTGGCTGATAATTGTCCTTGATCAGTCTCGGTTTGGAATGTGAGGTGCAACTAGTCCAAAGGTAGACAAAGGTGTGACTCTCTAAGGGTGCTTAATGCCCTTCTCAACTCCTTTCCTAGCTAAAAAGACTGAACTACCCCTCCAAATGTCTGTATCCATAATTTACCTGTTGAGTAGGTCACAGGGCCTTCCTGCATTTAACATATCTTAAACTCATTTTTCAGAACTGAACACTTTTGGTTTTGGTTTTCTATGGCATGTGTGGAATTTTTGGGGGAGTATGTGGTACATGAGTGTCTCAGGGCAGATACATTCCCAAGGCCTGGCAAATTTGCCTTTCCGTGTCATCAGAACAGCATTGTGGCAATATTGTGGTTACTGTGAGCCTTCCAATCCATTGCAACTTATGGTAACCTTAAATCATGCATGTCTAACGCAAGGCCGATGGGCCAAACCTGGCCTGCCACATCATTTTCTATGGCCTGCAAGGCTTTCAATGCCATGGTAGCATAGTTACATTTATAAAGTTTTACATTCTAAATGGCTCTTTGAAGGCTGATGTGGCCCTTGGTGAAAACAGGTTTGACATCTCTGCCCTACAGCAACCCTATTACAGGATTTTGTGGGGTCACCAGTGGGTTTCTATAGATGAGCAAGAAATTGAACCCTGAACTCCAGAGCCATTGTCCTACACTCTATGTCCAACACACTATGCCATTCTGGTGTATCCAAGACTAAACTAGTTTCAAAGGCAGCCACATCATTTCCCTAGATGTAAAGGGGGGAAAGAAAGACAGGAACTAACTCATAAGTCCGATAATTAACAAAGCATTACAGTTAGGAAATACATAATGTTATATATGTGTATATTAAAAGCCGTTAAAGAGTCAGTGATCCACATATAATGATCAATTGCATTATGTATGAATTATATGTAGGCCACTGACTGTTAGTGTACATTTCCTGGAAACGGAAACTATGAATATATTTATAACATATATGTACATATTTTTACTTAATCATTTCTAAGAGTTGTTTTTCCCTAAACAGACACCCTGCTTCTCTGTCAGGACAGGAATTGTTCAGCCTGACAGAAGTTGCCGAATTGCAACTTTCTTCAAATACTGGGAATTACTTTCAACAACATTTGGAGGCTCACGGTATTTCCACATCTGTTCTATATGGTCCAATTCAGTCTTGTCATGTCATGCAGCCATAGTGAAATTAAAGAGCTTTCAATCCCAGTGTTCAACTTTGGTCCCAATGATATACAATTGGCCCTCCACATTTGTGGGTTTACCTTTTGTGGACTTTGTTATTTGCGGATTTGACTATGATGTTCTTTCTAGGAATCTCTTGGTCCTCCAGGTTGACTCCACCAGGCATGTATTTATTTCCAGCTCTAATTAAGTTTCTTAATTTCAAGATGTAGACAATAGGACTTCCATCTTAGCCTGAGGCTTCCCTATCCCAACCTGACAGCAGGAAATTAAGCAAGTGTGGTATTAATGATTTTATCTTCATGGCAAGGTATTAGTTTGCTATTATGCTATGCTGACAAATGTTTTGATTAAATCCCATTGGGATTACCATAACACGGTCGTGATTATGCCTTTGGGAACTGTTTGGAAACTTCAGGCAATCCAAAATGCTATCCTAACTGCTGACTGAGAAAGGTAACAGGGATCGGGTAATTCACCTTTTACAACAGCTTCACTGGCTACCAGTCCATTAACCAGGACTCAGAGCAATGGGTTCAAATTACAGGAAAAGATATTCCACCTGAACATTAGGAAGAACCTTAAGAGCTGTTCAGCAGTGGAACTCTCTGCTTTGAAGTGAAGTGGAGGCTCCTTCTTTGGAGTCTTTTAAACAAAGGCTAGATGGCCATCTGTCATGGGTACTTTGAATGTACTTTTCTTGCATGGCAGGGGGTTGGACTAGACGGTTCATGCTGTCTCTTCCAACTCTATAAGAGGCTGGTTTAACCTCCAGTTTGTTAGTAAAACTGAATTACTTTGTCGCAAAATGATGCATATGTAAAAAGTGTGTCATCAACATGTATGTTTTCCAGGGTCTTATGACCTTATCACACATTGGGCTGCAAGTGTCCTAGGACGCTTGCAGCACAGCTGATTGATGGATTCCCATACCACCTATCACATGATGCAGGCTGACTTCTGGTGGGGCTCCATCCGTGAACAGGGGCACAAGCATCCTAGAGTGCTTGGCCCAGAACACAGGAGGCCTCCCATGTTCCATAAGGAATCACAGGGCTAGCTCGGGAGAAAGCTGTGCAGTGATGCTTTCCCACGTGTGATGTGGAAGCGTTACTGCTGCCGAGGCATACCGGGATTGCCCCACAGTCCCACCAATTTGCCACAGAGGCTGGCAAATCGATTCGGGTGACATCAATGTGATGAGGTCATTAGTCCAGTGTTCAAATTACTACACCACTCTGGCTTTCCCAAAGTTGCACTTACTTTATGCTTTACAGATACATCCAGTAACAGAATAAACAGTAGATTATACAGGGTTAGTCAAAATGAATAGGCCAATAAGAAATTCTATTCTTATTCTTATTGGCCTATTAATTTTGACTAACCCTGTATTAAGAGGTTAATAAAAATCCATTGTCCAAGGGTTATTCTAGCATTCTTGAATTGCATGATGGGAGGTCCAATGTTATATTACATTAGGTATGTTAGAGAATGCATTAGCTATATTAGAAAGAAAGCATTTAAGAAATGCTGAGGGTAGAAGCCAGATATGTTGCAAGGCAAACAGTTCTCTGCAAGCCTTCCGTGTTGCAATATGGAGACTAAAGGGCAAGGCTAAGTACTTAAAGCCTTGGTAATGTTTCAGAGTATTACCACACCCTGTGTGGAGCTTATGCCACAGAAATTGCCTGTCATGGGTGGCGTGGAAAAGAAAAAAGGTGAGATTTTTTGCTTCATATTAAAAAAGAAAAACATTTTATGCAATTAAAAACAACTTATAAGGAGAAGAATATATAAACATAAATAACAAGATACACAAAAACCTTAATTAAAACTACAACTACAAACATCTAAACTACAGCATAGTACATAAAAAACCCTAATAAAAATAGAAAAAGCAAAATGAAAACACATGAATTCCAGTTACCCAGTCAATTACTATAATTGATCATCTATTCTACTAACTTTCATTTCATAACATCAACATATTTTTACATATTTACTAGCTGTACCCGGCCATGCGTTGCTGTGACCCTCAGAAAACAGAGGATTTGCAGACATGAAGCAATCTGGGCTAGGGAACTCCTCTCACCAAAGGTTTCCTGCTGGTTAGTAGAAGCCAGGCTCTTAAGGTGCAAGGTCGTAGAGAAAATAAAGTAATGAGAAGCAGCCACTGAAGCTGCAAGGCTTTTCAGTTATATTCATGCTGGCCAAAACACTCAAAAAGCCTCTTTGAAACAGAGGCTGGATGGCCATCTGTTGGAGGAGCTTTCAATGTGATTTTCCTGCTTCTTCACAGAATGGGGTTGGCCTGGATGGTCCACCAGATGTCTCCCAATTCTAGGACTCTCTGATTCTATATTCTTCTCTTCTCTTCACCAGTTTCCCCTTTCTTTCTTTCTTTCTTTCTTTCTTTCTTTCTTTCTTTCTTTGTTCCTTCCCTGCCTCTTCCCTTCCTTTCCTCTCCCATCCCTGCCTCCTTTCGATTCTTTCCTCTTTCTTTCCTTCTACCTTTCCTTCCATTCATAATCTTCTCTTCTCTTCACCAATCCTTTTCTTCCTTTCTTCTCTCCTTTCCCTTTCTTTCCCCTCCTTCCTCCGGGACAGTTTGTAAGGGTTTTTAAAGGTTTTTTTGGGGGGGGGTGAAAGGGGGAATGTGGAGCCCAAGTGGGAGAGTTGCTGGCCTTCTCATGGTTCACATCCTCCCTTCACCCAACAGAGGGGTGGTGGTGGTGGTGGTGGTGTGTAGCCACTCCTGCAGTCAGGCTTGCCTTACAATTCTCTGGTCTTGGGGGAAGAGTTGCCTGGTAACCACGTGGGCCTCATGGAGCTGCTGCGGTGGCTCCAGTTGCTGCCAGGGCTTGCCTCACCAAGCCCCCACCCCTCCGTTGGGCCAGGCCTTCTCCTTTCTTCCCTCTTTCCTTTCCTCAATCCCTCCACTCCCCAAAAGAAAATGGACTCTGTCTTCCTGCATGAAAAGGGACTCCATGGCGAGGCTTCTCTTCCCTCACAACAACTGGTGCTTCATACTTCTCGCGCAAAAGGGGAGAGGGGCTTTTGCACATGCTCTGTAAGGCATTTGGGGGAGGGGGTTAAGTAATATCTCCTTTATTTTTTATGGTTTTTTTGTTTGAAAGACATAGATCGGATTACAATGTGTTTTGCTGCCAAATTTGGTGTCAATTCATCCAGTGATTTTTTAGTTCTGTTAATCCCACAAATGAACATTATATTTTTATTTATATATAGATAAACATCTACTATTCTTCCAATCCTATACTGATGCAATTTCCCAATAGTTTCTCAAAAATGTAATTTACTGGTTGACAATATTTTTGAAAAAACTGGTTATTGGTTTATCATTCATCACAATTGTCAATTTCTGCCAAATTAGACAATTTCAATACCCACTCTGCTTACATCTTTCCATCTCTGGGAATAAAGTAGCTTGGCAACTGTAATCATGTACTGAAAGAGTCTTACATATCTTTTCTCATAATGAAAATGTGACCCTTTTTTGCATGAAATTGCAAAGCAGTAAAATTGGCACAGCTCCATTCAAACACCTTCAAGTTGTTGTTGTCACCTTTTCCTCAAATGAACATTGTGTCCCAATATCTAGAAAGCTGATGGACAGCTTTCTGCAGTGTAACTGTTTTTGTGCAACTGGAAAAAGATTCATTGGTTGGGTTTTCCCCTCCCTACAATTTAGAGATGTGCAAACAATCCCATTCTGATTAGCTTTTGTTGTTTCACTTTGTTAAAATTTATATCTGATGTATATTTATTCTATATGAAGGTCATTTTGGGTTCAAGAGAACTAAATATTTAACATGATTATGCAAAAGGATCTTGTAGCAGCTTAGAGACTAAGGACTTCATCAGCTGGAATGAAGGAAAAACACAGAGAACTGTCTCAACCCATTTCCTCCTGTCTCGAGGGATGGCCAGCCATCTGATGCCCTTACTCATCTTTTCACATTTATCTTATCTGGAACCTGTTTGAAGTCAGTTAACACCTGACTTCTGAAGATGGGCTTCAGGCTCTGTTTCCATGCTCTTAGGAAACCGAGCTCTATGAATTCCCACCAGAAGTGCCTTCACGATATGTGATGGCCTCAATGGGACTCCCATGGGGCTTTGTTTCCTAAGCACATGGAAACAGAGTCTGAAACCTAAGAGATCAAAGCTGGTAGCATAAGTCTACTTCTTCAGATGTAAATATGTTTGTAAGATTTCTGGCTTATATTGATGGAGAATATTGCCTATGCATAGTGTGGTGCATATACAACTATTAATCATTAATCATTAACTTAGTATTAAGAATAATACTACAGTACAACACACACACACACACACACACATCTCTCCATGAGATTGGTACCTGCAGTTTCATTTATATGGCATCTATTATTATTATTAGCTTCATTTGTACACCACCTTTCTCACCCCTGCAGGGGGATGCAAGGCATTTTCTAGGTCCTCCAACACAACTCTGTGATTTTCTCCATCAGAAGTCCTTCATTTCAATACAGTCCACTGTTATCCACAGTTTTGTATACCCATATGAAGCCTGGAAACATTCCCTGTGTATATGGAGGCTGTAATGTCTCTATTGGGAAAAGCGGACTAGATACATTAAAGGTTTATGTCACCCAAAAAACAATGGATTGTTTTTGCACAATGCCCTTTAAAACGCTGCAAATATAGCAATATGAGTCCACTTTAACTTCCATGGCTACATGGATTTCTTTTTATTTGGGGGGGGGGAGGGGTTAGTAAGTCTCTAGAGCCCTCTGAGAATTCTAGAAATTCCTCTCCAAACTACAGATCTCAGGATTGTGTAGAATGGAACTGTGATATTTACATTGGAACCACAGTGCTATAATTGTGTAGTGTGCAAGGTCCCTCAATTGGTTGTGCGGCATCAACCCATCATTGTTGGTTTTCTCCCTGATTTTATTTATTTGTTTATTATATTTATATACCGCTTTTCTCATCCCAGGGGGGAGTCAAGGCAGTTTACAGCATATTAATGGCAAAAATGTTCTTGTCACTGGCTATTTGTTTTCAACTTAGCTTACACCCTCCATCATTTCAAAACTAAAAATGAATGCGCGTGCAGCCAAACAACATCGGAGCATGGTCAAGATGGCACTAAGTCATCTATGAGGAAGAACACACAAGGTGGGATAGGGTGTGGCTTTCATTGGCCTGAATCTACTGGCCAAATTGCCTCCTCTTCTTTCCTTCCTGTTGAATGAGAGCATACTTCTTTTTCACTTTGAAATTTGTTTGTGGAAATGGAAGGGGAAGAAATAAACTGGAGCGTTTTTAAAGCAATTGAAAAAGGGTGATGGCAGTGGATTGAGACTATCCCAGTCAAATCAGAACAGTTGGAGGCTATGGAATTTTTCAGTGGAACGTTCCTGGTTATTCAAGATGTACTGTGCTCTCATTACCAAAAATCTCTGCCAAGAAAAGTTGAACCTCTTCAATTTTGGCCAGTCATGCTGATGTTACAAGAATAGAAGGATCCTAACAGATACACACACACACACACACACACAAGCTAGCTAATCTTTAAAACCTTGGAATAACCTCAGGTCTCCTGTCAGGCTACCCACACTGATGTTTCAGAGCATGAGTTATTCTTGCAGGTAAATGTAAGCAGCAGATGATTGCAAATCTCAAACATTTGCCCCTGAGCACATAGGCTGCTGCGTAGGTGTCACAAGTCTATTATGGTTCTCTTTTCTCCCCCTTCCTTGCTTTGCTATGCATTTGATCATCCAATCATGCTCTTGTATGCAAATATACCATAGCTCTGTTCAGATAAAAAAGGACACAATTAAATCTAAGTGCTCAGTCAGGGCAAATATCACTGAACTTGTTGAAAGCCTCCCTTCACCTGTGTTTCAGAAACTAAATCAGACATGGCATCTGAAAAAAAGCAACCGGATTCCAGTTCGGCTCCAGCCCCTGTGACTTTGCCTGCACCCCTCAGTGACGTGAAGATTAAATATACGAAGGTGAGTTATAGTTGTGTCGATTAGCTTCCCTAAAGTGGTGCCTCTCTGATATGGGATGTTATTGCTCTGTACAGGCGGCACTTGAGCACAGTTGTGGTTTTACTCATCTGTGTTATTTCAGTTTGCATGCTAGTTGCTGACAGTGTTTTGTAATCATTTCTTAATGTTTTAGGGTTTGGAAAGGCTCAGGTTTCCCCAGTTACTATTCCCTTGGGAATGTTCCTAAAGAAGGGCACTTCTTTCTGCAGGTCATTCTTACTGCTCAAGGAAATGTTGTAAAAAGTTGTTAATCACTCATGTGTGTGTTGTCTAAGGATATCTAAAGGTTTAATTCTCAGAACTGAATACAGCTTAATCTTCCAGTCCTATGTTTACCGCAGCTGTGCACCCAGGCAGCTATACTTGGGAGTAAACTGCATTAAAATAACAGCTGTGTCTTGTTCGTGTTTCATAAGCCCTGCTGAACTTAGCGGAACATATTTGGAGAATTCTATTTGCAGAGCTTGATTAGAAATGGGCCTTTTTAGCAAATGGCACAGAACCAGAATGTTCTTTGGAAATAAGCTCTGTAGAAACTGGATCTTTGCAACTGACTTTGTGAAAGACTGAAACCCCATTTACACTGGCTTTATAATCCAGATCAAACTGCATTATATGGTCAGTGTAGATATGTCTTAAGAGAATAAAGAAGATTTAGCATGGGATATTAAAAAGGGATATTTTAGCAGTGAACATAATTCTGATGTGCACATAATTCTTATGTGCAATTGCATCTCATTATGATTTGATATTGCCTTCAATTGCTTCCAACATATAGAGAGTGTAAGGCAAACTGTCGTGCAGCTTTCTTGGCTCAAATTGTTCAAAAGGGGGTGCCTTTGCTTTCATCTGAAGCTGAGAGAGTGTTACTTGCCCAGTGGGTTTCTATGGCTGAGCAGGAATTCAAATCCCATTCTCCAAATTAATAATCCAGTGCTCAAACCTCTCAACACTGTTGGCTCTCACTTTACAATCATACTTTCCTTTTTTATATTATAACCCTTCACTCCAGTTAAGGATTCTGGGAGATGCTATCCACAAAAGTAACTTTTCCAGTCTCTGAATTAAAATTGTCAAAAATGTATAAAAAGAAACTGAAATATTCTTAGACCTAAGGAATTATTTCCTGGAAGATTTGTGCATAAAAGCAAATTAGCCACTTTAGAACAAAGAGAAATGAACGGTATCTGCCTGCATGCTTAAAATCTCAGAAAACTTGACATTCAGGACAAAAGACTGTGGGGTGCGGGGAGAGCTAAATCTCTTATCCCCTACCAAATTAAGATGAAGGATTTGGACACAGGAAGATTTATTGTCCTGCACTGTATTGAATGAGAGGAATTTCATTTCCATTGACTGTGCTCTTATTCAGAATGTTACTTCACTAGAACTAATCACATTTGAAACTATAAAGCTTGGCTTAATTCCATTGCAGTCAGATGGAAGGCCTTAACTGACTCATTTTGCAATCTGGTTCATAAACACCTTGACGTTTTACAAGTGAGTTTAAAAATGTAGGTTGTGGGTCACATGCAGTACTCAACCATCCCTTTTGTAGGCTGCCATCCTCCCCATGTTTTCTGTGAGTCCCAAGAGTAAACACAGCTGTCCCCCCAAATCAGTGGCAACCAGGTTGCTACAAAAATTCAGCAGCAAACCACTTATTAGAATTGTCTTATGTCAAGGGATATAAGAAATTATAACAAAGGGTTTAATGAAAACTACAGTGGGCCCTTGATGTCCACCAGAGATTTGTTTGTGGGCCCCTCACAGATAACAAAATCTATGGATGCTCAAGTCCCATTATATACAGCAGTGTTATAAAATACGTTAATATAAAATGGCAAAATCAAGGTTTGCTTTTGAGATTTTGTTAAAAATTCATAGGCCACAGATGGCTGAATCTATAGATGCAGAATCTATGGATACAGAGAGCCAACTGCACATTTCCTGTGTTTATATCAGTTCGGAACCATTTTATTCAATAGTACTAAAATGACTTCTGTTTCATTCTCCAGATTAACTTATCCAGGTGCCATCAAACTTTTTTAGCAGAAGGCCAGTTAACGGTCCCTCAAACTGTTGGGGGGACCGGACTATAGTTTTTTTAAAAAAACTGACAAATTCCTATGCACACTGCACATATCTTATTTGTCTTGGAATAACCATGAAAGAACAAAATAATATTTAAAATGAATAACAATTTGAACCAATTTAAGCTTACCAGTATATCAGTGGGAAGTGTGGGTCTGCTTTTGGCTGATGAGCTAGTCAAGTTAATTAGGATTAACTTGAGTCCCCCTTGTGGGGAGAAGGGCAGGATAGAAATTTACGAAATAAATAATAAATTGTCGTTGTTGTGTGCCTTCAAGACGTTTCAGACTTTGGGTGACCCTATGTCTAAAGTTTAGGGTGGGTAACGGTAAAGGACCTTGGATGGTTGCATCTGGCCCGTGGGCCTTAATTTGGGGACCCCAGGACTAATCCATGCATCAGACTCTTAAGACAAGTTTCCTTGCTAGACTTAGTGTGAGGGAGTCTTGAACCAATGTCTGTTTGCTCCTCAGATATGGAATGAGGATAGTGATTGTTGGCCTCATCTAGACTACTATATAATGCAGTTTAAAACTTCATTATATTGTCAGTGTAGACTCATATAATGCAGTTTGAGTCTGTACTGACTATATAATGTGGTTTCAAACTTCATTATATGGCAGCGTAGATGGAGCTTCTGTCTTATCTGAATCAGTTACGATGGGAAAGGACAACCCCATCTACTATCCTGACCTCTTAATTGCATGGAGCAAATATGTATAGGGCTTACTCCTAGGAAATAATTGTTGCAGATTTAGACCACTTCTACACTGCCATATAATCCAGATTATCAAATCTGATAATCCACATTATCTGCTTTGAACTGGATTATTTGCATCTATACTGCCAGATAATCCAGTTCAAAGTAGATAATCTGGATTTTATATGGCATTGTAGAAGGGGCCTTGGCTGTAGGGATGAGGAGACATTTGACCTTCCAGATGTCTTGGACTTCTACTTGCAAAGGCTCAAGCAATCATGGCCAATGACAAGGGATTGGCAAGAGGGGGGAGAGAATTGTTAAAGTAAATCTTACACCATCCTTAATCTCCACATCTCTTTGAAAGCATCATAAATCTGTATATCCAGCTAAGCATCCTGGCTCCAGTAGAGCAAGGAAACCCCTTGCTGAGAACAATCCTGTTTTATCAAGTAGAAGGTACTTCACCAAATTCTTTCCATAGTCCTGCAGAAGTAGACGGTTAAGGGGAAACATGAGAAAATATCACTGACTAATTCTTCAATTAGTTTTCTGTGCATCCACTCCACTTTTTTTCTTTTCCTCCTGTTTTTATGAGTCCTTCAAAATATCTCTGTACTTTGACCGGAGTGCTAGCAGACTCATGTGAACTTTGAAAGACTTTCAGGGAGAAAAACAGAGTAGTGCAATCAGGAGGCTTAATGGTAAAGAAAGAAAGAAAGATTACAACCTAGCCAAACCTTGACGAAGAAACAAAACACAGTGGAGCCAAACATGTGCCTTTCACAGCAATTTGATGTGCAAGACATTAGTGAGTGATAAGGTTTATCTCCAGGCTGTGAAAAAGTTCACCTGCCAACTGCAGCATGTTAAAATGCTCTTAAAGGGCAGGGTAAGGCAGGCTGAGGCAAGTATTTGGGTGTTTGGCTTAAGGCTGCCAGCTGTCCAGGAAGAAAACAACATTAAGCACTGTTAAGACCAGTTGATTTCAGTGAAGGACGAAGAAGCTTGCATTTTGCATCATTCCCATTGAGATGCAAAGCTGTTCATCCTTGGTGGCAGGAATACCTCACAAGCATAATACATCACAGAAGGCAAACTGAAAATGTATCATATGAGATGTTGAAGCACCATGAGAATACTAGCACTGAAATATATATTTATTAAAGAGAAGCAGCATCATAAAGGGCCCTTCACATAGCCCTATATCCCAGAATATCAAGGCAGAAAATCCCACAATATCTGCTCTGAACTGGATAATCTACGTCCACACTCAGATAATGTGGGATTTTCTGCCTTGGTATTCTTGGATACAGGGGTGTGTGGAAGGGCCCATAGTGGAAACACGCTGGGCAATGGCAAACCACCTATATAGAAATCTTGCCAAGAACCCCCTGTGTTAGTTTGCATTGGGATTGCCATATGTCAGAAAATATTTGAAGGTACACAAAAACAACAACGAGTGTACTAATTAACATGAACCCCCTGATTATCTTTCTTATCAAACGATATATTGTATTTCCGTCGAGGCTGTATCACTTCGTTCTACAGCTTATTCTCACCACCCCAGGGACATCCAACTTAATGTTGGCATTTCTTTGATACAGGTGGCAGAGTTGTGACATAAACTGGGAAATATTTAACAAACTTCCACAATTGGAAGTGATTTTGCCTGAGTTGCCTTTCTTGGATAATTATTGCATTGATACAGAGTTACAAGAATGATTTTCTGACTAATGAAGAGCTCCAAAGTAACATTCACAGGTGACATAGTACCTTTTGGAGGTAACAAAGGTGTAATGAAGTCACATTCAAAAGTAACCAAGCAAGCTACCCAACTGGTATAATGCCTAATTGTTTCTTGTAGAGGAAATAAATAGAAATGCAGCAAGCAGTGCCAATAAATAATTTAATTTGCTTTTCCAACCCTGTAGTGAGCAGAGTCAACATACTAATTTCTGAACAATGTGCAGGTATGAATTGCTTCTTTAAAGCAGCTTTATAAGTAGCTGGACTGAAGTTTACAGTAGAAAGTACTGGAAATCTAACTAAACAGATATGTAGATAGGATGTGTTCTGTTGTATTTTTAAAGGAATATTTCAAAGCCTTCCTTGCTGAACTTTGTGCAGAATCCTTAGCTACTACTTGAATTCATACTAAGAAATGTGCTATATTTAGTGCAGAATAACGAGTACAACCGGTATTTTTAGAAGGCCAACTCTCTGCCATGCAGAGAGCTTAAGCAAATGCTTGCACTGCTGTAGTTCTGTGACTGAACAGGGATTCAGTCCCTGGTCTCCAGAGTCATAGACCAATGCTCACACCACTACACCATGCTGACTCTCTGCTATACCATTGTGGTTGATTGCCAATGCTCATGATATCTAGCTCTTTGCAAGTTGGCAATTTGTATGTTTCATGAGACAATACATTCAATAAAAAAGGCATCTTGATATTTGCTGAGAACTGGTTCCAAGACACACACACACACCAGTAGCTATCAAAGTCCATATATAATAAGACTTGAGCACTATGGACTTTGATAGTCACTGGTGTGTGCGTGTGTGTGTTGGAACCAATTTCCAGCAAATGCCAAGATCTCACCGTATGCTTTTTTTTTACTAAAACATTGCCCCTTATGTAAAGTGCTAAATTTAAGGTTTTCTTTCTGGATTTTTTAAAATATTTTAAAGCCATGGATGGTTGAATCTGTACGTGCAAACTCCATATATACAGAAGGCCAACTGTACATACACTGCCAGTGTTGATGTTGTGGGCAACAAAAAGCTGGCATATCACATTTATTGGATAGCTAAGGCTGCAGTTCTCCATCTTCTTGTCTAGGAAAAAGGTTCACTGAATTTCATGAGACCTCTGAGCAAACATGTGTCAAGTTTCACGGTAAATCATTAATATTTGGGTCATGGTTCTAATAATTAAATGATCTGTCCTTGGACACTGTTCTTGGCATGCCATTGTAATTTATTTCCCCTCCTAATTTTACTGAGTTACTAAGTAATCTAGTATTGAGGCCTATAAAAGAGAGTCCTGCAGAAAATGATAAAGAATGGGAATAGTGTCAATTGGCACAATGTTGCAAGAATTCAGGGAGCTTCATTTATACTTTCCAGGGAGGATTTGGTCTCTATGGACTCCTAGAGATAAATGTTGGAACATTTGGTATTTGTTATTTTATGGTGGGCAAAGAATTTACCATACTAAGCTGATGTGCTGTTAGAAAACATTTTAGTGGCCACAGCCTGGGAAACATCATTCTTTGCACTATAGTTCCTAGAATCCTTTAGCCAATGTGACTGTGTTGGAATGTCAAATAAATCCTTATATCAGCTCATGTTGATTATAGCTCCATACTTCAGTGAAATGAAGGCGGAGCAAGGATACCTTTGGGGTGAGAGAGAGTGGGAAATAAATATATTAAATACACAAATAAATAGTCATTATACAGTCAGCCCTCTGTATTCATGGATTCTCCATCCATGGATCCCACCACCCATGGGTTGCAAAGATACAAAAGAAATTGTAAAAAGTTTATATAAGGGACACTATTTTACTATACTTTTGTGTATATTCAGACTTATAGCATCCACAGGTTTTAGTATTCACAAGGAATTCTGAAATCAAACTCCAGCAGATATCCAGGGGCTACTTTATTTCTTATTGGAATCAATGGTGCTTAAGTTCAGCCTTGACTACAATTGACCCTCCACATTTGATGAAGTTTGGGGTGCAGGGCCCCCACAAAAGTGAAAAAATTGCAAATTTCAAAAATCTGTATTTTTTTTATTTGAAAGGACATCTCTCTAGGAATCTCAAGCTCCTCCAATGTGATTGCATTTCCTTGTGGTTTCGTAGGTGGCTGTGGAGCCCTATTCTTGACCCGCATCTTCTCCCACAGTGAGGGCATTGGTTTCCAGGTGGAAGGAGGTCCCAATCGGGGTTGGCTTGACGCACCTTCCTCCTGGCATGTTTCTCCCTTTCGCCCTCCACTCGTGCCTCCTCGAATTCTGTAGCACTGCTGGTCACAGCTGACCTCCAGCTGGAGCGCTCAAGGGCCAGGGCTTCCCAGTTCTCAGTGTCTATGCCAGAGATTTTAAGGTTGGCTTTGAGGCCAGAAGGTTGACCAGAAGATGACAATAAAGTAGTGTTGGAGATTCATAAAGAGAACACATGAATCAAATCTGTGAAGAATCAAACCTGCAAAAGTCACAGTTGCATATATAGAGGAGTTACTATAATTTGTCCCATGTATTTGAATGGAACTAAATACAGATTCTAATTTAGTTTAAAATGAATATTTGTTTGTTTGTTTGGAGAATTTATACCCTGATTTTCAGCCACATAGGCTCTCATATTGCTTACAAATTGTTAATTTGACAGTTCTTTTTCTCCTAGCTGTAGTTTAATCCAGTATTTATGCCATGTCTCCAACTCACACTATACTTCTCAACAACAAATGTGTACTGTACATAGATGAATAAAGAACACAGGACTGGAATCTTAGAAAATAATTTACTTGGTCATGGCTTGGAGCTATATGATTATTATTTCACTGATTGTGTTGGCATCCTTTTCTTCTTGGCACTGTATTCAACTTTAAAAAAAAGCTTAAACATTTAGATTGCAATCCTATACACATTTACCAGTAATTCCCATTGAATTAATTGGAATGGACATGTATAGAGTCCCACTCTATAATTACGTAGAGAGGAGGTAATGCTTGACCCTGACCTCTTTCTTGCCTTTGGGAAAATAAGCTGAAGAACAATAGAAATGCATTGTTAATTAGAAAGAAAAGCAGAACATAGATATCAGTGATGAATACCATGAAGATCCCATAGTACATAAACCAAAACCACAGTTAGCCAAACAAACACCAGTTAGTACACCTCATCATGTTATCATTTTCCATTTGTGTTCTTGCTCGTCACGAGCAAAAAGAACCAGTTTAAACATGCCCATAACAGTTGCTGATGTTTTTCCTGGTTTATTGGTTGACTTATCTCCCATTCAATAGATCCCATTCCTTCTACAAAGTCAACCACAGTTCCAAGAGAAAGATAGCTACAATCTATGCTGATGGTGCATATAGATACTTGGGTTAGTACTTGATTGTGAACTATTTAGGAATGCTGCACCACTGATGGAAGTACACCTTTTTAGAAAAATAGGAACCTGTTATATACTTGATGAGTCTATGTGTCCAACTAGACCAGTATTGTCTGCTGTTGGAATGACTTTTCACAGTCTTGGGCAGAAGACTTTCACACCGAGGGATCAATTTTAAAAAATAAATCTAGGATCTTTGGCAAAGATGAAATCTTTCCCCAACTTTTGATCCCTTTGGTCCCTTCATCTCTCACAGGCTAATAAATGGACAAAACATAAAACTCATTAGGTTTTTAGGGAAGAAGCAATAATACCATACCTTTCCACTGTCCTGATTTGACCATGAGAAGTCCTGATTAATCCTCTGCCCCCCCCCCTTTTTCTACACTGCCCTATAACACCCAGATCATCTGCTTTGAACTGGATTATATGGATGCGTAGACTAATCTAATCCTATTTAAAGCAAATAATCTGGCATCAGATTCTGGGGTATAGGGCAGTGTAGCTCCAGCTCCAGCTCCAGTGTCTCTCTCCACTTCTCACTTTGTCCTCAGCATACTTCCATTGATACAAATTGAGCTCAAAGTCAAAAAGTAGTTTGCACTCAGTCAACTCAAAGGAGCCAAGAGGGGATGGGATCTCACAGTTCCCTGTATGCTCAGGCAAAAGCACATTACAATGGCATCTCTTAGCTTGTGTGTTCCCTAATAGTTTTTGTCATCTTAACCATACTCTGATGTTGCTTGACTACACATGACCCAATTTTCAACCATGAAAGGTCAGATTAATTAACCAGAGTATCTACATTCTCCCTCCCAAACCTAAACCTAAATTGCCTCTTGCAGTTTTTATTTTTTCTGCTACATCCAAGTTACGATTTTCAGTTAATGACATGAGGAAATTATAGAAAGCACCTGATAAAAAGTTATTGAGTCACTGATGTAAATGTAGCAAAAAGCTAGGGGAATTTCCAAAAAAGGCATGTTTCATAATTTTCTCTTTCACAAACAGATAAGAATTTGACATTGTGTTGCCTCACAGAAAGCTGTTATATCAATATTTACTTTTTACATACTTTCACTTGCTCTTACTCTTTAGGAACCAACTGTTTTGCCAAGCGGAGGTTTCCTTCATTTAACACTCTGCTTGTTATGGATTTGGTTTTCTCGGTAATAGATGACACTTGTGCCCTCATGTTTTTTTTAATCTGCATCTGGGCTTCGATATCAGCTTCCCTATAAACTTCTTCCATCAATGCAGGAGGCTTTTATTTGTATCATAATAAAAAGGGATTTGGGGCACCTTCTATTTCTTGCTTGTGAAAAGGTTAACATTTCATATGTAAAAGGATCCCTTAGACCTTTTTTAAAGCAAGATTTTGGCTTTTTCAGCACTCCTGTTGGGTAAACCAGTAGGATTTCTGAGGTGTTCAAACCATCATATGTTTCAAATTATATGTTTACTGTGGTTACTCTTAAATCCCAGTGATCTTATAGAATGGAAAAACAAAACTCAATACATAATTTTAAAGACAATGGCAGCAGAGGGACAAAAACGAATGCTCTCTCAGATGGTATCTTTCTCAAATGCAGTCCATAAACATTATATGGTAAGACTGTAACCACCTAGTGTGCCTGCACCCTTGACTTGAACATCTGTTTGTTTATGTGTATGTAGCCCAGACAGGTCGCAGGTTTGAATCCGGAGAGAGCGCAGATGAGCTCCCTCTGTCAGCTCCAGCTCCCCATGCGGGACATGAGAGAAGCCTCCCACAAGGATGGTAAAATATCAAAACATCCGGGCATCCCCTGGGCAACATCCTTGCAGAATTCTCTCACAACATAAGTGATTTGCAATTTCTCAAGTCACTCCTGATGCAAAGAAAAAAAAAAAAGAAAAAAAAGCTCAGAATTTTTTTTGGGGGGGGGGGGGAGCAAGGAAGGACTTGAAGTTTTCCCTGGCTGGGATTTTTGGGAGTTGTAGGCCAAGACAACTGGGGACCCACAGGTTGAGAACCACTGCACTAGAGTTCCTGTGACTCACCTTGCCCCCTCAAAGTCCCTCCCTGGATCTGGCATTTGGACCTTGAAAACATCCCTATATGGATCAATGGGTGCCTTGCTCGGTGGGTTTACTGTGTTGCCAACCATGACCTGAATTTTTATTAAAACACAGCTGGAACAGCCAGATATTGTTGTAAAAATTAAAGTAGAACTTTATTGATACACATTTAGATCACACATTAACCTCTGAAATATGTATTTCATTACTCATAGGTCCCCAAAACCCTTTTCAAGTTTTCATCTCTCTCTTAACCTTCTATTTCTTATCTAACTTCCATCAGAGACAAGACTCAGATTTACATCCTTTTAATCCCATAGACATTTCCTAAACTGCAATTTGCTGACTCTAAGCAGGCTTGCAGTTTCCTCTGTTCATAGACATACCTTCTCATGATATATTCAAAAACCATCAGTCTAATTTGACCCATCTTAGCTAGAGTTCAAGCTTGATTTGCTCTAGGATCCTTTTATTTGTCTTGTTAGCAGCCCATTGTATGCACAAAACTCTCTTTGAGCAGTAGAATATATTGACATCATTTTTTAGCTAGTGTATAAGGTTTCCTTTGTTGTTTTTTATTTTCTTCATAGTAGCCACATTATTAGTGGCTTTAAGTAGTGATATTTTTATTATTCATTGTATTACATACTTTTTACTGTTTTGTAAAAACATACATGTAAGTATGAACAATTCATAATGTTTTGCCTGTCCATCATGATCTACCCAGGCATGATCAACTCACCATTATCCTTAATAAAAAACTGAATCTCAATCAACAATGAAGGATATCTCTCCTCAATCAGAAATATTTAGGCCCAACAGTTATGCTGCCCACTACCCTCTGTTTCCTAAGAGGACCGTTGCTTTTCTTCCTCTGTCTTCTTCCTCCAATAAGAGCTACCATGCCCTGCCACTTCTCATTATGTGCTTTCTTCAAGACAAAGAAAGAAAGAAAACAGTCCTAAGACAAAATTGTAAGCCCTGATGTTGCATTCACAACGTATGTACAACTCCAAACTTGGTGTACTTTGTTATCTGTACTAAAGCAACATACATAGGAAGAGACTAAGTGAGCAAGATATTTGAAATTTCCGCACGCACGCAACAGTTACATATCACATTTCATTAAACAAGAATACGGTGACTGAAAATCATATTTATTTTCAGAATATAATCTTGTTAATTGGTAATAAATTAGAATCCTGGGGAAAGAAATTAAATACGGCAATATCTTTCTCCCTTACCCCTATTCTCTTGCAGATATTTATAAACAATGAGTGGCATGATTCAGCTAGCGGCAAAAAATTCCCTGTCCTTAACCCTGCAACTGGAGAGAAAATCTGTGAAGTGGAAGAAGGAGATAAGGTTTGTTAATACATGTATGCATTAGACTTGCTCTAACATTTAAACTACCTTCTATTGCCTGGGACAATCATCTACAAAAGAAAGAGAGGGGGTTCAGATACATTACTTCTGGGTCCTTTCATTCTACACAATTGTAGTGCTGTGATTCCATTTTTAAAGCTGTCATTTCAATTTCCATGACCCGATCCTATAGAATCCTGGGATTTACAGTTTAAGGGAGGCATTTAGAAATTTCAATCAACTCCTTTGGTGGCCCACCAAATTACAAACACTAAGATTCCATAGGATATCATCCTGGCAATTAAAACTCGAATCATACTGCTACTTTGTATGTGGAATGATCCTATCATGGTGTAGATATGTCATATTTCCCTCCTTAGCAGGTTTTGTCTCAGGATGGATCCAGACAGCCTTTTATTCCAGGAGCATCTGCATTTAAAAATGCAGATGTTCCTGGGAGGCTGACTACACCCACCCCAGAAAGTGTGTGCTTTTTGGGATGGGTGTCCATATGTTGTACTGGAACTTCCCAGTACAACATTGGGAAACTAACACCCCCTCCCCAGAAGCCCCCCTAAACTGAGCAAAAAAAGAAAATAACTCACCCGGCCTCCCTCTGAATGCTGCCAGAGTTCTCCTGCCGCATACAAATGACGCACCAGGAGAAAGGAAGGGGGGAGCAATTTTCTTCTCTTCCCCTCCCCCCTTTCTCCTGTTGCGTCATTTGTACATGCCAGGAGAACTCCAGCAGCCATCCCAGAGAGGCCGGGTGAGTTCTTTTCTTCTTTTTTTTATTTCGTTTCGGGGGGCTTTGGGCAAGGGGATTGGGATTCCCACAGTTTTCTGGTCTAATTTATCCTGGAAAACTTTGGGAATACTGTCTGGACTACAGTATTCTGCAGTCCAGAACTGAAAATAGTGGGTTCATCCCATGCCTTTCAAGAAGGAGCGGAATAAACCCGCTATCTAATTAATTCACTACAAACCAGGGATTTCCTGGTCCAGAACATTGTCTGCAGCCCCTCCTTTATTGCGGTAGATACCGAAATAAAGGTACTGTTTGGACGGACCCTCAGAAATTATTAACAGGTGGATGAAACAATGGAAAAATACATGAGAGGAACAAATGGAAAACAATGCATCTGGAGCTCTCTTATTAAAGAGGCAGCGTTCTTTAGTATAGTGGTTAAGATGTTAGGCTCAGATTTATGAGATCCAGGTTCAGATTTTTCACAGAACCTCAAAATTCACTGGATAATCCTGAGTTCATTGCTGTCACTAAGGAAGCATCTACACTGCAGAATTAATGCAGTTTGACACCACTTTAACTGCTATCCCAGTGTATTACCCTTTTTTTCAGTCTTGCAGATCACTTTGAAGATCCAAAACTATTTTTGAAAGCAGAAAATTGTATGTATGCTTTTATTGGCAGTTTTCTCCAGTCATTTGATTTCTTGGTACTATAGAATTTGGTAGTTTTACAATGTGTTTAGCTTTTCTGCCAAAGAGGGCTGGTGCCTCACCAGACTACAAATCACAGGATTCTATAGCACTGATACATGGCAATCAAAATGACACCAAACTGCATTAATCCTATAGTGTAGATGTATCTTTAGATTGATTTACATCACATGGATTTTGTGAAGATAAAGGTAAGGAGGAAATCAAGAACTCATTATTATTATTATTATTATTATTATTATTATTATTATTATTAATACCCTGCTTTATCTCTCTCAAGGAGACTCATGGTAACCACTTGTCACGCTATTTGAATGCATGGTCAAAAAATGTATGGGTACTGAATTGTACCATCCATGAACTTATGCTCACTGTATTTAAAATGATTTTCCATAAAGGAGGATGTTGACAAGGCTGTTAAAGCAGCAAGAAAAGCTTTTGAGCTTGGATCCCGCTGGCGCACAATGGATGCTTCTGAAAGAGGAAAGCTGCTGAACAAACTGGCTGATTTAATTGAACGGGATCGGCTCCTATTAGCTGTAAGTGTGAACTTTTCATTAGTCGTACATGTCAAGCAATGCAAGAAACTTTGATTCTTGCAATGATCACAGAACATGTGATTTTATGACTTAAGAAGGATCCTTTTAGTTTTCTGTTTTGTTTTGTTTTTTTTAAAAAACTTGTTTTATGAGATGGGGGAACCCAACATTTTGACAAGTCGCAAGTTTCATGATCTGCAGGCAGCATTATCTGAGAGATGTCATCAAAGATATAATGTTTATCTCAAACAATCAATACTTCTGGTTGAATTAAACCCCATGCTTAGTTTTATTCTCCAGAAGGGTGGCCCTTGAGTAAACTCTGACATTAGGTCTAGATAAAAGTTTCTCTTTTTGTGCTCAGCGAGACTGAAAAGTCAACCGATGCCACATTAAGGTCAATGTCTGCCTGCCCTGCTGTAGAAGAAAAATAAGGAGGGGAGGAGGCTGCCAATTAGAGCCTCCACTATCACTCTGAGTGCAAAGGTGGGTTGAGCAAACTCACTTGGCCTCGGGTCAGTGTGGCTCCACTCTATTGACCTCTGCTCTCAAATAGCATTTCTCTGAAGTAAATGTATATTTTCTCTATCTAGAATGATCAACCGCAGCTGGGAAACGAAAGTAGTATAAGATAACGCAGAAATTTCATTCTTGAGTTGAAATTAGGACTATAAGTACAATTTTTTTCACATTTCTCCAAAAATCTAGCAAGCCTGGTGCTGCTGCCCAAAAAGATATAAATCTTTGCTAAATTTATTCTCAACAAAAGTTTTTAAAATTAAAACTCACCATGTTTATGACACTTTTTTGCATATTCTTGCATCATTTCTTTCCCATTTCAAAATATTTTGGACAAAAACACAGAAAGAGTATTTTTTCATATTTATTATCTCCAAAAACAGTGTGCACAAAACATTGTGTTTTGTGCACAATGCTATGCTTAATTTTTAAAAATACAACTTTCAGCACAAAATACAATTTTGTTATTTTTTTTTTGTTACTGCTGAAAAGGTGCTGTTCTTTTTGCCCTTGTGCTGGGACAAACAAACTATATGACTGACATTTTTTCACCAGTTTATCTGATTTTTTTACATCCTCACTTCAGCCAGACTTTTCCTGATTATCCTTGATCATTGTGCAACCAGAGACACAGGGTTAAGTCCAAACACAGTCATAAAAGTCTACTTGCATAATAGGACTTCCTCCAGTTTTTTACCATGTAGTCCTCTTCACCATCTGAAAATCTACAGCAGTGGTTCTCAGATGTTTTGGCCTTCAACTCCCAAAATCCTAACAGCTGGAAAAATGCCTGGGATTTCTGTGAGTTTTAGGCCAAAACACCTGGGATCTACAGGTTGAGAACCACTAATCTACAGAGACCAAAAGTGCCCTTACCTCTGTGGCTTTTTAGACAAGCTAGGAGTGTCATTGGCCAATTGTAGTAACAGAAATAGTTCCACCACTGGGTTATATATAATCCAAAATGTTTAATACCATTCTTAAATCCTTAACCTTTAACTACTTGCATATTTATTGTCTAAATATTAACTAAAACTGTTTGACTATACTGACTGAGATTATCATCTCCCAGACAAGAGGAAAGTTTAAGAAATGAAATGAACTCAATAGCTTCTCTCAGATAACGTGCATAGTATGCAAGAATGAAAATAAGTATAGAAACACAAGGAAATACCAGAGAGTTTAATTTTTTTTCAGTGCTTGCTTAGCAAATTGGCTATTGAGTTAGAATATTTATTTTTCCATAAAGACACGCCATACTAATCAGCACTCTTTTGGGCAGACATCCCTGCTTGTTTGTGAAGTAGTTTTGGACTTCAAACATTATAAATTAAAATTGTTCTTACATATCTGAAGCCATTAACTACCTTTAATCAGCAGTAGACTCCCCTATGTTAAATTTAACAATATGAAAGGTGGGAAAAACATTTGGTGTTATTTCGATCCCAAGTATGAAGAAATTTGTAAATTTGGAGCATTCTTATTTAAAATTATCTGAAACAAAATTCTCACCCATCTCTGATTGAATGTAATAGTATCTTCATTCCTTAGGTTCAAGGCAAGGAAGCAAAAAGATCAGTAATAAGAAAGGCCAGGAACTGGATAGTCCTGTTTCACAAATAGTCTGAAAACTCAGGCAATGAAAAGAGTGGAACTGAAGTAATCTATAGAAGCATCTTGAGCTTATTAACTTCCTCATATTTCAAACAGATCATAATAGATATGGATTATTTTTTACTATCAGGTGCTTTAGGCCATTTTTAGAGGAAGGGATTGGCAAGATCCAATCTAAATCTTCCTTTCCTAACAACAAACTACAGAATTCATGAGGTTGCCTTATGTTGACAGGTGACTTGAAGACATTACACATTGTTCTGCTTTTTATTATTTTTCCCAATAATTGCTATTTTCAGGGTGTTGTTATGTTTTGTTTCTGTCATATGCACTAAATATTTTGCAAGAAAGTATTTTGGAAAAGCATATTTTAAAACATTCTGGTCTCTCTTGAAAGGGAACTATGTTCTCATATCCCCCGATGGAGCCCCTGGTGGCGCATTGGTTAAACCCCTGTTCTGGCAGGACTGAAGACCGACAGGTCACAGGTTCGAATCCGGGGAGAGGTGGATGAGCTCCCTCTATCAGCTCCAGCTCCCCATATGGGGACATGAGAGAAGCCTCCCACAAGGATGATACAAACATCAAAAATCATCCGGGCGTCCCCTGGGCAACGTCCTTGCAGACGGCCAATTCTCTCACACCAGAAGTGACTTGCAGTTTCTCAAGTCGCTCCTGACACGACAAAAAAAAAATATCCCCCGATTCTCCTGATTGGACATCAACAGTCCTGATTAATCTTATGCCATCCCACCTTTTATTATGATGATGAAGATTATTGATACATCCATTCAGTTAGCAAAATTCTGCCATACAAGTCTTATTGTGATATACATTATTCAGAATGTCACTTTACCTTATATGACACTTTATATATATTCCTTCGACGTGTATTGCCCATTTCCCATGCCCTCCCACCATGTCCCAATTTCTCGCTTCACCTCCCACTTTCCCCTTGTACTCAACTTTCCTCCATTGCTACAGGTGGAGGCCTCTTCCACATAGCTGAACATTTCTGCTTTGAACTGGAATATATCGCAGTGTGAACCCAGATAACCCAGTTCAAAGCCGATATTGTGAGATTTTCTACCTTGATATTCAGCGTTGTATGGCTGTATGGAAGGGCTCTGAGTACAAAATTTAAAAGCAGTTGCATTCAACTCAACAAGGACAGGCAAAGATGAAATCTAACCTTCCCTAAAAGGCTCAGACAAAAGCAAACTGCAGAAACCTCTCTTAACTTGTGCATTTTTCCTCACTAATAAATTTTGCCATCTTCATCATACTCCACTGTCTCATATGCCAAAATAATTTGGCCGATTTGGGTGCTTAGAGTAAAGTGAAATACACACATGGTTTTATACAGCTATATAATTTTATTTCCTATGGATAATTTCTTGGCTATTTTCATTCCAGACTATGGAGAGCATTAATGCAGGGAAACTCTTTTCCAATGCCTACTTAATGGACTTAGGCGGCTGTATCAACACTTTACGCTACTGTGCAGGTTGGGCCGATAAAATCCATGGGCGTACCATCCCAATGGGTGAGTCAATCAGATAAGCTTTTATGATTCCAAGACGACTCAGTAATTGTGGAACTTAAATCTGAAATAGAGGTAACAGTATCCAATTAAAGAGGAGTTTTAGCTCAGAAAAAATAACTTTTAGAAATCATAAGTATCACTGTGGGATAACTATCTTCTTTTTAAAATACAATTGGTAAATTTTGTTTAACTCACTTGTTTAACTGTAATCTTCATTGAAGCACCTACAGCTGTACAAATTGGCAGAGTCCCAATATAAATACTGATTAAAATAGGTTATTATTGCTAAGTGTCAGGAGACCTTATAACTCACACTTCCTCCTCACTCTTTGTTTGGAAGTATCTGTAAAAAAACCAGTTGGACAAGGTTCCACCAGCAAACAGAGTAAGGATCTCATCGGAAAAGCATATGGATTCACCACACATCGTGACAAATCCATAGGGTCCCAGCAGGGGGCGTGGAGAACCCATCACTCCATGCCCTGCATCGCCTAGCTTCCCCCATTGCTCCAAAGGCAACACAGAAAGCCTTCTATGTTGCTACAGCTGTGCATACACTGCTTGCTCTCCCCTTTGGCCATGGAGCCTGGCCAAAAGTCGCTGTGCGTTGTGTAATGGGCTCCATGGTGAAATGGGAGAGAAAGTGGCAAATCAACCCATCTGATGAGGTACTTAGTCTCTAATCCATCCCTTCCACTCTAGTACACCATTTCAACCATTACTGTTAAGCTTTGGGAAGTGAAATAAGATCAAATCTGTTGGAGCAAGAGTACCAGAAGGTATGATTGCTGAAAGAAAAATGCTATGTACTTGAACCCATTTTATTTTACTTACAAAGTAGTGTGTGGGGTCCTGATCTGGCTTATATATACAGTCTTTATGTAGGTGGGTGGGTGAATTTAGGAAAGGAACCAGATTTGAGATATCTCCCAAGACGCTCCTGATTTGGATTTGGGGAGGGAATACTTACTTGTAATTAAAAAATGAAAGGGATGCTACACTCTATTGTATGAAGTTGATATCTGAAAAGTTTTGAAGCTATATTTTGTAAAGTGCTCCTTATTCTATACACAGATTTATATTCATCCAACCATAACCTACACCAGTCTTAAGAGAATAAAAAATTGTTATATCCACAGTAGTTGATTACTCATCTACTTCTGTCACTGATAACATTTTCCTCTGGAGTTTGTTTCCTTAGCTCCCCAACTTTCCCAGTTGAATTAAACAATGCAAAAGAAAAGCAACTTTGCAATAGACATTCAGCTGAAAAGAAACAAACCCCAGAGCCTGATTCCATAGGGGTCACCAACATTTCTCTCATATATATAATTGTTAAAAATTAGGAGTGGTAATGCCTGACAACTGTTATACTCTTTGTTCTATTTGATCAATAGTAATTATTTGCCTTCCTTTCTAATTGTCTTACAATTATAATATTGTGGACAGTGCTGAATAGCAAAAACATTTTTCTCATTTGTCCTTGCTTTGTCTTACCAAACTGTTCTTATTATCTTTCCTAGATGGAAACTATTTCACATATACAAGGCATGAGCCTGTTGGAGTCTGTGGTCAAATTATACCTGTAAGTTAAATTGATTTACTTAAGAGAACTAAATGGAAAGTTACTTTCTTGCAACTACAGATTCCAGAATCTCTTAGGTAGTGGTGCTAGGGGGATGGGTTGTAGTTGTAGCCCTCAAAAAGTAACTTTTCCAAGCTCTAAAGGCTTGCAACTGATATTGTCCTTCTGTCAGTGAGAGAAATCTTCCTTTACAATGAAAGGCCTTTAAACAAGTGGGGGATTTTGCTAACAGGAGGAGGAAGCTCTTCCTCTCTCGGTGTTGCCCATGGCCAACTTCCATCCCATTGCAAAGTACTTCAAGGGCCACAAGAGAGAAAGGGGAAATAATCTGATCACCTTGGGGGTAGAAGACTGTCTCTAAATAGGAACTCTTCAATTTCACAAAGGGAAGCGTTGGATGAGAACATGTGTTTTTCATTTAACCAGTATTATATTTCACATTGGTTGTAATTAAGTTATTGGTGTTAGAGATGGACAGAACAGTCTGCTTGGGGTTTTGTATGAGTTCATTCATGAATACAGGATACATGAACTGGAGCAGTTTGACTTTATGTGAATTCCTCAAACATCTTTGTTTTGGTATGGGTGTCTTCAAACAACAGTAATATTGAGTTTAATTCGTTATATCACTTTATTTATTTGTTTGCAGTTGTGCTCCTTTTACCGATGAACTAATTGTGCTTTGGACTGTAAAAAAGTTTTGATTAAGTAATATATTTAAAACCATCCTGATGATCCTCATGAATGTGAAGACCAAATTATACATTATGTTAAAGATGCATATCCGATTCTCTGAGTATTACGTGTGATGTATTCTAAAAAAAGATTTAAGCTGCAATTTGGTTTACATATCTTTATTGTTCACTTTATTGTTCACTTCTGCTGTACACAAACAACACCACTACCTGAAAATGGTGACAAGCAAACATTAGGTGGTGAGAATTTACTGTTATGATGAAGTAAACCCCCAATCAGCTTTCCACCAGACAAAGGAAGATGCAGTATTAGAGGAAAAGATTTATGTCTCCCTAGCAGACCAAAGAGGACTCTTCATCTTTCAGTTGTGATCAGGAGGAGGCAAGAGAAGTTCTGATTGGCTTGCTATATGAGGGCTGGAGGAAGATCCAAAACAGGGCATAACCAACTCTTCCTGCCACACTCAGACACCCAACAAAGAAGCATCATTCCTGCATGGCTCCACATATATATGCCATACCACCATAGGCTTCCAAATTACTGTTCCCTCACATTTACTGAGTTGATTATTCGTGGAGTTGATTAAAACATTTCTTTCTAGGAATCTCTTAAGTCTTCCAGTGTGGCTTTATGGTCAAGTTCTGCAAGAATTTGACCATAAAGGTGTAGCTGAAGAACCTAGAGATTCCTAGAGATACCATGTTAATCAAATCCGCAAATAATCAACTCTGCAGAATTTAAACCCACAAATGTGAAGGGTTGACTGTAATTGCAGGCTGCTCATGACATGTGTTTACTCATCAGCTAGCTTCAGTTCTTTGAAGAGCCTTGCTTTTTGGCAGACTTGGGAAAGTTCCTTTTAAAAAGAATTATTCTAATGACATACTGGAACAACCACAATTATACAGCAAGTGGGATGATATTTGTTTTGCTATATTTTTAGTAGCTTTATAGAGCAGTTATCTAAGATACTAACAAACATTCAATTCATTCTGAAAAGCTAAAACAAGGATACTTATAATGTTAATGTTAGACTGCCTATGCATCTAATTAAGTGAAAAAATGTTAGCTCTGATCATTGACTTGCTTTTAAAAGGCATATTTTCATATCCAACAGCATAACTGCAAGAGGTCAGATTGATTGAAATCAAGGCATACTTCAGAAAGTAATGTTGGCTAAAACTTCTTTAATGAGCTAGTTACTTAAAAAGAAAAAAAGACCTAGTGATCTCTATAGTGATCCTAGTGACAGCAGCAAGAGTTTTAAAATGGATAGAAATGGCAGGAAGAATTGCAGCCTGCATTTAATGCCAGTGGTTTATGGTTTGAGTAGAGCATCACCTGAACACGTTGGGTTGAAATCTCTTCACCATTGAGATCTCAAACCACTCTCGTATTTAATCTGTATTCTTGGCTGTGACTGGATTATAAGAAGAAGGAACAGTGAATTCTTTGCTTTTCTGTGAACAAGACATTTGGATTTCACTATTAAAAATACTTTTAAAGGAACGCGTGTTCTTTCCATCTTTACCTATTTAGAATTTCTCCACAGCATTTCTTAAAATTATGGCAGTATTGGTCATGAAATACCTGCTGCTGCCTTAGGTACTGAAGATAGTTATCAAACTGGTTGTCAGGGAAATCTAGTTCCTGTCATGTCAATACGATATACATCAATTGAAACAAAACAGTAAAATTGATAAACTTAGCCCTTGACACTTTCTAGTACTGAAGTATCTTCTGATGTTGTCAGACTTCTATCTCAGCAGCACTGGCTCTTGGATATGCTGCCTAGGACTGGTGAAACATGAACCACAACAATATTTGCAGAGTCTCGCGTTCCCACTGGTGATCTTCTAAAGAGGCAAGAATGCAAAAATATTTAAGTCAAGTGCATAGGGTATAGACTCCATTACACCCTCCTTGCTGCAACTTGTAACTTCCTTTGAGAACATAATTGAAATAGATTCAGTTTTAGTGTGAGCAGTAGCAGTTTGATACCAGTTTTAGTTAAATCAATAGTTAAATATAGAAGCCTGATTAAGCCAACATTTCCCATCCAAATTAGTTTTTTTTCCTAAATGCTGGTCAGATGAAAGCACAGCCATAGCTAAATACCGTCAGGTTGGCTTCTTTTGCTTGTTGTTCCAGTTCAAAGGTCCTCACCAAAAGGCCCTGAACATAAGCTTCTCATTGCTGGTCATACAGGAGCAACTGCTAGTTTTTATCCAACACCTTTTTAGGACATTATTTGAAAAAAGCCTCACTAGTCTGGTGAGGTACTTAAACTTCTACTGAGACATGAGTAATTCAGGGAGAGAGCAATAGTGATATCTACAACTGAATTCGAAGTACCCCACTGAACTGGAATCACTAACTAAAATAAGAGGCACAGTTGTCTAAAGGAGGAAATCTCAGCAAGTATTACTTGCATCAAAAGCCGCAGGAAGATTCAAGGGCCCTGGCCCTTATTTACCTGGCAAGCCAAAACTGAACTAAATTGTAAGTCCCAGAGTTCTGTAGGCTGGGTACAAGACAGTTGTATAATATAAACATTGGTGTTGTAGTATATTAGGCTGTGAGATAAATCGGACTAACAGTGTTTTAGAATTAATGCAGTCTGACACCCCTTTAGCTGCAATGGAATCTTGGAATTTGTAGTTTAGTGAGGACTAGCATGTTTTGGGAGAGAACGCTAACAGCCTTGTAAAACTACAACTCCCAGAGCATTGAGCCATGCTAGTCAAAGTGGTGTCAAACTGCATTAATTCTACAATGTTGCACACCCTTAGATACGCTCAAAAACTAAAAATAGCATTAGCCAAAGTTGTATGCTGACAAGTGTGTGCACAGTTGGACATTCTACTTATTTTGGATATCAGGTCTCAAAATTGCCTAGACATTGACTATGCTGAATCAGTGACTATGATGGAGGATTCTGGAAATTGAACTCCAAAGACTAACTGTTCAGAGCATGCATGCTCACACAGTTTTAATACCAGCAGTCTGACAGGTCTTGTAAATCTGAGTGTAATTACAGCCATGTTGAAGTTCAAATAGTGACAATGAACACAAATCTTGAAATACCCATGAAGCTTAGATGTGGCCTTTTGTTTGTTAATTAATAGACCAGTTCATATTTTCACATGCTTCACTGTGGCCAAATAAACAGTCTGCTGGCAGTCTCAAAGACATTTCATGCTGACTGTAAGTCAGCAAACCCCATCCTTCAAAGACTTCTGAGATGTAGAAAGGAGTGACCACTGTGTGATCTCTGAAGCTCAAGGAGGCCCAAGAAAGGAACCCTTTGAACTGCAGCCAATAAAGCCAATCTAAAGAGAAATATGTGGCAAAGTACTCCTTCAGTTCCTACAGAAGGGAGTTGGAGAGAAATATATATATCAATCCAATTAACACGCTTTCAAATTAGGTCAGCATTTGCTTCAGGAGTTGGAGAGACAATTTTTTTCCTGTGTGAACTGAAAGAGTGGGTTTCCCTGTTGCAAAGCAGATGTTTATGCTTTGAGTTTGAGAAAGTTATTTTTTGGAATGAGAGGTTCCCAGATTTTCCAACCAGCATGGGCACTAGAGGAGTCCGATTGTTGCCATCTGAAAAAGTTACTTTCCCAGACTCTAATCAGAACTAAAGCTCAGAAAGTGTCCATGAAAAATAGGGAGGTACCTTCTTCTTTAAGTCAATTGGAAATGGTGAAAAAGAGGGAGATAGTATTACAGATGGAAATCTGAAGTATGCAAGACTTGAGCAGGGCTGTTAACAACAGGCTCAGAAAGTCAGAAGATGTAATAACAACACAGCTTTCTTCTTCAGTCAAAGTGACATAAGGAGTCTTTGTGCAGCACACTGCAGGGGTCTTGTCCTCAGCTGGTCGCCAAACTGAACACTGTTACCAGTATCTTGTCAACATAGCCCTCTAGTATCAGTAAGCATCAAAGAGTCATGTATATGAATGAGTCCCTCATTCCTACACAACCCTCATGAATGATTAGAAAGCATGAGATCATAGAATCCTTGAGTTGGGAGAGACCTCATGGGCCATCCAGTCCAATCCCCTGCTAAGAAGCAGGTAAATCGCATTTAAAGTACCCCCGACATGGCCATCCAGCCTCTGTTTAAAGGCCTCCAAAGAAGGAGCCTCCACCACACTCTGGCGCAGAGAGTTCCATGCTGAACAGCTCTCACAGTCAATAAGTTCTTTCTAATGCTCCGGTGGAATCTTATTTCCTGTAGTTTGAAGCCATTGTCCTAGCAATTCATTGGTCTCCTCCATTTCTAGTATTGTCATTCTTCTTTTTAGTGGAACTTCCCACTGGTGATGTTCATCTGGAAGATTGCCCCAGCTCTCTGTTGTGGAAACACTGTGGTCGTCAAACCAGCAGAACAGACTCCACTCACTGCGATTCATATGGGCTCTCTAATTATAGAGGTAAGTTGCTATAACAAAACTACATCAAGCGTGTTTCTGAAGAAGGAAAGCTCATGCTATGTGGGTGCTCACTCTTCCACTGCCGCAATGCTAATAAAATAGCAAGGGCTAGTTTCCTTTGTGTCATTGCCCCAGCTCCCAGCATGTCTAGTCTTGTCTTGGGAAACTGCAATGCATGGCAGGCAAACCACTGAAGCAAATCAAGGGCAAGTAGCTGGCATCTTTGAGCCTAAATTGCTCAGAAAACAAATCATTAGGAGCTTAGCAAACTGAACATCTTGCCAAGTGCCAGGTCTTCTAGAAACAAAAGCAAACAAGAACTCAGAAAAACAGTGTGTTGACTAATGTCAGGAGAGGGTAAGGGGCATTATTGTATTTTTCTGCATACAGAATCTCAACCATGAAGTGCTGTTCTGCATCTTGAAGTTTTAATTTAATGGTCTGGTTGGGATATTTACTTTGCTCATGAAATGGAAGAAAATGAGCTTGAAATGACTACTTGTCAATCCTGGTACGCTCCAGAAAATAAAACATGTCTAGCATAAGGCTGTACATCTAAACCTAGAATTTAAGTCCCATTTCTACCTACAGGAGTTAAGTGAAAGAAGAAAATGAAAACTAGAATGGTAAGGGGATGTTGGTATAAACAAGGAGAGGAAATAGTTGAAGGGTGTTTTTTGTACCCGGATGTTCCCAGATTCCTTTTCAAGAAAGAATTAAGAAGGGACCAGATTAAGACCCTGGAAGGCAATCAAGAGTTAGCATAAAACAGTGGATCCCAACCTTTGACATGCCAAATACTTTAATTTTGATCCCTAAAATCCCTTATCTTTTATCATCGGCCAAGCTATCTGGGACATGTGAGAACTGAAGTTCAGAACATCTGGAGACCAAAGACTGAGATCAGATCAACTGGTGCAGAAGGAAATGCTGCATAAGATGGACTAAAGTTTGGAAATGTTATTTTTTGGATTACAGCTCCCAGAATTCCATAGTCAACATGAATGATCCTGTCTAGGGGTTTCTGGGAGCTGTAATCCAAACAGGAAATGCTTCCCAGATCTGTGGAAGACTTGTAGTCTGACTCAGAATGAGGAAACTTTCATATGGAATCCTGAAGTGGCAGGGTTGATTGTTTTATGACAAGAGACTGTAGCTGACATATCATACTTCTGAATGCTCTCCTATGTATGTTGTAGCAGATGTGCCAATTTTTCTTCTTGCCAGATGGCTTTGACAGTTTTGTGGGCACCTATGTTTTGGTGGAGAAACACTTTGAAATGTTGCCCCCTTTTTACATCATTACCCTACTATTTTATTTTGTTGCATGTATGAATCAGGCCTTACTTTCAGAGAAATTGGGTTTTTGTTGATATGCAGAAAAGGAACCTGCAGCTGTCCAGGGACCATGGTTAAACACAGACACATAAGAAATGACTTGAAGGCGCACACACAAAAAGTGGAGGAGAGGATTAAGTCCAGCAGATACCGGCTGCTCTTCTCTCCCTTTCTCACTACATCCACAACAGTGAAAGTTGGTACAGAAGGAGGGCTCTCACCAACCACTGTGATGGCACTGTGCCTTGTTGCTCTTTTCTCCCTTGTTGCCTTAAGAGGCCCTAGCAGTGCCTGTTGAGACAGGGGTTCCTCAGCTGCTGACGTAGGCATGATGAAGCTGCCCCTTTCTGCTTTCAAGCAACAGTAGTGACAGATGGAATGAAGAGAGGACCTTTCATCAGCTGCTAGGACTATCGTGATGAAGTTGTTTCTACCTGCTCGCTCTGAGGCAGGCATGTAGCCAGGGGGGGGGGGGCTCGGGGGGCTTCAGCCCCCCCCCCCCCGAAATTCTCATGGTGGCTCGCGAAAAGGCCTTACTGGTGCATTATTTAAACTGTTATGTTTATTCATATCATGATCTGATTACCATACTCAATATATCCCATATGCATGGGGGTATTGGGGTAATGATACAAAAGGTTTGCTAGGCTAGACCCTCTTTCACTCAGACTCAGCCCCCCCCCCAAAACTCAGCCCCCCCCAAATCCCCCCCTGAAAAAAAATCAGCTCCCCCCTCCCCCCCGAAACGAAATCCTGGCTACGGGCCTGCTCTGAGGCCATAACAACATCAATTGGAATTGAAGGAGGACTTTTTCTCAGCTGCTGGGCTTAGATACAATGAAGCTGCATAATGTTTTGCATGAATTATCCCATGCGCAAAAGATCAAGCTTAAACTCTCACGGTTTTAAGCCAACTGTGTATTAATTCCAAGTGCTCCACTTTAATGGTTTTTATAAGTGAACCAGATCATATCTGATTGGCTTTGCTCATCCCAACATTTTCTAGATGTGTTGGACTACATCAAATCTACTATCCCTGTCAACTGGGCAAAGATGAGGAGGAATGCAACCTGAACAGATCTAGAGGATATAGGGCTGGGAAAGCACTGTTTAGTCTACCCAGCCTGGTTGGGAAGATTAAAATGAGGGGATCTCATATACCATTCTCGGCTGCTTTCAGATATAATGGCAACAAATAAAATGGGTGTAATTTTAGGACTGAAATGAGAAATTGTGTTCCTTTTCCCTCTGATACTCAGGCAGGATTTCCACCAGGAGTTGTGAATATTGTTCCAGGATATGGACCCACTGCTGGAGCAGCCATTTCCAATCATATGGACATAGATAAAGTGGCATTCACGGGCTCCACTGAGGTATTTCCCTAATTGCAAATAATTGTAACTAGAAAGTCTAAGCACCAGATTCTGACAAATGATTTATCACTTGGCTCGCTTTGTGTGATTATGTTATTTTTTTCTGGCCCTGAGCTTGTTAAACAATGTCAGTTTAATGATTTCTTGGTGGGTTTAGTCACTTTAAATAATACACTGTTTGAAATAAAAGGAACAGCTTTCCAAGCAAAATAATGTGAGAAGATAAAGTTGTATGCCTGGTTGTACTTAAAAACTAAACATGCATATTTCCTCTAAATGTGAGTTGGAGGAGACCCACACACACACCAAAGTAGGTTAACTTCCTTGATAAAATGCTAATCTCAAACAACAAAGTTAAGGAAAATGCAACACATACATAGATTTATCTTTTTAAAGTGGTGCAGCAGTATATAACCCACAAAAATTACTGGATGCAGTATCAAAAAGTCCAATTTGATTAACACATTTTCCAAAAATAGATAGAACATACAATATCAATGTACCACTTTTAAAAGTAAATGAAAATGCCCATGCTGGCTAGAGGCTTTTGAGAATTGTACTCCAAAAAGTAACTTTGCTAAGCTGTGTCTTTGAAGCAGGAATATTCAATTACAATCTGTACTTGTACAAATGTTCCATTTATATTCTCTTTCAGGTTGGAAAGAAGATCAAAGAAGCTGCTGGAAGGAGCAACTTGAAGAGGGTCACTCTGGAACTTGGAGGGAAAAGTCCCAATATCATCTTTGCTGATGCTGATAGTGAGTTGCATATTTCTCTTGGATTTACTTTGTTTAAAGTCTTCACACTAAAACATTTTCTGATTGTCGCCTGCAGGGGTTAGCTAACAGAACTTAGAAGTAACTAATGACAAATAATTAGTTGTTTGAAAGTAATTAAGCCATATTGTAATTGTCACTTAATGTGAAATAACTCTCTTACTTTTAACAACAGTGTCCTGAATTCTGTTGGGCTCCCAATTAAACTAAGCCTATTCAATCAGTAAGATTTACATAAATGTTGACTCATTCTTAATCAACAGGTTTAAAGTTCTACTCTAGCTAGGACTAACTAAGAGGATTTGGGCCAGTGACTGTGATAGCAACAATATACTTCAGAGACTATTTGATTTCCATTGGCTACATCAGTCCCATTTTGGGAGAAAAACAATATTTAGATAGATAGACAGGTAGGATTTGGGGACTTTAACTGGAAGATCTGATAAGTAAGCAAAGATAATGTGTCTGTATTACAACCAACTATGTTACAACTAATAAACAGAGTGCTGGTATATTTATTTTTCTCCCCCCCCCCCCCTTTCTCCTTACAGTGAACTGTGCAGTTGAATATGCACACATTGGCCTATTCTACCATCAGGGGCAATGTTGTATAGCTGGATCTAGAATTTTTGTGGAAGAGCCAATCTATGATGAATTTGTACGTAGGAGTGTGGAAAGAGCTAAGAAAATTGTCGTTGGAAATCCTCTGACTCCTGGAATACATCAAGGTCCTCAGGTAAATTTCAGGAGGAATATTTTGTGCCAGAATTTTCACAGTCATATCTGGACTTGAAACCCAGGGCCCATCTACACTGTTCACGTATGCTGGAACCGATCCAGAGTGGAGTACTCTGGATCAGCATTGGGGGAGTTCACATAGCCAGTTGGCAAACTGGCTCAGTGACTGGTGTGTGCCCACATTGCACAGCACCAAGGTGGCCCAATGGCAAGGAGGAGTCCGCATGGCTCAGCAGCACCAAATCCAGTTCAGTGCCATTGGATCACCATCCTTGCTATCGCCCTGTCCTCACCTAAGCAGTAGGAGCCCCAGGTGGCGCAATGGCTTAAACCATTGTGCTGGCTGTAGTGAAGATTGCAAGGTTAGAGGTTCGAATCTGTGGAGGGCAGGTTGAGCTCCCTCTGTCAGCTCCATCTCCCCATGCGGGAACATGAGAGAAGCCTACCACAAGGCTTCAAAAACATCAAAAACATCTGGGCATCCTCTGGGCATCCTTGCAGACAGCCAGTTCTCTCACACTGGAAATGACTTGCAGTTTCTCAAATAGCTCCTGACATGAAAAAACAAAACCTAAGCAGTTACCACCAGAACAAAATTGCTGTTTCTCATTGCTTCTCACATACACATGCTGGCCGGAGCGCCAGACCAATACAGGAAAAGGGAGGAGGAAATAAGGAATTGTTCCCTCGTTTCTTCAATTGCATCAGAACATGCAATAAACAATAACCATCAGCAATTTCATGCCTGGTGGTTCCTGCTAAGCAAACTACACATGCCCAAAATGCAGGTGAGCTCTAGAGAAGCTCCAGGACATCTCCTAACTTTGTTAAATGTGGGACAAGGCCTTGCAAGGCATTAGGATTAATTGGCCTAATGCATTATGTGGACACCATGGAGTTCAGTCACTCCCACCTTGATTCATTTGGGCCATATAAGTTGGTCCCTAGATTTCCCAGCAACTGAATTTAAATATTGTTTTTTCATACCAGTAAAGGGGCATTGGAAAATTTCAAGCCTTTCTTGAATCAATGTAGTTTTTAATTTATTAGTCATCTTCAGTGTAATTAGCTCCTTTCCTCTCCTTACAAACATGTACTTCTTTGTCAAAAGAAGACAGGATTTTGATGTTTTTGTATTTGTGGCATGCTAATGTTAACTTGGACTTGGAAAAATGTTGAAGAAAGTAATTTAAGAACAAATATTTTTTTACATTACTTTAAAGTAGACAAAGATATTGAGATCATCCAAGATTCCTAATCCTTGGCTTGGTCATTAATCAAAACAGAGAATGTAGTCAAGAAATTGGAAGGAGCCTCAGCTCTGAGTTTGCAAGAACCTAAGTAGGATTGCTGAGTGACTTGGTGATATCTCATTCATAGGGTTGCCATAAATCAAAGTTGACTTGATGGCAATTAATGACAGCAGCAACATTAGATTAGATTTGTCCACATTAAACCATCACAAAAATGGATTGTTGTAGATTTTTCGGGCTGTATGGTCATGTTCTAGAAGCATTCTCTCCTGACGTTTCACCTGCATCTATGGCAGGCATCCTCAGAAGTTGTGAGGTCATAAAAATTTTGCAAAATCGGTATCTCCATTGATTTTTTTATTGCTAATTCTTCAACATTTAAAAAATGACTAAAAATGGCAATTTAAGATATAAAGAAGTTTAAAGCATTCATCATTACTTCAAAATAGTGACTTGATTTCCTATTAAAATTACATTTAAATTTTATTTTTGAAATAATTTAGGATGTTTGTAATAACCAAAACATCGTGGAATGCAATTGCCATCTTCAATCTGATCCCAGTTGCTACTTCCTGGTCTCTTCAAACCCTCTACAAAACTAACTTGTCTCTTTTGGTTTCCACACCTACTGCACCTGCCTACCTTGCCTTCAGGGAACTGGCCACAGCCTGCCTTTCTAACCAGTGATTCTGACACACCCTTGAATCTTGACTTCTCAACCCAAGCCTGCAGGGAGGGCACAGTACCCACCCCAACATGTGATGCTGAAATATTTTAGCATTTGTCAGTGATAATGAAGCTTCCCCCATTTTAGACACCAGAGTTCTATCTGAAATAATTGACTTCTTTCTATATATGAAAAGACCCATTGAGAAACCTCTTCATTCTATGTAGTAATAAGAGAACTGATATGATAATACCAGGGTGCTCACATAGCCTGAAAATTTGACCAGAAAGTACTTACTAACCAGCTCTCACAACATTATTGAAAAATATGAGACTCTTGTTCATAAATTAAGCAGATTATGCCATATTCTTATACAGCTATGTGTTCATTTTTAGATTTTGTGGAGCTTAAATCCAGTGTTGAAGCAGTGTTAGGAATTAGGAGCAGCAAATGTGTGCCCTTCCATATCTTGTTGAACTGTGGCTACCATCAGCTCTAAATATCACAGTCAATGTATAGGGACCATGGGAGCTTCATTTGAGTATTTGGAGGGCCACTCTGTCCCCATCCCTAGAATATAGCCTGCTGTAAAATTTCCTGTAAATATGAGTTCTGTTCAGGTGCCTCAACCAGCTCCCCAGAGAGCCATTTGCAAATAGCTAATTTCATCAATAGACCCAGTCAAAAGAAAATTCAGCACAATTGATGCAATTTATTTATTTATAGTGTCAAACTATATTTATACAATTTATTTATACAATTGTATTGTATTTAAAAACACATACACACACAAAGTTTGCAAACTTGGCATTCTATTAAATGTCCTTTGACCAGTAGTTGCTGGTCTGTATACTCTGCTGCTGAGTACACATGCCCAGTGCGGAACACATCTCACTATGTGGATGTGGCTCTTAATGAAACATGCCACATTATCATGGGGTGTCTGCACCCTACACCACTGGAAAAATTACACTGTTTAGCCAGTATTGCACCACCTGACATCCACCTAGAAGTAGCAACCAATAGTGAAAGGACCAAGACAGTGACATCTCCGGCCCATCCCCTGTTTGGATATCAGCCAGCATGCCAACAACTTAAATCAAGAAATAGTTTTCTAGGATCTACAGAGGTGCTCACAGGAACACGTCAGCAAGTGAAAGCCCAAAAGTGGCAGGCTAAAACCCAGAACCTCAATCAATGGCTGATACCAAATGAGAGACTCCCCCCTGCGCACACAGAAAACTGGGCAACTTGGAAGGTGCTGAACAGACTGTGCTCTGGCACCACGAGATGCAGAGCCAACCTTAAGAAATGGAGCTACAAAGTACAATCCACAACATGCAAGTATGGAGAAGAGCAAACCACAGACTTCCTACTACAATGCAACCTGGACCCTGCCACATGCACAATTGATGCAATGTATGTGATGAATAGCTTTCTACTATGCATGGAATTGTGCAGCTCTCCAGACATTGTTGAACTCGCTCTCCATTAAAGCCAGTAGTGGGGAATGCTTGAAACTGAAACTTAACAAAATCTTGAGGACCACAGAGTCCCAACCTCTGTCTTACACATTTTTATGTGGCTCTTTAAACCACTGGCATGCCTTTTCCAGCAGACTCCATCAGGGAATAGTGGCGTTCTGAGCCAGCCTTTAGTCCTGTCCTTTCAGCAGACTCTTCAAAAAATATAAACAAAAAATATAAACAAAATATAAAAAACCCAGCTCATACCAACATCCACCACTGGAAATGACTTGAGTTATTCTCATAAAAAGTGTCAGGGGAAACTGTGATGCATTCCAATAAATATAGAAGACCTACCTAGGCCACTGTGCTAAAAATCCCAAGGTCTACTATTATGTCTCCAGACTTCTGCAATCAGAACCCCCAAATTCTGGAACCAGACTAAACTACAGGATAATGTTATTGGATAATGAGCCTGGAATTTGTGTATAATGCAAATTCATTTTTTTTCTTTCTAATCAAAGCTTTTTTGGCTGACTCTTGTTAATGACTCAGTGTAACTGCAATCTTAACATCAGTTCCTAGGTTCTCAAATCAATGTAACTTCTCTTGAGTTGGTCTGAGAGTTGGTCTGAGAATTGCAGCTGTGCCGGAGGAAAAAAATGGACTTCAAAATGTAACCAACAGAGTTAAAACACTTTCTGAGAAATGAATGTAATTGTGAGTGAAGGGGAGTTTAAGAGAATCTTTGGACCATAAGCATGCTGAGAACTTTGCTGAGCAACACTTCTTTTTTTCTTTTGATTCTTCTGTGATTAAATTCCTAATTACTGGACTTTAGGGGGAAGACTGGCAAATATCCAGCATCTCAATGGCAAATTGTTCCTTTATTCCTCAGTAGTAAAGATTTTGTTTCTGCTTTGTTAATCTCAAGACCAAATAAGCGGTGAGGGAGTGTCTTATCTGGGCACTGTGTTTTCTGTTTAGATTGATAAGGAGCAGTATGATAAAATACTGGCAATGATTGAGAGTGGGAAAAAAGAAGGAGCCAAACTGCATTGTGGAGGAGGGCCCTGGGGAGACAAAGGCTTCTTCATCCAGCCCACAGTTTTCTCTGATGTTACAGATGACATGCTCATTGCAAAAGAGGAGGTAAGGGAAATCGGGACATCGTGCTTTTTGACTCAGTGTTCTATTTCAGTAGCTGCATGCAATGTGAATTAAATCAATATCTGTATCTGTAGAGTGGAGTTTGCACAGTAATACTTTCCTCCCTGGTACAGACTGCTTTAACAACTGATAAAGCATTCCTAAAATATGTGCATATCTACTGTGACTCAGCTAATTGTTTGTGTCAGCACTACTGCTTAACCTTGGATGTTTCTGCAATTGTTATTGTCCCATATTCATATTTCTATAACTGATTCACTTGTAAGGCCTTCTTCCTAGACACTTATGGTGTAATTAGGAGGAGGGCTAAAGGCATTTCTCCTTTAAATAAGAATTCTGCTGCCACAAGGAAATTTACCCCACATTTCTAGCACTCACAAAACAAAAATCAATTAAATTTGCACAAAATAAGTTCCAAATTGCTATTTTTAAAATACTTTCTTGGAGTGGGACAAAAATAGTTGAAATTATTTGTTGCTACCCTTAAGAAGGAACATTAGGAAGAATTACATCCCTAACATGTCCTGGTTTGAATCATAGAATCATAGAATCAAAGAGTTGGAAGAGACCTCATGGGCCATCCAGTCCAACCCCCTGCCAAGAAGCAGGAATATTGCATTCAAATCACCCCTGACAGATGGCCATCCAGCCTCTGCTTAAAAGCTTCCAAAGAAGGAGCCTCCACCACACTCCGGGGCAGAGAGTTCCACTGCTGAACGGCTCTCACAGTCAGGAAGTTCTTCCTAATGTTCAGATGGAATCTCCTCTCTTGTAGTTTGAAGCCATTGTTCCGCGTCCTAGTCTCCAAGGAAGCAGAAAACAAGCTTGCTCCCTCCTCCGTGTGGCTTCCTCTCACATATTTATACATGGCTATCATATCTCCTCTCAGCCTTCTCTTCTTCAGGCTAAACATGCCCAGTTCCCTAAGCCGCTCCTCATAGGGCTTGTTCTCCAGACCCTTGATCATTTTAGTCGCCCTCCTCTGGACACATTCCAGCTTGTCAATATCTCTCTTGAATTGTGGTGCCCAGAATTGGACACAGTATTCCAGATGTGGTCTAACCAAAGCAGAATAGAGGGGTAGCATTACTTCCTTAGATCTAGACACTATGCTCCTATTGATGCAGGCCAAAATCCCATTGGCTTTTTTTGCCGCCACATCACATTGTTGGCTCATGTTTAACTTGTTGTCCACGAGGACTCCAAGATCTTTTTCACACGTACTGCTCTCGAGCCAGGCGTCCCCCATTCTGTATCTTTGCATTTCATTTTTTCTGCCAAAGTGGAGTATCTTGCATTTGTCACTGTTGAACTTCATTTTGTTAGTTTTGGCCCATCTCTCTAATCTGTCAAGATCGTTTTGAATTCTGCTCCTGTCCTCTGGACTATTGGCTATCCCTCCCAATTTGGTGTCATCTGCAAACTTGATGATCATGCCTTCTAGCCCTTCATCTAAGTCATTAATAAAGATGTTTGACAGGACCGGGCCCAGGACGGAACCCTGTGGCACTCCGCTTGTCACTTCTTTCCAAGATGAAGAGGAAGCATTAGTGAGCACTCTCTGTGTTCGTCCACTTAACCAATTACAGATCCACCTCACCGTAGTTTTGCCTAGCCCACATTGGACTAGTTTCCTTGCCAGAAGGTCATGGGGGACCTTGTCGAAGGCCTTACTGAAATCCAGGTACGCTACATCCACGGCATTCCCCGCATCTACCCAGCTTGTAGCTCTATCGAAGAAAGAGATCAGATTAGTCTGGCATGACTTGTTTTTGATAAATCCATGTTGACTATTAGCAATGACTGCATTTGTTTCTAAGTGTTTGCAGACCGCTTCCTTAACAATCTTTTCCAGAATCTTGCCCGGTATCGACGTGAGGCTGAGCGGACGGTAGTTGTTTGGGTCATCCTTTTTTCCCTTCTTGAAGATTGGGACCACATTGGCCCTCCTCCAATCTGCTGGAACTTCTCCCATTCTCCAAGAACTCTCAAAGATGGTTGCCAATGGTTCCGAAATGACTTCCGCTAGTTCCTTCAGTACTCTTGGGTGTAGTTGATCTGGCCCTGGGGACTTGAACTCATTAAGAGTGGCCAGGTATTCCTGGACGACTTCTTTCCCAATTTGGGGTTGGATGTCCTCCAGTCCCTCATCCACTCCATCTTGCTGAGGTTGAAGACTCTCTTTTTGTGAGAAGACCGAGGCAAAGAAGGCATTAAGTAGTTCTGCCTTTTCCCTGTCCCCTGTCAGCATTGCCCCATCTTCTCCTCGAAGAGGTCCTGTGAAATGTTTGAGGCCATGGACTAGGTGAAATCCCGGACCTGTAGAGAGAGGGGGAGAGTAGGGAAGAAATGACAAATGACAAGAAAGGCAAGCCTTCTTATCTTTCCTCCACAACACACTGTCCTTCCCACCAACATTACACTTCCCATAAGTTGTCCATCCCAGGTTGAACATACGTGATCACCTCAAATGTTTCTCGCAGAGATTGGGTTCTAGACTCTCTTTATGAAGGTCTCTGAATGAGGAGTTGGAAAGAAGGCTTTTGCTAGCAAAAGCAAATTGTGTGTAAGGTGGTCAGTTCCTGGGACCTTTTTTCCAAAAGCTTGTCAAAGTCTTTGGAAAGGTTTGTATTTAAATGTAGCTAAATAACCAGTATCATAAACTGGAAATTTGGTGCAATGGTACTAGTTGTGGAGGAACGAAAAAAATTCTGAAACACAAAAGCTTTTTGGGGTAAAGATTCATCAACTCTTAGACAGAACACAAAAACGCTCCTAACAGCAAGGCAGTGATTATTGTTTGTTCTGGCCTGAAACAGATATTTGGACCAGTGCAGATGATTATGAAATTCAAAACTATAGATGAAGTCATCAAAAGAGCAAACAACACTTCCTATGGCCTAGCAGCTGCAGTATTTACCAAAGACATCGATAAAGCTTTGACATTTACATCTGCTCTTCAGGCTGGAACAGTCTGGTATGTACCCTTACGTGGGTGGCTGAGAAAGTAACACCGTTGCTTTCTAATGGTTTAATGTATGCCAACTTTGCACAAAATTTATACAATATTATGTATAAGATTACCTTCAGGTTATGTGTATAAGCTGTATATGAAATATGCATGGATTCATGTCTAAACTGGATCCCATCTCCAAGATATCTCATTATGTATGTTCCTACAAATGAAAGCATTCCAAAATCTAGTCCCAACCATTTGGATAAGGGATACCCAATCTGTATTATTATTATTATTATTATTATTATTATTATCATTATTATTATTATTTTCAGAATTCTTATTAAGCACCACATGAGAGCAAATTTGTATGCCTATAGTTCATAAATGATAAAGGCAAAAAACTTCCAACAAGCAAACTCAAAAACAACGGTGAGTTTGTTTCTAGCAGTAATAGTATTTCTTGAACAGAGTTCTTCTCAGAAACATCCCAGTGCTGAAAAAGAGGAGACTAACTTATCTTGGAGAGGGAATTCCTTATTTTCTTAAGTGAAACTCCCACACATCTTCCACAGTTGCCTTTTGGTTCCCATACAACTGGGATGGTGAATTTGTTCTCATTCGGGAGCAGGACATATTCAAGCTGTGGAATTTGTTTGGAGAATATGGTTCAGCATCTTGAACAATTCCTTCAACGTCTGGAGTGAATTCTGGGGTTCATTTTCTGACCCCTTGACATGGAAACCATCAACTGACACTGCACAGAACCAGTCTTGTTAACAGGCTGAGCTATAAATCTATCCACAAAAAGTTTCCATCACCTTCTCTCTTTTCTCTTCAGGGTTAACTGCTATAGTGCGGTGTCTGCTCAATGTCCTTTTGGAGGATTCAAAATGTCTGGAAATGGCCGTGAGCTGTAAGTACTGCTAATAGGGATTTCTTTCAGATCTTGAAACTGGATTTTCATCCATATGATACTCACAGGAATTTTAAAAGCAAGGCCTTGCTATCAGTTTTAGGAGCAAAATATCGCTACAAAATCCCTATGTGTTCAGATTGCTTTGTTTTCCTACTCTGAATTCCAGCTATCTGATTTGGCTTATCAGAAACATGAGTAACCATTGAAAAGAAATGTGAAGAAATTTCACTACTATGTGCAAACTAGTAACAATAATTCATTATATAATGTGGTGGTCACGGAACAGTGACTACGGAGTTGGCACTGCTGCAGATACTTCTGTTACATTTTTCGTGCTACTGAGAAACAGCAAGGCAGATTTTAAAAGCTACAAAGAACATGATGTGCCATGCAATTGGATTTCTTTTAAAAGAGCTAGTGCAAGGGAATCCAGGTCAGTGGTATTATAGCCACATTCCAAAAAACCCAGCAACTGGTTCTTCACGGCTGTGGGGAGGAGCTCATATTTCTTCCTTAAAGCTGGTGGACTAAACCAAGAGTCAGTTGCCCATTTGGTCAACTGCTGTTCATGGAACAGGGCACCATCTTCTCCTTAGAATCATAGAATTGGAAGAGACCTATTGGGCCATCCAGTCCAACTCCCTGCCAAGAAGCAGGAAAAATGCATTCAAAGCACCCCTGACTGATGGCCATCCAGCCTTGTCTTAAAAGCCTCACAAGAAGGAGCCTCCACAACACTTGGGGGCACAAATGTCCACTGCTGAACGGCTCTCACAGTGAGGAAGTTCTTCCTAATGTTCTGATGGAATTTCCTTTCCTGTAGTTTGAAGCCATTGTTCTGTGTCCTAGTCTCCAGGGCAGTCCTGCTCCCTCCTCCCTATGACTTCCCCTCACATATTTACACATGGGCATCATGTCTCCTCTCAGCCTTCTCTTCTGCAGGGTAAATATGCCCAGCTCCTCATGGGGCTTGTTCTCCAGACTCTTGATCATTTTGGTCACCCTCCTCTGGACATATTCCAGCTTGTCAACATCTCCCTTCAATTGTGGTGCCCAGAATGGGACACAGTATTCCAGGTGTGGTATGACCAAGGCAGAATAGAGGGTAGCATGACTTCCCTGGATCTAGACACTATACTTCTATTTATACAGGCCAAAATCCCATTGCTTTTTTAGCTGCCACATCATATTGTTGGCTCATTGTTGTCCACGAGGACTCCAAGATCTTTTTCACACATACTGCTGTTGAGCCAGGCGTCCCTCATTCTGTATCTGCATTTCATTTTTTTCTGCCTAAGTGGAGTATCTTGCATGTGTCCCTGTTGAACTTCATTTTGTTACCATAGTTTAATTCCAGGCAGTTTCCAGTTTCTCTCAACCAGTCAGTATTAGCAAGGGCTCATTTGAAATCCCTTTACATATAAATAGAAGTTTATAGTTTTCAAAAATTAGATACTAAAGTCCTACCAGTCTACTTTGGCACTCACTTGTGAAAGCAAGGCTGTGTACTCTTTGTACAGTCATAGATGTGACTGCTTTAGCTATTCAGCTTTACTATGGCATGCTTGCGTTGTACAAGGGGACAATGCATGGGGGAAAAGGAGGAGCATAGTGGTTATTGTCTCCATCTGTAGCAAGTAATTCTGGGTGCTAGTGCAATTGTTGAGAGCCCACATGACAAGCAATTGGCAGCACTGACATGGGAATTGGGCCTTCCAAGATGGACCTGAAAGAGCAAGGTGTTGCAGTCCAGATCAGGAAACGAGACCATAAGAAAACCATCCACCACACTTGGCTGTGGGGAAAAACAATCCCTTTTTATTGATGAAAAAATGGTTACAAAATAGAGGAAAATGCAAAGTCAAAAAGCCACAGTAAAATTCAGAAGTCAGGAATATCTATGAACTAGATCAAAATTCCAAAAGCAACACTGTCAAAACCTGGAACCTGTTAGCATTTCACTAACCGTACTTGGAACACTAGAAGCCTCTTGGGGGTGCAGGCCACGGGAAACGGGAAATCTGCCAAGGTAATGCCTCAGTCTAAACTGATCCTGATCTAACGAGACAGCCCGGGGAGAGGCACTTAAAACTAAAGAAACTGTTTCGGGACATGCCTCCAGGCTTTGAAGCCTGGGCCTCCCGTTCCCTTAATCTGCTTGACCTTCGCAGACTCTGCGATTCACTCCTGTTTTTCCAAATCTGCTCTTTTCTATCCTTATTAAGGAAGCCAGGTGCTAGCTCCTCTGGAGAGCTATCCCTGCTTGGTTCTGAAACATTCTCATCAGGCTGTGTAGTTTCACTTTCCAAGCCACTGACCTCAGAATCAACATCTTCCAAACCATCAGGGAAAAATACATGTTCAGTAGCCTGTTCAGTTGCATCAGGAAATACAATCAGAGAATCAGGTTCAGGTTCACATGCAGGCTGAACCCCAACACAAGGTCTCTTTATGGACCAATGCACCAGTGCTCAGTGCAGGATCAAGGGGTCAAGGTAATTAGAGTATCACTTATATTTTCTAATAAAAGTATAGTATCCTCATTGGGAATCTTGGGAACGGAGCCTCTCAGGAAACTCAGTTTGGGGATTATCACGCCAGCCTTATATCCAGATGGCAGGAGATACCCACACAGTTATTTCAAGACCCTGTGGGCTTCTTCTACTCCTATAGTTTCCAAGCACGTGGATTGAAGAGGGAAAAGGGGGGGGGAATTGTCTAGCAAGTGTTATGTTGTGCAAAAACTGGTAGCTATAATGAATTGACCATTAAGGCTAGTTTGTCTGTGCTATGTTTCTTCTCCCTTCATTCAACCTGCTTTGACCAATAAATGTGCAACTGAGCATATTAAAATGTACACTGTCAAACAACATTCATAGACAATACTGTTATGAGAAGTAATCTTCTCTTCTCTTTCTTTTAAGGGGAGAATATGGCCTTCATGAATATACAGAAGTCAAAACTGTCACAATCAAAATTCCACAGAAGAATTCGTAAAGTCATTGCAGGAGAGAGGACTTGACAGTATTTTTGGCTAAACAAAATTGTGAAGGCCTGCAATACTGCAAAACGTTTTGTAGCTGAAATTTTCATTTAAACTTTTTCTTTCTATCACAACAAATGCTTTTAACCACTATTCACAGTTGTTTTTAGAAATTCCTTAACCTGTTTCACTGAGAAAGGGAAATCTTAATGCTAATATCAAACATGTTTGTAATGTTAGTGAAAAGAGTAATTTCCTGTTTAAGTATATCTATGGTTCTGTGGAAAACAAATTGTTGACAAATGATATTTACACAGCTTGGGTGAGGCATTGTCTATGGCATTGTTAGCTGTCTTTGTTATGAACTTGGCACAAGCAGTCACGTGTGTATCCAATGCTTTGTTATTGGGGAAAATCGTTAACAACCTTATGGTGTATATTCAGATCTGTTCATACTAACTTTTGTACAAAAGTGCTTTGGATGTACACTTTATTAAAATCTACACATTAAACTGTTACAAAATCAGTTATTTTCTAACATAAACTAGATTTATTAGAAATTAGCAGATTTCAGGGAACAGCTACATGTTAATGTATTGTCAAAGGCTTTTATGACCAGAATCACTGGGTTGTTGTAGGCTTTCCAGGCTGTATGGCCGTGTTCTAGAAGCATTCTCTCCTGACGTTTCACCTGCATCTGTGGCAAGCATCCTCAGAGGTTGTGAGGTCTGTTGTAAATTAGAAAAATTGGGTTTATATATCTGTGGAACTGAACTATAGCAGAGCACCTGATGAACCAACCTGGACATAGCATATTGAGAACACAGAAATGCTGGACCACTCCAACAACCACCATGTCTGACTACACAGAGAAGCAATTGAAATCAACAAGCATGTGGACAATTTCAACAGAAAGGAAGAAACCATGAAAATGAACAAAATCTGGCTACCAGTATAAAAAACTCTAAAATTATAACAGTAAATAAAGAAAAAAAACTCAAACAAAGGGATACTCCAGACAAGAAACAATCAGGAGCACCTAATCACCTCTCAACAAAGGAATTTCCCAGGTAGTAACAAGCCACACCTAAAAACTGTCAGACCATCAAATGCTAATCAAGGTGGCCAATTGAAACATTCACACCTACCTCCAACAGACAAGAGTTCTGTTGGACCTAGATCTTCCACAGATATATAAACCCAATTTTCCCAGTTACCTCACAACCTCTTAGGATGCCTGCCACAGATGCAGGCAAAACATCAAGGAGAGAATGCTTCTAGAACATGACCATACAGCCCGAAAAACCTACAACAACACAACTATGTGTCACTCTGTTGCAGTATTTTAAAACTAGTAAATTAATTATGGCAGAAGCATTCAGCAAAGTGTAGTGGTTTGAGTATTGGACTATGACTATGACCAATGTCTGAATCTCCATTTGGCCATAGAAATCCATTTGTAACCTTGGGCAAGTCATATTTTCTCAGCCTCAGAGGAAGGCAAAGGCAAATCTCCTTTGAACAAATCTTGCCAGGAAAACCACATCTTAGAGTCACCATAAATCAAAAATAATATGAAGGCTCACACAACAGCAAGCTTTCATAGACAACAGTCCATTTCATCAGATGCAGGAATTAAACTAATTCTTATAACTTTTTCCAGTTGGAGCAAGCTATCACCGCATTTATTCTCATCCTTTTCCCTTGCTATAGTGATAAGGAACATTATTCTGTGTGACAAGCTCAGGAGAAACCAAAAACATCACCATTGTTTGGAAACAATTTCTCCCATTCATAAGCCATGATGCAATAGTCAAAGAGCTATAGGATATTTGCATTGGTTTGTTTTACAGAAACATTGATCTGTCTAAGAACAAGTCAAGAAAATGTACTATATGTAAGAATGATGTTTTCCTCCTAGTAATGAGAATGGAAACATGACCCTGTTTTTGAACATTGGGGAAACAGTGGCTTAAGGCCAAAACATAGAGACCTATCCCATGACTGATCATCATAGCCCCCTTCTACAATGCCATATCATCCAGATTATCAAACTTGATAATCCACATTATCTGCTTTGAACTGGATTATGAGAGTCTACACTGCCATATAATTCAGTTCAAAGTAGATAATCTGATTTTATATGGCAATGTGAAAGGGGCCACAGTCACCTTAATCTGCTTGTGATCACACAAACAAACAAACAAACAAACAAACTTTCAGCCACTCCTTGTGACTAGACTTGCTTGTTTTAATTTGCATTTCAGTCATTCCACTGCAAAAATTTTTTGAAAGTGTCTAATGGTGAGAGGACAATTATGATACAGCTCACCTTGTTTCTTTTCACATGGACTTCAAGAACTTGGGGGCAGCTACCCAGATTCTTGCATTACCACCAAATGTATTTCCAATGAAGGAGATACAGAAATGACCCATGGCTGTTTATGAGACAGAGGACTCGCCAAATATATGCAAGCTAGTTTACCCCCCAAATAAATTGATGTTTCTGCTTCCTCTCTGTTTTTCTTTTCTACCGTTTTCCAGTTTTCAAAAATGAAAAAGTTTAATTTAGGACTACAATGACAATAATCCCCCAATCAACATGGGCATGAGAATCAAAATTATTTAGATTTTTTTTTTAAAATAGTATGTGGGGGTACAACTGCATTTTAATTTAGGTACAGCAAACTAATGTTTGCATCATCTGGTCAGGAGCAGGATTTGTGACACAATTCCTCCTTGAACAAGATAATGCCTGTGGGAGGAAGGTGGAAACATCTGTTTGCTGCGCCCAGATCAACAAAACAGACCAGCTCCACTCTCAGCAGCTACTCCACTCAGTTATGAAAGAGAAAATCTAGGTTTCAAATTTATTACTGCAATTGTGCATTCTAGCCAATATTTCCAAGCTCACCATACAGTATAAGGTTTACATTAAACTATTCATTAGCCACCCTGCATACAGACAGTCCTCAAGTTACAAACAACATAGGTTCTGAAAGTTGGTACTTAAGCTGAATTTGTATGTAAGTTGGAACAGGTACATTTTTAAAGTGTAACTCTAGCCCCTGTGGTGTTTGTTTTGCTGTCTGTATCCCTGTAAAGATGATTTCACCTCATTTTCTGTCTCTGTGAAAATTGGATTTTGAAAAAAATGGCTTGTTGTAGAAGCAAGAATTGGTGATAAAGCTTCAGTGGAGACACCTTTTCCCCATAGTACCTATTCTAGGAATGAATTTCCCTTTCTAGGGGTAGATCTCTCTCACTTCCTGTTGTCTCACTTGTGTTCTTAACTATAAGTCAAATTTTTGTAACTTGGGGAATGCCTGTATAGTGTGAAACAACAAACAAGTCAGCCTACAAAGAGGGAGATATAAGACTATGTTTCAAGTGTTTAAAGAGCCAATAAACACTGAGCGTTATTACCTACAAACAAATATGAATTCTTCAATTAATTCTTCTAAGTTCACTATTGGAACAATTCCCATTTTATTCCTGGTTTATCCACAAGTCCATAAGAGATACGCGTTTTGTCAATAAAGAATTCAGCCAGCCTAAGACTGAACAGGCTTGACATAAAAGGGAAGAGAGAAAACCAGCAATTCAGCAGGTACTGCAAGATCAACCAAAAATATTGACCTAGAGATCCTACATCAATCAGAGTGAGGGCCTCATCACATTTCCCCATTGTAGGACACTTTTGGTCCATTTCAAGGACGATGTGGCTTGGAGCCCATCAAATGTCCATAAGAGATACGGCTTTTGGCCATCATCCCGAGCCTTCTGTCCTTGAAATTGAGCTAAAATTTGCTGTAATAAGGGAGTTCGGAACATAGGTGAGAAATCATGTTCTGAGTTCCTAGCGCAAGTCAGGACCTGTGCTAATGGGATCTGACATTCGCCCATGTTGAATCGTTTCAGTGACGGGGAGGAATAGTCTTTCCTCACCACTGTGCTTTCTCTGCATTTTCTCCTTAAAAGTAACCTAGCCTCAAAATTGTGTTTTTACTAGCTTTTTAACATAACACTGGGAAGGAAAGCCTAACACAGTGGTTCTCAACCTGTGGGTCCCCAGGTGTTTGGGCCTACAACTCCCAGAAATCCCAGCCAGTTTACCATCTGTTAGGATTTCTGGGAGTTGAAGGCCAAAACATCTGAAGGAAAACAGTTTGTATGTAAGTTGGAACAGGTATCACTGTTAAGATGATAGTTCGAATGGAGCGTTGTACTGCCGCAAGAATCTCTGGAACAGTTCTGAAGTGAATGCCACAAAGTGGTTCCTTCATCTTAGGAATTAAGTCAAAGTCACAATTGCTTAAGTCTGGGGAGTATGGTGGATGGTACAGCACTTCTCAGCCCCATTGATCGAGCAAATCAGCCACAGCTTGCGCTGCATGTGACCGAACACTGTCATGCAAAATGATAGGGGCGTTCTGCAGAAAGTGTCGCCATTTTTTTCTCAAAGCTGGTCTGAGATGGTGTTCAAAAAATGAGCAGTAATACTGCGCATTGACGGTCTGTTGTGGGGGATGTGTTAGGATGACACTATCACAGTCGTACACGAGAATCACCATAACTTTCACATTACTGGGGTTCTGGTGAAATTTTGAACTTTGTGGTGACTCATTTGTTCAATTTGTGTTTCAGTTCTGGCTGGTACAATCTGGCCCAAGTCTCATCCAGCGTAATGATATGGCATAAGAAAGCCTCTCCTTTGCGCTCATAGCGCTCCAAGTGGGTATGAGCAGCATAGTATCATAGCCATTTCTGCATTTTCATCAAATGATGTGGAACCTATCATGAACCATTTTTTCTCATGCCCAGGTGTTCCTTCAGAATGCGGAGCACAGTCGTATGCACCAATCCTGTGTTTTGGGCCAGCTCACGAATCGTATGGTGTCGATCACTGTCTATGAGTATGGCAACAGCATTCACTTCCACTTCACTGACACTAGGACGACCTGGCCAATGCATGTCTGCCACATTTTGGCATCCTTTGTTGAAGGCTTTTACCCACCTTACCACTGTTCTGTAAGGCAATGCAGATTCCCCGCAAGCCTCTTGAAGACTTTGATGACACTGTCATGCTATATGAACTCCGGCACATTCAATCTTTATCCAACTCCGTTATTCTTGTTTTGAAAAAATTGCAACAGCACTTACTTTAGACCACAAGCTAATACGAGGCATGTGCGTGACGTAGGAAGGGCAAGTCTTTTTGCTCAGAGGTAAGGTTGGTATCAGGCATATAACCGGGGGGGGGGGGGCTCAGGGGGCTTCAGCCCCCCCCCCCCCCGAAATTCTCATGATGGTTCGCGAAAAGGCCTTACTGGTGCATTATTTAAACTGTTATGTTTACACATATCTGATCACCATACACAATATATCCCATATGCATGGGGGTATTGATACAAAAGGTTTGCTAGGCTAGACCCTCTTTCACTCAGACTCAGCCCCCCCCCCCGAAACTCAGCCCCCCACCCCAAACCCCCCCTGAAAAAATTCAGCCCCCCCCCCTCCGAAACGAAATCCTGGCTACGGGCCTGGTTGGTATGTAACTAATGTGTGGTATACGTGACATTCTTTGGTTTCGTTGCATGGCGTCTTTACAGTAGTGTTGCCACTATTAAAGTTCCAACCCTCGTATATGCTCATATACCATTAATGGGATTTCAGCCATAATGAGAGATGATAAAGACCATATCAAGTAAATTGCAAACAGCTGCCTTCAAACCATAATTTGAACACTCTTATAAAAGTCCATGCAGTTTGTTAGTCCTCGAAGCTTTCAGAATCCTACAGGGCTGTAAAAATAAATAGAAGGTCGAGATTCATCTTGTTATTTCCCATAGCCACACCCTTAAGGCAGGTTTTTAAAAAGTGGGTTGCTTGTTAGTGATTCTTACAACAGCAAAAAGCAGTTATCACATTCATTTCAAGCACAGTGGGGTCTTCTGTAAAGCTAATGGGTCTTAATTTCCCGCTCAAGTCCAAGCCATCCAGAAGTACTCAACATATAGCAGGGAGATTTCACAAAAATATGATGTTGCAGGAAAACAACATCCCACCAGTAACCCAGCACTGAGTAAGTATTGTGATTACATGAAGAAAGAAGAGGTAAACCTGGGATTATTTTGCTGCCCCTGATAATCTAGAAATCCCAGGGCTCTGATTCTACAAGCCCTGGCTCTTTTACTAGATCCTTACCATCTGATTGGGATAGGGGTAGGGGGAGTGCAAAGTTGCAAAGTTCAGAGACACAACAGGATTTCTATGTGGGCCATGAAGTGAGCTAGTTACAGCCATTTCTTCAGCTTCTGCAATTTGAAGATGCAGACAAGATACTTGAAAAGATAAAACCTATCAAGTGTATTCTTACCCATGAGGACTGTTGGTAAAAGGCCAAGAGGCTAGGCAGCAATTGGTACCAATACCGTCTTAAAGAAAAGTGGAGTAATTCAGGCACTTTACTAAAAATACTGGAACACGACCCCAATAATTTTAATAGCCATCACTCCATTTCAGATCGGTATTTGGGGCAAGAGTATGGATATATGGAACTGATCATCAGAGTGCCCTACTTAAGGACTCTTCATGCTTTCTGATTTATTATCTTGCCCAGTCCTGTTGAAATAAAAGTCAGGTTCTTTAATTGGTTTGAAAGAGATGATTTCACCTGGGGTTGCTTGCAAGATAAACAACACCTGCTAAAGTTTTTCTTCTTCTGCAGAACTCCAACTATGTTAATGTTATGGTTGGGGGTTACCACAACATGAGGAACTGTATTAAGGGGTCATGGCATTAGGAAGGTTGAGAAACACTGCTCTATACAAACAACTAGGAGAAGATAATATTGCTTGTGGGCTTTAGTGTTCCGAGTTGTGTTGTGAATACCATGATCCATCATGAAGATATGAAGTTGCTTGAATGAAGTACAAAATGTTTTGCTTTAACCCGGCCCCACTGAAGACCACTAGCTAATTGTCTCTGATATGTAAGGTAGATCTGGGAAACTCTCCAGATTTTTTGGGCACCTTACCATTAGCCATGCTGTGTGGACCTGATGGCTGAGTTGCAAACCAAAATATCGGGAGCATCAAAGATGTGTTTCCAACCTTTCCTTGAAATGCTGGGGACTGAATTTGAACTCTTCCACAGGCATAGAACAATATGTGACCCTCAACTGAGTGATGGCCTCATTTCTAATGCATCTTACAGCACCCTGTATATATTACTCAGCAAGGCTGGCCAAAGACTGTATTTTGCCTGAGGCAAAGGACAGAATGTGTCTCCCTAATGCATATGCAGAAGCTATTTGAATTGGCAGCTGAAACTTACTCAGACAGTTACTGACACAAGTGTTAGCATTTTCCAGCATACTATACTTAAGAGTAGCAAACAAGTTTATGGCTCATTTGTGTTTGTGGGACAATTCAATTGGATTTACTCCATAATTTAGCTGGCTGGAAGACTGTAGAAGTCAATCATCCAAAAAGTTAGTTCCGAGTTCTAGTTTACTCCTAGGTAACGAGGTATGGAATAACTTTCCCAAAGTGGCACCCTCCAGATCTTTCAGCCTCACTTGTAACAAGCATAGAAAACAGCTGGGGTAGATAATAGCAATAGTTAGCAATGACTTACAACAGGTTAGTGGAAGATGCATCATTTTGCATCTGCACTTCCTGCCAATGTGCTCCTCTGGGGATGGAACACACCCAACCAAAGGCAGTAAGTGTACTTGAAAACTCAGCATATCATCCTTCCACAGCTGTTCCTAATGTTCAGTGACAGGTGATTTTCTCCAAACGCAGCAACCAATTACCCATATGAAATGGGCATTTTAAACATATCTTCAGAGCTGGGTCACACACTGGTAACTAGTTGGTGCTTGTTTGTCCAAGGTGCTTGTTTGTCCAAGGTGCTCTGCTTCGCCGTATTGATTTATTGTGTCAGAAGTGAGTTATTTCATACATTGGTATCCCATCTTTCTCACCCCTGGAAGGGGACTCAGGGCAGCCTCACAATTAGTAACCTTTACATGCCCAAACAGAGACAATTATAATAACAATTTACATATAAAAGAATTGCTAAAATATAAAATATAAAACATCCAATTAAAGTTCAAGTCATATCCAGGTCAGTCAATTGTCAGTCCAATAAATCATTCTCATTATTATTGCTTTGTCTGCTGCTCGAATGCTTGGTCCCACAACCAAGTTTTAAGTTTTTTCCTAAAGGATGGGGGGGGGGTGAGCCAATCTGATTTCATTAGGGAGGATGTCCCACAGCTGAGGGGCCACCACTGAGAAGGCCCTATCTCTCATCCCCATCAGCTGCTCTTACAAGGGTGGTGGGATCAAGAGTAGGGCCTCTTTCGATGATCTTAGTCCCTGAGGATAGTTATAGAGAGAGATATGTTCAGATAAATAAGCTGTGCTGGAACTGTTTAGGGCTTTATAGGCCAAGGCCAGCACTTTGAATTGTGCTTGATAGCAAATAGGCAGCCAGTGCAGCTGATGCAACAAGGGTTGAGAGTACAATTAAAACACATGCAAAGTTTCAAAACTTAGTATTATGCTAAATGTCCTTTGACCAGAAACTGGCCACTTGGAGTGCCTCTGGTGTCGCTGTGAGAAGGTTCTACATTGTGCATGTGGCAGAGCTCATTTTGCATTGTAGTAGGTTTGCCATGAGGAATGGTGAATCCGGCATCCCATGCCTCACATCGCATGAGGGAAGCGTGAGTGCATGTGGCGCACACGGCTTCGCCCCATAGATCATAGCAACATGAGAAGCCTCCCGTGTTGCCGTGGGGGTGTTGTGCCGGTTCCGCCCTCCTTCGTCCATAGTGCCGGCAGAACGTTGTCTGTTGGGAGCTGGCTGGCTCCATGAGTGACAGCTGCCAATACTTTGCCACCGATTCTAGCTCCATATGACAAAATAGTATGAGCAAGTCACACTCTTGGAGGTCTCATCTACACTGCCACATAATCTAGTTTCTGAATCCAGATTATCTGATTTGATCTGGATCATATGGCAGTGTAAACTGTGTTGGAATTCAACCTCACACCACTCATGTCTGTAGCCCTTCGTGAGGAAACAGATAGATAGAATCCAGTAAGGTGAAGGGAATCCCTTCTCCCTCATTCCTGAATGCCTCTCCTTTCTTCCCTCATCCAAATTCATGATATAGAATGGAATTCTTCAGGGTGTGTGTTCCTTTGTTTTAAGCCCAAGAAGAAAGACCTCATGGTCATTCTTTCAGTCTGTGTCTCTCTAATTGTGTGTGACTGAGAAAATGCAGTCTTTAGAGATTTTTTTCCCTTTATTTGAACTTAGAAGTAATGAAGTTAGTTAGAAAGCCAATTTCTAAAATCAGTTGGAATAGTAAAGGTTAAAGCAATCCAAAAACATGGAAACTGGAAAGATTCACACTGGCTCCCTTATTTTTAAACATTACCAGATTGCTCTTCCTAAAACAGTAACCTTTGGGCAGCGTTAAAATAAATTATTTATTTTGAGGATGAGACATTTAATAACAGCTCTGGACCAGACCCTCGGGAAATGTATAACAAACGAGAAGTCGGAACGCAAAGGTTTCCAGAGGCAAAAGCCCCTCAACTGAAAGAATCCAGAAACAAGTTAAATATTTAAGAGTAAAAAAAAGCTCATCTATTAAACAAAGCATTGTGCAAATAAATAGAAAACATCTGTTCCATTTTTGTTCATTGCTCACAGCTTAAAAGGAAGGAATGTGCTATTGGAAAGGGCATTTGTGGAAACCTAGGACACACTTATACACATGGATTCACTACATGTGGCCTTCCAAATGTTATTATTGGAGTACAACTATTAATCTGTGTTACTGGCTGGCTATGCTGGCTAGGACTGATTAAGGGCCCTTCCAGACAGGTCCTATACTTCAGGATCTGGTCCCAGGTTTTCTGATTTAAACTAGATTATGTGAGTCAGATAATCTGAGATAAACAGATCCTGGGATATAGGGCCTATCTGGAAGGGCTCCTAGAGAGCCAGTCTTTTTGCCTCTGCTGAAATACAGAAAGTAGTGCTGGATTGAATATCTCACTTATCCATAAAACTAACCATACAGCAGAGTATCCAACAAAAATGGAAATATTTAAAAAGACAAAACATTTTTTTGTGTATGTCAAGAGCGACTTGAGTAACTGCAAGTTTCTGGTGTGAGAGAATTGTTTGCAAGGATGTTGCCTAGGAAATGCCCAAATCCCATGGGAGGTTTCTCTCCTGTCCCTGCATGAGAACCTGGAACTAACAGACAGGGACTCATCCTGCTAAGCATTGATAGCTAGTTATCTAGGATGTAAATCAGAACCCTAATGGAGGACCTGACATAAAAATGCAACACTTGTTGTTTTTCTTGATGTTGTGTTCCTTTAAATAGACATTGAACCATCTGTTCACCCTACTGTGGGGATTTCTTGGCAATATTTGTGCAGAGGAGGTTTGCCCATGCCTTCCTCTGAGACTGAATGAGTGATACTTACCCAAGGTCAGCCAGTAGGTTTACATGGCAGAATGATGCTTTGGACCTTGGTCTTCAAAGTTGTAATAGCTCCATGTTTAAAACAATATGCCTGAAGTTAAAAACTGCAAGAGGAAAACCAAAGTTTGACAAACTTTTTATTTTTGGTATCCATTTATTTTTTGTTGACTAGAAAAGTAGGAACAGCTATGTCCATCTACTCTGCAAGTCATCTGCAGCTGTGCCAGTGATGTGTCTTTTGGACATGTTTTGGGAATAGTCTTTTCATCCCATTTGATTTTCCATTGTATAATTGGTTGACAGTACACTTCCAGTGGCAGTCAGAGAAAGACACTGAGTAAAGCCATCAATGTTTTCAATTTTCCCATTCTTGTTTCCTTCTATACATATATATCAATTATGTATCAAATCCTCATTGAGCCTTCAAAAGCTATGGGTTGCCTATTTAAAAGGTGTTTCCTATGGTGTGTGTGATAAAACCCTAAATGCTAATGTAATCCTACAGCTTATGGGATGGATAAGATATAGGACCCCGTGTTATTACCCAAAGCTGTTTTTGAAACCTGCTTGGTGTCCCACAGCTCCCATCAAATGCACCTCCTTGAATTTCTGGTCTTCAGGTTTTTCCCCCTGTTCCTGGAGACTTCCACAAATTGCAATTTTTGTGTATTAGTAGTTGTAAGTCTCACCCTGAAAAAATTCAATCCATATGTAGAAATGGTAATCCTAAGTAGACATTTCCTTATTTTTTATGTTGTGAAATCTTCTTCATAAATAGAATCATAGAATCATAGAGTTGGAAGAGACCTCATGGGCCATCCAGTCCAACCCCATTCTGCCAAGAAGCAGCAAAATTGCATTCAAAGCACCCCCGACAGATGGCCATCCAGCCTCTGTTTAAAGGCTTCCAAAGGAGCCTCCACCACACTTCGGGGCAGAGAGTTCCACTGCTGAACAGCTCTTACAGTCAAGAAGTTCTTCCTAATGTTCAGATGGAATCTCCTTTCTTGTAGTTTGAAGCCATTTTTTAAGGATGAAGAATTCTTAATACCTTTCTTCTGAACTTAGGAAGAAAGTAGATTTTGTTAAGTTGTCATCAGAACAACCAATCACAGTACTCAACTTCTACACTGGCCAGTTTCAGTTAGAACAGGAAAGCTCATGTTGTGTATCTCTTTGTATGTAGCTGTTAAAGATATGAAACCCTGATTCAGCCCATAGTCATATTGCCATTGTTCTCCATTGTTGTTGTCCATTGTTGTCCACAAGTTGTTTTCAAATTACTGCAGCCCTAAGGTGAACCTACTGAGTTTGTTCAGAGAGGGCTTGTCTTTGCTTTCCCCTGATGCTGTGAGAACATCAGTTGCTGTAGTTTACCCGGTGGGTTTTTATGCCCAAATAGGCATTTGAACCATGAACATCCTTTAAACAAAGTGCTCAGATTCCTAGGTCTCAAGGGAGGAATGGGTTTTTTACATCCCTCATTCAAATCACTCTAAGGGCCCTTCCACACAGCCCTATATCCCAGAATATCAAGGCAGAAAATCCCACATTATCTGAGTGTGGACCCAAAGCAGATATTGTGGGACTTTCTGCCTTTATATTCCAGGATATAGGGCTGTGTGAAAGGGCCCTAAAAGTAGTCCTTTCCACCAGGTATATCAAGAAATGTGTGAGATTTAAGGAAACAGGTTTAAAAAAGGAAGAGTGTACCAGTTTTTAACGGTATTATCCAGCATCTTGCCCCAGAGGCAAAATTGCAAAGATACCAGAAAACAGCATTTTGTACCTAATGGTGCCATAGGAAACATCATTGTGACATGTTCTCCCTGGGTCTGCCTTTGAAAAGTATTCAAACACTTTGTGTAAAATTTAAGGAAACAGGTTTAAAACAGGAAGTGTACCAGTTTTTAACAGAATTCCCCAGCATCTTGCCCCAAAGGCAAAATTGCAAAGATACCAGAAAACAGCATTTTGTACCTAATGGTGCCATAGGAAATGTCATTGTGACATGTTCTTCCTGGGTCTGCATTTGAAAAGTATTCAAAAACTTTATTTGCCATGTTGATCATAAGTGTGACATTCACACATATTTACATACTGTCTTTCTACGTCAGACCTGAAATGATCCGTCTGATTTTTCTTGAACATCCATGAGCATGTAGTCCCCAGCATCTAGCATATCATACATGTGAAAAAAGAAATTCCATTTGAAAAGAAAATCAATATAAATCCAGTCAATGCTTGAGGTTGCTCTGGAATATAGATATATCAAAGTAAACAGAGTTGTGAATTTAACCAAGTCAGGTGAAGCTCTGCTCTCTAGTGGTGCTTTGGTTTTATTGCATGCAAAAAGGAGGCTACATCAACACGTTGGTTCAGTCATTCAAAAGTCACTTTTGTAGAAATAAAAGTTTTAATGTGAAATCAAATCATATAATTTGAAAACAAAACAGTTTTGCTAGTGCTGATTTCTAAATTATTCAGGAAAGCAGGCAAAAAAATCATAGAGAAGAAATGATAAAAGTCCCAAACATTCAGAGAAAAATCCATAGCAAAACAATTACATTTTCTTTTCTTTTTTATCACTGTAACTATTCTTTTAAAAAGAAAGATTATGGAAAACTTATTATAGTCATTTTTTGCTAATAAAACATGTTTATTTTTAATATTTAAAAATAATACATTTTTTCCTTTTCTAAATGTATTCAAACTGAGTTAATAACACTTACGACCTCATCATACAACAATTTTTTAGAGTCCTAGGATGCTGCCACCTCAGATGAATGACTGTGCCCTCTGCAGCCCATAACACAATGTAGCCTCGCTTCGGCCAGGGTTTGATTGTTTAAACTGGGGCAGCAGCATGGTAGGACACTGTGCCTCCAACACGGGAGCCTCCCCATGAAGGCTGGCAAATCAGCATGTAAAATGCATTTTCATTTTAGAGACAATGCTGTTTGATACCACTTTAGCTGCCATGGCTTAATGCTATAGAATAATAGGAATTTTAGTTTTATGAAATCTTTAGCTTTCTCTTCCAAAGAGTGCTAATGCCTCACCAAACTACAGCTCCCAATTATAATCATTATACAGTGTAGATACACCCTTAAGAGGGAAAGCTCCTAGTTGCAACAGTGGTAGTATTTTTCCAAAACTGATTCAGGGAGCCATCTGATATCTCTTTTTGTTAGCAGTTCTTACATGCAGGGGTTCAGAAATTACCAAACCATCTCTGAGTGATGTCTCCATTTTAGCCTGAGATCCAGCCTAGTGGGCATTTCATTCTACTGGCATATGCTGAATCTGGCCCACAGCGAGCAATCTACCAGGGAAACCCCCAGTTTGAATACCCTAAAAGCATTCGATCCCATCTGATCTTGGAAGCTAGGCAAGGTCAGTCCTTAGTACTTGAGTGGGGGACAGCCAACAAACACCAGGTGCTCTAGGCTAACTTTCATGGGGTCAGCATAACTCAACAAGCAATTTAATGACACTTACATACAAGGACCATGCAGTTTATCTGCTCCTATTCATTGGCATGTGGCTTGAGAAAGATCAGTTCCTATTGAATAGCATCCCCTAGATCAGTGGTCCTCAAACTGTTTAAGCAGATGGCCAGTTGATTGTCTCTCAGATTGTTGGGGGGCCACATTATAGTTTGGAAAAAAACCTGAACAAATTCCTATGTGCACTTCACATATCTTATTTGTGGTGCAAAAATCCATGAAAGAACAATACAATATTTAAAATGAAAAACAATTTTAACAGACATAAATGTACCAGTATTTCAATGGAAAGTGAGGGCCTGCTTTGGCTGAGGAGATAGTCAAATTAATTAGGATTGCTGTGTGCCTTCAAGTCATTTCAGACTTAGGGTAACCTAAAGTCTAAAGTTTAGGGCAGGGGCTGGGTAAATGACCTTGGAGAGCTGCATCTGGCTCATGGGCCTTAGCTTGGGGACCCTGTCCTTGATGTTAGGTAAGATGTTAGGTATGTGAACACACCAATCAGGCAGAATCAACTCTACTTTTCAATATTTAAAACAACTTTGCCATGAAATTTTTACATAGATTTCTCAGACAGAGCACTTTGACCTATCCTTTCCATTTGTGTGCCCTCCTGCTACCATCCCACTCAAAGCAAGAGGGACTTTGAGAGTCGAAGAATTCCCCCAAATATGAAATGCAGTAAAGAAACTACAGAAGGAAGGGATGTCAACAACCAGGGAAGCCTTCCAGCCATACAAAACACCATCTTTGAACCCAAACCACTGAAGATAATAAGAGAGATTAAGTTATTTTTCCCTATAGAGTTTGATGTGTATCAAAGTGAACTTTATATCATCCAGCTCTGAAGCTTTCTACATAAAGTAACCACCCCACTCTCCCCAGAGCATTATAGGGGTATTGATGCTTAAAACAATTTCCCCTATGATTCTATGATTTTTTAAAATAAGTCCTCAAATATTTAGCATTGCCAAAAGTGAAATTCTGAACATCATCCACTCCTAGAACTCCTGTATTGGCATTTTTATATTCCCTTGGTAATGTTGTCTGTCCCATTTCTTTGGATACCTAAAACATATTTCAGAATGCTAAACAGAGGTTTTATGTTACTGCAATGCTATAAATCTGAAGAATGAGAGAAAAGAATATTATTAAGACAGAACAGTGTGCCCATCTGCCATCTTCTTCATCTTCTGTTTATTTCTACACCGGTTTTCTCTCCACAAAGGAAGCTCAAAGCGGCTTAGCTACCACTGGTCTCTACAAATTTAATGACATAATTTATAGTATTGCTTGACCTTTGGAAAATTAGTTTATTATGTGATGGCATGTGAAAAAGTGGAAAAATAATGGAAGGTGATTCTGGGGTTGATGCAATACCTTTTTGAAACCAGAGTGGAACTAGATCCAACTTTATTTTATTGGGTCTACCAAATGAACAGAACAAAACACTGATTTTTATTATATGAAATGAAATGAAATGAAATGATACTTTATTTATAGCCCGCTCTATCTCCCCAAAGGGACCCAGGGGGGCTCACAACAAAATATACAGTGGCAAACATTCAATGCCAACAATAATATATAAACAAATCAGAAACAACTCAATAAATTATAAAACATGTTAAGTAAACCATATGTAACACAACACACATACCATAATTACAAAAAAAATGTAATGATTCTAGCAGTAAGAACACTTTATGCTCAAAAGCAGAAGAATACAAATTTCTGAATCAGTGCCTCAAATAACCCCATTAACAGGCCTAACACCAAGACACCAAGAATGTTTTTGTTGGGTTGTGTAATCTATTGTCCTCACTGCAATTCTGCAGACATGGGGGAACAGCATGAGGCAGTTTAGCCCAGCCCTCTCCCTATCTACTGCTATTTCAAAGTAGGGGATGGAGCACAACCCACCACTCTGTGGCTTGACAGATACCAAGCTGGTATGACACAGAGCTATGAGAGCAGAAAATTACATTCTGACTATTGTATCCAGAATTCTATGAAAAAAATATATTATTTTTGCATGAAACTGAATTTTCTTTTTACACCAACTTTTTTTTTAACAAAAAAGATAGGAAAGAATCTGCTGAACAGTTCTGGTGACTCAACAAACTACAACTCCCATGATTCTATATCACTGAACAATGGCAGTTGAAGTGGTGTCAAGTTGCATTAATTCTACAGTGTAGAAATCTTCCCTCAGTTGCTTCTGTCCCTAAACCTCCAGAGGGAAAAAATAACTCTATGCTCCAGTGGGTTTGATGAAGACTTGAGTTTTGACGACATACAGATGACCCTCTGTATCCCCAGATTCAACCATCCTTAGCATGAAAATATCTCATTTTCCCCTCCCAAAATTGTTCTAAAAAGTAAACCTTGGTTTTGTCATTTTAAATAAGGGACACCATTTTACTATGTCATTGTATATAATGGGACGTAAGCATCCACAGATTTTAGCATCCACAGGGGGTCTTGGAAGCAAACTTCAGCAGAGACCAAGGGTCCAAGAAGCTAAGTCCCAAATAGCCCTTTCCTGCTGGTTCCAGCACAGAATCTCCTTCTGACAGTGATAAAAATTTCACTGGGTTCTTCCCTTCCGAAATACGTAAAGTCCAGCATTGTTCAATGCACATGGCCTGTTTTGTAGAAATATTAGAAAGAAACTTATCTTCAATTATGTTGAGGTGGTTCTCCTGGCGCCCTTGGTTGAAGAGCTCCTGGAGGTCCTGGTGACTAAGACACCGTGATACGTGGGGGAGGAGCTCCTCCATTTGCGACACTGGGCTTTTCTTCCTGCTTACCATCTTTCTTGGGGTTGCTCTCTTCTTTTTCTTTATCCAGAGCACATTGGGAACAAAGGAGGGTCAGGGCAGGATAGATACTTAAGCTCAATGTCATAAAATGTGCATTTCTAACCATAACATATTCCAGAGAAATAGCCCGTGTTTACAATAAAATCTCTTGTAGTACCATATAGACTAACCGTTTTATTCTGACAGAACTTTTGTACACTAATGGATGAAGCATAACCTTAAATTAGCAGTATACGACAATGTTGTCAGATCACCTTCTCATTGCTCTGTGCTACTATTTTGCCAGCTTGTACTTTATTTAGTATATATTTTATTGCTTTAATGAACCATTTTGCTGCTCCATTCCCCTATCACAGTTGTATTTTTATTTTATTTTATTTTCTGGTTTTTAATGCTATGCTAGTATAAATGAATTTGGGATTTTGTGTGTTTTTTTTAATATGAAAGGTAGTATAAAATGTTTTCATCATTAAACAACATCCTTTGTCCTCCCTCCAAACAATATGTGGTATAGGCATTTACATAGTGTAGATGGAGGGGGATTACCCATTTTAGAACTGCTGAATTTTTTGATTTTATTTTTTTTGTGTCAGGAGCAACTTGGGAAACTGCAAGTCATTTCTGGTGTGAGAGGCTTGGCTGTCTGTAAGGACGTTGCCCAGGAGATGCCCAGATGTTTTGATGTTTTACCATCCTTATTGGAGGCATCTCTCGTGTCCCTGCATGGGGAGCTGGAGCTGATAGTGAGCTCATCTGCACTCTCCCCAGATTCGAACCTCCGACCTGCCAGCACAAAGGTTTAACCCATTGCACCACCAGGAATAATTTCTTGATGATATACATTTGTCGTTTACACAAAAACCTATCCTGGAAAGAATTTTTTAAACTACAAGCCATCCGGGGGGGAAATTGAAGTTAAACTACGTCGGAGTACATATCCCTAAAAATCTAAATAATATAATTCAAATAAACTATTATCAATTATGGAAACAAGTCAGCAAACAAATACATAATTGGACTAAAATGGAACTGGGACATAACAAACAGAATCAAGATAGTAAAGATGATTATTCTGCCTAAATAGTTATTCCTTTTCTAAGCCTTGTGCTATAGCATTCTAAATAAAATGAAACTTCTGCATCAGGAGGTAATAAAAGTAGACTCTTAATCCGATATTCTACTCTCCATTAGAAAATGGAGGGTGGAGAGCAACTACCCTACAGAGCTACTTTGAAGCTTGTCAGTTAGTGAAAGTATTAGAAATTGATTGTGATGAGGTATAAAGATGGGAGAGAAAAATAGAGAGAAAAATAGCATGTGGGAACATTGCCTGTGTTTAAAGGAAAAAGTGGACAATAAAGAAATAAAGAGAATGAAATGGGGCCACTGATTTCAACATTGGAATGTTGGAAAAAACTGTCAAAGTAAATTTCCAGTGGGAATTTCCAGTGGGAAATGGTCAAAAGTATGAAAATTGCATTAGGAACAACAGGGCTTTGCCAGAGTGGTGATGTCTGGCGGTCAGGATGGCTTCGCCACCACCCAGATTTGTCATGGAGGCTGGCTAATCATGACACTGGACTTCATCAATGTAATGTGGTCCCTAGACCAAAACTTAAAATGGAAAATAGAGAAGGAGAAAGGAATGGTGAAATTTATATATAGAAAAATGGTAGAAAAAACAATACAATTCCAATACAATGGTAAGAAGAATTAAACAGTAATGAGAAGGACACTGAACACTGGATAAATTCAAGCACCTAAAGATTAAGGAAACACAATGGAAAATATTGACAAAATGGGATTGAACCTCACATCAATTAGCTCATCTTACAAAAAGTGCATCAAAACTATGTTGGCATAAATCTGGTCAAATAGGAACTTTTTTATATGTGTGGTGGGGCTGTGACAAGATACAAAATGTTGATAGAAAAATAAAGTGTGAGATAGAGCTGAATAAAAACCAGATTTTTACTCAGCAAATGAAAGTTAAAGATGGGAATAAAGAATGGGTAGCTATTATATAATGTATTATAGGAGCAGCACAAGTGATAGTTGGCCTGGGATGGAAAGAATATAAAGAAATAAAAAATTGTAAGATTATCTAACAGATTATGTGCTTCAAGGTTATATTATTTAAAGGTAAAATAAATATACAAACGGATATCCAATGGGGAACTGGAACTCGGAAAGATCTGATAGCCAGAGTAAAAGGGAAAGGAAAATACGAGGAACTGAATCAAACCATCTTTATGATCAAACAAATAAAATAAAAGTGTGTGTAGAAAATTGGAAATTGTGTGTGTGTAGTTATAATAGAGATATAACAGTTCCTGGAGGGAGGGGGCAAGAGTGGGAGGGACAGATATAAGTAGGAGATAAGTACAGAATTGGAAAGGATACGAAAACAGGCTATACCAGAACTATATAAGTTATATCTAATTCTTATTGTCTCTTTTCCTCATTATTCCTGCAACATGATTGTGAAATGATATAATCCTCTTATACAACCTAATAAAAAATTTAAAAACACCTATATATACATTTATCTGAGTTGCCATAGCCCTAGTACTTCCAAAGAAGAGAACCCAACCTGATGTCCAAGATCCCAATATAAAGTCTGCATAGGCTCTCCTTCCTACTCCCTTTTCGCATTCCAGGCTCATACACTGCATATTTAGGGAACCTATAAATTGTTCCTAATAAAAAGATTGCCTACCTGAAGCTTTTGTATTTTGATACTTGCGTGCTGAGAGTTTTGTGATTTGGTGAGTAGGCTGTAGCTAGGAGCATGTGCTTGAATTGTTGGCTCATATAACCTTTCTTCTCCTTGTTTTGTGCTTATATTGGTTTGGATAATGTTCAGATGCATTCAGGCTGACTCAAAAGATCTGAGAGTTCCAAATTTTGTTCCTGTTCTTTCCAGTTTTCTTTTGGAGATCCATACATGTCTCCTAGCATATTTTCTATCAAGTCCTGATACAATCAGAAACTTTCTGTACCAGCTCCCCAAGTCAATTAATTTGAACCCAGTACAAATTCAGAAAGAATGGGAACAAGATCAGAAATCCAAGGCCCTTTATCAGGGGGTTGTGTGTGTGTGTGTGTGTGTGTGTCAGGAGCGACTTGAGAAACTGCAAGTTACTTCTGGTGTGAGAGTACTGGCCATCTGCAAGGATGTTGTCCAGGGAATGCCCAGATGTTTTACCATCCTGTGGGAGCCTTCTCTCATGTTCCCACATGCGAAGCTGGAGCTGACAGACAGGAGCTCATCCCACTCCCCGGATTCAAACCACCGACCTTTCAGTTAGTAGTCCTGCCAGCACAAGGGTTTAACCCATTGCACCACCAGGGGTTCCCTTTTATCGGTTAACAAGTTTGTCTTTTTGAGCACAGTTTACCCCCTGAGCATGGGGTTACGATGATGATCAAAGGCACCTCATAGCCTGCTGATAAAATGCAGAAAGGCAAAAAAGGGGGTGGGATGGGGGATATATCTGGAAGCAAAACAACCCAAGCTGAAAGTACTAATGCAGTTGAACAAACTAAATTTAGTGCAAAGGCTTTCCAGTCCTTTATTACCTTTTGGGTTGCCTTGGGTTGCCTGTTCAAGAGCTTCTCGTGCTTTCAGAGCTCTCTCTTTGTTCTTCCTTTTGTTTTCGTCAGCTTGCTGTTAAAGAAGAATGAAAGTAAATGTCCTGCATGATTCAGAAGTGAACCATGCAACTTCCTTTATCCCTTGCCATTGATTAGCTTAGGTTGACTCGGACTTATGGGAGCTACAATCCAACACCATTCAGTTTTTTTAATAGTGTCAGAAGCAGCTTGAGAATATACTGCAAGTCACTTTTGGTGTGAGAGAATTGGCCATCTGCAAGGACGTTGCCCAGGGGACAGCCAGATGTGTTACCATCCTGTGGGAGACCTCTCTCATGTCCCTACATGGGAAGCTGGGGCTGACAGATGGGAGCTCACCCCTTCTCATGGATTCAAGCCACTGACCTTCAGGTCTTCAGGTCAGCAGTTCAGCTGGCACCCATTGTGCCACTGGAGCTCTTTTAATAGCATTGGTAAGGCTGTACAATTTCTAACCTTGTGTTAATGTTTAAAATAGCCCAAATCAAATGTTTTTTGCAACATCCTTACACTTTGTAGTTTCTTCTTCAGCTCCAGGTTCATAGCCTTGTACCCTTTTGAGGTAGCATTGAGATAGTAGATACTCAAGCTAAAGGGAGAAGAAATCATATAGCTATTGTATGATGATAGTAATCAAAGATCACATCAAAAATGCTGATATAACAACTATTGCTAATATAAAATCTTTTTGACTGCTGAATTATTTCTGCAAGTTAACAGGATCCTTTACAAAAGAGTGGCTTGATGTCCATATAGTGGGATTACACCCAATGACACATATTACACACAAACATACACAGCCACACCTAGTTGTATCTTGTGTCTTCCATATTCTTGAATTTAATGAGGTTGTGATCAGTACAAGAAAAGAAGCACAAAAAGGAAAATGAGCCCACCCAACTCTACTCTCAGTCTTCCTAATCCCCTTCTCCTGATCCCAGTGTATAGTCTTACTGAATTATACGTGTAAAAATTAAAATATCAGGAAGAGGGACAAGAAGGAAGGGCATTATGGTTTAGTTGTGAGAGAAAGGGAAGTGAAATGTGATCCCTGAGCCATGGCAAGCCCAGGGGCCCCATTTTACAGCTCCCAGAGAATCCTATAACCCTTAGTTCCCTCATCATTTTTCTGGTAAAAAAATAAATAAATCACTACCCAAACACACAAAACAAAAATCCCACCCAATGGTTGTTTGGATCCCTTTTCCACACCAAACCTTCAGAATTGCTAGGTTAACCATATTTGGGTAGATTTCCAGAAACAAAAGTGAGATGACACAATTTCCAGTCATTCCAGTTATAGCTTGGCTTGCAGTGGGATTATAGAGGGTTGCCCATCCCTGGGGTACAGTGTCAAATTGAGACTGCGCAGACTCTAGTTCAAATCTCCCTTGGTGATTCAGAATCATTATCATAATTCCTGAGCAAATCATTATCATTTTTAGGAGAATAAATTCAGGGAAAGGGCTATGTATGGTGTGCCCTGACCATTTGGAAGAAGTATGCAAGAGAAAGAAATGTATTAATTAATAAATTATACATTCCCAAGAAAGCAAAGTAAACATGTAGTACGTACACCATCAGCAGTATGAAGGGTAAAATCACACCAGGATTTGAGGCAAGATTAAAAAATTTCCGAAACCAAGAAGGAAAATCGTGCTCCAGGGTTTCTCCGATGACTTCAAACATTCTAGTTTTTCCGCTGTCCATTCACACATAGAATCAAAGAAAGACAAAATAGAACTCTTTTTCAGTAAATGACAACAATAAAAGAAATAGTTACAATGGCAATGTGCACATGCAATAATAACAACAACAGCAACAATAGCAACAACAACGTTATTCTTATATCCCACCACCATTTCCCCGAAGGGACTTGGGGCAACTTACTTGGAGATCAAGCCCAGTATAAACAAGGGTTACAAAGTAACATACTTAAAATATATAGCATATAACAGTAAAATAGAATTAAAAAAAATAAAATCAAACCAATAGAACCACCTTTTTAAAACTTCAACCAATATCGTGACCAGTAGCTGGGAAAAGTGGGCATGTTCAATACTGATAGGTCAAGGCAGGGGTTTGTGCAAACACAAAACTGTAGGGCCAGGCTGGAAATAAAGTGCTGGGTAATCAAAGCAATAAGATAGGTTTAGGCAGTCCTAATCAGGCGCTAAACCATTATTCAAAGGTATGTAACCAGTAGCCAGGAAAAGTGGGCATGTTCAGATTTGATAGAGCAGGGCAAGGGTTTGTACAAATGCAAAAAAATGGAGGGCTAGGCCAGAAGTGGAGTGCTGGGTAATCAAAACCATAAGTTAGGGATTGAACAGTCCTAATCCGGTGCTAAACCGTTATTCAAAGGCATACTGGAACACCCAAGTTTTCAAGTCTTTCCGGAAGGTGGACAGACATCGTATTAGCATGTTTGACTACTATGGCAGATTCATTACATAGTAAACTACACATGGGTTTCATGGTTGTAGGATAGGGAAAAAAATTAAGGCTCAGAGTGGATTGTGGATATGGTTAACTTAGTCAGGTGTGACTGCTGATTTTCATGCCAAAAGGGCAGCCAAATCACCCCAGTTACAGTCTGAAATTTAAAGAAACTATTCATTGTGTTGAATCTATTTGAAGGATAGAAGCCATCCAGTGCTGTAGCTAAGTCTCTGAATTGACTTGTGTCTCACCAACTGGTGGTATGTACACAGCAGGAACTGATAAATTGGCCAGTTTTGCTCCCCCATTCAAATTTTTATAAAGGACCATTTTAATAAATCATAGTGTACTCAACATATCCGTGGGTGTTTGGTTCCAGGATTCTCTGTGTATAACAAAAACAAATGTGTAGGACAGCAGTGGAAGCTGTGGCAAACCCTGACCATCAGGCACATATTCTTCAGGCTCTCCTGGCTTGGGATAGCATGCTAGATGCCTGCTTCTGCCTTTGAGGCTGCAATACCTCGGTTCATTCCTTTACAAGAAAGAAGCAGTTAGCAGGTAGGCTCACAAGAGTCAAGAGGACACAAAGATTTCACATCTGGAGGTTGTGGCTCACTGCCACCTCCACTGCTGTACTATGCCATGTTATTAATAATGAACATAAATAAGACCTTATACAAGAGAGGTCTCATGAATAGTAGAGGACCGTATTGTATACCCCCCCCCCCAAAAAAAATCAGGTACTCCAAGTGTCCTTGTTGCTACCATTCCTCAAAGCTTGAAGTTGTTTTGTGCAGATAACACAAAAGATGAGAGACTGTAATGTAGAGAGACACAGGGATCTTTGAAATGGAATCAATCTAAGAATAAGGTTTAGAGACCTTATAAGAAGACTGATGAGACCGCAAAAAAACAACAACAGCATTTTCTACATAGGAATAATTGAAATATTATATTCTGTACACGAAATGCTGTTTTCTGTGCAAAAACACTATCCCCAATTTTTATAGAGAAAAAATCCCAAAGTACAAATAGTTTTCAAAATGTATGCAGTTTTTGGAGACTTGTTCAAAAAGAAAGTTGATAAGTTACTCACTTCATTCAAAAATGGTGTTAGTGAAGATGTGCATTCCCAGAGTTCAAGGACTACCAAAAGAAAGTCTTTCAGAACAAAGCCCCAGAGTGTATGCTCCTCACTTTCATGGGGAACTTGTTTCACTAATCACTGGGAAGTGATACAGCTATCATAGATGACATTTGCTGTGTATTATTCCCGGGACTCCTAACCATTTCTCCATCTTGAAGGATAGAGTAATTGGCCTCAAATTACCAGAAGACCCTGTCCTGTAGCCAGTGTTGAAGTAAACTTCTACTTGACGCCCAGTTGGCTCCTGTACCTGTGTGTGACATCTTTTTCTTTGCCTCAGGCACCAAAACGGATTGACTGCCCCTTGAGGCAGATTAAGATAGCAATAGTACATGATGGTTTAGAGCAGTGAATCCCAGCCTGTGGTCCTCCATGTGTTTTGGACTTCAACTCCCAAAAATCTGAGCCTGCTTCTTACCCGCTATTAGGGATTGTGGGAGCTGATGTCCAGAACACCTGGAGGACCAAAGGTTGGGAACCACTGGTTTAGAGGTAAACACAGACCTCTTTGCCTTCATCACTGACATTCAAGCCAGGCTTTTTGCTTTTGCAAACTGGATGCTTTTCATCTCTACTTAGAGCCAATTGTTGTGAAGAGTAGTTTCATCATGTTAACACTCACCCTCCCTGAATTTAAACATTTGCAAAGGGCTGTAACTATTTGTACATGTACAGTATCCTGCTTGAGAAAGTTTTGTTAAGGACTATTACATGCTTAATAGAATGGGCTGAATTGTTGTTAGTGATGATGACGCCAAAAGTGTACATATTGTGAGTTATTCTTTCTTCACTTGATACCCATTTGTGCTCATACTATTTGCCAAGTCCTGAGACTGCATGAGGCATTTGCACAGCTCCACCTCTAGATGTCATCCATGATTTTTTATAATTTCAAATCAAACTGGCTTTCTTCAATATCATCTTGATCCACCTTCCCTTTTGTCCTGGACTGAACCCAGATTTAGCCATGTCTACATTAAACCCACTGCAATCAATGAGACATATATAATCATAGCCAAGCTTACTCTCATTATTTTCAGCAGACTCAAAACATTAATGTGTTCATTACACCTATTTTATCCTTGTGAGGAGAGTGTTAAAGGTAGCTCATCTATCTGTTAAACAGACCCACAATAATTTGCAGAGGATGGAGCAATCAAGGAAAATATGTGAATTTCCAGAAGATTTAACAATCATCCCTATTGACACGTTCCACTTTTCTGAGGTATGTACAAGGCAGAAACAAATCAATTAAAGAGAGGAGAAGAAATGATGGAAATAAGACATAAGTGATAAAGTTATACAAGCACAGCACCATGAACTGAGTTTTAACTGGCATTAAGAACATAGACAATATTTGGTTTTGTTGGAAAGTGTGTGTGCACGTGTGTGCGCATGTGTGTATGTGTTTAAAGGAGACATCTGAAGTAAATGCCAAAATACTCTGAGAACATTAGATCCCATCTGATCTCTGTAAGACTTTTATTTATTGGTACAATTTATTTGGGCTTTTTAATTATTATTTTTATTTTCATGGGGAACCTGTGCCACTAATCACTGGGAAGTGGAGGGTCAACTGTAATAGTCCACATACCTTTTTAAAAATAGTCCATAAAGCAGTGGTTCATGGAATGCTTCAGAAGACCTCTCCCTGACCACCACCCCCCCAACTCTGTCCTTGATTTTCCCTGCACAATGTGAACCCACAAACTTCTTCCTTATTTCGTCTTCTTCCATTCCCTGTGTGTTTTGAATATTGTATTAGGATTTAAAATAAAGAGATTTAAGTTTCATCTGTAAAGCAGGGGTGCATTGAATTTCAATTAAATCTTCATACTTTAGTATGGACTTTCCAAAAAGGTTTTTAGAAGGAGGGAGCAAGCCTTCTTGGTAGTTGCTCAACTCTGGAACTCCCTGCCTGGGAAAGCCAGAATGGCCCCCTCCCTGCTCTCCTTCCAGTGGCAGGCTAAAACCTTTTTATTCAGACAGGCTTTTAAAGATTGTTTGGAAGAACAAGTCAGGGGGTGATGTGGTTTTTAACTTTGAATATGTTTTAATGGAGTTTAACTGAATATTTGATACTGTTTATATTTAATTCTGTTTTAATGTTTGCATATTTGTATATTTTAAATGGTATGCTAATGTTTTTATGTTAAGTCGCTTTGAGTCTTCTTTGGGAGAGATTAAAGTGAGATATAAATAAATATAATAATAACAATAACACCAAATTGAACTGGCATTTGAGTCAGTATAACTTGGGAAGATGGGAATGACACATACACAATGAGATGGGAATAGGTGTTGAGTCAGGAAGAGCCACTTGGATTGCTGCTGCAGTCTAAGGCAATTGTCACACTCTGACTCATGTTAAGATCAGTCCATGACCTTCTGGTTATTGATGTTTGTTTTGTTTCATTTTATGGTTGTTTTATATTCTGCTGTTTTTTTAAATTTTATTTTAATTAGATTGTTATGTGTGTATTATATTTTTAAATATTTTTTTTGTAAACCTTGTGTTGTGATTGGTCTCACTTGTAAACCGCCCGAGTCTCTTTGGGGAGATGGTGGCGGAATATAAAAATAAAGTTATTATTATTATTATTATTATTATTATTATCATCATTATTATATTAATTTTTCCAAAGCTTCTTGTACTGTAATGAAGTTATTTTGTGTTTGTGCTCCTGACAAAGAAAAATACATTCAACATAATAAATGCTGCACATGAAATGCAGACATGAAATGCAACAGAGACACTTCCTTGCAAGTATATATTTTTCATTGTGGTTCTTTACACCTGCTGTTATAGAATGCAATTCCAGGTGAAGTATGCCTACAACACTTTTTTCCCAATGCTTTTTAAATTAAGCTAAACCAGTTCCCTAAGAAGGTCCACAAAATTTGTAGAGCTATCGCTTGAACAGTCCTCCATCAGCTAGCAAAGAAATAGATATGAAGAGTAACAGACCTGAATGGACCACAGTCAAAAGATGGTGGAATGGAGACTACAGTGTAGACAACTGGTAGTGTGGAGAGGAATAGAATGAATAGCAACATGGCCATGTAAAAATTGTTTGATCTTGATGCTTTGAAGACTCTTGCGTGGGGGACATTACAGCACATCACAGCCCAGCACTGCAGATACATGGAAGTATGGAGACGGATGACGTTGATCGCAGGGAGGCAAGGTGCATAAAAAGCACCCATCCTAGAAATATTTAATAAACAGCCTGTCATCAAAAGGTAACAAAAGGAGCACATGACTATCACTATTACATGTTTATTATTCCTTTTTCACACCATCTCTGCTCACTATCTGAGGCTAACAAACATTTGCCATTCACCAAACCCCAAATCATTTCACTTGTTTGATGTCACAGATCTATTTCCAAAGCTATAAAAATGGACAAGTTATAACTGTGCTCATCTCATGCTTAGAAAATCAATATAATAACAAGCAGCTCTGTACCTCCAAGATAATATTCCATGTACACACACAAAAAACCCCACTGACTATAATGGCACAAAACCTTTTCATTTGTAAGGTCTTTAAAACCTTATTGGTCTTAGAAGTCTCATGCTAGCTAGCATTTATCTGCTCCCATGTCACTAAATTGTATCCTTCATCTATATGTTTCTGAGTTCTTTATAGTTTGTTTGGCTTGATTTTTTTTCTACTCTGTAGAGCAATGTTGGATTGGAGAACAGGAAATTAAATGCTCAGACATGTAAAAATTCAATAAAACTGCACCAGTAAACACAATAATAACTTTCTATTAAACGATTTTAAACCCTACTTCCATAGATAGCCATCCCATTCTGCAAAGCTATGAGTTGTGACTTTGTAACAGGTTGGTTACTGTTAACATTTGGATTCCATGCAACTTTCCAAAAGTTGTCTGCCAGCAATTGCTTCAGAACTTTGACAATTTCGGCCAACATCCCACTTGGCAAAGTTAGATATAAAGGAATAGAGGTCTCCTTCTGCACTTTTAGTGGCACTGCAGAAGAGATAATTTCAACAGATATAGTTTACATAACAAGCCACCCTTGCTGAAATATGCTATTCTGGTTAAAAACCAGGAACCCCATTCATTAGGTGAGGAGAGGGAGAGAAGAGGAGAACAGTTGCAGAAACACAAAGAAAAAAAAGGAGGCAAAGAAAGAAATGGTGCCCTTGCCCACTCTTGGATATGGTCCTGTTTCCCACTAGCTGAAGCCAGTGATACCATCAACATACAGGAGTGTTCCTTGTAGCCTTCAGCCATTCAGAAATGAAAACCATACCACGTGTTCAAACACTATCAGACTATGTATTGTCAAAGGCTTTCATGGCCAAAATCACTGGGTTGTTGTAAGTTTTTGGGCTATATGGCCATGTTCCAGAAGCATTCTCTCCTAATGTTTTACCTGCATCTATGGCAGGCAACCTCTGAGGATGCCTGTCATAGATGCAGGCAAAACGTCAGGAGGGAATGCTTTTGGAACATGGCCATATAGCCGGAAAACTTACAACAACCCAATATCAGACTTTGTCCAACATGGCAAAAATTGTTAATGAAGAAGAACATGCAAACTAGAAGATTTCTGGAACTTTGGGGCTTAGAATTCCAAAGACTCCAGAGGATTTTGTCATGACAATTAAATTAGATTCATAGCATTATAACACAATAGTGTACTGTTTTATCATGTTGTACTCTGCCTTGACCCATGTTCCTTGTTGTTGTTGTTGTTGTTGTTGTTGTTGTTGTTGTTGTTGTGTGAAAGTGATCCTAAACTAGAAACACTTTATTCACCTAATGCCTTTTATCTTTCCTTCCATTGTGTTTAATTTTGCACTGTTTTGTAACTGAAATCCTAGCAATCTAGCTTGCATCACCAATGAGGAAGGATGTTGGTATTTGCAGTCCAACAATATATGGAAGGCCACATGTTTCCTACCTCTGATCTGATTTGAAGTATAACTCAGCAAAAGGGAAACAGAATTTCACCTAAATGAAGCAAACAAGATGACAAGATATGGCAATGGATTTTGATATAAATCATCAAACTTTCTGGGAGAATTTTTTAAAAAATCCAAGCAAGTGTCCCCTTTTGGTTAGTTGATGTCATGTATATAGAGTCTTATATCAGACAACCAGAATCAATATTAGTGGCGTTGGATGTGCAGTAACAGATTTGAAAAACAAGAAAAATACAAGAAAATGAATTAAAATATTTTGTGACATTATCAATATTTTTAATGTTACAGCTAAATTTACAAAATGAATAAGCAAAGGCATAAATGTCCACCTATATTGTGTTAATTTGTGACACTGAAGCATATGGCACTGATTGGCTAAGCTAGTAAATGGTCCAAAATTGTTTAATTGCTCAGAAAATCTAGCAGTTTGCAACTCAGCTGCTGTGTGGGATGAGAAAGTTGTCAGTCTGCCTGGGAGTAAACGTCACATGAATTGAGAACTGGAAAGAAGCCACAATAAACCTACATTGCTGTGATATGATTGTACATCCAGGCATTTCACTGTGGGGATGAAAAGAAAAGAAAAAGTTGCTACTGTATGCAGTAGGGATCTGCCACTTCAGGATGGGTTTATAAATACCAGGGCTCTTGACATTCCCCAGCTGGTAACTCTCAAAACAGAGGCGGTCCTTTAGAAAAAATAACTAGTTCTAGTTATTTAGAGGAATTTTTCTGAGTGGTGGAAATTTTGGGTTCTCAGTCCCAAACTTGGACTGAGTTCTCAGTCCCAGTTTGGGACTGAGAACCCAAAATTTCCACCTGATAACAATATGAGGAAATATTCTAGAGCCCAACATTAAACGGATAATCTGTAAACACTTAGAAAGGAATATCATGATAATGAAAAGACAACATTATGGTATGCCAAACCAATCATATTAATTTTTCTGATAGAGTTACAAGCTTGATAAAGGAAATACTGTAGATGTACAATATCTTGATTTCAGTTAGACCTTCAATAGGGTTCCCCTTTATATTTTTGCAAAAAAGCTAACAAAGTGCGAGCTAGATAATTCTACAGAAGTGGATTTCTAACTGGTTGACCAACTGAACAGAAAGGGTCCTTACTGCTTACCAATTGCTCCTCCTCATCCTGAAGTGAGCAGTGGGTGCCATTGGGTTCAGTCCTTTCCCTAGTTCATTTTCACATCTTTGTCAATTAATTGGATGATGAAATAGAAGGCATACTTATCAAATTTGCAGATGATACCAAATGAAGAGAGGTAGCTAATACCCAGAGGATTTGGTCAGAGTTCAAAACAACAGATTGGAGAGTTGAGAAAAAAGTAACACAATGAATTTCAACAAGGTATTACACTCGGGCAGAAAAAAAAATGGAACGCACAAATATTGGATGGGTGACACAAATATAAGATGGCTC